>NW_027507784.1:6407671-7107671 GCF_037356315.1 Lithobates pipiens
CAGCTTTACAACCACCGGTAAGTGTTTAATTATTGTTATGTTGTGTTAGAGGGAAATGAAGGACTGGGTCAGATAGGTGACTTTACCATCTAATTTTTAATGGGGTGTGATGTCATTTATTAGGAGCCAAATCTGGTGAGAACACAGATAGGAGGATATGAGCATAGGGAGTTGTGGAAGTCTACATTGTCGATGTGTTGTCAGCTATTGGAATAGTGCCAATAGTGTATTCAGAATAAAAGGCACCACAACATACCGCACTGCTGTTCAGATGTTATCAAAATCCATAAGACAGAATATGAACAGCGATCTATCTCTTCCCCTACACACTCCCACGCCCTGCCTTCAGTTAGAACACACACCAGGGAGCACAGTTACCCCCTTAATCGCCCCCTAGTGTTAACCCCCTTCCCTGCCTGTGACATTTTTACAATAATCAATGGAATTTTATAGCACTGATCGCTGTATAAATGACAGTGGTCCCAAAAATGTGTCAAAAGTGTCACAGTCCCGATAAAAAAACGCAGATCGCAGCCATTACTAGTAAAAAAAAAGAAATTACATTTGTCTACAATGTAAAGTAGTGAGTGTACAGCTTGTATAACAGTGTAAATTTCCTGTCCCCTCAAAATAACTCAACACACAGCCATTCATGTCTAAACCGCTGGCAACAAAAGTCAGTACACCCCTAAGTGAAAATGTCCAAATTGGGCCCAATTAGCCATTTTCCCTCCCCGGTGTCATGTTAGTCTTGTTAGTGTTACAAGGTCTCAGGTGTGAATGGGGAGCAGGTGTGTTAAATTTGGTGTTATCGCTCTCACTCTCTTATATTGGTCACTGGAAGTTCAACATGGCACCTCATGGCAAAGAACTCTCTGAGGATCTGAAAAAAAAAATTGTTGCTCTACATAAAGATGGCCTAGGCTAAAAGAAGATTACCAAGACTCTGAAACTGAGCTGCAGCACGGTGGCCAAGACTGTACAGTGGTAAAACAGGACAGGTCCCCCTCAGAACAGGCCTCGCCATGGTCCACCAAAGAAGTTGAGGTCACGTGCTCAGCATCATATCCAGAGGTTGCCTTTGGGAAATAGACATATGAGTGCTGCCAGCATTGCTGCAGAGGTTGTAGGGGTGGGGGGTCAGCCTGTCAGTGCTCAGACCATACGCCACACACTGCATCAAATTGGTCTGCATGGCTGTCATCCCAGAAGGAAGCCTCTTCTGGAAATGATGCACAAGAAGGCCCGCAAGCAGTTTTCTGAAGACAAGCAGACTAAGGAGATGGATTACTGGAACCATGTCCTGTGGTCTGATGAGACCAAGATAAACGTATTTGGTGTCAGATGGTGACAAGCGTGTGTGGGGGCAACCAGGTGAGGAGGACAAAGACAAGTGTGTCTTGTCCACAGTCAGGCATGGTGGTGGGGGTGTCATGGTCTGGCGCTGCATGAGTGCTGCCGGCACTGGGGGGCTACAGATCATTGAGGGGACCATGAATGCCAACATGTACTGTGACATACTGAAGCAGAGCATGATCCCCTCCCTTCAGAGACTGGACCGCAGGGCAGTATTCAAACATGATAACCACCCCAAACACACCTCCAACACCACCCCTGCCTTGCTAAAGAAACTGAGGTTAAAGGTGATGGACTGGCAAAGCATATCTCCAGACCTAAACCCTATTGATCATCTGTGGGACATCCTCAAACAGAAGGTGGAGGAGCACAAGGTCTCCAACATCCACCAGCTCTGTGATGTCGTCATGGAGGAGGGGAAGAGGACTCCAGTGATGACCTGTGAAGCTCTGGTGACCTCCATGCCCAGGAGGGTTAAGGCAGTGCTGGAAAATAATGGTGCCCACACAAAAATATTGACACGTTTGGCCCAATTTGCAGATTTTCACTTAGGGGTGTACTGACTTTGTTACCAGTGGTTTAGACATTAATGGCTGTGTGCTGAATTATTTTGAGAGGACAGGAAATTTACACTGTTATACAAGCTGTACACTCACTACTTTACATTGTAGACAAGTGTCATTTCCTCAGTGTTGTCACGTGAAAAGATGGAAGAAAAGAGTTACAGAAATGTGAGGGGTGTACTTACTTTTGTGAGATACTGTGTATATATAAATATAAATAAATATATATATATATATATATATATATATATATATATATATATATATATATATATATATATATATATATATATATATATATATATATATATTGGGGTATATCCTGACTCTCAGTCGAACAGAGAAAGCCACATAGATGAGTGCACAAGGAACTTCAACCAACTCCAGTCCATTAGGACTATAACTACTGCTAGCCATACCATGACCTGGATTGATCACTTTCACACACAAAAGGTTCAATTCACAAAATCTTAAATCAAGGATAAGAAACCTTTTTTTTTTAGCCATGTGAATGTCATTTTCAAATCTTATTGGTCTCGGATGAAAAAAAAAAAGTTATAAAAGGATGTTCGCATTGAAGTGTCTATTGTCTCGTATAGTTCTTCGATGTATTGTGAATATAGTCTATATTCTGTACTGTGATCTCTCACCTATATATATATATATTTTTTTTTATTTTATTTTAGGATATTCTTGTCCTTCCAAATATTATGAGCAGGTATCAAATTCCTGTACTGACCCTTGCTCCAACCACACCGTACTCAATGACCCCTGGCGCAGTACTTCCAACTTACATGATTATAATGACTATTTGAATAATTCTAGTTGGGTTTATTGTGACTCTGCCCTGTACGGCTGGTTTCGGTTTAGAGGAGAAAATAATCTGCAAATCCCCGAGTACTGTGTCCCGTTATACAGCTGCGGAACTCATGCGCCTATGTGGCTGAACGGCTCCCACCCAACCCTCGCAGAGGGAATCGCCAACCTTACGGCCTGTTCCAGCTGGATTGGGTGCTGTGTGTGGTCAAGGCCCATTTCGGTGAAGATGTGTCCCGGTGGCTTTTATGTGTATAAAATACAGAGTACACCGGACTGCTGGTATAGCTATTGTACAGGTAAGTATTCTCTTCCTTTATGTGATAATTTTAGTAATTAAAGCTGAATCCCAGGTAGAGCACTTTATACATTGTTGCATTGTTTCTATCATTACCAATATAAGGGTCCATTCACACAGGGTGCTTTATTCCGGGCCCTGTGCAGGTCTGTGTCTTCCTGGCACGAGTATGCACCGGTGCTGCGTGCCGGCATCCCATTTATATTTATTGAGACATGCGTCTGTATGCACACAGCTGCTGGGTCCTAATATGGCATGCAGGTGAGTGCGGGGGCAAATCTTCAAACACATACAGGGTACATTCCGGCGCCCCCACTCACCCTCATGTCATATCAGGACACAGGTATATTCTTGGGGGAGAACCATTATGGTGATAAAACTCAATTTATTGTTGCCACCATCCCATTATATCATATACAAAAATCCCCCCCTCAGTACTAAAAGGGAATTCAAGGGCAAACTTTTGAAAAAAGTATACAGATGTTTAGAAAGATAGAAAAATGTATTACATAAAAACCCTGTCAAAAGCAAACATGACAGTGATGTACAAAGTGATATACAATTTTCATGTGTAGCATATGAGCAAAAACCACAACACTTCTCCTGTAACCCTACGCGTTTCCGGTTAAAAAAGAAAGAAAGCTCTATTTGTGGGGACGGGATGGGGGGGGGGACATATATTTCATTTGGGTACAATGTTGTATGGCTGTCAATTAAAGTCAAGACAGTCGATTGTATGACTGTCAATTTAAAGTAGCGTAGTGCCGTATAAGCAAAAAATTGCCTGTTCATGAAGGGGGAGGGGGTAAATCTTCCAGAGGTCCAAAAAAAAATAAGAAAAACAAATAACAAGCCAATAGGAAGATCAGAACAAAAAAAAAATCAAAACATGTAATCTCAGAACCCTAAACACATAAATATTATATAAAATAAGAACTAATGGGGTTATCTTCCCGTTTTCACTTCACAGTTCACCGCGATTCACTCTTGGTATTTGTTATGCATGTTTACTGCTGGTGTTTGTGATTCTTTTCTTCTATATCAACTTCAATCCCTCCTTTTTCTGTACTGTGGGACCCAATCTTGCATCGTTCTATCACTCTCTTCATCATTCTCTATCTCACGCCCCTTCCCCGTATACCTGTTACACTATACTTACCTGCATATTTTATATATCTACACAATATTTATGTATTACAGCATACTTCTTGGGGTTATATTCTCCCTTATAATCTTGGAATGCGGGAGTCCTCTTCTACACCTTTCATTATTCCTAAACCCTGTTTGTGGTTTTGCCCTGCTGCCGCAGTGTCTGCCGCCTCAGCTCCCGGTGGGGATGTTTATTCCCATCCCCCCGGTGTCCTCCATTACACGTATACTAACATACGTTATTTTGTACCTCTACCAGATACCCATAGGCATTTCCAGACTGGTTGCTCCTGATGAGTGGATATTACTCCACGAAACGCGTCAAGCTTATATATTTGGTGATAGATCATGGTATCCATGTATATACTATGGGTTTTATTCGGCTGAGTCATAAAGAATTTTTCTTGAATTTTTCTTGTTTTTACTTTTATATTTGTGCCTATCCTTGGGTATATTTTGATATGTATTGTACTACAGTATGTGTTACATTGTCTACTATGTTATGAATTGTACATTGTTATGATAGTATAATTCGTTTTGAATATGTATTGTATCCAATTATCTATTTGATTAAACTTTTTATCAACTATTATAATATGCCCATGATAGCCACTTTTTTTAACTACATATTCCATGTCTACTATATGTCTCATCTGACCTGAGTGGTGTGCTTCATATAAAGTCCCAAATTTCCCTCTAGTTTTTCCCCCCCTTTTTATGTTTTTATAATGTGTAATCATAAAATGTACCCGAATATGTAGACCATGAATAGAAAGAGTGCCCAATACGATGAACTGGAGGACTGACTAGGCCGTAGCACCTTCTCTTTCAACGCACCATTTGAAACAAGTTCAGAAAGGTTTACAAACTCAATCGATTGTCTGATGTTCATAATGACTACTGTACAAAGAAATACTAGTAAAGTGAGAAGAATATTGATATATTAGATTAACAAAGACAAATTGTTTTGAAATTTGTAATTTCTTTTTTTTTTTGGAATTTTGTTTCTACCTAGAATCCAGCTGCTTTCCCGATGAAGAGAGAAGCATTGTTAATGGAACGTCAGAATGTTATTGCAATTCATCATTCTATAACACCAGTGCCATGGATGATGCCATGCCTAAAGGTAAGGTGATAGGTTAACAAAGGTGGAATCTTAGTAGATGTGGATAAGGTAGATAAGTAGATAAGGTTAACAAAGGTGGAATCTTAGCAGATGTGCTTCCATATTATTCCAGATTTTCTTTGTGGCGATTAGCAATCCGAATACTAATAGTCAACATGTCACCGATCCAAGTCTGCATGGAGATCCAACTCTGTGGAGCTCATCTAGTGCTCCCAAAGCTTGCTGACTGTTTTCCGATGCAAAGGAAAATTCACAGAGATGAAAGAACCCATCAGCAGGGCCCGTGACGCCCTTTAAAAATGTACACACACACACACACGGGCCTTGTGGCTTTATATTTAGGAATCTGTGGAACATACAGTGCCGTAAAAAAAAGTAATTGCCCCCAATGCCGCGTACACACGACCGGACTTTTTCGACGGACTAGGTCTGATGGTCTTTCCCGGTGGACTTTTCGGCAGAGTTCCGATGGACTTTCCGAACAAACGGACTTGGCCACACATAAGCACACTAAAGTCTAACGGATTAGAACGTGATGACGTACGACCGGACTAGAATAAGGAAGTTCACAGCCAGTAGCCAATAGCTGCCCTAGCGTCGGTTTTGGTCCGCCGGACTAGCATACAGATGAATGGATTTCTTGATAGGAACCGAGTCCGGCGGAGTTCCGGCGGAAAAATTTGAAACATGTTCTATTTCTAAAGTCCGTCAGATTTTTGGACAGCAAAGGTCCGATGGAGCCCACACATGATCGAATTGTCCGGCGGATCTTTGCTGTCGAAAAGTCCGGTCGTGTGTGTACACAGCATTAGACCTAATAACTGGTGGTGCCACCGTTGGTCGACAACAACTTCAATAAAGCCTTTGCGATAACTGGCAATGAGTCTATTCACATCACCGTGGAAGAATTTTGGCCCACTCTTCTTTATAGAATTGTTTTAACCACTTCAGCCCCAGAACAAAGAATGTCCCCCCTTAATGACCAGGCTGTTTTTTACGATACGGCACTGCGTTGCTTTGACTGACAATTGCCCAGTCGCCGTACCCAAACAAATATGACGTCCCTTTTTCACCACAAATAGAGCTTTCTTTTGGTGCCATTTGATCGCCTCTGAGGTTTTTATTTTTTTGCGCTATAAAAAAAAGGGCGACAATTTTGAAAAAAATATATATATATTTTTTAGTTTTTGCGATAATAAATATCCAAGTTTTTATTTTTTTTATTTAACAAGTGTATTCATCAGTTTGGGTCAATATATACTCTTCTACATATTTTTGTTTAAAAAAAAATTGCAATAAGCATATAGTGGCTGGTTTGCACAAAAGTTATAGCGTTTACAAACTATGGGAAAGATTTATGAAATTTTTATGGCATTTTTACTATTTTTTTTACTAGTAATGGCGGTGATCTGCAATTTTTTCCGGTACTGCGGCATTGCGGCAGACAGATCGGACACTTTTGACACATTTTGGCACCATTGATATTTATACAGCGATCAGAGCTAAATAAGTGCACTGATTACTGTATAAATGTCACTGGCAGGGAAAGGGTTAACACTAGGGGGCGATCAAGGGGTTAAATGTCTTCCCTCATTAGTGTTTCTAACTGTATGGGGATGTGACTGACTGGGGAAGGAGACAGATCGTTGTTCCTACATTAGTAGGAACACACGATCTGTCTCCTCACTCCTGACAGAACAGGAATTTGTGTGTTTGCACACACAAATCCTGGTTCTTGCTCTCGTGCCCACAATCGCAGGTGGCCGGCGGCGATTGCACCTGCTGGCCACGCGCATTGGGTCCCCTGGCACGCAGTGGGCACCAATGCCTGCTATGGCTCTTAAAGGGCCCGATGTACATATACAGCGGTGCCACCATTCTGCCGCCGTATTTGCACGTGAGGCAGTCGGGAAGTGGTTAATTCAGCCACATTGGAGGGTTTTCCAGCATGAACAGCCTGTTTAAGGTCATGCCACAGCATCTCAATCAAATTCAAGTCTGGACTTTGACTTGTCCACTCCAAAACCAAAATTTTTTAATTTTTAATTTTTTTTATAGCCATTCAGAGGTGGCCTTGCTGATGTATTTCAGATCATTGTCTCGCTGCATAATCCAAATGCGCATAAGCAAGCATGAGGTCACAAACTGATGGCCGGACATTCTTCTTCAGTATTTTCTGGTAGAGCTCAGAATTCGTGGTTCCATCAATTGTGGCAGAATATTTGCCTAAAAGTCTTGGGGATAATCAAGATTTTTTTTGGTAAATGTGAGACGAGCCTTTGTGTTCTTTTTGGTCAGCAGTGGCTTTGGCCTTGGAACTCTCCAATGGACGCCATTTTTTGCCCAGTCTCTTTCTTATTGTTGAATCGCAAACACTGATCTTACCTGAGGCAAGTGAGGCCGGCAGTTCTGTAGATATTGTTCTGGGTTCTTTTATGACGTTTCGGAGTTGTCGTTGTGCTCTTGGAGTAATTTTGGTAGGCTGGCCACTCATGGTGGGAAGGTTCACCACTGTTCCAAATGTTCTCCATTTGTGGATAACGACTCTCACCGTGATTTGCTGGAGTTCCAAGCCTTAGAAACAGCCGTGTAACTCTTTCTAGCCTGATGTATGTCAATTATTTTGTTTCTCATCTGTTCTTGAACTTCTTTAGATTGCAGAATGATGCATTGCTTTTTTAGATCTTATAGTGTATTTCAGTTTGTCAGACAATTTCTATTTAAGTGATTTCTTCAATTTCTATTTGAGATTCAAATTTAAGAAGATGAGTACATGCTTTCTATTTTACACTATTATATTCTATTAGTTTCTGTTTTGTTTCTTGTCTTTTATTTTCTATTCTATTATGTGCTGTTTAACTCTATTCTATTCTTTTATTGTCTATTCTATTATATTTATTTTCTATTCTATTCTTTAATTTTCTATTTTTTTCTATTCTCTTTGGCAATTGGAAAACTATTCAAATCTATTTGAAGTCAAATTTTGTCCAATTTTCTTTTATTTTATTTTTTTCGTTATTTTGGATTTGTTTAAATTCCGTGCTTTTGTAATTCAGAAATTCAGATACATTTGCATTTCTGGAAAACAAGAATTAGTCTGAATTTCAATTTAGAACTAAGTGAACTGCACATGTCTACTCACCATAGAGGGTATTAAGACAGATGATCCGAGACAAAAAATTGTGCAGCTTTTTGTATTTATATACTAATTTATGTTTATTTTCCCCAGATATCAATATCGAATGTGGAATGAATCAAATTACAGTTTCTTACAGTAAATGTTACATTGAGTTGTTGGGATTCAATGCTTCATCATTACATCTGGCGGACAGTAAATGCACCGGGGTCTTTGAAATAAGCGATAAAAGGTACATTACTGTCACCACACTGCCCAGGACTGGTTACTGCGGAACAGAGCTGGTGGTGAGTAAAAAGAAGAGATAAGAGAGATAGAACAGTTCAAAGTATTACTGTAGCATTATGGTACCCGGAAAGGATGTCCTCCAACCTCTTATGCCGCGTACACACGGTCGGAGAATCCGTCGGAATGTGTCCTATCTGACCGTGTCGTCAGATAATCCGACTGTGTGTGGTCTGCATCGGACTGATTCCATCCGAATCTCCGTCGGACCCAATTTTCCAACTTGTTGGAAATATTTTCCGACCAACTGGTTCGATCGGACATACTCCGATCATGTGTAGAGCATTTTGATCGGACCAAGTGCCACGCATGCTCAGATCAAATTCCTACATCAAAGCTATTGGCTACTAGCCTGAATTTAGTCCCATCATAACGAAATTACGTCATCACGTTCTGAAAGATCGGATTTTTCGCCAACTTAGTCCGACCGTGTGTATGCAACAGTTTCGGACACAATCCGTCAGACTAAATCTGACGGACAAAATCCGCCGGATTTGGTTGTGGAAATCTCCGACCGTGTGTACAGGGGCTTAGAGCAGTGGTTCTCAACCTTTCTAGTGCCGCGACCCCTTGATAAAATTTCCCAAGTTGTGGGGACCCCAAACAGTAAAATTATTTTCGTAGCGTGGGTTGTCAGCACCCAAGACAAGTAATTTGGGCCCCTAACCCCTGGACATTTAGCGTTCCCTGAGTCCCTTTCGCTTGTACAGTATTAAAACCCCTTATGGTACATTTTAGGATGTACCCCTATTTCTCTTTGTTCACCTTTTATTTCTGTCTATCCTACTTTCTTTTTTTGTTTTTTGTTTTTTCCCTTATCCCTCTCTCTAGCTGTCTTTCTTGTTATTTCGCTTATTCTTTCTCTCCCTTTCTATTTGTTCCTCCCCTTTTTTGCTCTCCCTTCCACGTATTCTCTATTTTTATTCATTCTCTTACTCCTTGGTTGGGTTGGGGGGTAATGGGATGAGTGGCAATGCTGGTGGGGGATGGAATGAGTGGCAGTACTATTGGGGGATGGGATGAGTGGCAGTGCTGGTGGGGGGGTGGGATGAGTGGCAATGCTGGTGGGGGGTGGGATGAGTGGCAGTACTAGTGGGGGATGGGATGAGTGGCAGTGCTGGTGGGGGGGTGGGATGAGTGGCAATGCTGGTGGGGGGGGGGGGGTGGGATGAGTGGCAGTACTAGTGGGGGATGGGATGAGTGGCAGTGCTGGTGGGGAGTGGGATGAGTGGCAGTGTTGGTGGGGGATGGGATGAGTGGCAGTGCTGGTGGGGGGTGGGATGAGTGGCAGTGCTGGGGAGAGTTCTGATCAGCCAACTTAGTTGCTCTTGATCAAGGTCATCTACTGATCTGAGAACTGTAGTGAGGACTTTAAATGGCAACTCTAATCACAGGTAGTGTTACTCGCTGTGTCTCTGACTTCACTGTGTCTCCGGCTTTATGGTGTCTCGTAGCAGTGACATCTATGCCGAAATCAGGAGATAGGGTCTCCTCCAGCCCGTCCCACTTCACACTACTCACCAGTCAGCTGACCTCTGGTCTCTGCCCCCCCCCCAGCCATGCCGAGGACTGAATGGGCGGCTGCGAAGAGGCTGAGTGGGTGGTCGCGGGCTTCACGAACAGCCCAGGATTCGGTGACTCCCGGCAAATCATCATTCGACCCCCGAGGGGGTCCCGACACCCAGGTTGAGAACAACCCTCTTAGTGGACTTTGGAGAAGACACTTCAGGAGAGAAAAGCCCATGTAAAGCCCCATGTGTGGGGTGAAATGCATCAGTGAGCATGGCCTGTGAGGAGCCTAGGCTGGGACCACATTCTATTCTTATATATATATATATATATATATATATATATATATATATATATATATATATATATATATATATATATATATATCCCAGGCCTTGCTCACTGATGCATTTCACCCCACACATGGGGCTTACATGGGCTCTTAGGAGTGTGGGGTGAAATGTGTGGGGTGAAATGCATCAGTGAACATGGCCTGTGAGGAGCCTAGGCTGGGACCACATTCTATTCTTATATATACATATATATATATATATATATATATATATATATATATATATATATATATATATATCCCAGGCCTTGCTCACTGATGCATTTCACCCCACACATGGGGCTTACATGGGCTCTTAGGAGTACAGGATCTTTTCAGCTAATCATAACATAGTGAGCCGGGTTTAGCACTACAGGCTCCGGCACCCTGTTTTAGTGGATCCCCCAGCATAACCATCGGCGTATGAGTATTTAATGGAGTCACCATAAAAAATATTTAGATGGACTTGCTCTTTAAATTTACTTTGATGTACTGCTGCTTGATTGAGGACAACTGACACCACTAGATGTCCTCAGTCTTAGCCCATCATTTAAACTAGAAGCATATTCTGTGAGTGTAGGGTGTCATGGGCCCCCACCCTCCTGAGGAGTTGAGACCAGGGTGCCTTACAGCTCTTTGTAAAGATGCAAAGTAGTGCTGACGTCATCACATCAGCACCGCTTCTTTTAGTATTAAAGTACCACCAGACACTGGAGAAATTGGTCAGTTGCCCACTACCAAATTATTAACAAAGACAACAACTTGCATCACATGCCTGATCAGGGGACCATGGTGAAGGAGCATAGGGTTGGGATGTAAGCGTCTACTATGAACTTGTTTTGTAATATGAAGGAACCCGGGTGTCCTCTGACTGCAATACTCAGTCCTTGAGCACTGTCAATGCTGATCTCCTCATCAGGGCTAAGGTGGATATAAAGTCTAAGCCCTTGTACACACGGTCGGAGATTCTGTCGGAATGTTTCCTATAGGACCGTTTTGTTGGATATTCCGACTGTGTGTGGTCTCCATCGGACTGTTTCCATCGGGAATATCCGACGGACCAATTTTTCCAACTTGCCGGTAAAATTTTCCGACAAAATGCTCCGATCGGACATACTCCAATCATGTGTAGCCTACTCCGACGGACAAAGTGCCACGCATGCTCAGATCAAATTCCTAGACCAAAGCTATTGGCTACTAGCCTGAACGTAGTCCCGTCGTATCGAAATAACGTCATCACGTTACGTACAATCGGATTTTCCGACAACTTAGTCCGACCGTGTGTATGCAACATCACTTCCGGACCTCTTCCGGAAATAATCCGTCGGAATTACTCCGACGGATTTGGTTGTCGGAATCTCCGACCGTGTGTACAAGGGCTAAGATCTGGACCAGACATTATTATATAATAATTTGGTTTGCTTTAGTTTGGCAGCCAAACTTCAGAATTACCAGCATCAAATTGCGTGTGCTTCTATTAACATCTGGTCTAGATCCCATATTTTTGTCCCAAAAAGAAGGACGTGCCCAAATCCTCCAAAACCCATTGTCCATTTTAATTGAACTATTACTTTGAACCCTTAAATGTGGAATGGTGCTTGTACCTATTACCCCAAAACCAACCAACTGGTATCATTAGATATCATTCTCCGTGTGTTTATCAGTACAGGTTCACTTATGAATTTACATAACGATGGAAGACTATGGATGATGTTTTAGAAGCTGTTTGCTACTTCATTGAATCTATGAGGGAAATTTATTATTTTTTGTTTATTTTATTACAGATAAATAGCAGCTATATAACATACACAAATGTGGTGTATTTATCATCCAATACCACCTCACTCACATTTTCCACAAATATCTCATGTACCTACCCAAGAAGCATGGAGAATGTTCTGTGGTTCTCTACGATGAGAGTAAGGTAGAGTATGTCTAACTAAAATTGTGGGGCTGCTATCTATGGGGAGGGGACTTTTTTTAGGAATAGCTAGTCAGGTAAATTAGAAAGAAAATAAACTGCACCATTCCTATAAGAAATATCCCCCCCCCCATTTTCTTGATCATTGGAGGAGGGCCCCTTTACAGTGTTGGTCAGTGGAGAAGTTCCCCCTTATGTTGATGATGAGTTGAGAAGTATCCCCTTACATTGCTGGTCAATGGAGAAGCCCCCCCCCCCCCTTTATAAGGGTTGTCAATGGAGAAAAACTAGACAGATAAATTAGAAAGAAAATAAATTGCACTGTCACCATTACTAGTTAAAAAAAAAAATAATAATAAAAATGCCATAAATATATCCCCAATTGTGTAGACGCTAAGTTTTGCGTAAACCAATCAATATACGATTATTGCGTTTTTTAAATTTATTTCAAAGTATTTTATTTTGTATAACAAAATGAATACAATTGAAAACTACAATACATATACCATTGATGTAAAGAGATTACACCGCAAAAATACTAGTTGAATGTAAAACATCAGACGATTATAATAGGGTTCCCCTCTAGACAAACATGGGAGCATTAGGGCTTAGTGTAAGTTTTCAGAGAGTCTGATGGAAGGGCTCCTCTTCCTACGGCACCCCATCTGGGAACTAACTGTGCCAGATTGGAGGAACTCAACCACCGACCCCTGACCAAATGTGTAAAGTGGGGGGGACAGAAATTGCCAAGTGTGTTTTTATTCGAAATAACATTTCACAATGAGAAATTAGTCTAAAGCCATCTTTCGCTTTCCAATCTTCCAAACTTCCAAACTTTTGAAACCAATCTTCCAAACTTCCAAACTTTTGAAACCAATCTTCCAAACTTCCAAACTTTTGAAACCAATCTTCCAAACTTCCAAACTTTTGAAACCAATCTTCCAAACTTCCAAACTTTTGAAACCAATCTTCCAAACTTCCAAACTTTTGAAACCAATCTTTCTTTATTTCTTTTTATTTTTTTTTCCCTTTTTTTTTTTTTTTTTTTATCTTTCTTTTTAATCCAAGGAAAAAAAAAGCTAAGTTGATGATAATGTATGGGGACGACGTCGGGGAAACTCCTCTCTCCGAATTCGGTCCCACATACCCTATGTCTGGTCCTGGGTTGGTACTATTCCCAGCCAGGCCAGAGTTTTATTGTTATCTTCTTATTTCTCATCTCCCCCCCTTTATTTCCATCCCTGTTTTTCTCCCCCCCCCCCCCAAAAAAAAGGAACCATCAAAAAACAAAAATTAAATCCCCCCCCCAAGCCACCCCCCTCAGCACCCCCACAGACCAAGAAGGGGAGGGGGAGACGGAGAGGGGAAGTTCTCATCTCCTTCCCCTATATCTCCCCCTCCTCCCCCCTAGATCGCATCAATCTGTCTCTTTCCCTCCTCCGAAGAGATATAAAGATTCCATGGTGTCCATATTTCTAAGTAGGTTTTTCTTCTTTTCCTAGCTGTCCATATTAGGTCTTCCATCCTGTTCACCTCCTCAACTTTCTTCAGCCACATGCTCACACTAGGGGGTTGTGTTTGTTTCCACCTAAGTGTTATACATGCCTTGGCTGTGTTTACCAAGTGACACAGGATGGAATTCCTATATATATTTCTCGGGATCCCTGACAAATGCAAGAGAAATACTGCTGGGTCTTCCCGTATTTCTACTTCACTGAATTTTTGAATAATCTCTCGTACGTCCTTCCAATATTTCTAAATTTTTGGGCATGACCAAAATATATGTGGAAAATGTCCCACTTCTTTCTGACACCTCCAACATTTACTTGATGTATGAGGGAAATATTTTTGAAGTTTTTCTGGTGTTCTGTACCACTGTGAAATGATTTTATAATTAGTGTAGTTTTGTACATGTTGCTGTTTTAAAAATAGATTGTATCATATTTTTCTTCTTCCGAAAGAAGGGTAGCTGAAAATTTTCTACTGGTTTAATCAATAACGCATACATTTTCGAAATTACATGCGTAATTGGCTCCTTTTCCATACAGAGTTTCTCAAATGGCGTATAGCCTTGGTCTAATAACTCTGGCGCTATCTCTGTACTTAAAAAATTTCCTAGTTGTGCCGCCTGCCAGAAATCTAATTGAAAGGGACCTTTTCTATCCATCATCTCCTGCATTGTTGGCCATTTGCCTATTTTTATAAAATGCGAGGCTTGATATATTCCTTTTTTAATCAGCTTGTCAAAAGGTCCTTTCTGTATGCCTGGTATGAATCGGGGATTACCTAATATAGGGACTAGAGGGGAATTCCGTGTCGATATCTTATTCTTAACTAAGAGATTTTAACATATCTGTAGTGTGGGTCCTATTGTAGGATGTAACTTTGTATCCGAAGTCAGGTTTCTATAGCACCAAGGTGCTCTATGTAGTAGCTCCCTACATTGTGCTTGCTCTAAATTTACCCATATTTTCTGGTCTCCATGTCGACACCAGTCCAACAGTCGGCCTAGATGTATTGCCTGATAATATTTATATATGTCCGGTGTTGCCAATCCCCCGTATTGCTTCGGTAGTGTTAATAGTGTCCTCCGTATCCTTGGTTGTTTATCTGCCCATATAAATTTCATGAATAATGTTTGTATAGTTCTAAAAAATTTCCTTGGCATTAGAATTGGAATTGCTTGGAGGAAGTACAGGAGTTTTGGCAGAATATTCATCTTGATTATATTATTTCTTCCAAACCAAGAATGTATTCCCCTATGCCATCTCTCCAGGCATCCGCGTACCATCTTCAATACCGGCGCAAAATTTAATTCATATATTTTATTGGGGTCTGTTGCAATCATGAAACCAATCTTTCAAACTTCCAAACTTTTGAAACCAATCTTCCAAACTTCCAAACTTTTGAAATGAAGGGGGGAGAGAAGTAAAAGAAGGCGAGAAAAGGTGAGAAGAAAGGCCAGGGATTAGAGAAGAAGAGGAGAGAGGAAAAGGATGGAGCATCAATTTTGGGTGTTTGATTCATTCACGCTGGTAATGAGCTAGTGGTCAGTGGAGATCCCACATGAATGGCCCATGGTTCCCAGGTGGCTTCAAATTTACCAACCGTGTCTGAAGGTATGCTGGATTGCTTCTCCTGAGACATTATCCAGGAGACCTTTTTAATCACCGCTGGTAAGGAAATTTTAGGGTTTTTCCAGGCTTTTGCCACAGTACGTTTAGCCCCCAGAAGAATGAAATGAATTAGCCTACGGGAGGCTTTTGGTTATTTTATGTATGTATTGAGAAGGGCTACTAATGGGGTTCCGGGGATCTGACTTCTCACAAGCTTATCAATCAAGTTGAATACTTTTTTCCAGAATGAACGTATTCTGGGGCATTCCCACCAGATGTGTGGCATCATGCCAACTTGTGCCAACGATTTTTATTACCAAAAATATATAGAAGAATATGTATCGGCCTAAACTGAGGAAAAAAAATGACCTTTTTTAAAAAGAAAGTGTGGGATGTTTATTATAGCAAAAAGTACAAAATGTTGTGTTTTTTTCAAAATTGTTGCTCTTTTTTTGTTTATAGCGCAAAAAAAAAAAAACACAGAGGTGATCAAATAACACCAAAATGAAGCTCTATTTGTGGGGAAAATAAAAGGACATCAACTTTGTTTGGGTGCAGTGGCATAAAACTGCGCAATTGTCAGTTAAAGCGACGCAGTGCTGAATTGAAAAAAAATGGCCTAGTCATTGAGCAGCCAAATCTTCCGGGGCTGAAGTAGTTATGAAGTGTTCCTTACATTTGTGATAAGTTGAGAGGTGTCCCCATACATTAGCGGTCATTCGGAAAATGCTTTCTTACACTGGTGCCCACAGTGGAGAGGGCATTTCTCACACTGATGGTCAGCGGTGAAGTGCCCTTTACATGGGTGGATAGGGGGAGCCTCGTTACATGTGGTAGGTTGCAGAGGGGAACCTAACACAATGGAGCTCTTGGAATGGCCTTGCAATAAAGCGTATGTATGTCTTTCTAGAAAAATTACCTACCTAAGGGTTAGCAAGGACAACATTTTACACACAGTGTATGGTGATGTTACTGAACATTTCCTAACCAACTTTCTAAAATCTACAGAACGTCATGGTCCTGTTATTGCCATCAAGGTGACAGAAGTGTCTAATGATATAATACTGTTTTGCAGAGAGAGTAATCTAACCCTCGGAGGATCTTCATCATACGCGGTCAGAATGGGCATCTTCCAAGATTCTAATTACACCATTCTCTATGAGGACCCAGGAGGCTGGAGAAATACAAGTGTGCCTTTGTACGTTGGGATAAGTGTGAAAAACGAGACTCCTTCTACAGCCGTGCTGCTTATGAAGAGCTGCCTTCTGACCACCACGTCTGATACATATACTGCGAGATACAACGTCATCAGTGGCTAGTAAGAGTTCTTTTCTCCAACACTCCAAATATAAATTCTGAAGTAATATCTTGCTACCTTTCTATGGCCTTCCAAACCAGGTTTCTTTCCTTGGTATAAGCGTCCCTTAATGCCTTGCACAGCAGTACTGAGACTATTGAAGAGAAGGGCAGGAATCAGGCAATCAACAGGCTAGAGTTAGTCCAAGACCAAATCTAAAGTAGTACTCAACTTCCCTCCCCTCTCTGTTTTCCCCTCTTACGTATAATGCTGCATGCTCTTCAAGGCACATACTCACCCACACAGGAAATTCAGCATTGTCCCACCCTTAGTTTTCTGTTTTGTCTGACATATACCAGGCCCTGCACCACCATCTTGGTCCTCTTCATATGGCTGCCTCTTCCAGGCATTGATGGTCTTGCACCCCCCAGCCACTCTGTGTGCCTGCCCCTGCAGCTTTCTGTGAGTTGGGATCTATGTATCTCAGGCAGGACTGGTGCAAGGATTTTTGACACCCTAGGCAAAACCTCATTTTGCTGCCCCCATTGGCTCCACCCCTGACCCCCACCCCCTATGACAGGAGGCAACACTCTACAGGAAGCATTGACTCTGCTTCCTCTAGCGCTGGCTCCAGTGATGCGCTGTGTCTCTAATTACACTACCGGCCAGATGGAGCAGCTGCCCGAGACTGAGTTAGCTACATGCTGCAGCCTGCAGAGCATGCAGATGCGGAGGGAAATCAGTGGTCCTAGGCGGCTGCATAGTTTGCCTAGTGGTAGCACCAGCCCGGATCTAAGGTGGCATCAGAACCAGAGACAGGACATTCTGGCCTAGGCAGAGGCATAGAGGTGGGGCCAAAGAAAAAAGAAAAATGCTGCTTGGAGAAGGGAGAGGGTTTAAACATTCAGATGGAACTATCTCCTTTTTCAGAGTTAGGTTGTGCTTTAACTGTGGTGTGGTCTACTAGGACAGTCCTGATTTGGCTTTGCGATCACAGGAATAAAATAAAAAAACAGAATTGCAGATCCTTTACTAGGTGCACATAGCTGTATTTTAGCTGACTGTTGGAATTGTCATTTTTGTCTTTAAACAGCTGCCCTGTTCTCAGTTGGCGCAAACCCAACACATCACATCACCCAAAGAACACCATCTTTGGTGCTGGTGTTTGGTGGCAGCATTGTGCAGTGGGGATGTTTTTCAGCAGTCGGGGCTGGGAAACTGGTCAGAGTTGAGGGAAAGATGGAAGGTGCTAAATACAGGGATATTCTTGAGCAAAACCTGTACTCTGTGTGTGATTTGAGGGTAGGACGGAGGTTCACCTTCCAGCAGGACAATGACCCCAAACACACTGCTAAAGCAACACTTGAGTGGTTTAAAGGGAAACATGTAAATGTGCTGAAATGGCCTAGTCAAAGCCCAGACCTCAATCCAATAGAAAATCTGTGGTCAGACTTAAAGATTGCTGTTCACAAGCGCAAACCATCCAACCTGAAGGAGCTGGAGCAGTTTTGCAAGGAGGAGGAATGGGCAGAAATCCCAGTGGTGAGATGTGGGAAGACTCATAGAGACTTATCCAAAGCGTCTTGGAGCTGTGATAGCCACAAAAGGCGGCTCTACAAAGTATTGACTATAGGGGGGTGAATAGTTATGCACATTGGACTTTTTCTGTTATTTTGTCCTATTTGTTGTTTGCTTCACAATAAAAAAAAATCTTCAAAGTTGTGGGCATGCTCTGTAAATTAAATGATGCAAATCCTCAAACAATCCGTGTTAATTCCAGGTTGTGAGGCAACAAAACACAAAAAATGCCAAGGGGGTGAATACTTTTTTTGCAAGGCACTGTAGATGTATTTTAGCTGACTGTTTGTTGGAATTGTCATTTTTGTCTTTCAACAGCTGCCCTGTTCTCAGTGACTCTACACTACATGTGGAAGAGAATGGAGTCTCCCTGCAAGGACGTTTCTCTCTTAATATGACCGAGTTTGCTGGAAATTACAGCAAATATTCTATAGACTGTCAGATAATCTTGTGTAACACAACATTGGGGACGTGCAGTCCGGTAAGTTGGGTTTTGAGACGCTGACAAATACATAAAAATTGTGTGTGTCTGCTTTACACTTCTACCCTTTTATATCATCTACAGAATTGTTCCCAAACAAACCCCACAATAGTGGGCAGCGGCATGGACATCGCCAATTTAACATCGGGTGCTCTGTATATTGATGGTAATATTTTATCTTTCTATAAGTATTCGATTTTATTACAAATATGGGCAATTTCTTACCAAGTACTAAACATAAATGCATTCAAAAAGAAACATCTCAGCATTCTTTGGAAACACTGTATGGTTTATTGATGATTTACAATGTACAGTATATAGAAAATTCAAGAAAATATAAACCTAAATTTTAGAAATGGCTGGTTACATAATGCATTAGAATTCTGGTATGATTTTTTTTCACAAAAAGTTAAAATTCTTTTAATTTTTATTTAAATTAAAACTGTTCATTGAATTAGAATACACATGTGGTAATAATGGTGATGATAATCATAATGTATGACGATTATTTTAATACATAATAATATTAAGAAAAAGGCAAAAGAAGAGGAAGAAGAAAGTAAGTAATACATGCATTATATTTTTATATGTATTATATTTTATTACAAATAATTTCTCACCAAGACCTAAAACATAAATGCATTCAAAAAGAAACATCTTAGCAATCTTTGACAACAATGTATGGTTTATTGGTGATTTATGATGCACAATATATAGAAAATTCAAGAAAATATAAATCCAAATTTTAGAAATGGCTGGATACATAAAGATGAATGCATTCAACGAGAAACAGCTCAGCATTCTTTGAATATACACCGTATGGTTTATTTGTGATTTTATATATAAGATTTAAGAAACTACAAAACTAATTTTAGAACTGCATGGTAATTCTGGTATTATTTTTCCAAAAAAGTTAAAATGCTTTTCATTTTTAATTAAGTGAAAAATTGTTAGCTGAATTAGAATAAAAAAATGTGGTGATAACGGTGACGATAATGCACGATGATAATTTTGCAAAATAATAAGAAGAGAAAGAAGAAGAAGAAGACAGATGTAAGGTTTAAACTTTTATTTTTATTTTATTTTTTATTTTATTTATTTATTTTTATTTTATTCTACAGTATATAAATACAATTAAAATATAAACTATAATTAAAATATTTTTAAGCATATATATCTATCTATCTATCTATCTATCTATCCATATATATATATATGTTTTATACATGCATTTAAGAACACATAATTGCTACATAAAATAATGATTGCATTTACAATTATAAGATGTTCTACTTTACATACAGTATCTCACAAAAGTAAGTACACCCCTCACATTTTTGTAAATCTTTTCTTCTCTCTTTTCATGTGACAACACTGAAGAAATGACACTTGTCTACAATGTAAAGTAGTGAGTGTACAGCTTGTATAACAGTGTAAATTTCCTGTCCCCTCAAAATAACTCAACACACAGCCATTAATGTCTAAACCGCTGGCAACAAAAGTCAGTACACCCCTAAGTGAAAAATGTCCAAATTAGGCCAAAAGTGTACTTATTGTCTGTGGCCCCCCATTATTTTCCAGCATTGCCTTAACTCTATTGGGCATGGAGGTCACCAGAGCTTCACAAGTCACCACTGGAGTCCTCTTCCCCTCCTCCATGATGACATCACAGAGCTGGTGGATGTTGGAGACCTTGCGCTCCTCCACCTTCCATGTGAGGATCCCCCACAGATGGTCAATAGGGTTTAGGTCTGGGGACATGCTTGGCCAGTCCATCACCTTTACCCTCAGCTTCTTTAGCAAGGCAGTGGTGGTCTTGGAGGTGTGTTTGGGGTGGTTATCATGTTGGAATACTGCCCTGCGGTCCAGTCTCTGAAGGGAGGGGATCATGCTCTGCTTCAGTAGGTCACAGTACATGTTGGCATTCATGGTCCCCCCCAATGATCTGTAGCCCCCCAGTGCCGGCAGCACTCATGCAGCCCCAGACCATGACACCCCCACCACCATGCCTGACTGTAGACAAGACACACTTGTCTTTGTCCTCCTCACCTGGTTGCCCCCACACATGCTTGTTACCATCTGACTCAAATACGTTTATCTTGGTCTCATCAGACCACAGGACATGGTTCCAGTAATCCATCTCCTTAGTCTGCTTGTCTTCAGCAAACTGTTTGTGGTCTTTCTTGTGCATCATCTTTAGAAGAGGCTTCCTTCTGGGATGACAGCCATACAGACCAATTTGATGCAGTGTGTAATGTATGGTCTAAGCACTGACAGGCTGACCCCCCCACCCCTACAACCTCTGCCGCAATGCTGGCAGCACTCATATGTCTATTTCCCAAAGACAACCTCTGGATATGACGCTGAGCACGTGACCTCATCTTCTTTGGTGGACCATGGCGAGGCCTGTTCTGAGGGGAACCTGTCCTGTTATACCGCTGTATGGTCTTGGCCACCGTACTGCAGCTCAGTTTCAGGGTCCTGGCAATCTTCTTATAGCCTAGGCCATCTTTATGTAGAGCAACAATTCTTTTTTTTTTTAGATCCTCAGAGAGTTCTTTGCCATGAGGAGCCATGTTGTACTTCCAGTGACCAGTATGAGAGAGTGAGAGCGATAACACCAAATTTAACACACCTGCTCCCCATTCACACCTGAGACCTTGTAACACTAACGAGTCACATGAGGAAAAATGGCCAATTGGTCCCAATTTGAACATTTTCACTTAGGGGTGTACTGACTTTTGTTGCCAGCGGTTTAGACATTAATGGCTGTGTGTTGAGTTATTTTGGAGGGGACAGGAAATTGACACTGTTATACAAGCTGTACACTCACTACTTTACATTGTAGACAAGTGTCATTTCTTCAGTGTTGTCACATGAAAAGATAGAAGAAAAGATTTACACAAATGTGACTGAGGGGTGTACTAACTTTTGTGAGATACTGTACCATGCAGTACATTAGAATAAATGCACAACATCTACAAAAACATACAAACACATTATAAAACTTTCTCCACAATTAATTTCAGAAAAAAAAAACATTATATGTAACATGATCAAATATATTTATTAAAAAACAATGATATGACTGTATTTTCCTAAATCGCTAATTGCGCGTGCGTACGGTGAGAAATCGAACAAGCAGCGAATCAAACAAGCGTCTAACAAAATCTAAAAATACTTTTTGACAATCCTTCGGCTTTCATTTGGGTGTTTGTAAAATGTACAATTAAGAAATAAATGGCGGCGTCTCCCGGTACATATTATGTGGTGAAATGTTTAGAAATGATTATCAGATGAAATGTTTTAGAAGGAAGTGATATGGAAATGTGGTGATGGTTTGGGCTGTGATGTGTGGGGGGTGTCCTTACTTTTCTTTCCAAGCTCTAGGATCATTATGTGAAGAATGTATACAGAAAAGAGTTTTATTGATCGTCTGATGTGATCATTGGGGACATAAGAATAATCTTTATAGAAGATAAACTGTCACAAAAATGTTTTATTTCTATAAAAGTGTAATAAAGACAGAGTCATCATTTCCCATTCATATGGGTGGAGGTAAGAGGATAATTAATGTACTTAAAGTGAGAATAAAGTGCTGATTGATGTTTTTTTTTTATATTTTTTACAGAAATGTTATTCTATTTACATACTTGAAAAATAAACATTGATTGAACGTTTTATTTACATCACTATTAATGGAGGAAATCACTATAAATAGGTTTCTGGAATTTAGCTACAAAATGTCTCCATGTCTGCCACATGTATTGGTGTTCAGTGTCAGCGTTGGGTCGCTGTTCTCATCTCTGTAAACTGATACATTCCGCTGGAGAGCTTGTGCTTCTGAAAAACACCAGACTTGCCGGTTGGATTACAAGATGAAAACAGGAGAAAAAAAAGGCTAAAAAAACAAACAAAACAAATGCAGCCATCACAGCTAGAAATTGGTAAGCTGCCACATAATAAATGTTTGCTTTTGGGTTTAATACCACTTTGAGGTGTTAGTAAAGTCTTGTTTTTTGTTTTGTTTTTTGTTAAAAATAATAAAAATGTAATACTTACCTTCTCTGTGTAATAGTTTTGCACATAGTGCATCCTCACATATTTACATGTATCACATGTATATATATATATATATATATATATATATATATATATATATATATATATATATATATATATATATATATATATATATATATATATATATATATATTTATTATTATTATTATTATTATTTTTACATACTGTCACCAGTCAGTGCCCCTGATCACCCCCACACCAGTTATAAATATATATGGTGTGGGGGTGATCAGGGGCACTGACTGTTGACAGTATGTAAAAACAAAAATAATAATATTATTATTATTATTTATTATTATTATTATTAATAATAATAATAATAATAATAATAATAATAATAATAATACATTTATTTCAATATTGTATTGATTTTATTACATTGTTTTCTTTCTTTTTTTTTACCTTTTTTTTAAACACATTTGGTACCAGAGCAATACAGTGCTACCACAGTAAGCCCCTGTACACACGGGTCAGAGATTCTGCCAACCAAATCCATCTGATTTTGTCCGTCAGATTTAGTCTGAAACTGATGCATACACACGGTCGGACTAAGTTGTCGAAAAATCTGATCGTTCAGAACGTGATGACGTTATTTCGTGATGATGGGACTAGATTCAGGCTAGTAGCCAATAGCTTTGATGTAGGAATTTGATCTGAGAATGCGTGGCACTTGGTCCGATCAAAATTCTCTACACATGATCGGATTACGTCCGACCGGCCCAGTTGGTTGGGAAATATTTCCAACAAGTTGGAAAATTGGATCCAACGGATATTCCAACGGAATCAGTCTGATGCAGACCACACACAGTCGGATTATCCGACAACACGGTCTGATAGGACACGTTCCCGACGGATTCTCCGACTGTGTGTACAAGGGCTTACACTGCACTACTGTGGAGAAGTGATAAGGATTTTTTTTTTACACATTTCCCTGGTATAAGCAACCATTTTTATTGAAAGAAATGGATTTATGTATTGTATATTATGGTGATTAGCTGTGTTTGGCCACAGCTAATTCCATATTGCAGGTGGGTTGTAATTGGCTCTGTCTGTACCATGTGATCACTGTGACCAATCACAGCTAGCAGCACAATGGTACACAATGAATGGCTTAAATCAAAGCCATTCATTGTGTACAATTGTCTTGTGATCTGCTGTGATTGGTCACAGTGATCACATGATACCAGCAGTGGGCCGCAGCAACATCATATGACGTCCACTCGGAAGTACAAAGGTCTGGCCCAGTCGTCATTTGACAATAGGCTGGGTGGGAAGTGGTTAACTAGGATCATGGCCATTTGATGCAAATTTTGTAACTTTGCACCAAAATGTCTGAGACATCATTTTTTGTTTGTTTACCTATTTCGCAAAAAAAAAAATTAAAATTGAATATAATATCTATTCTAATCAGGTACATCACATTATTTTAAATGGGCTCATAATGTTTTATGTATTTCTACTCCACAGAATTGCAAGTTTAGATGTTTCCTCTTTGCATGAAAAGTCTATGGACAGCGTCTATGACATCCTGATTTTCCAAGGTGAATGTCGGCGGGTTCAACATTGGACTCTCCATACTATACGGGACTAAAACTCAGTCAGAGAAGATGTGAAAATGGATCTCACATAATTAAAAGCAGCCCTTCCATAATACAGGATGAGGACGCTACGATCCAATGAGTTTTGCTCTATATCCTCTCTTGGGGGAAAAATCATAAATCTACTCCAAAAGTGGGGCCTGCTGCCCAACGATGGGCAAAACTACTGCAGATGTACCATCACCAACCAGGAGCTTCACGCATCGGCACAACGCTATTGGCTGAGGAGTTTTTCCTAAATGTACATAATAATATGACTGGATACTATCATTTATAGGTAAAGTTGATCCGGGGAATATCCGATTGCCTCTCGGGGGATCAGGAAGGAAATTTTTTCCCCTGCTGGAGCAAATTGGAGAATGCTCTGCTGGGGTTTTTCGCCTTCCTCTGTATCAACTGGATCATAGGTTGGACTTGATGGACTTGTGTCTTTTTTCAACCTCACCTACTATGTAACTATGTAACTGTGGGTGAAGGATTGTGTATATATATAGGATTGTATGATTTTTTTTTTTTCTTTTATTGGTTGAACTACATGGACTTGTGTCTTTTTTTTCAACCTGACTAACAACTATTAGACATGGGCACACTGAAATATTTTGTTTCGGAATTTAGTTATACATTTATTTCTTTACTCCCGAAATTTGTTTTTATTTATTTTGTTTTCTTGAAAAATGCATTCGTCCGAAAATCTGAAATAATTAAGGTTGAATCTGTCATTGAAGGCTTATGGTTTCGGCCGAATGTTCTAAGAAGATTCAACGGAGCAGCTAAACTGTAGACTATATATATATATATATTAACCTGGGAGCTCCCACTGCTTTAAAGCTATATGTGAGGCCTCACTTAAAGTACTTTATCAGGGGTCTTCTTTTCTTCGCTAGCTAAAGTCACTCCTTTGTATTGGTAATCCAAAGTTCATGGAGGATTAAGCTGAAATGCTCCTGGTGTAACTCCAGTAACGTATTTACAAATGCTTGAGACGCCAAGGTAGATAGGCCTCAAGCCTGCTCAGTGTCAGTTGCTCTGCTGTGCCTCCGTGGAACTGCAGGTTTCAGTGAGGTCTGTGTGTGAGTCTAACTGCGTGCAAAAGTTAACAAATTGTGGGCCGCAACCCGGAAATGGAAGGGGAAAGCGAGGAATGATAGGGGGAAAAAACAAGAGTACAGGAAGGAAGGGAAAGAAAAGGGTAAGATAGATAAGGATAGGAAAGGTTAGGAGAGAGGGGAGATGAAAGGGAGGAGAAAAAGAGAGACCAAAAAGCTGAAACTGGGAGGAGAAGGGGGAAGGGCACAAGGGAAAAGGAGATGGGATGGGAGAAGGGATGGGGAGGGGAAGAAGAGAAAAAGGGGAAAAGGGGGGGAGGGGAGAAGAGGAAAAGGGGAGGGGAGGACAAAGGGGAGGGGAAAAGGGGAGGATGAAAGATGGGAGAGAAGGGAGGGGTTAAAGTGACCGAAAAAGTTATGAAAAAAAGAAAAAGGAGGGAAAAAGAAGGGGGGTGCCCTTTGGACCTTCTGAGTGCCTTTGGACCTTCTCAATCCGGCCGCCGTCTTTCAGGCTTCGTCAGGTCACCGCACAAACAAACAAGCTGGTGCTCTGCGATGGCTGTCGGCCGCTGTCTTCGGGAAGCCTCCCCATAGATCCGCACAGGCAGGCAGCGTGGTCCCAAGAGACCTAAAATGGCCGCTCCGGTCCCTTTTATCCCCTACCCAGCATGCACTGCGTAAGAGAGAGTGTTCATGGGTAGGTCACGCGGACTCCCAGGTAATAAGGTCAACCTTCAGAATCCAGACAAACAGTCACTTCCTGCACAAGTTTTTAGATTTTTCTGAGGTAATAATAAACAGGTGCGTTACCCATATTAGACCACTAGATGGCTCTGGTATAAAACCACAGTAATGTCCATAAACCTTACATTAAGCATACATAACCACATCAATAGGCAAGGATGTCAGCGCTACATTATATTTATTAATTATTATTACTAGTAGGGATGAGCTTTGAGTTCGAGTCAAACTCATGTTCTACTCAAACATTGCCTGTTCACCGAACAGTGAACAATATGGGGTGTTGGTGGCAAATTCGAAAAGCCGCGGAACACCCTGTATAAGTCTATGGGAGAAATCTAAAGTGCTAATTTTAAAGGCTTATATGCAAATTATGGTCATAAAAAGTGTTTGGGGACCCGGGTCCTGCTCCAGGGGACATGTATCAATGCAAAAAAAAGTTTTAAAAACTGCAGTTTTTTCAGGAGCAGTGATTTTAATAATGCTTAAAGTGAAACAATAAAAGTGTAATATTCCCTTAAATTTCGTACCTGGGGGGTGTCTATAGTATGCCTGTGAAGGGGCGCATGTTTCCCGTGCTTAGAACTGTCCCTGCACAAAGTGTCATTTCTGCAGGAAAAAAAGTAATTTAAAATCACTCTCGGCTATAATACATTGTAGGCTCCCCGTAATACAGAGAACACTCATTGAAAGTCATTGATAAAAAAAAATGTGTGGGGTTCCCCCAAATTCAATTACCAGGCCCTTCAGGTCTGGTATGGATTTTAAGGGGGAACTCCACGCCAAATTAAAAAAAAAAAAAATTACGTGAGGTTCCCCCCCAAATATCCATACCAGACCCTTTATCCGAGCACGCAAGCTGGCAGGCCACATGTTTTTGTTTTTAATAGCCAGAAATTGCAACCGTGAGTCAATTTAAATGTGATTTGACTCAGTGATTTTCACTGCAGCATGTTCTATGCATGCTACAGATGTGCCACTTTACAGGGAGACTAAGGGAACACTCCTGGCATTATGTTAAAAGGATTTTTTTTCTTTTTATTGTTGCACTTTAAGCATCACTAACCACCTCAATACCGGGCACTTACACCCACTTCCTGCCCAGGCCAATTTTCAGCCCCTTAGTTCCAGTGAAGGAAACTCTTAATACCAAGACATTTTGTACAATTTCATGCTCCCAACTTTGTGGGAACAGTTTGGGGACGGCCTCTTCCTGTTCCAACATGACTTCTCACCAGTGAACAAAGCACGGTCCATAAAGACATGGATTAGCAAGTTTGGGGTGGAGGAACTGACCTCAACCCCATAGAACACCTTTGGGATGAACAAGAGCAGAGACTTTGAGCCAGGCCTTCTCATGCAACATCGGTGCCTGACCTCACAGATGCTCTTCTGGAAGAATGGTCAAACATTCCCATAGACACACTCCTAAACCTTGTGGGCAGCCTTCCCAGAAGAGCTGAAGCTGTTATAGCTGCAAAGGGCCAACTCAATATTGAACCCTACGGAGTAAGACTGGGATGCCATTAAAGTGCATGTAAAGGCAGGTGTCCCGATACTTTTGGTAATGTAGTGTATATATGAGATTCTGTACAGTAGAGTTGACCTGTAGGGCATAAATAAACTATTTTGGTTGGTTTTCTTTTAATAGGAGTTCTGTCATTTTTCAGGTCGTTAGTAATAAATATGCTCTACCAGAAAATTTCCATGTTTTGGCAGTGGAAAATGCTGCGAGAGGTTGGCAACCCTGCCCCTTCTTCAGGACTAAGAGCAAGGGATTAACATTTGATAGATATAATTAAGAATGGGAGTTGTATGTGATATACAAGACGGAGTACATTGTGAGCTCCTGTATGGAAGTTGCCAAGAAAAACGTCTTCGTTATATATTCTTGAATCTACTCACATCCCGCGGGAGGCATGCAGGAGGACCAGGAGGACGAGGAGAGACGTTCGCTCTCTCATCCTGGAATCTAAGTTGCCTATCACTCCTTTTCTGAACACAGATTACTCCCAACGATATCTGGTCACATAGGTGAACATTTCCCCCGATGCCTTTTTTACCATTTGACCTTTTCTAGTTTTTTTTTAATGCTTCCTCATCCATGGTATTTACTAGAAAAACAAAAGCAGTAGTTGATCCCGTATGAAACTCAGAATTATTCAGGAAGTACATCAGAATTATTCAGGAAGTACATCATTCATCATGTCTACCTTCACCTCCACCCACAACCATTTTATCAAATACCAAATCAGTTGTGCAGAGACCGGGTGTATCAAGTCATGGAGCCCAACATTTTTCAAATAAATAAGGACAATCTGTGTTTTATACTGTATATATATCCCCCTTTGTTCGTACGTAGAGGGGAACGCATATTAGGTCACGCCTGCTTATGTCAATGGAATTCAAAGGTACCTCTGTGATCGGTAGAGCAAGAGCAATCATTTCAACTCTAAACTAATGTTGGGCAAACGGTTTGGCCAGAGCATGGGTTCAGGCCGAACATTGGCTGTTCGCCCATTCATCGAACACCCAAATTGTCAGAGTGTTTGACCATTTGTTTGGCCCGCCGAGCGCCCCACAATGCACTGCACATTGCACAGTGCCCTGATTGGCTGAATCAATAAAGGATTTGCCCAAAAAGGAATGTTTTTTGAGAGCACTGATTTTTTTAATGTTTAAAGTGAAGCAATAAAAATGAAATATTTCTTTAAATATCGTGCCAGGGCAGTGTCTATAGTATGTCTGTAAAGTGGTGCATATTTACCATGTTTAGAACAGTACCACAGCAAAATTAAATTTCTAAAGGAAAAAAAAGTCATTTAAAACTGATTGTCAGGTCTCGGCAATATAGATGAAAATCATTGAGAAAAATGGCATGGGGTTCAGTCCATTACCAGGCCCTTTGGGTCTGGTATGAATATTAAGGGGAACCCCAAACCAAAATTTGTTGTACATTGTACCCCTACCATTTCACAAAAAGTGTCAAAAATCGTAAGAAACACAGGAGACAGGCCGCAGGAAAACAGGGGGGATGAGAAAGCGTCCCTCCTGAACCATTCCAGGCCACAGGCCATCAACATGGGCATGCTTTGGGGTAGCAGGCCTCATTTTCACAACCCTTGCCCGGTGGTTGTGGGGGTCTGCGGGCAGGGAAGGGGCTTATCGGAATCTGGAAGCCCCCTTTAACAAGGGGACCCCCAGATCCCAGCCTCCCCCCCTGTGTGAAATGGTAATGGGGTACATATGTACCCCTACAATTTCCCAAAAAAGTGTGAAAATGGTAAAAATAACAAGACACGGCTTGGGGACATGTTTTTTATTAAAAAATAAGTGTCCCCCGAAGTCAATTCATCTTCTTCTTCTCTCACTGCAACGGACCGAAAAAAAGAAAAAAAAAAGCCACACACCGCCACCGATCTGCCTCCCATAAGGACACAAAAACAGACTTTGTCATGACCTCAATCAGTCCAGAGCCAGGAGATGGATAATTTGGGGGTTGCCTCCCCAGAAATGAGGGGGACAAAAACAGATGTTAAAAGACTAGCCTCGGCCTTGAATGGTACAAGGAAGACCATGTGTGGTCGCAGAAGATAAATAAAGACCAAGATAAAAAATAGGAGGAAAACAGTGTGCCCCTAAATTCATTTGTTTTTCGTTCTTGAGCGTAGCAAATGCACATTGTTTTCTTTGGGTCCTTTTCAATTATGGGCCCATTCAACTGGACCTATGTTGTTTTTTGTCCAGAATATATTTATATTAATTGATCTTTTGGTTGGTTTTCTTCTTATTTTTTAGCTGGGTCTTTATGTATCTCCTGTGACTACAGATGGTCTTCCTTGAACCATTCGAGGCCAGGGCTAGTCTTTTGACATCTATTTTTGTCCCCCTCATTTCTGGGGAGGCAACCCCCAAATTTTCCATCTCCTGGACTGATTGAGGTATGTACTGCACATCTCCTTGAGGTCATGACACAGTCTGTTTTTGTGTCCCTATGTGTCATTACTTATAGATATTCATTTTGCCTTCCATGCTAGAGCTGGATCTTTGTGGTGGTCCCATACTATCCCTGAGGATGCCATCACTGACGAAACATGTTGGGATTAAACTTCCATCTGTGGCCATCTTTTCTTTTTCTTGTGGGTTACCAGAAACCCAATATATATCATTTATATGCTCTACCATTGATTTGAACTATTTTGATATTTCTACTTGTCTTTTTGTGCTAATAAAGAAATTATATTTTTTATCTTATTTGTCATGAACCATTTGTCAGTAGCACCATTATAATCCCATTCCTCCATATTTACAATTTCACTAAGCGGGATGAGGTGCAGGATATTATAGAGCCACTCAGATTATACTTTACAGTCTATCACACATGTGTTAGCCCTTGCACACACGGTTGGACATTCCGATGGACAAAGTCTGATAGGACCGTGTTGTCGGATAATCCGACAGTGTGTGGGCTCCATCGGACTGTTTCCGACGGACCAAGTTTTCCAGCTGGGCTATAAAATTTTCCGACAACATGATCCGATCAGACTTTGTCCGATCATGTGTAGAGAATTCCGATCGGACAAAGTGCCACGCATGCTCAGATCAAATTCCTAGACCAAAGCTATTGGCTACTAGCCTGAACGTAGTCCCGTCCTAACAAAATAAAGTCATCACGTTAAGTACGATCAGATTTTCTGACAACTTTGTCCGACCGTGTGTATGCAACAGTTTCGGACAAAATTGGATTTGGTTGTCGGGATGTCCGACCGTGTGTACAAGGGATTATCCTCATACTTAGGAGAAGTAGCAGAATGTACTTTGGGGTGTAATGCAACGTATACTCATGACGTGTGTAGGAAATATCTCAGTAAAGTGAAAACTTTGTGTAACTAAAAAATAAAAAATAAAAATTTTACAAAAACCTGTGGCAAAATATAATGACTTCCAAAGACTCCACATGCCTCTTACCAAATACCTTGGAGTGTCTACTTTCCAAAAAGGGGTAATTTGGAGGGTGTTTATACTCTCCTGGCATTTTAGGGCCTCTGTAAAAATTGTGAAAGGTAGTCAGAAAATCCAATGCACAATTAACATGCCTTGAAAGTCTGTTGATGCTCATTGGGTTTTTGGGCTCCTGTACGTGGCTAGATTGCCAACAAGTCTTCTAATGCCACGCGTACACACGACCGGACTTTCCGTCAGAATAAACTCCGAAGGTCTTCCCGAACGGAGTTCTGACCAAACAGACTTGCCCGCACACGATCACACCAAACTCCGTTCGTTTCGAACGCAATGCCGTATGACTGAACTAAAAAAGGAAGTTCAACAGCCAGTTCAAAGTTCAAAGTCCAATAGCTGCCCTTGTGTCGTATTTGGTCCGTCGGACCAGCACACAGACGTACGGTTTTCCCGATAAGAATTGATTCCATCAGGAAGATTTAAAGCATGTTCTATTGCTAGGTCCGATGGAATTTTTTTAAAGAAAAACGATCGGAATATCCCAAACACAATCGGAATATCTGATTCCGTCAGACCTTTTCTGCCGGAAAGTCCGGTCGTGTGTATGCGGCATTAGAAGCATTTTTTTTTTTTTTTGCCTTTTCAACTTGCTGCAAAAAATAAAATCTTACGTGGACTCAGAATGGCTCTCAACAAATATTCCGTAGAGAAGGCAAGGTTACACAGCTCCAGGTGAGACTAATCCTCCCTCTGATGAACCGGGTGCAGGTCCAGTCCGCGATCTGGGAAAATTCCAAACAAAAAAAAGTATTGACCGCACTCCAGGATAGGATACATGAATTTCTTTATTGTAGTAATGAACAATTCATGACAACACAGGTACAGAGGAACCACAGTAGGTGTTGACGCGTTTCAGCAAATAGCTTGGGGTGTCAAATGGTCATTTGAGGGATGTTTTGGACTCTCCTGGCATTTTAGCACCTCAAGAAATGTGATAGGCCGTCAAAAAGTCAGAGTTGCTTAAATGCTGTGTGATTTCCAGTATATATAACACTATATAACATTATAACACAGCATATATAACACAGTTTGTAGACGCTAACATTTTCACTAAAAACAATATACATTTATTGTTTTTTTGTTTGTTTTCTTAACCAAAGACAGGCAGCAAAATAAATTTTGGTCTACATTCATGAAGACATTTGATTGTATTGGAGCAGTGTTGCTTGACCGAGCAATTTACAATTGACCCCTTCCCGACCGCTGATATACACTGGCAGAATCGCATGGGTGGGAAAGCAGCGTACAGTTACGTTCCCTTTAAGATGTGGCATTGTGCGCACATACCCGTCCGCCAGCGGCATTTTCCAGCTGCATGCTCTGTGACTGCGGGTCCCATGGACTTGATGTCCGCCGGGTGATCGCGATCGTGTCATGGAGCGGAAGAACAGGGAGATGCCTATGTAAACAAGGCATTTCCCCATTCTGCTTAGTAATATGACAAAGATCACTGATCCCTGTCATTGGGAGCAGTGATCGCTGTCATGCGAGTGGTAGCCCACCCCCCCACAGTTAGAATCACTCCCTAGGACACACTTAACCCCTTGATTGCCCCCTAGTGTTGACCCCATCCCTGCCAGTGTCATTTACACAGTAATCAGTGCATTTTTTTATAGCACTGATCGCTGTATAAATGACAATGGTCCCAAAAGAGTGTCAGAAGTGTCCGATGTGTCCGCCATAATGTCGCAGTCATGATAAAAAAAATCGCAGATTGCCGCCATTACTAATAAAAAAATAATAATAATAAAAATGCCCTAAAACTATGCCCTATTTTGGAGACGTCATAACTTTTGTGCAAACCAATCAATATACGCTTATTGCAATTTTTTTTTTTACCAGAAATATGTAGAAGAATACGTATCGGCCTAAACTAAGGAAAAAAAAAATTATATATTTTTTGGGGATATTTATTATAGCAAAAAGTAAAAAAATATGGTGTTTTTTCAAAATTGTCGCTCTTTTTTTGTTTAAAGCGCAAAAAATTAAAACCGCAGAGGTGATCAAATACCACCAAAAGAAAACTTTATTTCTGGGGAAAAAAAGGGCGTAGATTTTGTTTGGGTGCCACGTCGCACGACCGCGCAATTGTCAGTTAAAGCGACGCAGTGCCGAATCGCAAAAAGTGCTTTGGTAAGGAAGGGGGTCAAGTCTTCTGGGGTTGAAATGGTTAAGGTAGCGCAATGCTGAACAGCAAAAAATGTGGCCTGGTCGTAAAGAGGGTAAAAGCTTCTGGAGGTCCAGTGGTTTAAAAAAAAAAATGATAAAGAAAAATTGCAAATCTAATATAACTTTCCCACGTTCGAGTATTTCTGAGTGACAATACAGGATGATCCACACGAGATGTTTTGGTTTTGCCCGTATGTACGAAGAACAAGGAAGCAAAAACAAAAAATACCATCAAATGATAAAAAAAAGGCGATGTAGGAATTGTCACGTCTTTAGTGAAGCTGAAAGTCATTTTGTGAACAGACGGCGTTGGGAGAAATCTGCGTTCAGAAAGCAGTGATAGGCAACGAGGATTCCAGGATGAGAGAGCGAACATCTCTCCTCGTCCTCCTGGTCCTCCTGTATGCCTCCCGTGGAATGACACGTGAGTAGATTCACGAATATCTTAACTAAGACTTTTTTCTTGACAACTTCCATACAGGAGCACACAATGTACTCTGCCTTGTATATCACATACAACTCCCATTCTTAAGTATGTCTATCAATCTTTAATTCCTTGACTTTAGTTCTGAAGTAGGGGGGTAACAATGTCCTCTGAAACATGCCGGCCTGTTTAATTATATATATATTTTTAGTTCATTAATTTTCATTCAAAGTTTTCAATGATACATGAAAAAATGTGCATTGACCGCCATATAACAAGACGTAGTAAATAGTACTACATGTATAAATACATATACTGTACATCATGACTAATATAAATGAACCGCAAGCAAGTTTTACGCACTAAACATTGGGTGAAGGGAATTGTCCGACTCCTCGAGACACCCCATCTGGGGAACAAACTGCCCCGAGGGAAGGACAACACCATCAACCCATCAACCCATCAACACCATCAACCCATCAACCCATCAACACCATCAACCCATCAACCCATCAACCCTTACTTTCCACTCTATTCATTACTGTTTATAGTAAATTATGACCATACCATCTTACTCTTTGTTAGGCTATACAAGACTGAATGTTATGGACATCATTTCACTAAGAACATATAAAATGTATTTTATAAGGTAGTGATAAATGAAAAAGATGAAACATAATGAAACACGAGAAAAGGGAAACAAGGAAATGGATGAAAGCCCATTGAAGGGTTCAACTGCTCAGGAACATTATCTGGAAAAGTGTATATAACGTCTTTGAGGAGAGGATTCATCGCTTTAGAAGAGATTATTTTATTTACGCTCTTATAGTGACTTGTTGGATTTTTTTGCCAATCTGACCAAGGTTGCCAATCTGACCAAGGTTGCCAATCTGACCAAGGTTGCCAGTTTTTAAGAAACTCAGTATTTTTCCCCATTCACTGATGCTAACATACTCTCAAATGTATAATGTGTAGAGCGGGTGTGTACAGCATCGGTTACCTCTGGTGGATCTGGAGATCTCCATATTCTAAGTATTACTAGTTTAGCTGCTAGGAATAGATGAGTAGTAAATTGTCTCAGAGGGGGTGGTATGTCTTCAATGCCTACATTTAAGAGGGCCAATGGTGGAGAGAGTTGTAGAGATAGGCCTGTTACTTGGTGAAAGATTGTAAATTACTTAGACCAGAATTTTGCTAGCTTGCCACATGACCATAGTACAGTTCCTGACAAAAGTCTTGTCGCTTCTCTATTTTGTAGAAACGCCTGCTGTTAACCTGACTTTTAATTAATCAATTGGTGTTAGAAATAGCTCATATGAAAAGCTAAAGCCCTCCCAAATGATGTTTAATGCACTGAAATAAATTAGTTTCACTGAAAAAAAGATTTATCATTTAATCAAGACAGACAGGTCAAATTTTGGCAAGACAAAAGTTTTGTCACCTATACAGAAATTGAACAACTTTACTGAAAATCCAAAAATATGTCAATAAATTAAGTAGTGGTGCTGTGAGATCCAAATTTTATATCTTGTATGACTTCCATGAGGACAGCATCCATACGGTTTGGCGAGGATTCATACAATTTATTGATGAAGTCATCAGGAATAGCAAAGAAAACAGTCTTGCATGCCTCCCAGAGTTCATCAATATTCTTTGGTTTCATCTTCCATGCTTCATCTTTCATTCTACACCACATATGCTCAATGATGTTCATGTCTGGTGACTGGGCTGGCCAATCCTGGAGCATCTTTGCCTTAAGGAACTTTGATGTGGAGATGGAAGTATGCGATGGAGCACCATCCTGCTGCAAAATTTGGCCTTTTTTATGGTTGGGAATATAAGAGGTAGCTAAGATTTCTTGGTATTTTAGACTATTGATGTTGCCTCCCACCCTGAAGATCCCTCACACACCCCCATACTGGATGTAACTCCAGACCATGATTTTGCCTCCACCAAACTTCACTGTTTTCTGGGTAAATCTCGGCTTCATGCGGGTTCCAGTAGGTCTCCTGCAATATTTGCGGCGACTGTGGTGTAATTCAACAGAAGATTCATCTGAAAAATCCACCTTCTGCCACTTTTCCAGAGTCCATCCTTTTAGCAGGCTGTGGCCCTTGGCAAATGCCACATGGTTTTTCAATTGTCTTTTGTTTAGTGCTAGCTTATGGGCACTGATTCGACCACGGAGGCCATTTCGAGACAGAATCCGACAAACTGTTCTGGTTGACACAGGGACTTCAGGTGACCGGGTCTCGTGGAGCTCTGCTGCAGTGGAAAATGGGCTGGCCTTGGATTTTCGAGCCAACAAACGGTCCTCTGGAGCAGTTGTCTAGCGGGGTCGGCCTGACCTGGCCTTGTCCAAAACGTCTCCAGTCTCTTCAAATCTTTTTTTTATCTTCTGAACTTGACGCTGTGACACATTGAAGGTGTCTGCCACATCAGCAGTGGATCTGGTCTTCAGCCTCTTGATAATTAACACTTTAGTTTCCGGGTGAACCTTAAGCCGCGTACACACGGGCGGACTGTCTGGCCAACTAAGTCCGTCAGACAATCCGACGGACAGTCCGTCCTACTTTCGAATGAACGGACTTGACCACACACGATGAACAAACAGTCTGTCGAAAGCTTGCGCAATGACGTGTACAGCACGTACGACGGGACTAGAAATAGGACGTCCAATACAATGCAATGCAACCTTTCGCCGTGTAAATCCTTTCTGAGCATGCGCCATACTTAGTCCGTCGAACTAGCCTACTCACGAGCGGACTGTCCGCTGAAACCAAAGTTGGACGGACAATATTACGGAAATTCCGAAATACTTAGTCCGCCAGACTGCACGCTGAAAAAGTCAGCTGAAGCCCACACACGAGCGGACTGTCCGCTGAAATGTGTTTCGGCGGACTAAGTTGGACAGACAGTCCGCCCGTGTGTACGCGGCTTTAGGCATGTTTGCAGAGGTCTAGTTGCAGTTGAGAAGGTCTAGTGTACTGGTGTTCTTTTTATATACACCTGAGACCTAATTGATCCATTATTAGTCACAGTTGAAGCTCATATAACAAGGCGACAACACTTATGTCTTGGCAAAAATTGACTCAATGGGCTTTACCAAGCTGTGAATATTAGAATACTTTTGGTCAGTTTCATTTTGCACTGAAACATTATTACAAAAGCTGTTGGGATTAAAATGACCCATTTCTTGTAACAAAATCTTGATTAGAAATATATTTTAGCAGCACTTCAGGTCAATTTGTAAACAAGCGACAAGACTTTTGTCAGGGACTGTATATGGCAAATAGTGCTTGCTTGGGAACAGTTCCTCCAGCACAGTGGAGATATGGAAGGGTTAAATTTGGCAATTCTGTGCGGTGCTAAATACCACTGCATTTTAAAGCGCTAATTTGCAGGCGTTAATGCACCTGACGCATTAATGAGCATTCAGGTCATGGCAGTTGATGCTGAAGATTTTCTTTTTATTTCTTTTACAAGGCTAAAATAGGAAGTGATTACTCTGACGCTTTGCAACTGCAGCTTAAATATGATGTAAGTGACATAGAACGGAATGGAGGGGGGTTGCAAAATGTTAACGCCTGATGAACTCAGCAGGAAGCGTTATTTCTGGTCGCCATGACATGAGGCAACACGAATAGTGCAGTGTGGACTCCTCCATCCACTCCGTTTTATCAGATATGAGTGGTGTTGACAGGCAGCTGGGAAGCAAAAGGCAACACAATCGCCTGTTATCAATGTCCGAGTTAAAGATCCCTATCAAATAATACTGGAGAATATAAAATAAAATAGAATATAAAGAAATAGAATACAATATATTGAAATGACTGACCCCATCTTTCCTTTTCCAGAGACCACCAGCAGCTCTACAACCATCGGTAAGTGTTTAATTATTACTATCTTGTGTTATAGGAAAATGAAGGAATGTGTCAGATAGGTGACTTCACCATCTCGTTTTTTTAATGGGGTGTGATGTCATTTATTAATAGCCCAATGTGGTGATCACACCCATAGGGGGATATGAGCACCGGGAGCAATATGAGTTGTGGGGGGGGTCCACATTGCAGATGTCTTCCAACCGGTGGAATAGTGCCTTGTACATTCAGAATAAAAGGCATTACAACCCAATTCACAGATGTTCATGTGTTATTGCATGTTGTGTTTTTACCACATGTTACCGCAATCCATAAGTGTGAAGGATTTAACCACTTCAGCTCCTGGAAGGTTATACCCCTTTCATGACCAGGCCATTTTATCAATACGGCACTGCAATACTTTGCCTGACAATTGTGCGGCCGTGCGACGCTGTACCCAAATAAAATTGATGTCCTTTTTTCCCACAAAAAGAGCTTTCTTTTGGTGGTATTTAATCACTTCGTCAGAGGACGCCCTCTGAGTAAGTGATGACGAAACGCGTCAGTGCGTGACCACGCAGTTAACACTGTCTACGCTGTCTGTCAAGCTGGGTTCATCGCTCTTCGTAAAGTTCCATGGAGTGGTGAGAGATAGACAAGTGACAAAGACAGTGTTGCAATGTTAACATGCTTTAAAGTTTTGTGCAATTGGAAGGGAGGTTGGATTGGATACATTTTATCACAGAATTACGCTATGTGTACACATCTCTTTGTGGTGAGAGACATCTATACTGATGGAAGTATTCCCTGATGTAAAGACACAGAGTATTACAGGCGCATGTTCTGGATCTGTCTGGTGAGTTCATGACCATAGGGAAGATTACTCCCGCTGTGTGGTGATGGGATCTTTGTTTGGATAATACCCTTCATCAACAAGATTGATTGACTTCAATCTGACCAATTTTGGACAATTGAATATGCACTTTATTTTCTAATTGTGGAATACACAAAGCGCTGCCAATGTTATAGTTTGACTGAAGCAAGTTTGATTGTTTGTTTCTATTTATAGCGGCTGCTATTAATGTTTATACTAATTAATACATGTAATTAGTGGTCTATGAGCGCTGAGAGAGATTATTTAACCAATGTTGATTGATCACTTTCATTTGTTTGTAAGTGACACTTCTGACACTTTTTTGGGGACCAGTGACACTAATACAGTGATCAGTCCTAAAAAAAATATGCACTGTCACTGTTCTAATGACACAGGCAGGGAAGGGGTTAAGATCAGGGGTGATCAAAGGGTTACATGTGTTCCTTGGGAGAGGTTGCTAACTGTGTGTGTGTGTGTGGGGGGGGGGGGGGGGGTGCTTTGACTGGGGAAAGACAGAGATCCAGGTTCCTGCTTAGCAGAAACACAAGATCTCCATCTTCTCCTCTCTCGCAGAATGGTGATCTGCCTTGTTTACATAGGCTGACCTCTGTTCTGCCTCTCTTGGGAATGATCACTGGCTACTGGTGAACATCGGGGTCCAGTGGACCTGCTGATTGGCTCCCACTGTGTCCAATCATATTGGGAGCTGGTCACCGGTGACGTGCATGCGTGCGTGCCCCAGACCCGGGAATGAAAATGACCTATAGGTACGTGATTTTGCACTGAAGGGCCGCCCTGTACATGTACGTGGGGCACTCTGGAAGCAGATAAAAAGCATGTCCTTTGTCCCGTGCCACAGCTAATTTAAAGAAAGAAGAGTTCATGCATGTCTTTGTTTACAGAATTGCCAATCAAGTTTTTTTTTTTTTTCAATAAATTGTTTTACAGGATAAAAACGGTAAGGGGGTACACAAGTCTGTTACATCAGAGGGGGGTGGGGTCACCCATACGTCATTGGGGAAGCCCAGCTTCACCATTTGCCCCAAAGGGGACGGGGTCAGGTGACGGGTGGCCCCGCCCTCCGCATATAAGAAACGTCAGTCCGCCGGGATCCCGCAGTGTCTTCTCTGTGCAGACAGAAGATGGATGGATTCGCTGCACTGGATCAAATCAGCCATCGCTGGACCCTGGAGAGATGATCGTCCGTTGCTGGATAGCAAGAGTGGATTACCACCACTGGAATCTTTTTTTATTTTATTTTATTTTTAATAAAGGACTGTTTCAAAAGTGTGTTTGTATTATTTAACAATTTTTTACACTTTCTTTGTGAAATGGTAGGGGTACTTTTGTACCCCCTTACCATTTCAAACAGGGGGTGGCGGGATCTGGGGGTCCCCTTGTTAAAGGGGCTTCCAGATTCTGATAAGCCCCCCACCCGCAGACCCCCACAACCACCGGCCAGGGTTGTGGGGATGAGGCCCCAAAGCATCCTCCCAATGTTGAGGGCATGTGGCCTGGTATGGCTCTCTTACCCCCCTCTTTTCCTGCGGCCTGCCAGGTTGCGTGCTCGGATAAAGGGTCTGGTATGAATATTTTTTTAAAAAATTTGACGCAGGGTTCCCCTTAATATCCATACCAGACCTGAAGGGCCTGGTAATTGAATTTGGGGGAACCCCAGGCTTTTTTTTTATCAATGACTTTCTATGAGTGTTCTCTGTATTATGGGAACCGACAATTCATAATAGCCGCAAGTGATTTTAAAGGATTTTTTTTCCTGAAGAAATGACACTTTGTGCAGGGACAGTTCTAAGCACCAGAAACATGAGCCCCTTCACAGGCATACTATAGACACCCCCCAGGTACGACATTTAAAGGAATATTACACTTTTATTGTTTCACATTAAGCATTATTAAAATCACTGCTCCCGAAAAAACGGGAGCATTGATCCATGTCCCCTGGGGCAGGACCCGGGTCCCCAAACACTTTTTAGGACAGTAACTTGCATATTAGCCTTTAAAATGAGCACTTTAGAATATTTTCTCTATATAATCTTGGACTAATAGAGGTAAGGTTAGGCACGTTCGACCACAGGTTCTATAGACAGATTGTTATTGTCAGAGTCACGTTGAATCTCCTATTCTATATCGAACTGTTGTAACAATGAAAACGAAAATAAAGCATTTATTTATATCGGATCTTTCGTTTTTCGGATTCTGCACTTTCGTTATCATTTGTCAAAATGAAAATGAAAATACCTGAAATTCGGACGAAAATGCATTCGGACGAAAACGAATGCACATGTCTAATATATATATATATATATATATATTGGGGTATATCCTGACTCTCAGTCGAACAGAGAAAGCCACATAGATGAGTGCACAAGGAACTTCAACCAACTCCAGTCGATTAAGACTATAGCTACTACTAGCCATACCATGACCTGGATTGATCACTTTCACACACAAAAGTTTCAATTCACAAAATATTAAATCAAGAATAAGAAACTTTTTTTAGCCATGTGAATGTCATTTTCAAATCTTATTGGTCTCGGATGAAAAAAAAAAGTTTTAAAGGATGTTTGCATTGAAGTGTCTATTGTCTCGTATATTTCGTTGATGTAAGTATTGTGAATGTAGTCTATATTCTGTACTGTGATCTCTCACCTATATATATATTTTTTTATTTTAGGAAATTCTTGTCCTTCCAAATATTATGAGCAGGTATCAAATTCCTGTACTGACCCTTGCTCCAACCACACCGTACTCGATGACCCCTGGCGCAGTACTTCCAACATACATAACTATACTGACTATTTGAGTAGTTATAGTTGGGTTCATTGTGACTTTGCCCTGTACGGCTGGTATCGGTTTAAAGGAGAAAATAATCTGCAAATCCCAGAGTACTGTGTCCCGTTATACAGCTGCGGAACTCATGCGCCTATGTGGCTGAACGGCTCCCACCCAACCCTCGCAGAGGGAATCGCCAACCTTACGGCCTGTTCCAGCTGGAGCGGGTGCTGTAGGTGGTCAAGGCCCATTTCGGTGAAGATGTGTCCCGGTGGCTTTTATGTGTATAAAATACAGAGTACGCCGAACTGCTGGTATAGCTATTGTACGGGTAAGTGTTCATTCCTTTATGTCAGGGGTAGGGAACCTCGGCTCTCCAGCTGTTTTGAAACTACAAATCCCATCATGCCTCTGCCTCTAGGAGTCATGCCTGTGATTGTTAGGGTTTTGCAATGTATCATGGGACTTGTAGTTTCAAAACAGCTGGAGAGCCGAGGTTCCCTACCCCTGCTTTATGTGATCGTTTTAGTAATTAAAGCTGAATTCCAGTTAGAACACTTTATACACTGTTGCATTGTTCCTATTATTACCAATATAAGGGTCCATTCACACAGTGTGCTTTATTCCGGGCCCTGTGCAGGTCTGTGTCTTCCTGGCACGGGTATGCACCGGTGCTGTGTGCCGGCATCCCATTTATTTTTATTGGGAAATGCGTCTGTATGCACGCAGCTGCTGGGTCCTAATATGACATGCAGGTGAGTGCAGGGGCAAATCTCCACACACATACAGGGTACATTCCGGGGCGCCCCCCACTCACCCACATGTCATATCAGGACACTGGTATATTCTTGGGGGAGAACCATTATGGTGATGAAACTCCATTTATTGTTGCCACCATCCCATTATATCATATACAAAAAGGTAAGTATCCCCCCCAGTACTAAAAGGGAATTCAAGGGGCAAACGTTTAGTATACAAATGTTTAGAAACATAGAAAAATGTATTACATAAAAACCCAGTCAAAAACAAACATGACAGTGATGTACAAAGTGATATACATTATTCATGTGGAGCATATGAGCAAAAACCACAACACTTCTCCTGTAACCCTACGCGTTTCGGGTTAAAAAAGAAAGAAAGCTCTATTTGTGGGGACGAGATGGGGGGGCATATATTTCATTTGGGTACATGTCAGGAGTCTAGAGGGAGGCCGAGATGCTGAGAGGGCTCCCCTTGCGGCCGAGTGCAGCACAACCCTGTAGATGACACAGGGATGCAATGCCCACAGAAGCACGGGTTGCCTGGTAGTAGCAGCTGATGTCAGAAACTGAGTAGAGCAAGTCTCTGGGGGCAACCGTGCTTGGGATGCCCAAGAGAAGAAAGAACAAGTGTCCAGTAGCAGGGTCAAGGCCAGGCCGGGGATCAAACACAGTAATTCAGTCCGAAGATCAGAGCCGCATGTCCAGAACCGGAGACCGGAGTATTGGAGTCCAAGAGGCAAGCCGGGATCAGATGCGGGAAGCAGACAAGGGAAGTCGGGTACAAGCCAGTAGTAAGGGACAGGAGAACAACAGGAGCAGGTCAAACAAGCCAGGTCGGTACACGGGAGATCAGATAGCAGGAATCACGGACACAGGTATACAGGAGAAGCTGATGATAATCCAGCAATGCAGCACTGTCAGAGGAGTGTTTAAATAGGCAAGGCGCAGATGTCACGTCGTATGTGCGCCATTACGTTCGTACGACCGCAAAGTTGTAACGTTATGCGTTCGTATTAACATCGCGTACGCGCGCTTGCTTAAACGTAATGCCAGGCGTTCGTTTTGGAAGCACATTGCAGCCCCGAATGCGCTGACGCACGTTAACGTGGCCATACCTCGCAAGGCTGCGCATAGGGATGCGCCTTTTTCCCTGACAGTACAATGTTGTATGGCTGTCAATTAAAGTCCAGACAGTCATTTGTATGACTGTCAATTAAAGTAGCGTAGTGCCGTATAAGCAAAAAATGGCCTTTTCATGAAGGGGGAGGGGGTAAATCTTCCATAGGTTCAAAAAAAAAATAAGAAAAACAAATAACAAGCCAATAGGAAGATCAGAACAAAAAAAAATCAAAACATGTAATCTCAGATCCCTAAACACATAAATATTATATAAAATAAGAACTAATGTGTAATCATAAAATGTACCCAAATATGTAGACCATGAATAGAAAGAGTGCCCAATACGATGAACTGGAGGACTGACTAGGCCGTAGCACCTTCTCTTTCAACGCACCATTTGAAACAAGTTCAGAAAGGCTTACAAACTCAATCGATTGTCTGATGTTCATAATGACTACTGTACAAAGAAATACTAGTAAAGTGAGAAGAATATTGATATATTAGATTCACAAAGACAAATTGTTTTGAAATTTGTTCTTTCTTTTTTTGGAATTTTGTTTCTACCTAGAATCCAGCTGCTTTCCCGATGAAGAGAGAAGCATTGTTAATGGAACGTCAGGATGTTATTGCAATTCATCATTCTATAACACCAGTGCCATGGATGATACCATGCCTAAAGGTAAGGTGATAGTTTCACAAAGGTGGAATCTTAGTAGATGTGCTTCCATATCATTCCAGATTTTCTTTGTGGCAATTAGCAATCCAAAAGCTAATAGTCAACATGTCACCGATCCAAGTCTGCATGGAGATCCAACTCTGTGGAGCTCATCTAGTGTTCCCAAAGCGTTCTAACTGGTTTCCGATGCAAAGGAAAATTCACAGAGATGAAAGAACCCATCAGCAGGGCCTGTGCCACCCTTTAAAAATGTACACACACACACACACGGGCCTTGTGGCTTCATATTTAGGAATCTGTGGGACATACAGAACATACAGTGCCGTAAAAAAAAAATGTATTGCCCCCAATGCAGCATACATACAACTGGACTTTTTCGACGGACTAGGTCTGACGGTCTTCCCGATGGACTTTCGGGCAGAGTTCCGATGGACTTTTCGAACAAACAGACTTGGCCACACATAAGCACACTAAAGTCAGACGGATTAGAACGTGATGACGTACGACTGGACTAGAATAAGGAAGTTCATAGTTACAGTGCCATAAAAAAAAGTAATTGCCCCCAATGCCGCGTACACACAACTGGACTTTTTCGACAGAAAAATTTCGGTCTGTTATATTCGTTATGTTACGTTAATAAGTTTTCGGATAATTAGTTATTATTCGTAGCGTGTCTAATTCATTCGTTTGTATTAGTTGAAATTCGCTATTTATGTATGTATAGACATTCGTGATAATGATTCGTAGTTTGGAAAGTCGTTTGTTTATTGAATCTTTTAACACACACAATGACAACGTCTCTTCTCCTCGGCTCAAATACAATACAACACCCTTCTCACTCAGTTCTCAGGAATGCACTTTGCCAGTAATCCATCCTCCGGCACAAAATTAATTAGCTGATTTGACTATAAGATTTACTTTGAGCTGACCTTTTGTTTCATTAGATCTTTAAATAATTACCAAATTCGTTCAAATTCATTCAAATTCATTTGTTATATTTCTTTTGTATTCGTTGTTATTCGTTATTTTTTTATTCGGACATTCGGATGCATCCGAATGTCTGAAAGATGCAAAATTCGGCCGAATTTCGATTTGTTACGAAACAAATTGCACAAGCCTACTCACCATAGAGGGAATTAAGACAGATGATCGGAGACAAAAAACTGTACAGCTTTTTGTGTGAATACACTAATTTATGTTTATTTTCCCCAGATATCAATATCGAATGTGGAATGAATCAAATTACAGTTTCTTACAGTAAATGTTACATTGAGTTGTTGGGATTCAATGCTTCATCATTACATCTGGCGGACAGTAAATGCATCGGGGTCATTGAAATAAGCGATAAAAGGTACATTACTGTCACCACACTGCCCAGGACTGGTTACTGCGGAACCGAGCTGGTGGTGAGTAAAAAGAAGAGATAAGAGAGATAGAACAGTTAAAAGTATTACTGTAGCATTATGGTACCACGTATAGGATGTCCTCCAACCTCATAGAGTAGTGGTTCTCAACCTTTCTAGTGCCGCGACCCCTTGATAAAATTTCCCAAGTTGTGGGGACCCCAAACAGTAAAATTATTTTCATAGCATGGGTTGTCAGCACCCAAGGCAAGACAAGTAACCCAGGGGTAACAAGTAACCCCTGGACATTTAGCGTTCCCTGAGTCCCTTCCACTTGTACAGTATTAAAACCCCATGTGGTACCTTTTAGGATGTACCCCTCTTTCTCTTTGTTCACCTTTTATTTCTGTCTATCCTACTTTCTTGTTTTGTTTTTTTGTTTTTTTTCCCCTTATCCCTCTCTCTAGCTGTCTTTCTTGTTCTTTCTCTTATTCTTTCTCTCCCTTTCTCTTTGTTCCTCCCCCTCTTTTCCTCTCCCTTCCATGTATTCTCTATTTTTATTCATTCTCTTACTCCTTGGTTGGGGTGGGGGTAATGGGATGAGTGGCAGTGCTGGTGGGGGTGGGATGAGTGGCAGTACTAGTGGGGGATGGGATGAGTGGCAGTGCTGGTGGGGGGTGGAATGAGTGGCAGTACTAGTGGGGGATGGGATGAGTGGCAATGCTGGTGGGGGTGGGATGAGTGGCAGTACTAGTGGGGGATGGGATGAGTGGCAGTGCTTGTTGGGGGTGGAATGAGTGGCAGTACTAGTGTGGGATGGGATGAGTGGCAATGCTGGTGGGGGGTGGGATGAGTGGCAGTACTAGTGGGGGATGGGATGAGTGGCAGTGCTGGTGGGGGGTGGAATGAGTGGCAGTACTAGTGGGGGATGGGATGAGTGGCAATGCTGGTGGGAGGTGGGATGAGTGAGTGGCAGTACTAGTGGGGGATGGGATGAGTGGCAGTGCTGGTGGGGGGTGGAATGAGTGGCAGTACTAGTGGGGGATGGGATGAGTGGCAGTGCTGGTGGGGGGTGGAATGAGTGGCAGTACTAGTGGGGGATGGGTTGAGTGGCAATGCTGGTGGGAGGTGGGATGAGTGAGTGGCAGTACTAGTGGGGGATGGGATGAGTGGCAGTGCTGGTGGGGGGTGGAATGAGTGTCAGTGCTGGGGGGAGTTCTGATCAGCCAACTTAGTTGCTCTTGATGAAGGTCATCTGCTGATCTGAGAACTGTAGTGAGGACTTTAAATGGCAACTCTAATCACAGGTAGTGTTACTCGCTGTGTCATCCGACTTCACTGTGTCTCCGGCTTTATGGTGTCTCATAGCAGTGACATCTATGCCGAAAACAGGAGATAGGGTCTCCTCCAGCCCATCCCATTTCACACTACTCATCAGTCAGCTGACCTCTGGTCTCTACCCCCCAGCCATGCCGTGAACTGAATGGGCGGCTGCAAAGAGGCAGAGTGAGTGGCCACGGGCTTCAGGAATAGCCCAGGATTCGGTGACTCCCGGCAAATCATCATTCGACCCTCGAGGAGGTCCTGGGACCCAGGTTGAGAACAACCCTCTTAGTGGACTTTGGAGAAGACACTTCAGGAGAGAAAAGCCCATGTAAAGCCCCATGGGTGGGGTGAATTGCATCAGTGAGTATGGCCTGTGAGGAGCCTAGGCTGGGACCGCATTTTATCCTTATATATATATATATATATATATTTTTTTTAATTATTATTATTATTAACCACTTCAGATCCGCGCTATTGCCAAATGACGGCATTAGCGCGGACCTACATTTTCAGGACTACGTCTATTGACGTCGTCCTGGTTACGAGCGGCCTGCGCGCCCCCTGAGGGGCGCGCGCGGCGCGCTCTGTGATCGGCGAGTCCGTGAGACTCGCCTGATCACCGATCCGTGTAAGGGGTCGGCTATTATTCCTCCTCGCGCTGACAGCGCGAGGAGAGAAAAAAAAAGCCGATCACCGGCGGCCGTGATCGGGACATCAGTCCCGATCACGGCCATCAATCCAAGGGACCACCTGCCACCTGCCTGTGCCCACCTGCCTCCCGCAGTGCCATCCTGAAAAAAAATAAAAGAAAAAGTAAGTGCCCCCCGTCAGTGCCCCCTGTCAGTGCCCATAGTGCCCACAGTGCCACCCACAGTGCCACCCACAGTGCCACCCACAGTGCCACCCCACAGTGCCACCCACAGTGCCACCCAATCTGCCTCAAAGGTGCTGCACCCCAGTGCCGCCCATCAGTGCCCAGCAGTGCCGCCCATCAGTGCCCAGCAGTGCCGCCCATCAGTGCCCAGCAGTGCCACCTATCAGAGCCACCTATCAGTGCCACCTATCAGTGCCCATCAGTCCCATCTATCTGTGGTACCTATCAGTGCCCATCCGTGCCACCCATCCGTGCCACTTATCCGTGCCACCCATCCGTGCCATCTTATCTGTGCCCATCTTTGCCCATCAGTGCCGCCTTATCTGTGCCCATCGGTGCCGCCTTATCTGTGCCTATTAGTGCCGCCTTAACTATGCCTATCAGTGCCCACCAGTGCAGCCCATCAGTGCCCACCAATGCAGCCCATCAGTGCCCACCAATGCAGCCCATCAGTGCCCACCAATGCAGCCTATCAGTGCCGCCTAATCAGCGCACTTCAATGAAGGAGAAAAATGACCCGTTTGCAAAATTTTATAACAAACTATTAAAACATGATTTTTTTTTTTTTTTTTTTGCATCTTTTTTTGTTTGTTTAGCAAAAAATAAAACTCCGAGCTGTAACTAAATACCACAAAAGAAAGCTCTATTTGTGGGAAAAAAATGATAAAAATTTCATTTGGGTACAGTGTTGTATGCCCGCGCAATTGTCACTCAAAGTGCATCAGCGCTGAAAGCTGAAAATTGGTCTGGGACTGAGGGGGGTTTAAGTGCCCAGTAAGCAAGTGGTTAATGGAAAGGTGAACCTTTCCATTCTTTGTTATGTCCACACTAGAAAGATATTTTCTCACTTTCTGCCCTAAAACTTTGAGATCTTCAGGGCAGAAAGTGAGGAAATATCTTACTAGAGGGGACTCAGAGTAACATGACAAAGAATGGAAAGATTCACCTTTCCATAAAAAAAAAAAAAAAATATATATATATATATATATATATATATATATATATATATATATATATATATATATATATATAATTAGAGATGAAGATGCTGCCCATGTAATTAATGCGGTCCCAGCCTAGGCTCCTCCCAGGACTTGCTCACTGATGCATTTCACCCCACACATGGGGCTTACATGGGCTGTTAGGAGTACAAGATCTTTGCAGCTAATTATAACATAGTGAGCCGGGTTTAGAACTACAGGTTCCGGCACCCGGTTTTAGTGGATCACCCAGCATAACCATCGGCGTATGAGTATTTAATGGAATCACCATAAAAAATATTTAGATGGACTTGCTCTTTAAATTTACTTTGATGTACTGCTGCTTGGTTGAGGACAACTGACACCACTAGATGTCCTCAGTCTTAGCCCATCATTTAGCCCTTGTACACACGGTCGGAGATTCCGGCGGAATGTTTCCAATCGGAGCATTTTGTCGGATATTCCGACTGTGTGTGATCTGCATCGGACTGTTTCCGTCGGAATATCCATTGGACCAACTTTTCCAACTTGCCGGAAATATTTTCAGACAAAATGCTCCTATCGGACATACTCCGATCATGTGTAGCCTACTCCGACGGACAAAGTGGCACGCATGCTCAGATCAAATTCTTAGACCAAAGCTATTGGCTACTATCCTGAACATAGTCCCGTCCTAACGAAATAACGTCATCAAGTTATGTACAATCGGATTTTCCGACAACTTAGTCCGACCGTGTGTATGCAACATCAATTCCGGACTTCTTCCGGAGTTAATCCGTCGGAATTACTTTGACGGATTTAGTCATCAGAATCTCTGATCATGTGTACAACGGCTAAAACTAGAAGCATATTCTGTGAGTGTAGGGTGTAATGGGCCCACCCTCCTGAGGTGTTGAGACCAGGGTACCTTGCAGCTCTTTGTAAAGATGCAAAGAAGTGCTGACGTCATCACATCAGCACCGCTTCTTTTAGTATTAAAGTACCACCGAACACTGGAGAAATTGGTCAGTTACCCACTACCAAATTATTAACAAAGACAACAACTTGCATCACATGCCTGATCAGGGGACCATGGTGAAGGAGCATAGGGTTGGGATGTAAGCGTCTACTATGAACTTGTTTTGTAATATGAAGGAACCCGGGTGTCCTCTGCCTGCAATACTCAGTCCTTGAGCACTGTCAATGCTGATCTCCTCATCAGGGCTAAGGTGGATAAAAAGTCTAAGATGTGGACCAGACATTATTATATAATAATTTAGTGGTTTGCTTTAGTTTGGCAGCCAAACTTCAGAATTACCAGCATCAAATTGCGTGTGCTTCTATTAACATCTGGTCTAGATCCCATATTTTTGTCCCAAAAAGAAGGAGGTGCCCGCAACCTCCAAAACCCATTGTCCATTTTAATTGAAATATTACTTTTAACCCTTATATGTGGAATGGTGCTTGTACCTATTACCCTAAAACCAACCAACTGGTATCATTAGATATCGTTCTCCGTGTGTTTATCAGTACAGGTTTACTTATGAATTTACATAACGATGGAAGACTATGGATGATGTTTTAGAAGCTGTTTGCTACTTCATTGAATCTGTGAGGGAAATTTATTATTTTTTGTATATTTTATTTCAGATAAATAGCAGCTATATAACATACACAAATGTGGTGTATTTATCATCCAATACCACCTCACTCACATTTTCCACAAATATCTCATGTACCTACCCAAGAAGCATGGAGAATGTTCTGTGGTTCTCTACGATGAGAGTAAGGTAGAGTATGTCTAACTAAAATTGTGGGGCTGCTATCTATGGGGAGGGGACTTTTTTGGGAATAGCCAGTCAGGTAAATTAGAAAGAAAATAAATTGCACCATTCCTATAAGAAATATCCCCCCCCCCCCCATTTTCTTGATCATTGGAGAAGGGCCCCTTTACAGTGTTGGTCAGTGGAGAAGTTCCCCCTTATGTTGATGATGAGTTGAGAAGTATCCCCATACATTACTGGTGAATGGAGAAGCGCCCCCCCCCCCCCCTTATAACTGTTGTCAATGGAGAAAAACTAGACAGATAAATTAGAAAGAAAATAAATTGCACTGTCACCATTACTAGTTAAAAAAAATAATAATAATAAAAATGCCATAAATATATCCCCGATTGTGTAGACGCTAAATTTTGCGTAAACCAATCAATATACGCTTATTGCATTTTTTTTTTTATTTCAAAGTATTTTATTTTGTATAACATAATGAATACAATTGAAAACGACAATACGTATACCATTGATGTAAAGAGATTACACCGCAAAAATACTAGTTGAATGTAAAACATCAGAACATTATAATAGGGTTCCCCTCTAGACAAACATGAGAGTATTAGGGCTTAGTGTAAGTTTCCAGACAGTCTGACGGAAAGGCTCCTCTTCCTACGGCACCCCATCTGGGAACTAACTGTGCCAGATTGGAGGAACTCAACCACCGACCCCTGACCAAATGTCTAAAGCCATCTTTCACTTTCCAATCTTCCAAACTTTCAAACTTTTGAAATGAAGGGGGGAGAGAAGTAACTGAAGGCGAGAAAAGGTGAGAAGAAAGGCCAGGGATTAGAGAAGAAGAGGAGAGAGGAAAAGGATGGAGCATCAATTTTGGGTGTTTGATTCATTCACGCTGGTAATGAGCTAGTGGTCAGTGGAGATCCCACATGAATGGCCCATGGTTCCCAGGTGGCTTCAAATTTACCAACCATGTCTGAAGGTATGCTGGACTGCTTCTCCTGAGACATTATCCAGGAGACCTTTTTAATTACAGCTGGTAAGGAAATTTTAGGGTTTTTCCAAGCTTTTGGCACAGTACGTTTAGCCCCCAAAAGAATGAAATGAATTAGCCTACGGGAGGCTTTGGTTATTTTAGGGATGTATGCATTGAGAAGGGCAACTAGTGGGGTTCTGGGGATCTGACTTCCCACAAGCTTATCAATCAAGTTGAATACTTTTTTCCAGAATGAACGTATTCTGAGGCATTCCCACCAGATGTGAGGCATCGTGCCAACTTATTGCGATTTTTATTACCAAAAATATATAGAAGAATATGTATTGGCCTAAACTGAGGAAAAAAAATTACCTTTTTTAAAAAGAAAGTGTGGGATATTTATTATAGCAAAAAGTACAAAATGTTGTGTTTTTTTCAAAATTGACGCTCTTTTTTTTGTTTATAGCGCAAAAAAAAAAAAACGCAGAGGTGATCAAATACCACCAAAATAAAGCTCTATTTGTGGGGAAAATAAAGGAACATCAACTTTGTTTGGGTGCAGCGGTGCACGACCACGCAATTGTCAGTTAAAGCGACGCAGTGCTGAATTGCAAAAAAAATGGCCTGGTCATTGAGCAGCCAAATCTTCCGGGGCTGAAGTAGTTATGAAGTGTTCCTTACATTGGTGATAAGTTGAGAGGTGTCCACATACATTAGCGGTCAGTAGGAAAATGCTGACTTACACTGGTGGTCATGGTGGAGAGGGAATTTCTCATACTGATGGTCAGTGGTGAAGTGCCCTTTACATTGGTGGATAGGGGGAGCTTCGTTACATCTGGTAGGTTGGAGAGGGGAACCTAACACAATGGAGCTCTTGAAGTGGCCTTGCAGTAAAGCGTATGCATGTCTAGAAAAATTACCTACCTAAGGGCGCAACATGTTTGTACACAGTATATGGTGACGTTACTGAACGTTACCTAACCAGCTTTCTGAAATCTACAGAATGTCATGGTCCTGTTGTTATTGCCATCAAGGTGACAGAAGTGTCTAATGCTATGATACTGTTTTGCAGTGAGAGTAATCTAACCCTCGGAGGATCTTCATCATACACGGTCAGAATGGGTATCTTGCAAGATTATAATTACACCATCCTCTATGAGGACCCAGGAGGCTGGAGAAACACAAGTGTGCCTTTGTACGTTGGGATAAGTGTGAAAAACGAGACTCCTTCTACAGCCGTGCTGCTTATGAAGAGCTGCCTTCTGACCACCACGTCTGATACATATACTGTGAGATACAACGTCATCAGTGGCTAGTAAGAGTTCTTTTCTCCAACACTCCAACTATGAAATCTGAAGTAACATCTTGCTACCTTTCTATGGCCTTCCAAACCAGGTTTCTTTCCTTGGTATAAAGCGCCCCTTAATGCCTTGCACAGCAGTACTGAGACTATTGAAGAGAAGGGCAGGAATCAGGCAATCAACAGGCTAGAGTTCGTCCAAGACCAAATTTAAAGTAGTACTCAACTTCCCTCCCCTGTCTTTTTTCCCCTCTTACCTGTAATGCTGCATGCTATTCAAAGCACATACTCACCCACGCAGGAATTTCAGCATTGTCCCACCCTTAGTTTTCTGTTTTTCTGACATATACCGGGCCCTGCACCACCATCTTGGTTCTCTTCATCTGGCTGCCTCTTCCAGGCATTGATGGTCTTGCACCCCCCAGGCCCTCTGTCTGCCTGCTCCTGCAGCCTTCCGTGAGTTGGGATCTATGTATCTCAGGCAGGACTGGTGCAATGATTTTTGACACCCTAGGCAAAACCTCATTTTGCTGCCCCTATTGGCCCCACCCCTGACTCCACCCCCTTTGCCCTGCCCATATGACAGGAGGTGGCACTCTACAGGAAGCATTGACTCTGCTTCCTCTAGCACTGGCTCCAGATATGCGCTGTGTCTCTAATTACACTACCGGCCAAATGGAGCAGCTGCCTGAGATGCAGACGCGGAGGGAAATCAGTGGCCGGGCATCAGTGCGCCCTAGGTGGCTGCCTAGTTTGCCTGGTGGTAGCACCGGCCCTGATCTCAGGTGCCAGCAGAACCAGAGACAGGACATTCTGGCCTAGGCAGAGGCATAGAGGTGAGGCCAAAGAAAAATTAAAAATGCTGCTTGGAGAAGGGAGAGGGTTTAAACATTCAAATGGAACTATCTCCCTTTTCAGACTTATGTTGTGCTTTAACTGTGGTGTGGTCTACTAGGATGGTCCTGATTTGACTTTACCATCACAGGAATAGAATTAAAAACCAGAATTGCAGATCCTTTAGTAGGTGCACATAGCTGTATTTTAGTTGACTGTTGGAATTGTCATTTTTGTCTTTCAACAGCTGCCCTGTTCTCAGTGACTCTACACTACATGTGGAAGAGAATGGAGTCTCCCTGCAAGGATGTTTCTCTCTTAATATGACCGAGTTTGCTGGAAATTACAGCAAATATTCTATAGACTGTCGGATAATCTTGTGTAATACAACATTGGGGACGTGCAGTCCGGTAAGTTGGGTTTTGACACGCTGACAAATACATAAAAATTGTGTGTGTCGGCTTTACACATCTACCCTTTTATATCATCTACAGAATTGTTCCCAAACAAACCCCACAATAGTGGGCAGCGGCATGGACATCGCCAATTTAACATCGGGTGCTCTGTATATTGATGGTAATATCTTATCTTTCTATAAGTATTCGATTTTATTACAAATATGGGCAACTTCTCACCAAGTACTAAACATAAATGCATTCAAAAAGAAACATCTCACTATTATTTGGTGACACTGTATGGTTTATTGATGATTTACAATGTACAGTATATAGAAGATTCAAGAAAATACAAATTTTTAGAAATGGCTGGTTACATAATGCATGGGAATTCTTGTATGATTTTTACAAAAAAAAATGAAATGCTTTTAATTTTTATTTAAATGAAAACTGTTTATTGAATTAGAATACACATGTGGTAATAGTTCTGATGATAAAGATAATGGATGCTCATTATTTTGATAAATAATAATATTAAGTAAAAGCAGAAGAAGAAGAGGAAGAAAAATGTAAGTAATATATACATTATCTTTTTTATAAGTATTATATTTTATTACAAATATGGGCAATTTCTTACCAAGTACTAAACATAAATGCATTCAAAAAGAAACATCTCAGTATTCTTTGGTGACACTGTATGGTTTATTGATGATTTACAATGCACAATCTTTAGAGAATTCAAGAAAATACAAATCCAAATTTTAGAAATGGCTGGTTACGTAATGCATAGGAATTCTGATATGATTTTTACCAAAAAGTTCAAATGCTTTTGATTTTTAATATAAAACTGTTCATTGAATTAGAATACAAATGTGGTAATAATGGTAATGATAATGCATGATGATTATTTTGATAAATAATGATATTAAGAAAAAGTAGATGAAGAAGAAGAAGAATGTAAGTAATATATACATTATCTTTTTTATAAGTATTATATTTTATTACAAATATGTGCAATTTTTCACCAAGTACTAAACATAAATGCATTCAAAAAGAAACATCTCAGTATTCATTGGCAACACCGTATGGTTTATTGATGATTTACAATTCAAAATCTATATAAAATTCAAGAAAATACCGATCCAAATTTTAGAAATGGCTGGTTACGTAATGCATGGTCATTTCAGTATGATTTTTTCCCAAAAAGTTAAAATGCTTTTAATTTTTATTTAAATTAAAACTGTTCATTGAATTAGAATACACATGTGCTAATAATTAGTGATGATAATGTATGATGATTATTTTAATCAATAATAATATTAAGAAAAGGCAAAAGAAGAGGAAGAAGAAAGTAAGTAATACATGCATTATATTTTTATTATATTTTATTACAAATATGTGTAACTTCTCACCAAGACCTAGAACATAAATGCATTCAAAAAGAAATATCTTAGCAATTTTTGATAACATTGTATGGTTTATTGGTGATTTATGATGCACAATATATAGAAAATTCAAGAAAATATAAATCCAAATTTTAGAAATGGCTAGATACATAAACATAAATGCATTTAACAAGAAACAGCTCAGCATTCTTTGAATATACACCATATGGGTTATTTATGATTTTATATATAAGTTTTAAGAAACTACAAAACTAATTTTAGAAATGCATTGTAATTCTGGTATTATTTTTCCCAAAAAAGTTAAAATGCTTTTCATTTTTAATTAAATGAAAAATTGTTAGTTGAATTAGAATAAAAAATGTGGGGATAATGGTAATGATAATGCACGATGATACCTAATTTTGCAAAATAATAAGAAGAGAAAGCAGAAGAAGAAGAAGAAGAAGAAGAAGAATGTAAGTATTAAACTATTTTATTCTACAGTATATAAATACAATTAAAATATAAACTATAATGAAAATATTTTTAAGCATATACATATTATATATTAAAAAATATATATATAATAATTTATACATGCATTTAAGAACACATAATTGCTACATAAAATAATGATTGCATTTACAATTATAAGATGTTCTACTATACAAACAGTATCACACAAATGTGAGTACACCCCTCAGTCACATTTTTGTAAATCTTTTCTTCTCTCTTTTCATGTGACAACACTGAAGAAATGACACTTGTCTACAATGTAAAGTAGTGAGTGTACAGCTTGTATAACAGTGTAAATTTCCTGTCCCCTCAAAATAACTCAACACACAGCCATTAATGTCTAAACCGCTGGCAAAAAAAGTCAGTACACCCCCTAAGTGAAAATGTCCAAATTGGGACCAATTGGCCATTTTCCCTCCCCCGGTGTCATGTGTCTCATTAGTGTTACAAGGTCTCAGGTGTGAATGGGGAGCAGGTGTGTTAAATTTGGTGTTATCACTCTCACTCTCTCATACTGGTCACTGGAAGTACAACATGGCACCTGATGGAAAAGAACTCTCTGAGGATCTAAAAAAAAAAGAATTGTTGCTCTACATAAAGATGGCCTAGGCTATAAGAAGATTGCCAAGACCCTGAAACTGAGCTGCAGCACAGTGGCCAAGACCATACAGCGTTATAACAGGACAGGTGCTGTACACTCACTACTTTACATTGTAGACAAGTGTCATTTCTTCAGTGTTGTCACATGAAAAGATAGGAGAAAAGATTTACACAAATGGGACTGAGGGGTGTACTAACTTTTGTGAGATACTGTACCATTACATTAGAATAAATGCACAACATCTACAAAAACATACAAACACATTATAAAACTTTCTACACGATTAATTTCAGAAAAAAAAAAAAAAAACCTTATATGTAACATGATAAAACATATTTATTAAAAAACAATGATATGACTGTATTTTCCTAAATCGCTGATTGCGCGTGCGTACGGTGAGAAATTGAACAAGCAGCGAATCAAACAAGCGTCTAAAAAAATCTAAAACATTTTTTGACAATCCTTCGGCTTTCATCTGGGTGTTTGTAAAATGTACAATTAAGAAATAAATGGCGGCGTCTCCCAGTACATATTATGAAATGTTTAGAAATGATTATCAGATGAAATGTTTTAGAAGGAAGTGATATGGAAATGTGGTGATGGTTTGGGCTGTGATGTGTGGGGGGTGTCCTTACTTTTCTTTCCAAGCTCTAGGATCATTATGTGAAGAATGTATACAGAAAAGAGTTTTATTGATCGTCTGATGTGATCATTGGGGACATAAGAATAATCTTTATATAAGATAAACAGTCAAAAAAATGTTTTATTTCTATAAAAGTGTAATAAAGAGAGAGTCATCATTTCCCATTCACATGGGCGGAGGTAAGAGGATAATTAATGTACTTAAAGTGAGAATAAAGTGCTGATTGATTTTTTTTATATTTTTTACAGAAATGTTATTCTATTTACATACTTGAAAAATAAACATTGATTGAACGTTTTATTTACATCACTATTAATGGAGGAAATCACTATAAATAGGTTTCTGGAATTTAGCTACGAAAGGTCCCCATGTCTGCCACATGCATTGGTGTGGAGTGTCAGCATTGGGTCGCTGTTCTCATCTCTGTAAACTGATACATTCCGCTGGAGAGCTTGTGTTTCTGAAAAACACCAGACTTGCTGGTTGGATTATAAGATGAAAGCAGGAGAAGAAAAAAAATTGTAGATATCACAGCTAGAAATTTGTAAGCTGCCACATAATAAATGTTTGCTTTTGGGTTTAATAGCACTTTGAAGTCTTATTAAAGTTTTTTTTTTTGTTAAAAATAATAAAAATGTAATACTTACCTTCTCTGTGTAATGGTTTTGCACATAGTGCATCCTCACATATGTACATGTATCACATGTGTGTATACAATATATATATATATTATTTTTATCATTATTATACATTATTATTATTTTATTATTATTTTCTATTATTAGTATTAGTATTATTATTAATAATAATACTAATAATAATAATAATTTTATTTCAATATTGTATTGATTTTATTAAATTTTTTATTTATTTATTTTTTTACCTTTTTTTTAAACACATTTGGTACCAGAGCAATACAGTGCTACCACAGTAACACTTCACTGCTCTGGTGGGGAAGTGATCAGGATTTATTTATTTATTTATATATATATTACAATATATATATTGTGTATACAATATATATATATATATATATATATATATATATATATATATAATTTTTATCATTATTATACATTATTATTATTTTTATTATTATTATTATTTTTCTAGTATTAGTATTATTATTAATAATAATACTAATACTAATAATAATAATTTTATTTCAATATTGTATTGATTTTATTACATTTTTTATTATTTTTTTTTTACCTTTTTTTAAACACATTTGGTACCAGAGCAATACAGTGCTACCACAGTAACACTGCACTGCTCTGGGGAAGTGATCAGGTTTTATTTTTTATTTTTACACATTTCACTGGTATAAGCAACCATTTTTATTGAATGAAATGGATGTATGCATTGTATATTATGGTGATTAGCTGTGATTGGCCACAGATAATTCCATGGTACAGAGGGGTTGCAATTGGCCCTGTCTGTACCACGTGATCACTGTGACCAATCACAGCTAGCAGCACAATGGTACACAATGAATGGCTTAAATCAAAGCCATTCATTGTGTACAATTGTCTTGTGATCTGCTGTGGACGTCATATGATGTTGCTGCGGCCCACTGCCGGTATCAGTTGATCACTGTGACCAATCACAGCAGATCACAAGACAATTGTACACAATGAATGGCTTTGATTTAAGCCATTCGTTGAGTACCATTGTGCTGCAAGCTGTGATTGGTCACAGTGATCACATGATATCGGCAGTGGGCCGCAGCAACATCATATGACGTCCACTCAGAAGTACAAAGGTCAGGCCCAGTCGTCATTTGACAATAGGCTGGGTGGGAAGTGGTTAACTAGGATCATGGCCATTTGATGCAAATTTTGTAACTTTGCACCAAAATGTCTGAGACATCATTTTTTTTTTTTTACCTATTTCGCAAAAAAAAAAAAAAATGAATGTAATCTCTATGCTAATCAGGTACATCACATTATTTTAAATGGTCTCATAATGTTTTATGTATTTCTACTCTACAGAATATCAAGTTTAGAGGTTCCCATGAAAAGTCTATGGACAGCGTCTATGACATCCTGATTTTTCAAGGTGAATGTCGGCGGGTTCAACATTGGACTCTCCATACTATACGGGACTAAAAATCAATCAAAGAAGATGTGAAAATGGATCTCACATAATTAAAAGCAGCCCTTCCATAATACAGGATGAGGACGGTACAATGGAATCATGAGTTTTGCTCTATATCCTCCCTGGGGAAAAAAATCATGAATCTACTCCAAAAGTGGGGCCTACTGCCCAACAATGGGCAAAACTACTGCAGATGTACTATCACCAACCAGGAGCTTCACACAACGGCACAATGCTATTGGCTGAGGATAGGCGTAGAGTTTTTCCTAAATGTACATAATAATATGACTGGATACTATCATTTATAGGTAAAGTTGATCCAGGGAATATCCGATTGCCTCTCGGGGGATCAGGAAGGAATTTTTTTCCCCTGCTGGAGTAAATTGGAGAATGCTCTACTGGGGTTTTTCGCCTTCCTCTGGATCAACTGGATCATAGGTTGGACTTGATGGACTTGTGTCTTTTTTCAACCTCACCTACTATGTAACTATGTAACTGTGGATGAAGGATTGTGTATATATAGGATTGTATGATTTATTTTTTATTTTTTGGTTAAACTACATGGATTGTGTATTTTTTTTCAACCTAACTACTATTTAGACATGCGCACACTGAAATATTTTGCTTCGGAATTTCGTTTTCATCCAAAAAATACATTTATTTCTTTACTCCTGAAATTTGTTTTGATTTATTTTGTTTCGTTAAAAAATGCATTTGTCCGAAAATTCGAAATAATTAAGGTTGAATCTGTCATTGAAGGTTTATGGTGTCTGTCGAATGTTCTAAGAAGATTCAACTGAGCAGCTAAACTGTACGATGCCGCAATCGTACATTTCCAGTCGAATGTTCCGCCTACAAGCTATAGTAGAATTCTAATGTTGTATGACACTAGTAATAATTATTGTAGCACTAACCCCCGAAGGGGCTGCTAATTAGATTGGGCCTGCACTCTTCTTAGAAACCCCACTAACTTGACTCAATCCCCTTGGCACAGCTGTGGCGCATTGTAATACAGTACAATATAAAACAATGCAAACTACCTGTATTGTACCCTCAGGATCCACTGGCTTCACTTGGTGGGAAGAAACAGTACTCCCCACAACTGGATACTTAACCAGAAATATCTTTACTGAAAAATATTTAAACAGATGATATATTTCAATATAAAACAATATAAAATGTATATTTATATATATTAACCTGGGAGCTCCCCCTGCTTTAAAGCTATATGTGAGGCCTCACTTGAAGTACTTTATCAGGGGTTTTCTTTTCTTTGCTAGGTAGATAGGCCTCAAGCCTGCTCAGTGTCAGTTGCTCTGCTGTGCCTGTGTGGAACTACAGGTTTCAGTGAGGCCTGTATGTGAGTCTAACTGCGTGCAAAAGTTAACAAATTGTGGGCCGCAACCCAGAAAAGGAAGGGGAAAGTGAGGAATGATAGGGGAAAAAACAAGAGTACAGGAAGGAAGGGAAAGAAAAGGGTAAGGTAGATAAGGATAGGAAAGGGGAGGAGAGAGAGGAGATGAAAGGGAGGAGAAAAAGAGAGACCAAAAAGCTGAAACTGGGAGGTGAAGGCGGAAGGGCACAAGGCAAAAGGAGATGGGAAGGGAGAAGGGAGGGGGGAGGGATAGAAGAGAAAAGGGGAAAAGGGGGGAGGGGGAGAAGAGGAAAAGGGGAGGGGAGGACAAAGGGGAGGGAAAAAGGGTAGGATGAAAGATGGGAGAGAAAAGAGGGGTTAAAGTGACCGAAAAGTTATGGAAAAAAGAAAAAGGAGGGAAAAAGAAGGGGGTGCCCTTTGGACCTTCTGAGTGCCTTTGGACCTTCTCAATCCGGCCACCGTCTTTCAGGCTCCGTCAGGTCACCTCACAAACAAACAAGCTGGCGCTCTGCGATGGCTGTCGGCCGCTGTCTCCGAGAAGCCTCCCAACAGATCTACACAGGCAGGCAGCGTGGTCCCAAGAGACCTAAAATGGCCACTCCGGTCCCTTTTATCCCCTACCCAGCATGCACTGCGTAAGAGAGAGTGTTCATGGGTAGGTCACGCGGACTCCCAGGTAACAAGGTCAACCTTCAGAATCCAGACAAACAGTCACTTCCTGCACAAGTCTTTAGGTTGTTCTGAGGTAATAATAAACAGGTGCGTTACTCATATTAGACCACTAGATGGCTCTGGTATGAAACCACAGTAATGTCCATAAACCTTACATTAAGCATACATAACCACATCAATAGGCAAGGATGTCAGCGCTACATTATATTTATTAATTATTATTACTAGTAGGGATGAGCTTCGAGTTCGAGTCAAACTCATGTTCTACTCAAACATTGCCTGTTCACCGAACAGTGAACAATATGGGGTGTTGGTGGCAAATTCGAAAAGCCACGGAACACCCTGTATAAGTCTATGGGAGAAATCTAAAGTGCTAATTTTAAAGGCTTATATGCAAATTATGGTCATAAAAAGTGTTTGGGGACCCGGGTCCTGCCCCAGGGGACATGGATCAATGCAAAAAAAAGTTTTAAAAACTGCAGTTTTTTCGGGAGCAGTGATTTTAAAAATGCTTAAAGTGAAACAATAAAAGTGTAATATTCCCTTAAATTTCGTACCTGGGGGGTGTCTATAGTATGCCTGTGAAGGGGCGCATGTTTCCCGTGCTTAGAACTGTCCCTGCACAAAGTGTCATTTCTGCAGGAAAAAAAGTAATTTAAAATCACTCGCGGCTATAATACATTGTAGGCTCCCCGTAATACAGAGAACACTCATTGAAAGTCATTGATAAAAAAAAATGTGTGGGGTTCCCCCAAATTCAATTACCAGGCCCTTCAGGTCTGGTATGGATTTTAAGGGGGAACTCCACGCCAAATTAAAAAAAAAAAAAATTACGTGAGGTTCCCCCCCAAATATCCATACCAGACCCTTTATCCGAGCACGCAAGCTGGCAGGCCACATGTTTTTGCTTTTAATAGCCAGAAATTGCAACCGTGAGTCAATTTAAATGTGATTTGACTCAGTGATTTTCACTGCAGCATGTTCTATGCATGCTACAGATGTGCCACTTTACAGGGAGACTAAGGGAACACCCCTGGCATTATGTTAAAAGGATTTTTTTTCTTTTTATTGTTGCACTTTAAGCATCACTAACCACCTCAATACCGGGCACTTACACCCACTTCCTGCCCAGGCCAATTTTCAGCCCCTTAGTTCCAGTGAAGGAAACTCTTAATACCAAGACATTTTGTACAATTTCATTCTCCCAACTTTGTGGGAAGAGTTTGGGGACGGCCTCTTCCTGTTCCAACATGACTGCTCACCAGTGAACAAAGCAAGGTCCATAAAGACATGGATTAGCAAGTTTGGGGTGGAGGAACTGACCTCAACCCCATAGAACACCTTTGGGATGAACAAGAGCAGAGACTTTGAGCCAGGCCTTCTCATGCAACATCGGTGCCTGACCTCACAGATGCTCTTCTGGAAGAATAGTCAAACATTCCCACAGACACCCTCCTAAACCTTGTGGGCAGCCTTCCCAGAAGAGCTGAAGCTGTTATAGCTGCAAAGGGTGGGCCAACTCAATATTGAACCCTACGGAGTAAGACTGGGATGCCATTGAAGTGCATGTAAAGGCAGTTGTCCCGATACTTTTGGTAATGTAGTGTATATATGAGATTCTGTACAGTAGAGTTGACCTGTAGCATTAAAACTGCTATAGGGCATAAATAAACTATTTTGGTTGGTTTTCTTTTAATAGGAGTTCTGTCATTTTTCAGGTCGTTAGTAATAAATATGCTCTACCAGAAAATTTCCATGTTTTGGCAGTGGAAAATGCTGCGAGAGGTTGGCAACCCTGCCCCTTCTTCAGGACTAAGAGCAAGGGATTAACATTTGATAGATATAATTAAGAATGGGAGTTGTATGTGATATACAAGACAGAGTACATTGTGTGCACCTGTATTGAAGTTGCCAAGAAAAACGTCTTCGTTATATATTCTTGAATCTACTCACATCCCGCGGGAGGCATGCAGGAGGACCAGGAGGAGGGGGAGAGACGTTCGCTCTCTCATCCTGGAATCTACGTTGCCTATCACTCCTTTTCTGAACACAGATTACTCCCAACGATATCTGGTCACATAGGTGAACATTTCCCCCGATGCCTTTTTTACCATTTGACCTTTTCTAGTTTTTTTTTTCGTTTCAATATATTTTATTTGCATCAATAAAATGTAACAGAGACATTGTAGAAAATACTATAACACAGCAAAAGGTAATACAGATGTGTAACCATTCATCGTCCTGAGTCGCCTAGAGGGTGAACAGGCAATCAATATAATTGGAGAAGAACCATGAGCCCATATAAAGTAAGGGTTATAGGGAGTACAAACTTAAACATCTGGAAAAGTCAATAGCCTCTAACAGACCAGAATTAACTAATACATTTGTGCAGAATCCTAGTAAGAAGAAATGTCCAGGAAGAAGGTAGAGTCCTCCACCACCCCATAAGGGCTCTTGCTGTGGCCGAGAACCCCCCACCCCCCGCCGTAACTCAGATCAGAGAAGACCAGGAACATGCACATCAGAGGTATTGATCTATTCAATGAAACCAAAATAGGAAACCCAAACAAATTGCATCTGGGGGTCCAACATAACTAGTTAGGTGTAAAGGAGCCCAGGTTCCCGGAAACCGAGAACAACAAACTGAGGTCAACATGGTAGCGCAAGGGCAGGTATTGAGTTCAATTGACTTGACCTCGCTCTACAATGAAGCGTCTATTGCAGATTGTACCCCTCTAGGCGTCATAGAAGAAAGCTAAAAGTGGGGGAAAAGAAAGGGAACGGAGAAGAGGGAATAAGAAAGAAAAGAAAAGGAAAATAAAGATAAAAAGATGAAGGACAACTACCAGCAGGAGTCGACCGTGGGGGGATAAAATCATATCCAGGGTCCAAATCCTAGCGCAATTATGGGGAAAGGGCTACTCCCACGAAGCTCGCCCAGGGCTCCCAAATGGCCCTGAATTTGTCCGAGCGGTCCAGGAGTACGCTTGCCGACTTTTCTTGGAGCATGATCCAGGACACTTTTCTCTTGGCCCATACAGTGGAAATAGTGGGTTGTTTCCAGGCCTTGGCAAGAGTAAGCTTAGCTCCTAGTAAAATAAAAGTGATGAGGCGTTGCGTATTCCTGGAGGCTCCCTCTACAGGGAAATTGAGGAGCGCCACCAGAGGAGACATCTGGACCGGTATGGTAGAGATTTTGGAGATCCAGGTAAAAATCCTGTACCAGAACTGCCGTATTCTAGGGCAAGTCCACCAGGTATGTATCATGTCACCCCGTAGGCTGCAACCCCGGAAACACAGAGGGGAAGTGGATGGAAACATTTTAGCTAATTTCGAAGGAACCAAGTACCATCTTGTTATCACCTTGACACCGGCTTCTATCATACTCGAGTTAAGAATGCCTTTGAAGGATTTGAGAAAAAGCCCTTGCCATAAGTCAATGCTCCAGGATTGGTTAAGATCCTCTTCCCATGCTAGCATGTAAGTTGTTTTGGAGCGTGTGGAAGAGAGTGCCTTATAAACAACTGAAATCCCCCCCTCTGCTCGCTGGACTGACCGCACCATGTTTCATATGGAGTCACTTGGGGACCACTAGGAAGATGTCTACATTTTTTGTGCAGGAAATTCGTAATCTGAGTGAAACGAAAGAGTTCAGTAGAGGGCATGTCAAGTTTGCTGATACAATAGGCTTTAGAAACAGGGCCCAAAGGTCTAAGGAAGTGACCTATTCTATACATCCCCTTGTCCAGCCACCATTGAAAGGCTTTAATGTCCCGTCCCGGAGGAAATTCTGGGTTATGAAAGAGGTGGGACAAAGGTTTTAACGGGGAAATAAGGCAACAATTATTTTTTAGACCATCCCAAACTGAAAAGGAGTGGGAAAGAGTTGGGGACAGTATCGGGGGCCTCATTTTTTTGGGGCACCACATAAGAAAGTCTGTGCCTGGGAACCGCCTATCTCTCGATCTGTATCCAGTCAGGCTTCTCCCATCTAGAATAGATAGCTGATAACTGTGCCAGCTGGGCTGCTTGGTAGTATAGACGTAAATTTGGGAGACCCAAGCCTCCTTCCGATTTGGATCTGAACAAAATGGATTTAGAGAATCTATGTCCTCCCTTTCCCCAAACAAATTTAACAACTTTAGCTTGAAAACGTTCTAAGCGCACCCTGTCTACTGGGATGGGAAGAGCTCTGAAATGATACAGAATACGAGGGAGCAGCGTCATCTTAATGGTGTTGATTCTACCTAGCCAGCCCAGGGACAGCCCAGACCACCTGTTTAGATCCTCCTCCAGTTTGTGGAATAATGGTGGGTAATTAGCTTGATGGAGGAGATCAATCCTGGAGGTTAATTTGATCCCCAGGTATGATATCGTAGTATCACTCCAGGTGAATTTAAAGCTGTCCCTGAGCCTTTCCATAAGTGGGTCAGGGATATTAACATTGAGAGCCTGAGATTTATGATAATTGACCCTGAGACCTGATACTAAACCAAATTCCGTAAGGAGACTGCAAATGTTGGGCAACGAGGTCAGGGGAGACGAGACGAACATCAGAATGTCGTCTGCAAATAAGGCACATTTGTGCTGTTGAGAACCACAGTGAATACCTTGAATATTTGGATTATGCCTAATGGCTATAGCCAAAGATTCGATTGCTATTGCAAAAACCAAAGGGGATAGTGGACAACCTTGTCTGGTACCTCTTGATATGGGGAAAGATTCTGAGTAAAATCCCTGCATACGAACCTGGGCTGTAGGAGACGAGTATAGGGCACGCAAAACATTGAGGAAGGAATCGCCAAAACCCCAACGTTGTAATGTTGTAAAAATATATGACCAGTGCACGGAGTCGAACGCTTTTTGGAGATCTAAAGATAAGAGGCAACCCTGCCTGGCAGAATTCCCATCCCAATTGGAATTAAGAAGCGACACGATGTCTATGGCCCTACGCGTTTGATCAGGGCCCTGTCGTCCCGGAATGAATCCTACTTGATCTTTGTGTATGTATAAACTAATGAAGGAAGCCAGACGGTCCGCAAGGATTTTGGTCAGAATCTTCAAATCATTGTTGATGAGGGAAATCGGTCTATAATTACTGACTGAACTAGCATCTTTATTGGGTTTAGGGAGGACCGTGATATAAGCCTCATTGAGAGAGGAATCAAGACTTCCCCCCCTACGGAGGTTGTTGAAGAAACGGGCCATGTATGGTGCAAGAGTGGGGGCGAACGCTTTATAGTATGGTATCGAAAAGCCATCCGGTCCAGGGGCCGAATGCATTTTCAAATGTTTAATCACTGCACACACCTCCTCTGCTGAGATGGGCGAATCCAACCTTGCTTTGTGTCTATCCTCTAATGAGGGGATCGGGAGGGTGTCAAGGAATTTGTTGATGTCCGCAGGGGATGGGCTGTGGGTACCACTGTATAATGATGTGTAGAAGTCACGGAATTCGTGCATGATGCGCTGGGGGTTTTGGGACATGGAGCCGCCTTGGATTCTAATTTTAGGGAAGGCCGGGGCTCGGAATTTAGGTGTTAGTCTCTTGGCCAGCATAGAACCAATATTATCACCCTTATAGTAAAATCTGGCTCTGTTCCAGCGCAACCATTTTTTGGCTTTGGTGGTCAGGGCCAGGTTCAAAGCCAATTTAGCAGCATCCAGTTTGGAGACTGGAACAGAACTTGGGTTCTTTTTATGTTGTTTGGCTAGCTTTGTGTATTCCCTGTCTAAATTATCAATATTAGTTTTGTTGGTTTTGTTAATTTGGGAAGAAATATGAATAAGATGACCCCTAATTACTGCCTTATGGGCTGCCCACAGACAGGTATCATCTATGTCGGGAGTGTCATTAGTAGCAAAGTATTGTAGGATACTTTGTTCAATTTCCTGAGCTCTAGCGGGATCACTCAAAATAGACTCGTTGAGTCTCCAACGTCTACTTGGTCTGTGGCATGCAGGACGAGAGAGAGTCAAGACAACCATTGAGTGATCCGACCAGACCACTTCCTTAATACTAGCCCTTTGAGCAAGAGAAATGGAAGCAGATTCAACAAGAATGTGGTCTATCTGGGAGAAGGAACCGTGAGGGTTAGAATAGTGTGTAAAGTCTCTTAAAGTCGGGTTAACCTCTCTCCAGACATCAACCAGACCTTGCTGGAAAAGCAGCTTGGCTATACGTAAGCTTTGATTAGTGGGTCTAGTCAAGCGTTTGCCCAAGGGGCGTGATGTGTCCAAACCCTGGTCAAACGCGATGTTGGAGTCCCCTCCAAAAAGAACCGTACCCTCAAGTAACGGTGTTAAGGTGGAGAGCATACGGTGGAAAAAGGCTAACTGGCCCTTGTTGGGGGCATAGTAAGATACAAAGGAGTATAGTTTACCATCAAGCTCACCCACTAATAACAAAAACCTACCCTCCGCATCCTGGAATTCAGATTTCAGTGTGAATTTGCATCTATTAGAGATAAAGATGCCCACTCCCCTAGTTTTATCCTCTGCATTGGCCAGAAAAAATAGGGGAAATTTGGAGTGAATAAAGGAGGGGTTAAATCTTTTAGGGAAGTGTGTTTCCTGAAGCAGAGCTACATCCACCCCATGTTTGTGTAGATACTGAAATACTTTGCGCCGTTTAAGGGGAGAGTTTAGACCTTGGGAATTGTGGGAAATTATTTTGAGTGGAGTTAGTGGAGGTAAGGTCGCATCAGCCATTGAGCAGAGAGGGAGGACCGCCAGCAAAAACAAAAGCACTTACTCTGCAAAATCCTCTATTTCCAAACCAACTTACATTCCATAGAGGAGGACCCTGATGAGGATAAGCGCTGCTCCGAAAGGTCCCCCCGGCTACTCCTGCAATGATAATGATAAGAGAATAATTAGTACAGATAGAAGGAAGAAAGGGAATAGGAATGAAGAGAAAGACGGGTGACAAGAGAGTCATCCGTAGAGTGGAGGGGACAGAGTCCTCCACCTGTGAGGACAAATCAATCAAACAACCCAACCCTACTAAAAGTAGGGATAAGGTTTGTCCAGTTACCAGGACCAAAAAGTCCCAGTGAGCCAGACAAATGGGGGGTACATGAGCACCGCCCCAGCAGGAAGGCCTCAACAATTATGGAAAACCATAATACATAGTAAAATAATCTTGAACTTAAACACGGCACCCATAGAGCGATGGCCCTCGTGTCTCCTCCATTGGCAATAAATTGGGATAAACTAAAAATGACATAAGGAAGGAGGACCGAGAGCCCATTATGTAGCAATAATTGTAATACATATGAACAGAACTATATATAACACCTGAAACTTAGGGGAAGCGAAAGTCTCGGATATTTGGCAGGGGAAATGGTGAAAAACAGCAATAAGGGGAGGCAGGGAGAGGGGCCTCCGGGACCACCCCCAGAGCCATCACAGGAGAAAAAAAAGAACCAATCTTCTTCACCCTCCCCACCCCCTGAAAAAAATTATTAGGATTAGATGGGTCATTGTGAGCAACAATGGAAAGTCCCATGAGGGTAGCACGGCCTAGATACCCTCCAATGCCCGCCGCACCACCTCTGTAGATGGGTGCTAAAATAGAGGACAGAGGAAAGGTCTAGAGTCCAAGGCACAAGTAAGGTGGTAATTGCTCCCAGGGAGCATCTGAGAAGTTGCAAAATACTCGAAGGTCCTGTGGTTGATACACTCAGGGGGGACCAGTTTCCTTAGATTTCTTGGATCGTACAGTCTCCCACACTGGAGGTAGGGGGCTGGTGGGCAGTTGTCGTTTAGCTGACTGGAACGTGTTTCCTTGAGGAGTAGGATGTGGAATTTGGCTGATAAGGCCTAGCTGCAGCAGGAGTTTTTCCCCTTCATGTAGGGAACCAAAAGTGTAGGCTTTGCCACGCAACATGAATTTGAGTTGGAAAGGAAAAAGCCACCAGTATTTAATTTCTTTGTCCAGCAAAACTTGAAGCAGGGGTTTCAGGGCTCTTCTTTTTTGGATAGTGGACGGGGATAAGTCTGCAAAGATCTGTAAATGATGCCCTTGGAAAATGATCTTTGGTAGGGATCTTGATTTGCGCATTATTTCCTCTTTGACTGAAAAAAAGTGGGGCTTAACCACAATGTCTCGGGGGAGCCCATCCGCTCTGGGGGGCCTGAGAGCCCTGTGAGCTCTGTCTAGTTCCAGTCGGTGGTGCGGGATATCCGGAATAAGTGTTTTGATGAGAGATGAGACCGTTTCAGGAACCTCCTTGTAGGATTCAGGGAGCCCCCTGATCCTAAAATTATACCTTCGATTTCTATTTTCGAGATCGTCAATTTTAGCTTGTGCAGTCTCCAATTGCTCCTGTAGATTCTGTATGCAAGCCGTATTTTGATTGGTCCTAGAAATTGTGGTTTCCAAATTAGATTCCACTATTTCTATGCGGGAGCCAATATTGTGAAGGTCTGCCTTAATATCGCTTGTAATTTTATTCGCTGTTATGTTCAGGAGATCTGCAAATTTTGCAAAGAGATCAGCCACATTCAGATTTTGCGGTAGGCCTGAAGCCTCAGGCTGTAGTGTGTGAGGAGACTGAGGTGGGCCAGCCTCCATTGGTGAGAGTCCCAGGTCTGCTAGGGTATGCTCCAGGAGGGATGCTGTAGAAGCAGGAGAAGTGGCTCCCGGGGGGGGAAGTCAGGCAAGGGGTCTGGTGCCAAAATGGATGGGGATGCAGCATTGTTTGAGTTAGGCAGGCGAGCGGGGCCCAGGCAGCGCGAGGCCGCCGCCATCTTGGCTGAATCTGACAGGGACACTGCGGTGTCAAAAGCGGTCGTTAAATTTCTTCTCACCGCTCCCGCGTACATCGGAGGTGTCCCCGAGGCTTCTGCTCGTTTAGAGGCTTCGTTTCAGGCGAAGATTGCGTCCGAGGGTGCCGGTATAGAGGCCGGAGCTGCTGCGGCGGGACGGAGCTCTCAGACTAAGCGTCCATCTTCGGAGCCTCCGCGCATGCGCCCCCTCTAGTTTTTTTTTAATGCTTCCTCATTCTTGGTATTTACTAGAAAAACAAAAGCAGTAGTTGATCCCGTATGAAACGTAGTTCCTCAGAATTATTCAGGAAGTACATCATTCATCATGTCTACCTTCACCTCCACCTACAACCATTTTATCAAATACCAAATCAGTTGTGCAAAGACCAGGTGTATCAAGTCATGGAGCCCAACATTTTTCAAATAAATAAGGACAATCTGTGTTTTATACTGTATATATATCCCCCTTTGTTCGTACGTAGAGGGGAACGCATATTAGGTCACGCCTGCTTATGTCAATGGAATTCAATGGTACCTCTGCGATCGGTAGAGCAAGAGCAATCATTTCAACTCTAAACTAATGTTGGGCAAACGGTTTGGCCAGAGCATGGGTTCAGGTCGAACATTGGCTGTTCGCCCATTCATCGAACACCCAAATTGTCAGAGTGTTTGACCATTTGTTTGGCCCGCCGAGCGCCCCACAATGCACTGCACATTGCACAGTGCCCTGATTGGCTGAAGCAATAAAGGATTTGCCCAAAAAGGAATGTTTTTTGAGAGCACTGATTTTTTTAATGTTTAAAGTGAAGCAATAAAAATGAAATATTTCTTTAAATATCGTGCCAGGGCAGTGTCTATAGTATGTCTGTAAAGTGGTGCATATTTACCGTGTTTAGAACAGTACCACAGCAAAATTACATTTCTAAAGGAAAAAAAAGTCATTTAAAACTGATTGTCAGGTCTCGGCAATATAGATGAAAATCATTGAGAAAAATGGCATGGGGTTCAGTCCATTACCAGGTCCTTTCGGTCTGGTATGAATATTAAGGGGAACCCCAAACCAAAATTTGTTGTACATTGTACCCCTACCATTTCACAAAAGTGTCAAAAATCGTAAGAAACACAGGAGACAGGCCGCAGGAAAACAGGGGGGATGAGAAAGCGTCCCTCCTGAACCATTCCAGGCCACAGGCCATCAACATGGGCATGCTTTGGGGTAGCAGGCCTCATTTTCACAACCCTTGCCCGGTGGTTGTGGGGGTCTGCGGGCAGGGAAGGGGCTTATCGGAATCTGGAAGCCCCCTTTAACAAGGGGACCCCCAGATCCCAGCCTCCCCCCCTGTGTGAAATGGTAATGGGGTACAAATGTACCCCTACAATTTCCCAAAAAAGTGTGAAAATGGTAAAAATAACAAGACACGGCTTGGGGACATGTTTTTTATTAAAAAATAAGTGTCCCCCGAAGTCAATTCATCTTCTTCTTCTCTCACTGCAACGGACCGAAAAAAAGAAAAAAAAAAGCCACACACCGCCACCGATCTGCCTCCCATAAGGACACAAAAACAGACTTTGTCATGACCTCAATCAGTCAAGAGCCAGGAGATGGATAATTTGGGGGTTGCCTCCCCAGAAATGAGGGGGACAAAAACAGATGTTAAAAGACTAGCCTCGGCCTTGAATGGTACAAGGAAGACCATGTGTGGTCGCAGAAGATAAATAAAGACCAAGATAAAAAATAGGAGGAAAACAGTGTGCCCCTAAATTCATTTGTTTTTCGTTCTTGAGCGTAGCAAATGCACATTGTTTTCTTTGGGTCCTTTTCAATTATGGGCCCATTCAACTGGACCTATGTTGCTTTTTGTTCAGAATATATTTATATTAATTGATCTTTTGGTCGGTTTTCTTCTTATTTTTTAGCTGGGTCTTTATGTATCTCCTGCGACTACATATGGTCTTCCTTGAACCATTCGAGGCCGGGGCTAGTCTTTTGACATCTATTTTTGTCCCCCTCATTTCTGGGGAGGCAACCCCCAAATTTTCCATCTCCTGGACTGATTGAGGTATGTGCTGCACATCTCCCTGAGGTCATGACAAAGTCTGTTTTTTGTGTCCTTATGTGTCATTATTTATAGATATTCCTTTTTCTTTCCATGTTAGAGCTGGATCTTTGTGGTGGTCCCATACTATCCCTGAGGAAGCCATCACTGGCGAAACATGTTTCATAGTTTCATAGTTAGTTAGGTTGAATAAAGACACCAGTCCATCCAGTTCAACCTGAGTAAGTGTCTACAATTGTCCCTATCCCTGTACATTGCTACACCCACATTGGTCTCTATCCTCAAGGAGCCCACAATCCAAGGTCCCCATTCATATACTAGGGCCAATTTTTGGACAGAAGCCAGAAGCCAATTAACCTACCTGCATGTCTTTGGATTGTTGGGATTCAACTTCCATTTGTGGCCATCTTTTCTTTTTCTTGTGGGTTACTAGAAACCCAATATATATCATGTATATGCTCTACCATTGATTTTAACTATTTTGTTATTTCTACTTATCTTTTTGTACTAATAAAGAAATTATATTTTTTATCTTATTTGTCATGAACCATTTGTCAGTAGCACCGTTATAATCCCATTCCTCCATATTTACAATTTCACTAAGCGGGATGAGGTGCAGGATATTATAGAGCCACTCAGATTATACTTTATAGTCTATCACACATGTGTTAGCCCTTGTACACACGGTCGGACATTCCGATGGACAATGTCCGATAGGAGCGTGTTGTCGGATAATCCGACAGTGTGTGGGCTCCAACGGACCAAGTTTTCCAGCTGGGCTATAAAATTTTCCGACAACATGATCCGATCGGACTTTGTCCGATCATGTGTAGAGAATTCCGATCGGACAAAGTGCCACGCATGCTCGGATCAAATTCCTAGACCAAAGCTATTGGCTACCAGCCTGAACGTAGTCCTGTCCTAACAAAATAACGTCATCACGTTAAGTACGATCGGATTTTCTGACAACTTTGTCCGACCGTGTGTATGCAACAGTTTCGGACAAAATCCGACGGATTTGGTTGTTGGGATGTCCGACCCGTGTGTACAAGGGCTTATCCTCATACTCAGGAGAAGTAGCAGAAAGTAATTTGGGGTGTAATGCAACGTATACTCATGACGTGTGTAGGAAATATCTCAGTAAAGTGAAAACGTTGTGTAACTAAAAAATAAAAAATTTTCAAAAACTTGTGGCAAAATATAATAACTTCCAAAGACTCCACATGCCTCTTACCAAATACCTTGGAGTGTCTACTTTCCAAAAAGGGGTAATTTGGAGGGTGTTTATACTCTACTGGCATTTTAGGGCCTCTGCAAAAATTGTGAAAGGCAGTCAGAAAATCCAATGCACAATTAACATCCCTTGAAAGTCTGTTGATGCTTATTGGGTTTTTGGGCTCCTGTACGTGGCTAGATTGCCAAAAAGTCTTCTAATGCCACGCATACACACGACCGGACTTTCCGTCAGAATAAACTCCGAAGGTCTTCCCGAACGGAGTCCCGACCAAACGGACTTGCCCACACATGATTGCACCAAACTCCGTTCGTTTCGAACGCAATGACGTATGACTGAACTAAAAAAATGAAGTTCAATAGCCAGTAGCCAATAGCTGCCCTTCTGTCGTATTTGGTCCGTGGGACCAGCAGACACACAGTCGGTTTTCCCGATAGGAATTGATTCCATCGGGAAGATTTAAAGCATGTTCTATTGCTAGGTCCGTTGGAATTTTTTTTTAAAGAAAAACGATCGGAATATCCCACACACGATCGGAATATCTGATTCCGTCAGACCTTTTCTGCCGGAGAGTCCGGTCGTGTGTACGCGGCATTAGAAGCATTTTTTTTTTTTTTTTTTTGCCTTTTCAACTTGCTGCAAAAAATAAAATCTTCTTTGGGCTCTCAGCAAATATTCCGTAGAGAAGGCAAGGTTACACAGCTCCAGGTGAGACTAATCCTCCCTCTGATGAACCGGGTGCAGGTCCAGTCCGCGATCTGGGAAAATTAAAAAAAAAAAAAAAGTATTGACCGCACTCCAGGACAGGATACATGAATTTCTTTATTGTAGTAATGAACAATTTATGACAACACAGCAGGTACAGAGGAACCACAGTAGGAGTTGACGCGTTTCACAAATTAACATTCGCTTAGTCATAACCTCTCAGCAAATAGCTTGGGGTGTCAAATGGTCATTTGAGGGATGTTTTGGACTCCCCTGGCATTTTAGCACCTCAAGAAATGTGATAGGCCGTCAGAAAGTCAGAGTTGCTTAAATGCTGCGTGATTTCCAGTATATATAACATTATATAACATTATAACACAGTATATATACTGTATAACATAGTTTGTAGACGCTAAAATTTTCACTAAAAACAATATACATTTATTGTTTTTTTGTTTGTTTTCTTAACCAAAGACAGGTAGCAAAATACATTTTGATCTACATATATGAAGACATTTGATTGTATTGGAGCAGTGTTGCTTGACCGAGCAATTTACAATTAACCCCTTCCCGACCGCCGATACACATCGGCAGAATCGCACGGGTGGGAAAAACGGCATACAGGTACGTCCCCTTTAAGATGTGGCATTGTGCGCACGTACGCGTCCGCCTGCGGCATTTGCCAGCTGCATGCTCTGTGACTGTGGGTCCCACGGACTCGATGTCCGCCGGGTGACCGCGATCGTGTCACGGAGCGGAAGAACAGGGAGACGCCCATGTAAACAAGGCATTTCCCCATTCTGCCTAGTAATATGACAAAGATCACTGCTCCCTGTCATTGGGAGAAGTGATCGCTGTCATGATAGTGGTAGCCCATCCCCTCCCTACAGTTAGAATCACTCCCTAGGACACACTTAACCCCTTGGTCCCCCCTAGTGTCCACCCCTTCCCTGCCAGTGTCATTTACACTGTAATCAGTGCATTTTTTATACAACTGATGTATAAATGACAATGGTCCCAAAAGAGTGTCAGAAGTGTCCGATGTGTCCGCCATAATGTCGCAGTCATGATAAAAAATCGCAGATCGCCGCCATTACTAATAAAAAAATAATAATAATAAAAATGCCCTAAAACTATGCCCTATTTTGTAGACGTCATAATGGGATTTTTATATACAGCTTACCTGTAAAATCCTTTTCTTGAGAGTACATCACGGGACACAGGAGCTTCATTACATAGTGGGTTATATAGGCACCTCTGGTGATTGGACACTGGTTGACCCTAATTAAAGAGAATTCCTCCCCTATATAACCCCTCCCATCTGGGAGGCACCTCAGTTTTGTAGCAAAGCAATAAGAAACCACGTAAAACCCAAGAGGGGCGGGAGCCCTGTGTCCCGTGATGTACTCTCAAGAAAAGGATTTTACAGGTAAGCTGTATATAAAAATCCCATTTTCTTGATGATACATCACGGGACACAGCAGCTTCATTACATAGTGGGATGTCCCATAGCAATGCTCAGGTTGAGGGGAGGGAGACACAGATCATAAATATAGACCGCCAGGGACCTGAGGACCTAAACTGCAGCCTGCAGTACACTGCGCCCGAAGGCGATATCCTCTTGCCCTCTGACATCCACCTGATAGAATCTGGTGAATGTGTGGACTGATGACCAAGTCGCAGCCTTACAGATCTGAGCCAGGGAGGCCTGGTGATGCACTGCCCAAGAAGCACTGACAGCCCTAGTAGAGTGCGCTTTCACCTGAAAAGGAGGAATCTTCCCCTTTAAGCTATAGGCCTGAGAAATAACCTGTCTGATCCACCTTGAGAGAGTGGACTTTGACGCTGCCTGACCCCTTCTAGGGCCTTCTGGCAGAATAAATAAACAGTCAGTCTTTCTTATGTGAGCAGTTGCCTGAAGATAAAGACTGATTGCTCTAACCACATCCAAAGTGTGTAAAGACTCTTCCTCTATGGACTGAGGATTTGGAAAAAAGGATGGTAGGATTATATCCTGATTCAGATGGAAACCCGAAACCACCTTAGGTAGAAAGGACCCGTTGGGACGCATAACCATCCGGTCCTTATGGATAATTAAATAGGGCTCTTTACAGGAAAGAGCTGCCAATTCTGATACCCTTCTAGCCGTGGATTTGGCTACTAAGAAGACCAGCTTTTTAGTCAAGAGAGCTAAAAAAGCCAGATGCAAAGGTTCAAATGGTTGGGCCTCTAAGGCCGAGAGAACCAAATTCAGATCCCATGGGCATACCGGAGGTTTAACTGGCGGTTTTATCCGCATAGCCCCCTGGATAAAAGCCCGTACTAGGGAGTGTGATGCAAGAGGTCTTTGAAAAAATACTGACAGGGCCGAAATCTGCACCTTGATGGTGCTTATGGCCAAATTCATTTCTAGGCCTGACTGGAGAAAGGCCAAGATTCTGCTAATGACATACTTTCTAGGATGCCATCTCCTGAGTTCACACCAGGAAACATATGTCCTCCAGATCTTGTAATAGATACGCCTGGAGGCCGGCTTTCTGGCATTGACCAGAGTGGAAAGGACTGGCCCCGAAAGGCCACGGTCTCTCAGAATGTGGGTCTCAGCAGCCAGACCGTCAAATTCAGACTGCGTAAAGCAGGATGGTAGATTGGACCCTGTGAGAGCAGATCTGGCCGGAGAGGGAGGGTCCATGGCCTGCCCACTGCCAACTTCATGATTTCTGCAAACCATGGTCGCCTGGGCCAAGCTGAGGCCACTAAAAGGACCGACTTCGACTCCCTCTTGACCCTTCCCAGGAACCGCGATAGCAGCGGGCTCGGGGGGAAGGCATAGATCAGATTGTACTGATCCCAGGGAACCGTCAGAGCATCTGACCCCTGGGCAAGCGCATCTCTTGTCCTTGACACAAACCTGTCCAGTTTCCTGTTGAATCTGGACGCAAACAGATCCACGTCTGGAGTGCCCCACTTGTGACATATGTTCTGAAACACATCGGGGTGCAGAGCCCATTCTCCTGGGCACAACTGCTGGCGGCTGAGAAAATCCGCCTGCCAATTCTCCACTCCTGGGATGAAGACTGCAGAAAGACACGGAACATGCTCTTCTGCCCAGACAAGTATGCGATTCACCTCCTTTTGGGCCACCAGACTTCTGGTACCGCCCTGGTGATTGATGTAAGCCACTGCGGTGGCATTGTCGACTGAATCCGAACCGGGAAACCTCGCAGTCTGTAAGACCACTCTATGAGTGCCATATAAACTGCCCGAATCTCCAAGATATTTATGGGCAGCAGACCTTCGGTCGCAGACCATTTTCCCTGCGAGCACGTTCCCTCCAATACGGCTCCCCAGCCTGTCAGGCTGGCATCCGTTGTGACAATCTTCCATGAGAGGGGAAGAAAAGTTTTGCCTTTCAGCAAATTCCTGGTTTGTAACCACCAGACAAGACTTTTGCGTGTCCCGGGGGATAAACGCATAGGAAGATCCAGGGATTGGGGCTTCCTGTTCCAAACCGCAAGGATGCATCTTTGCAGAGGCCTTGAGTGGAACTGGGCGAATGGGATGGCCTCGAATGAGGCGACCATCTTTCCCAATAGTCTCATACATAACCGAATGGAGGAAGATCTTCTGCCCAGAATCAGGCGCACCAGATCTCCAATGGCCAAGGCCTTTGGCCTTGGAAGAAACACCCTGCCCTGAGCGGTGTCGATAATCAAACCCAGGTAATCCAACCTGGTGGTCGGTTGCAAGGACGACTTTTCTAGGTTTATAATCCAACCTAGGCGCTCTAGATGTTCTAGCATCCTGGTGACGCTGCGACTTAGGCACGCTGCAGTTCTCTCTACGAGAAGCAAGTCGTCTAGGTAAGCCATGACGGCTATGCCCTGAACTCTTAAGATTGCTAAGAGAGGGTCCAGAATCTTCGTGAAGACTCGAGGGGCCGTAGCTAGCCCGAACGGCAGGGCCACAAATTGAAAATGGCGCCGCTCTACCGCGAACCTTAGAAACTTCTGGTGTGCGGGAAATATTGGCACATGGAGATATGCATCTTTGATATCTATTGATGCCATGAATTCTCCCCCTTGCAGGGAGGAGACCACAGTGCGTATTGACTGCATCCGGAAGGTCTGGATGTGTAAAAACCGGTTTAAGTCTCTCAGATCCAAGATAGGTCTGACACTTCCGTTTGGTTTTGGAACGGTGAAGAGATTTGAATAAAAACCTGAACCCTGATCTTTCGGGCTCACTTCTACTATCACACCCTGGGATAGTAACTGATCTAAGGCCAGGAATAGCGGTTTTTGCTTTACTGGATCCTTGGGGATCCTTGACCTTAGAAAACGAGAAGGTGGAATCTTCTGAAACTCTAGCCTGTAGCCCAGAGATACTGAAGAGATCACCCATTTGTCCTGAATCTCTTCCCGCCAGGCACCTGCAAACTGCAGGAGCCTCCCCCCCACTCTGCCGAGCGGGGGCGCCCCTTCACAAGGAGGTCTTGGGGGTCTGCTTGGCAGGCTTTCGCCCCCAAGTCTTTTTCTGTCCCTGGGCTCGGCCCTGAGGCTTTCTAGCAGAGGAGGGCTGGGAAGGCCGTCGCCACTGTTTAGAGCTTGATGCTTCGGGAGAGAGAGTACGCCTGAATGAAGGACGTTTGCTCTTTTTGACTGGAAGGAGAGTAGACTTACCTCCCGAAATATTTTGGACGAATTTATCTAATTCTTCCCCAAACAAACGCTCCCCTTTAAACGGGAACCCAGTCAAATGCTTTTTGCATGACATCTCAGCAGCCCAATTCTTTAGCCATAGAGCCCTACGCATGTGTACCAACATGAGGGATAAACGTGATGCTTGTTGGACAGAATCCAAAATCGCATCAATTATGAAACACAAGATGTGAGGCATCTCTGCATATTTCTCTACTTCCTCACTGGGGAGGAGTCCAAACATTTGTTTAACCTGTTCCTTGAGGAACTGACACAACCCCACGGCTGCGACTGTAGGTTGCACCACAGCGCCAGCCATGGAAAAGGAGGCTTTTAATAAGGTTTCCAGCCTTTTGTCAACTGGATCCTTAAATACCTGCGCATTATCCAAAGGACAAGTTAGGTTTTTATTCACACAAGAAACAGCCACATCGACAGATGGGACCCCCCATTTCTTGGTGAAACTTTCCTCCACAGGATAATGCATAGAAAACCTCTTGGGAGGAGTAAACAGTTTATCGGGATGTCCCCAATCCTCATACATCAATTTATCCATTAAAGGATGAATTGGGAAGGAACAAGCAGTCTGTGGGGCTTTCCTGACTCCCAGGGAAGAAACAGAGGATGTAGTGACTTCAGCAGCCGGCATTCTGAATGTGGTACGCACCAATTCAGTATAATACTGCACCTGCTTTCTGAGTGCCTGGGAGGAGGGGACTAACTCCTCTTCCTCTGACTCATCCGACTGCTCATGATCCCTATCCAAAGATAGGGATCCCTCCTCATTTTCAGAGCAACTATCTGAGAGAGGAATTTCAGCAGAGGGAGGGGATCTACCCCTTTTCCTGCTATCTTTTAGGGAAGCAGAAATAAAATTCATGATCCTCCCTTCAAAACCCTCCAATGTAGCCCTAAGGGAGTCCTCAGTGACATAGACCGGGGCTGCGACATTGAGAGAGGCTGCAAAGCCTGAAAGGGGCACCGACTTGTCTTGAGAGGCAGGCTCCAGTCTTGCAGAGGGGGATGGTAATTTACAGGCACTTTTGGAACCCCTGGACCTAGGCGGTGACTTGCCAGTGCTTTTATTACCTGCCCCTGAAACCCTCTTACGAGGAGACATAGTACTAAGCTACAAAGCAGAGGTACTAGTACAAATGCAATCACTGTTGCGCTTAAAGTCTCACAATAAATCAATATATGTTTAAACTGCACAACCTGATGCTGAGTAGGTGTCTTAAGGTTTTCCTGGATCCAATCCCCACGGATGCTTACAGCCCACAGCTCATGTGTCTCCAGTTACAGTCCCCTGACGCTCTGGGCTTTTTAAAACTGCCGCTTGGCGCCTGCGCTACAGCGCCGTGCACACTAACGTGCACGGCTCGCAACCACACCCCCCCCTCCTCCATTAGGCCGGGAGCGCGCCCGGCGCGCGTGCACGTGCCCGCGCGCGTGCACGAGGACCGCGGAATCCGGGGGGGGGAGGAGAACCCAAAGGGAGCAACGTGGGACCCCTGACCTGCATGGGACCCCTTTTTACCTTTAACTGTGGCAGGAACTGTAAGGGAGACGTGAGTAGCTGGAGAACCAGGCTTTCACTGAGCGTGTTTGTATTGAAAGGCATGTAAGTATGCATCAGGCTGCTCTTACTCCCTCTAGTGGTGGAAACCAGGTAAGACATACAACTACTCACAATGAAGAAATCCATTCATATATTTAAAATATATAGGATGACTTCCCTTACCTGTCCCCGCCGCAGGAATTGCTGATATCAGACCAATTCCAGCCTTCACCCATCACGGCGGGTATTGTTAGCCAACCTTCAGGTATATCTGGGGCTCTTACGAAAAGATCCTCCCACCTGGGCCATGTAGAAAGCTCTGCCAGAAACTTACGGGCGCCCTGAGTAAACAGTACCCCAAGTCTGGTTGTCCCAGAGCCCAGTCTTCCAATGGAGAGGACTTACAGGCAAAACCTCGTTTCTTCGGCAGACGAGGCCCGGGTACCATACCATCATGGGAGTCAAATATCGGCCCGAGGTATGGATCCGGTTTGTTGTAGCCCTTCGGCCCTCGTCGGGACCCGCATAGAGCTAAGTTTTACGTGACCATCGACCAGACACTGGCGAAAAAACTGAGGTGCCTCCCAGATGGGAGGGGTTATATAGGGGAGGAATTCTCTTTAATTAGGGTCAACCAGTGTCCAATCACCAGAGGTGCCTATATAACCCACTATGTAATGAAGCTCCTGTGTCCCGTGATGTATGATCAAGAAAACTTTTTTGCGCAAACCAATCAATATACGCTTATTGTGATTTTTTTTTTACCAAAAATATGTAGAAGAATACGTATCGGCCTAAACTGAGGGAAAAAACATTATATATTTTTGGGGGATATTTATTATAGCAAAAAGTAAAAAATATTGCGTTTTTTCAAAATTGTCGCTACATTTTTGCTTAAAGCGCAAAAAATAAAAATCGCAGAGGTGATGAAATACCATCAAAAGAAAGCTGTATTTCTGGGGAAAAAAAAGGATGTTGATTTTGTTTGGGTGCCACGTCGCACGACCGTGCAATTGTCAGTTAAAGCGAAGCAGTGCTGAATTGCAAAAAGTGCTTTGGTAAGGACGGGGGGTAAAGTCTTCCGGGGCTGAAATGGTTAAAGTAGCGCAATGCTGAACAGCAAAAAATGTGGCCTGGTCGTGAAAAGAGGGTAAAAGCTTCTGGAGGTCCAGTGGTTAAAAAAAAAAAAAGATAAAGAATAATTTCAAATCTTATATAACGTTCCCACGTTCGAGTATTTCTGAGTGACAATACAGGATGATCCACACGAGATGTTTTGGTTTTGCCCGTATGTACGAAGAACAAGGAAGCAAAAACAAAAAATACCATCAAATGATAAAAAAAAGGCGATGTAGGAATTTTCACCTCTTTAGTGAAGCTGAAAATCATTTTGTGAACAGACGGCGTTGGGAGAAATCTGCGTTCAGAAAGGAGTGATAGGCAACGTAGACTCCAGGATGAGAGACCGAACGTCTCTCCTCGTCCTCCTGGTCCTCCTGTATGCCTCCCGTGGAATGACACGTGAGTAGATTCAAGAATATCTTAACTAAGACTTTTTTCTTGACAACTTCCATACAGGAGCACACAATGTACTCTGTCTTGTCCATACAACTCCCATTATTAATTATGTCTATCAAACTTTAATTCCTTGACTTTAGTTCTGAAGTAGGGGGGTCACAATGTCCTCTGAAACATTCCGGCCTCTTTAATTATATATATATATTTTTAGTTCAATAATTTTCATTCAAAGTTTTCAATGATACATGAAAAATGTGCATTGACCATCATATAACAAGACATAGTAAATAGTATTACATGTATAAATACATATATTGTACATCCATGACTAATATAAATGAAATGTAAGCAAGTTTTACGCACTAAACATTGGGTGAAGGGAATTGTCCGACTCCTCGAGACACCCCATCTGGGGAACAAACTGCCCCAAGGGAAGGACAACACCATTAACACCATCAACCCTTACCTTCCACTCTATTCATTACGGTTTATAGTAAATTATGACCATACCATCTTGTTAGGCTATACAAGACGGAATGTTATGGACATCAATTCACTAAAAACATATAAAATGTATTTTATAAGGTAGTGATAAATGAAAAAAAGATGAAACATAATGAAACACGAGGAAAGGGAAACAAGGAAAGGGAAAAACAAGCCCATTGAAGGGTTCAACTACTCAGGAACATTATCTGGAAAGGTGTACATAACGTCTTTGAGGAGAGGATTCATCGCTTTAGAAGAGATTATTTTATTTACCCTCTTATAGTGACTTGTTGGATTTTTTACCAATCTGACCAAGGTTGCCAATCTGACCAAGGTTGCCAGTTTAAGAAACTCAGTATTTTTCCCCATTTACTGATGCTAACATACTCTAATATGTATAACGTGTAGAGAGGGTGCGTACAGCATCGGTTACCTCTGGTGGATCTGGAGATCTCCATATTCGAAGTATTACTAGTTTAGCTGCTAGGAATAGTTGAGTAGTAAATTGTCTCAGAGGGGGGTGGTATGTCTTCAATGCCTACGTTTAAGAGGGCCAATGATGGAGAACATTGTATAGATAGGCCTGTTACTTGGTGAAAGATTGTAAATTACCAGAATTTTGCTAGCTTGCCACATGACCATAGTATAGGGAAAATAGTGCCTGCTTGGGAACAGTTCCCCCAGCACAGTGGAGATATGGAAGGGTTAAACTTGGCAATTCTGTAGGGTGCTAAATACCATTTTTGCATCACTTTCTGGGAGAGCTCCCAAAGATTGGTGCATATATATATATATATATATATATATATAAAAATATATATATATGTATATATAAATATATATAAATATATATTAATTAATAGATACAATATAGACTATTCTATCTCCAATGACTTCTTCGAGCGGACTTTCCAGCAGAAAATGTCCGACGGTCTCCTCGACGGACTTTCCAAAGAGTACCAATGGACTTCCGAATGAACAGACTTGCCCACACACGATGACGTACGACGGGACTAGAAAAGGAAGTGCAATAGCCAGTAGCCAATAGCTTCCCTTGTGTCGTATTTGGTCCGTCAGACCAGCAAACAAACGTACGGTTTTCCCGATAGGAATTGAGTCCGTCGGACAGATTTGAAACGTGTTCTATTTCTAGGTCCGTCTGATTTTTTTTTAAGAAAAATGATTGGATTATCCCACACACGATTGGAATATCCAATGGACTGATTCTGTCGGACCTAGCCAGCCGGAAAGTGTGTACGCAGCATTGTTTCTCTAAATGATCTCACTGTTACAATGCATCCCTTTTTAGAGTTCCTCTCTCTTTTTTCCCCCAGAAGAAGACCTTTATTGATAAGGTTGAAACGCGTAGGGGTTGGGGTTCATAGTATGATCATAGCCTTTATATCATGCCATGTTTTTCTATGTGTACCCACATGGCTGTATTATCATGTATATGTTTTAGCTTCATGTTCAGAGTTCATGTTTTAATACACTGATGTCCTCTTTTTGTAATTTTACCTAATAAAATCGATATATTCAAAGAAAGAGAAAACTTTTTTGAATCAATTTTTGCTGGCAATAAAACTCCCATGGGGGAAACCTTTCCATTTCCAATGACTTCCTCTTAAACCCTTGAATTTCTGCACTCAGGGCAACAATAGTACTATTAAAGCATGATGGGTTTTATATTCATCCCCCTATGCAGGTCACCACCTTTCAGAGAGTTTGTATGTTTCACTTTTATTTCAGAGAGTAATGGTGTATACAGATATCCTTTGTACTCATAGAGATGCACCCTGACCTGCAAAAAGACACATGGAGGTGGATTTACTACAACTGGAGAGTGCAAAATCTGGTGCAGCGAAACCAATCAGCTTCCAGGCTTTTTTTTTTTTTTTGTCAAAGCTTAATTGAACAAGCTGAAGTTACAAGCTGATTGGCTGCCATGAAGAGCTGCACCAGGATTGGCACTTTCCAGTTTTAGTAAATCAACCTAATAGCATGCTGGACACCGATATCACTCATGTCTATGAACTGCATATATGTAGACAGGCAGGGCAGGACTTAGGGTGGTGGGGGCCCCTGGGCTTGAGTCACCTTTGGGCCCTACCTTCTATACATTACCGTATTTATCGACGTATAACACATGCCGGCGTATAACACGCAACCCAAGTTTAGAGGGAATTTTAGGGAAAAAAACTTTTAGAAGGGAGGTTTAAGGAAAAAACTTACATTTAAATGCCCATCAATGCAACCTTATCAGTGTCCATCTGCAGCCTTGCCCATCCATCTGCAGCCTTGTCCAGTGTCATTTGCAGCCTTGTCATTGTAGTCTTGAAGTTTAAAAATGGCGCTGCCGAGATACAGAGTTCTGTTTATCTCGGCGGCTCTCTGGTCCTCCCGGCGGCTCTCGGGTCCTCTCGGCGGCTCTCAGGTCCTCTCGGCGGCTCTCTGGTCCTCTCGGCGGCTCTCAGGTCCTCTCGGCAGCTCTCAGGTCCTCTTGGCGGCTCTCAGGTCCTCTCGGCGGCTCTCAGGTCCTCTCGGCGGCTGTTGGGTCCTCTCACAGTCCCGAGCGGAGCCGAGAGTAGCCAAGTCTACTCGACTCGGCTTACAGTCATGCTCAGTCCCTGTGTTATGTCCATCATAGGGTGGGACTGGGCCAGACTGCGAGTTGAGTGAAGCCGAGTACAATCGGCTGTGTATCTCGGGGAGCCTGTGGGGCCCCCTATTGGACAGGGCCCATGGGCTTGAGCCCAGTCAAGCCCAATGGTAAGTCCAGCCCTGTAGACAGGCTCTTAGAAAAGTATTGGATGAGAAAATATCCTCATTGGGAGAGAAGATCCTCAATTAGTGTAACCAGGGATAAAGGAGGACCACCATATCTGGTTTTCTCAGGCTGGCTTCAAAAGGTCTAGGTCAAAAATGGATACGGTAAGTCCCCAGATGGCCCAGTTTGTCTATAAGATTCAGTGCCCATCCATCCCACCAATCTAGATCAGTGTCAGGTCATGGTCAGAGTCACAAGTCAGGGTCCAACGCCAACTTCAAAGGTCAGGGTCTCTGTGTTTTAGGTAGGATAAAAAACATTTAGTAATTCAGCACCAGTGTCAGTCAGTGTCAGTCAGTGTCAGTCAGTGTCAGTCAGTGTCGGTATGTTTTAGGTAGGATGAAACAATGAAATATTTATTATTTTTTCTGGGACCTGCTACGGGGAGAAAGTCACCCAGAGCTCAGGGGGAACATGTCAACCTTCACCTCCCTATCCAAGATGTACTGTATGAGCATTATGTGTTACCCTTCAAAAGAATTGAGTACTAATCTGCATGCAACCCCCCCTAAGCATAACCCCCCCCTCCCAGGACAAATCTGCCCCCTGTCTTAAACCCCTCCCCCAGCGCAAATCTTTTCCACCCCACCCCCCTCCCAGCTCAAATTTTGTAATCCGCGGAGAGGAGTCCATGTTCTGTATCTGTAAAATAACAATATTTTACAACAAGTGGGATCTCCACTGTACACATGTCATAGTTACATAGTTAGTAAGGTTGAATAAAGACACCAGTCCATCCTGAGTGTCTACAATTGTCCCTATCCCTGTACATTGGACACTCACATTGGCCCCTACCCTCAAGGAGCCCACAATCCAAGGTCCCCATTCATATACTAGGGCGAAGTTTGGACAGAAGCCAATTAAACTACCTGCATGTCTTTGGAGTGTGGGAAGAAACCGGAGTACCCGGAGGAAACCCACGCAGGCACAGGGAGAACATGTAAACTCCAGGCAGGTAGTGTCGTGGTTGGGATTCAAACCAACGACCCTTTTTACTGCTAGGTGAGAGTCCTACCCACTACATCACTGTGCCGCCCACTACACCACTGTGCCGCCCACTACACCACTGTGCCACCCCCCCCCCCCCCCCACTACACCACTGTGCCGACCCCTACACCACTGTGCTGCCCACTACACCACTGTGCTGCCCAATTTCTGATTTGTTCTTTTTTTTTTTTGTGGAGATCACCAGAAGCTCTCCCAGACCCGGTAAGTGTTTTGGGCTTTTTGTCCACTTTCGCTTCAGGAAGATCACATCATAACATTTAATTTTAGTGTTATATGCAATGCCAGAACTAATCCTCCCCCCCCCCCCCCACAAAATTCCCTTCCTAGAACATATCTTACCTCCGCCACCCCCCAGATTCCCCCTCCAGAACAAATCTCCCCACATTTATCTTTCCACCACAAGAACCTGTAGAGGAGAGAGAACACAGGCCCAACCTCCTCCCCGCTCTCTCCTCCTCTCCAGCTCAATGCTGACAGTGGTAGTAATACTTCTGTCAGTTGGTAGCGGTAGGGAGACTCCACGTGGTTCCCCCTCCCCCACCTCAAATTATACCACCAGCGCCCAGGGCTGCCACCCCTCCTAACCACCCCTAGTCCCAGCCCTTGTTACATGTTTTATAATAAGACATTACAGCAGTAGAAATGTCCCAGAAGATATAAGGGATCTTTCACACAGGCACTGCATTTTAAAGCACTGATTTACAGGCATTAATGCCCCATGACGCATTGATGAGCATTTAGGTCATAGCAGTTGATGCTCAAGATTTTCTTTTTTTTTTTCTTTTTTACAAGGCCAAAATGGGAAGCGATTACTCTTTGACACTTTGCAACTGCAGCTTAAATATGATGTAAATGACATAGAACGGAATGGAGGGGGTTGCAAAATGCTAACGCCTGATGAATTCTGCAGGAAGCGTTATTTCTGGTCGCCATGACATGGGGCAGCACTAATAGTGCTGTGTGGACTCCTCCATCCACTCCCTGTTTTATCAGATATGAGTGGTGTTAAAAGGCAGCTGGGAAGCAAAAGGCAACACAATCGCCTGTTATCAATGTCGGTGTGAACGATCCCTATCAAACAATACTGGAGAATATAAAATACAATATAATATAAAGATATAGAATACAATATAATGAAATGACTGACCCCAGCTTTCCTTTTCCAGAGACCACCAGCAGCTCTACAACCATCGGTAAGTGTTTAATTATTACTATCTTGTGTTATAGGAAAATGAAGGAATGTGTCAGATAGGTGACTTTATCATCTCGTTTTTTTTTTTTAACCACTTGCTTACTGGGCACTTAAACCCCCCTCAGTCCCAGACCAATTTTCAGCTTTCAGCGCTGATGCACTTTGAATGACAATTGCGCGGGCATACAACACTGTACCCAAATGAAATTTTTATCATTTTTTTCCCACAAATAGAGCTTTCTTTTGGTGGTATTTAGTTACAGCTCGGAGTTTTATTTTTTGCTAAACAAACAAAAAAAGATGCAAAAAAAAAATCATGTTTAATTTTTTGGTCATTTTTCTCCTTCATTGAAGTGCGTTGATGAGGCGGCACTGATAGGCTGCACTGGTGGGCACTGATGGGCTGCATTGGTGGGCACTGATAGGCTGCATTGGTGGGCACTGATAGGCTACACTGGTGGGCACTGATAGGCATAGTTAAGGCGGCACTAATAGGCACAGATAAGGCGGCACCGATGGGCACAGATAAGGCGGCACTGATGGGCAAAGATGGGCACAGATGGGTGGCACGGATGGGTGGCACGGATGGGCACTGATAGGTACCACTGATAGATGGGACTGATGGGCACTGATAGATGGCACTGATAGGTGGCTCTGATAGGTGGCACTGCTGGGCACTGATGGGCGGCACTGCTGGGCACTGGTAGATGACACTGATGGGCACGGATAAGTGGCACTGGGGTGCAGCACCTTTGAGGCAGATTGTGGGCACTGCTGGGTGGCACTGTGGGTGGCACTGTGGGCACTGCTGGGTGGCACTGTGGGCACTGCTGGGTGGCACTGACGGGGGGCACTTACTTTTTAAACATTTGGCACTGCAGGGGGCAGGTGGGCACTGGCAGGGGGCAGGTGGGCACTAGCAGGGCTGGCCGTGATCGGGACTGATGTCCCGATCACGGCCGCCGGTGATCGGCTTTTTTTTTGGGCTGTCAACGAGAGGAGGAATAATAGCCGATTACCGGCTATGTTATATCACATGATCAGCTGTCATTGGCTGACAGCTGATCACGTGATAAGGGGTCGGGATTGACCCCTTGCACGGATCGGTGATCAGGCGAGTCTCATAGACGCGCCCCTCAGGGCCGCAATAGACGTAGTCCCGGCAAAGGAGATCCGCGCTGTAGCCGTCATTTGGCTATAGCGCGGATCTCAAGTGGTTAATGGGGTGTGATGTCATTTATTTAGAGCGCAATGTGATGATAACACCCATAGGGGGATATGAGCACCGGGAGGAATATTAGTTGTGGAGGTCCACATTGCAGATGTACACAAAATCCTAATAGAAAAAGGGAGGAGAAGGGGGCTAATGGGGCTGGGGGGTAACCAACCCCCGGGACTTTTAACGGTATCAAATCAAATAAATCAAAACATTAATTTTAATTACATTTATTCCAAAAGAATTTTTCACAACATCAATATTAAAACATCAATGCATAACCATGAGTGTGGGCGTACATGATACAAAACGTGGATACATAGAAAATTACCAATCTTGTACATTAAAACAAAATTAAGCTGCGATGCTCAACATGTTTCGCTCGGTTGAGCTTCTTCAGGAGATATAGCAGCCCACAAAAATGCTAGTTTTGATGTACAAGATTGGTCTTTTTCTATGTATCCACGTTTTGTACCATGTATGCCCACACTCATGGTTAGGCATTAATGTTTTAAACCCTTTTTCTATTGGGATTTTGTGTACATTATATATGGGATGTGGTATCATTCTGTTTTGATCCTCTCATCTTGATATTTGTTGTCCACATTGCAGATGTCTTCCAACCGGTGGAATAGTGCCTTGTGCATTCAGAATAAAATAGATTACAACCCAATTCACAGCTGTTCATGTGTTATTGTGTGTTGTGTTTTTACCACATGTTACCACAATCCATAAGTGTGAATGATTTAACGACTTCAGCTCCGGAAGGTTATACCCCTTTCATGACCAGGCCATTTTATCGATACGGCACTGCAATACTTTGCCTGACAATTGTGCGGTCGTGCGACGCTGTACCCAAATAAAATCGATGTCTGTTAGGTTTTCGGATGGTGAGTCTGACTTGGTGGAAGGAGACCTCTCTTACGACTCTGGTTCAAGTCTCTCTGAGGTGGGAACAGAGGGACAGGAGCACAGCGGGGTGGGAGCGTCTGGCCAGATGCAGCTGCAGGCGCTGGTGAGGTGAAGATCTTCCAGATGCAGGAGCTCTCTGCAGCAGAAGGCAGCCGGTGATGGTTGGCAAACAGGCTGTGGTATCAGACCGGGTAGTGCACGGATCTGGAGAGGCAGAAGCAGGCCCGGAAGGATCTCTGAGTAGGAGAGCAAGTAGAATCAGCAGCAAGCAGGAGCCAGCAGAAGAATCAGACAACAAGCGGGGGTTCGGCAACAGGTATCAGTCCAAGAAGGGTCAAACAAGCCGGGGTCGGAGCAGGAGAAGACAGCAGAGTCAAACGGAAGCCGGGTCAGGTATCAGGTAGCTTTCAGGCAGAATAACGGGTTGCTTCAGGTACTAGTTGCAGACGAACAGCACGGAACATCTGCAGCTGTACCTTTAAAAAGGGCCACTGGCGCCAATCACGCTAGCGCGCACACGTGCGTGCGTGTGCCGCGCACATACGAACGGCGTGCACCCGCGGAAGCGTATGCGCGCTAAACATGTTAGCAGGCCGGTTGGCATGGTAACCCCCCTCGCTACGGAGCCTCCCACGTGACCAATAGTGACCCGCAAACCGCTCTGGCTGCGCTCCAAGCCTCTCCGATACACAAGGTTGACGCCACCTTTTGTTCAACTTGGACCAACATTCTCCAGCGCTTACTGCACCCCCGTCCCGGAGCACAGGAAGCAGGATTGACCCTTTCTCTTCCACTCCTCCAGCCCAGCATGACGGCGCCCCAGCCCTACAGTCCAGCCATTCATAAAAGTGAGTGACTTTGGGAACTCAGTTCCAATCATGTATTTTCATTTGTATATGAACTCTACTGGTTCCCCCTGCCTCTGGAAGTTAATCACCCACAGTCCTTTTATCTACGTGCACAATAGACTACATTGGTAACACAGCCTTGTAGTCACCAACATCTCAAAGTCACGAATAGAAGATGCCAGGGCTAATTTGTCATCAAGCAACTGTTGTTGTATTGTTGTGATTGACTGATGTAAAGGTTTCAAGATCCCAGGAGGATCAAACGTCCTTTATTGAGTCTTTTATCTTTCTCATTTAATAAATTGTCTTTATGCTTTTTACATCAACCTATGAGTCTCTCTGATGCGCTGTCCTTCTGATGGTTCAATTTCTGCTTTCTTCCACCACGTCCAAAGTGGTCTAGCAGCTGCACATTGAGACTATTTACAGTTCCTCCTTGAGACAACAATTAACCTAACATTTGGACAAAGCGTTCTCTACAAAAGGTTTTATTCATTTGTGCGCCAATAACTTTTGTTTTTAATTTGGGAAATGTAGATTGGTGGAAATGCTGGACTTAGGAAGTCCAGATGCAGGTCATTGACCCTAGAAGTCCACCTGGAGATCATTGGCCATGGAAGTCCAGATGGAGATCATTGACCCTAGAAGTCCACCTGGAGATCATTGACCCTGAAAGTCCAGATGGAGATCATTGACCCTGGAAGTCCAGATGGAGATCATTGACCCTGGAAGTCCAGATGGAGATCATTGACCCTAGAAGTCCACCTGGAGATCATTGACCCTGAATGTCCAGATGGAACTCCTTGACCCTGAAAGTCCAGATGGAGATCATTGACCCTGGAAGTCCAGGTGGAGATCATTGACCCTAGAAGTCCACCTGGAGATCATTGACCCTGGAAGTCCAGATGGAACTCCTTGACCCTGAAAGTCCAGATGGAGATCATTGACCCTGGAAGTCCAGATGGAGATCATTGACCCTGGAAGTCCAGATTTTGTCCAGATGGAGATCATTGACCCTAGAAGTCCACCTGGAGATCATTGACCCTGGAAGTCCAGATGGAACTCCTTGACCCTGAAAGTCCAGATGGAGATCATTGACCCTGAAAGTCCAGATGGAGATCATTGACTCTGGAAGTCCAGATGAAGATCATTGACCCTGGAAGTCCAGATGGAGATCATTGACCCTGGAAGTCCAGATGGAACTCCTTGACCCTGAAAGTCCAGATGGAGATCATTGACCCTGGAAGTCCACCTGGAGATCATTGACCCTGGAAGTCCAGATGGAACTCCTTGACCCTGAAAGTCCAGATGGAGATCATTGACCCTGGAAGTCCAGATGGAGATCATTGACCCTGGAAGTCCAGATGGAGATCATTGACCCTAGAAGTCCACCTGGAGATCATTGACCCTGAAAGTCCAGATGGAACTCCTTGACCCTGAAAGTCCAGATGGAGATCATTGACCCTGGAAGTCCAGGTGGAGATCATTGACCCTAGAAGTCCACCTGGAGATCATTGACCCTAGAAGTCCAGATGGAACTCCTTGACCCTGAAAGTCCAGATGGAGATCATTGACCCTGGAAGTCCAGATGGAGATCATTGACCCTAGAAGTCCACCTGGAGATCATTGACCCTGGAAGTCCAGATGGAACTCCTTGACCCTGAAAGTCCAGATGGAGATCATTGACCCTGAAAGTCCAGATGGAGATCATTGACTCTGGAAGTCCAGATGAAGATCATTGACCCTGGAAGTCCAGATGGAGATCATTGACCCTGGAAGTCCAGATGGAACTCCTTGACCCTGAAAGTCCAGATGGAGATCATTGACCCTGGAAGTCCACCTGGAGATCATTGACCCTGGAAGTCCAGATGGAACTCCTTGACCCTGAAAGTCCAGATGGAGATCATTGACTCTGGAATTCCAGATGGAGATCATTGACCCTGAAAGTCCAGATGGAGATCATTGACTCTGGAAGTCCAGATGGAGATCATTGACCCTGGAAGTCCAGATGGAGATAATTGACCCTGGAAGTCCAGATGGAACTCCTTGACCCTGAAAGTCCAGATGGAGATCATTGACCCTGGAAGTCCAGATGGAACTCCTTGACCCTGGAAGTCCAGATGGAGATCATTGACCTTGGAAGACTAGATGGAACTCCTTGACCCTGGAAGTCCAGATGGAGATCATTGACCTTGGAAGACTAGATGGAACTCCTTGACCCTGAAAGTCCAGATGGAGATCATTGACCCTGGAAGTCCAGATGGAGATCATTGACCCTGGAAGTCCAGATTTTGTCAAAGTTTTGCCATCATCTCATCATCATAGAACAACATCTCCTTATCCACCCCAATACCGGGCACTTTCACCCCCTTCCTGCCCAGGCCATTTTTTCAGCTTTTGGCGCCCTCACATTTTTAATAACAATTGCACGGTCATGCTGCACTGTACTTTTATGAAATTGTTATAATTTTTTTTCACACAAACAGACATTTCTTTTGGTGGTATTTAATCACCTCTGGGTTTTTAATAAAAAAAAAAAAGACTGAAAGTTTTGAAAAAAAAATGTTTTTTCCCAGCCCTACAGTCCAGCCATTCATAAAAGTGAGTGACTTTGGGAACTCAGTTCCAATCATGTATTTTCATTTGTATATGAACTCTACTGGTTCCCCCTGCCTCTGGAAGTTAATCACCCACAGTCCTTTTATCTACGTGCACAATAGACTACATTGGTAACACAGCCTTGTAGTCACCAACATCTCAAAGTCACGAATAGAAGATGCCAGGGCTAATTTGTCATCAAGCAACTGTTGTTGTATTGTTGTGATTGACTGATGTAAAGGTTTCAAGATCCCAGGAGGATCAAACGTCCTTTATTGAGTCTTTTATCTTTCTCATTTAATAAATTGTCTTTATGCTTTTTACATCAACCTATGAGTCTCTCTGATGCGCTGTCCTTCTGATGGTTCAATTTCTGCTTTCTTCCACCACGTCCAAAGTGGTCTAGCAGCTGCACATTGAGACTATTTACAGTTCCTCCTTGAGACAACAATTAACCTAACATTTGGACAAAGCGTTCTCTACAAAAGGTTTTATTCATTTGTGCGCCAATAACTTTTGTTTTTAATTTGGGAAATGTAGATTGGTGGAAATGCTGGACTTAGGAAGTCCAGATGCAGGTCATTGACCCTAGAAGTCCACCTGGAGATCATTGGCCATGGAAGTCCAGATGGAGATCATTGACCCTAGAAGTCCACCTGGAGATCATTGACCCTGAAAGTCCAGATGGAGATCATTGACCCTGGAAGTCCAGATGGAGATCATTGACCCTGGAAGTCCAGATGGAGATCATTGACCCTAGAAGTCCACCTGGAGATCATTGACCCTGAATGTCCAGATGGAACTCCTTGACCCTGAAAGTCCAGATGGAGATCATTGACCCTGGAAGTCCAGGTGGAGATCATTGACCCTAGAAGTCCACCTGGAGATCATTGACCCTGGAAGTCCAGATGGAACTCCTTGACCCTGAAAGTCCAGATGGAGATCATTGACCCTGGAAGTCCAGATGGAGATCATTGACCCTGGAAGTCCAGATTTTGTCCAGATGGAGATCATTGACCCTAGAAGTCCACCTGGAGATCATTGACCCTGGAAGTCCAGATGGAACTCCTTGACCCTGAAAGTCCAGATGGAGATCATTGACCCTGAAAGTCCAGATGGAGATCATTGACTCTGGAAGTCCAGATGAAGATCATTGACCCTGGAAGTCCAGATGGAGATCATTGACCCTGGAAGTCCAGATGGAACTCCTTGACCCTGAAAGTCCAGATGGAGATCATTGACCCTGGAAGTCCACCTGGAGATCATTGACCCTGGAAGTCCAGATGGAACTCCTTGACCCTGAAAGTCCAGATGGAGATCATTGACCCTGGAAGTCCAGATGGAGATCATTGACCCTGGAAGTCCAGATGGAGATCATTGACCCTAGAAGTCCACCTGGAGATCATTGACCCTGAAAGTCCAGATGGAACTCCTTGACCCTGAAAGTCCAGATGGAGATCATTGACCCTGGAAGTCCAGGTGGAGATCATTGACCCTAGAAGTCCACCTGGAGATCATTGACCCTAGAAGTCCAGATGGAACTCCTTGACCCTGAAAGTCCAGATGGAGATCATTGACCCTGGAAGTCCAGATGGAGATCATTGACCCTAGAAGTCCACCTGGAGATCATTGACCCTGGAAGTCCAGATGGAACTCCTTGACCCTGAAAGTCCAGATGGAGATCATTGACCCTGAAAGTCCAGATGGAGATCATTGACTCTGGAAGTCCAGATGAAGATCATTGACCCTGGAAGTCCAGATGGAGATCATTGACCCTGGAAGTCCAGATGGAACTCCTTGACCCTGAAAGTCCAGATGGAGATCATTGACCCTGGAAGTCCACCTGGAGATCATTGACCCTGGAAGTCCAGATGGAACTCCTTGACCCTGAAAGTCCAGATGGAGATCATTGACTCTGGAATTCCAGATGGAGATCATTGACCCTGAAAGTCCAGATGGAGATCATTGACTCTGGAAGTCCAGATGGAGATCATTGACCCTGGAAGTCCAGATGGAGATAATTGACCCTGGAAGTCCAGATGGAACTCCTTGACCCTGAAAGTCCAGATGGAGATCATTGACCCTGGAAGTCCAGATGGAACTCCTTGACCCTGGAAGTCCAGATGGAGATCATTGACCTTGGAAGACTAGATGGAACTCCTTGACCCTGGAAGTCCAGATGGAGATCATTGACCTTGGAAGACTAGATGGAACTCCTTGACCCTGAAAGTCCAGATGGAGATCATTGACCCTGGAAGTCCAGATGGAGATCATTGACCCTGGAAGTCCAGATTTTGTCAAAGTTTTGCCATCATCTCATCATCATAGAACAACATCTCCTTATCCACCCCAATACCGGGCACTTTCACCCCCTTCCTGCCCAGGCCATTTTTTCAGCTTTTGGCGCCCTCACATTTTTAATAACAATTGCACGGTCATGCTGCACTGTACTTTTATGAAATTGTTATAATTTTTTTTCACACAAACAGACATTTCTTTTGGTGGTATTTAATCACCTCTGGGTTTTTAATAAAAAAAAAAAAGACTGAAAGTTTTGAAAAAAAAAAGTTTTTTCCCAGCCCTACAGTCCAGCCATTCATAAAAGTGAGTGACTTTGGGAACTCAGTTCCAATCATGTATTTTCATTTGTATATGAACTCTACTGGTTCCCCCTGCCTCTGGAAGTTAATCACCCACAGTCCTTTTATCTACGTGCACAATAGACTACATTGGTAACACAGCCTTGTAGTCACCAACATCTCAAAGTCACGAATAGAAGATGCCAGGGCTAATTTGTCATCAAGCAACTGTTGTTGTATTGTTGTGATTGACTGATGTAAAGGTTTCAAGATCCCAGGAGGATCAAACGTCCTTTATTGAGTCTTTTATCTTTCTCATTTAATAAATTGTCTTTATGCTTTTTACATCAACCTATGAGTCTCTCTGATGCGCTGTCCTTCTGATGGTTCAATTTCTGCTTTCTTCCACCACGTCCAAAGTGGTCTAGCAGCTGCACATTGAGACTATTTACAGTTCCTCCTTGAGACAACAATTAACCTAACATTTGGACAAAGCGTTCTCTACAAAAGGTTTTATTCATTTGTGCGCCAATAACTTTTGTTTTTAATTTGGGAAATGTAGATTGGTGGAAATGCTGGACTTAGGAAGTCCAGATGCAGGTCATTGACCCTAGAAGTCCACCTGGAGATCATTGGCCATGGAAGTCCAGATGGAGATCATTGACCCTAGAAGTCCACCTGAAGATCATTGACCCTGAAAGTCCAGATGGAGATCATTGACCCTGGAAGTCCAGATGGAGATCATTGTACCCTGGAAGTCCAGATGGAGATCATTGACCCTAGAAGTCCACCTGGAGATCATTGACCCTGAATGTCCAGATGGAACTCCTTGACCCTGAAAGTCCAGATGGAGATCATTGACCCTGGAAGTCCAGGTGGAGATCATTGACCCTAGAAGTCCACCTGGAGATCATTGACCCTGGAAGTCCAGATGGAACTCATTGACCCTGAAAGTCCAGATGGAGATCATTGACCCTGGAAGTCCAGATGGAGATCATTGACCCTAGAAGTCCACCTGGAGATCATTGACCCTGGAAGTCCAGATGGAACTCCTTGACCCTGAAAGTCCAGATGGAAATCATTGACCCTGGAAGTCCAGATGGAGATCATTGACCCTAGAAGTCCACCTGGAGATCATTGACCCTGGAAGTCCAGATGGAACTCCTTGACCCTGAAAGTCCAGATGGAGATCATTGACCCTGAAAGTCCAGATGGAGATCATTGACTCTGGAAGTCCAGATGAAGATCATTGACCCTGGAAGTCCAGATGGAGATCATTGACCCTGGAAGTCCAGATGGAACTCCTTGACCCTGAAAGTCCAGATGGAGATCATTGACCCTGGAAGTCCACCTGGAGATCATTGACCCTGGAAGTCCAGATGGAACTCCTTGACCCTGAAAGTCCAGATGGAGATCATTGACTCTGGAATTCCAGATGGAGATCATTGACCCTGAAAGTCCAGATGGAGATCATTGACTCTGGAAGTCCAGATGGAGATCATTGACCCTGGAAGTCCAGATGGAGATAATTGACCCTGGAAGTCCAGATGGAACTCCTTGACCCTGAAAGTCCAGATGGAGATCATTGACCCTGGAAGTCCAGATGGAGATCATTGACCCTGGAAGTCCAGATGGAGATCATTGACCCTAGAAGTCCACCTGGAGATCATTGACCCTGAAAGTCCAGATGGAACTCCTTGACCCTGAAAGTCCAGATGGAGATCATTGACCCTGGAAGTCCAGGTGGAGATCATTGACCCTAGAAGTCCACCTGGAGATCATTGACCCTAGAAGTCCAGATGGAACTCCTTGACCCTGAAAGTCCAGATGGAGATCATTGACCCTGGAAGTCCAGATGGAGATCATTGACCCTAGAAGTCCACCTGGAGATCATTGACCCTGGAAGTCCAGATGGAACTCCTTGACCCTGAAAGTCCAGATGGAGATCATTGACCCTGAAAGTCCAGATGGAGATCATTGACTCTGGAAGTCCAGATGAAGATCATTGACCCTGGAAGTCCAGATGGAGATCATTGACCCTGGAAGTCCAGATGGAACTCCTTGACCCTGAAAGTCCAGATGGAGATCATTGACCCTGGAAGTCCACCTGGAGATCATTGACCCTGGAAGTCCAGATGGAACTCCTTGACCCTGAAAGTCCAGATGGAGATCATTGACTCTGGAATTCCAGATGGAGATCATTGACCCTGAAAGTCCAGATGGAGATCATTGACTCTGGAAGTCCAGATGGAGATCATTGACCCTGGAAGTCCAGATGGAGATAATTGACCCTGGAAGTCCAGATGGAACTCCTTGACCCTGAAAGTCCAGATGGAGATCATTGACCCTGGAAGTCCAGATGGAACTCCTTGACCCTGGAAGTCCAGATGGAGATCATTGACCTTGGAAGACTAGATGGAACTCCTTGACCCTGAAAGTCCAGATGGAGATCATTGACCCTGGAAGTCCAGATGGAGATCATTGACCCTGGAAGTCCAGATTTTGTCAAAGTTTTGCCATCATCTCATCATCATAGAACAACATCTCCTTATCCACCCCAATACCGGGCACTTTCACCCCCTTCCTGCCCAGGCCATTTTTTCAGCTTTTGGCGCCCTCACATTTTTAATAACAATTGCACGGTCATGCTGCACTGTACTTTTATGAAATTGTTATAATTTTTTTTCACACAAACAGACATTTCTTTTGGTGGTATTTAATCACCTCTGGGTTTTTAATAAAAAAAAAAAAGACTGAAAGTTTTGAAAAAAAAATGTTTTTTCCCAGCCCTACAGTCCAGCCATTCATAAAAGTGAGTGACTTTGGGAACTCAGTTCCAATCATGTATTTTCATTTGTATATGAACTCTACTGGTTCCCCCTGCCTCTGGAAGTTAATCACCCACAGTCCTTTTATCTACGTGCACAATAGACTACATTGGTAACACAGCCTTGTAGTCACCAACATCTCAAAGTCACGAATAGAAGATGCCAGGGCTAATTTGTCATCAAGCAACTGTTGTTGTATTGTTGTGATTGACTGATGTAAAGGTTTCAAGATCCCAGGAGGATCAAACGTCCTTTATTGAGTCTTTTATCTTTCTCATTTAATAAATTGTCTTTATGCTTTTTACATCAACCTATGAGTCTCTCTGATGCGCTGTCCTTCTGATGGTTCAATTTCTGCTTTCTTCCACCACGTCCAAAGTGGTCTAGCAGCTGCACATTGAGACTATTTACAGTTCCTCCTTGAGACAACAATTAACCTAACATTTGGACAAAGCGTTCTCTACAAAAGGTTTTATTCATTTGTGCGCCAATAACTTTTGTTTTTAATTTGGGAAATGTAGATTGGTGGAAATGCTGGACTTAGGAAGTCCAGATGCAGGTCATTGACCCTAGAAGTCCACCTGGAGATCATTGGCCATGGAAGTCCAGATGGAGATCATTGACCCTAGAAGTCCACCTGAAGATCATTGACCCTGAAAGTCCAGATGGAGATCATTGACCCTGGAAGTCCAGATGGAGATCATTGTACCCTGGAAGTCCAGATGGAGATCATTGACCCTAGAAGTCCACCTGGAGATCATTGACCCTGAATGTCCAGATGGAACTCCTTGACCCTGAAAGTCCAGATGGAGATCATTGACCCTGGAAGTCCAGGTGGAGATCATTGACCCTAGAAGTCCACCTGGAGATCATTGACCCTGGAAGTCCAGATGGAACTCATTGACCCTGAAAGTCCAGATGGAGATCATTGACCCTGGAAGTCCAGATGGAGATCATTGACCCTAGAAGTCCACCTGGAGATCATTGACCCTGGAAGTCCAGATGGAACTCCTTGACCCTGAAAGTCCAGATGGAAATCATTGACCCTGGAAGTCCAGATGGAGATCATTGACCCTAGAAGTCCACCTGGAGATCATTGACCCTGGAAGTCCAGATGGAACTCCTTGACCCTGAAAGTCCAGATGGAGATCATTGACCCTGAAAGTCCAGATGGAGATCATTGACTCTGGAAGTCCAGATGAAGATCATTGACCCTGGAAGTCCAGATGGAGATCATTGACCCTGGAAGTCCAGATGGAACTCCTTGACCCTGAAAGTCCAGATGGAGATCATTGACCCTGGAAGTCCACCTGGAGATCATTGACCCTGGAAGTCCAGATGGAACTCCTTGACCCTGAAAGTCCAGATGGAGATCATTGACTCTGGAATTCCAGATGGAGATCATTGACCCTGAAAGTCCAGATGGAGATCATTGACTCTGGAAGTCCAGATGGAGATCATTGACCCTGGAAGTCCAGATGGAGATAATTGACCCTGGAAGTCCAGATGGAACTCCTTGACCCTGAAAGTCCAGATGGAGATCATTGACCCTGGAAGTCCAGATGGAGATCATTGACCCTGGAAGTCCAGATGGAGATCATTGACCCTAGAAGTCCACCTGGAGATCATTGACCCTGAAAGTCCAGATGGAACTCCTTGACCCTGAAAGTCCAGATGGAGATCATTGACCCTGGAAGTCCAGGTGGAGATCATTGACCCTAGAAGTCCACCTGGAGATCATTGACCCTAGAAGTCCAGATGGAACTCCTTGACCCTGAAAGTCCAGATGGAGATCATTGACCCTGGAAGTCCAGATGGAGATCATTGACCCTAGAAGTCCACCTGGAGATCATTGACCCTGGAAGTCCAGATGGAACTCCTTGACCCTGAAAGTCCAGATGGAGATCATTGACCCTGAAAGTCCAGATGGAGATCATTGACTCTGGAAGTCCAGATGAAGATCATTGACCCTGGAAGTCCAGATGGAGATCATTGACCCTGGAAGTCCAGATGGAACTCCTTGACCCTGAAAGTCCAGATGGAGATCATTGACCCTGGAAGTCCACCTGGAGATCATTGACCCTGGAAGTCCAGATGGAACTCCTTGACCCTGAAAGTCCAGATGGAGATCATTGACTCTGGAATTCCAGATGGAGATCATTGACCCTGAAAGTCCAGATGGAGATCATTGACTCTGGAAGTCCAGATGGAGATCATTGACCCTGGAAGTCCAGATGGAGATAATTGACCCTGGAAGTCCAGATGGAACTCCTTGACCCTGAAAGTCCAGATGGAGATCATTGACCCTGGAAGTCCAGATGGAACTCCTTGACCCTGGAAGTCCAGATGGAGATCATTGACCTTGGAAGACTAGATGGAACTCCTTGACCCTGGAAGTCCAGATGGAGATCATTGACCTTGGAAGACTAGATGGAACTCCTTGACCCTGAAAGTCCAGATGGAGATCATTGACCCTGGAAGTCCAGATGGAGATCATTGACCCTGGAAGTCCAGATTTTGTCAAAGTTTTGCCATCATCTCATCATCATAGAACAACATCTCCTTATCCACCCCAATACCGGGCACTTTCACCCCCTTCCTGCCCAGGCCATTTTTTCAGCTTTTGGCGCCCTCACATTTTTAATAACAATTGCACGGTCATGCTGCACTGTACTTTTATGAAATTGTTATAATTTTTTTTCACACAAACAGACATTTCTTTTGGTGGTATTTAATCACCTCTGGGTTTTTAATAAAAAAAAAAAAAGACTGAAAGTTTTGAAAAAAAAATGTTTTTCTTAGTTTCTGTTAGTAAATAAGTAATTTTTCTTCTTCACTGATGGCCACTGATAGGCTGCACTTATGGGCACTGATTAGGTGGCACTGATGAGGAGTTACTGATATGCCGCATTTATGGGCACTGAGAGGTGGCACTGATATATGGCACTGATGAGTACTGATAGGCGGCTTTGATGGGCACTGATGAGGTGGCACTTATGGGCACTGATTAGGTGGCACTGATGAGGAGGCACTTATATGCCACATTTATGGGCATTGATAGGTGACACTAATATATGGCACTGATGAGTACTGATAGGTGGCACTGATGGGTGGCACTGGTGGGTACTGATAGGTGGCACTGATAGGCGGAAATGGTGGGCACTGATAGGATTCACAGATAGGTGGCACTGGTGGGTGGCATTTTGGGCACTAATGGGCATTGATGGGTGGCACTGGTGGGCAGCACTGATGGGCACTGAAAGCCAGCACTGACTGGCATCACTAATGGGCACTTTTTGGTGGCACTGCTGGCGCTTTATTGTAATCAGTGCCCTTATTACATCTCTTGCTGCCCCCCCCTTAAGGAGATGCCGCTGATCGGCTCTCCTTGCCACACACTCTGTGAGGTGATGTGAGCCCATTACCGCCACTTCCTGTATTTACATTTGACCAGCTGTGATTGGACACAGCCTATCACATGGTTAAAGAGCCACGTCAGCGGCTCTTAACAGAGATTGGGTCATGCCGTGTCCTAGCAACATGGAGTGCCCGTTCGGGTGAGCCGTCATATGACATCCATCCAGAATGAGCCCACATTACCCCTCCGTCATTTGAGTAGGTGGTAAAGCCGACTCTTAACTTCTTGAAAGTTTAGGGTTGGAGACTTCTAAGATTTGTTTAGTTGCAGTTAAGATAAATGTTAGAAGGTTAAACTGATGTTTGGAAATAACATCCATTTATTTTGTTAACCCCTTCAGCCCTTCATGACCAGACCATTTTTTTTTCGATTTAGCAATTCGCTACTTTACCTGGTAATTGTGCGCTCTTGAAACATTGTACACAAACAAAACGTATATCATTTATTCACACAAATGGAGCTTTCTTGTGAAGATATTTGTGAGTTTTTATTTTCTATTATATAAATGAGAAAACACTGAAAATTGTGAAAAAAAAACAAAACAATATTTTTTACTTTCTGCTATAAACCATACCCAACAAAAAATTACAAAATCTAATTTCTTCATAAATTTTGCCCAAAATGTATTCTGTTACGTGCCTTTGTTTAAAAAAAAAAAGATCCAATAAGTGAATATTGATTGGTTTGTGTGAAAGTTAAAGCATCTACAAACCAGTGGCGGCTGGTGCTCAAATTTTTTTCTTGGGCGCAAACAAATGCCACTAAAAGAAAGCTCTATTTGTTGGGAAAAAAGGACATCAATTTTATTTGGGTACAACGTCGCAAGACTGCGCAATTGTCAGTTAAAGCGGCGCCGTAATGTAAAAAAATGATCCGCACTCCGCCTGTTGCTCTTAAAATGACTTCATTTTATTGAATAGCCACAGTGAACAAATGCAGATTAAGTCAGTTGACGCATTTCAGCCTATAAGGCCTTAGTCATAACCATGACTATAGTGTGCCTGTACAGTGACACATGTATAGAACCTGCTACAGCAAAACTGATATCTAAAAGGAAATAAAAATTGCATTTAAATGGCTGGCAATACAAACATGTTAAAAAAAAAAAAACAATCACATCAATACCAGGCCCTTTGGACCTTTTGCCATTGGCGAACACCCAAATTTGCAGGGAACCACGCAGTGCATTCTAGGGCACTGATTGGCTGAAGCAAAGCACCTAACCGCTGTCAAAGCCATGATTGGACAAAGTCATGATGACTTTGCCCAATAATGGCTCAGCGCTCATAGTCCCCCCCCACACTATAAAAGATTCCTTCTCAATGGAGTACGTTGTTGGAGTGGAGATAGCTAGAGCAGGGCTCACTTTGCTACTAGCTAGTTAGTGTGTTATTGTCACTCTGAGTCTAGAGTGTTAGTGTTGTGTGTCAGTACAGTGTGAGTATAGTGTAGTGTCAGTGTAGTGTGTTAGTGTAGTGCAGTGTTTAACACAGCATTAAATATAATGCTGTATACAGTGCTGTATACCCTTTATTGTTTTTTTGTTTTTTTTGCCCCATGCCTGCCCCTCAGTCAGTGATGGTTTGGGAAGCTGTGTCATCTGCTGGTGTTGGTCCTCCTGTGTTTTATCAAGTCCAAAGTCAGCACAGCCCTCTGGCAGCAAATTCTAGAGCTCTTCATGCTTCCCTCTGCTAACCATATTTATGGAGATGTCGATTTAATTTTCCAGCAGGACTTGGCACCTCCCACAATGCCAAAGCTATCAATACCCGGTCACATGATCATGGTATCACTGTGCTTGAAATGCCAGAAAACTCACCTGACCTAAATCCCATAGAGAATCTGTGGGGTATTGTCAAGAGGAAGAAGAGAGACACCAGACCCAACAATGCAGAGGAGCTAAAGACTTCTATCAAAGCAACCTGGGCTTCCATAACACCTCAGCAGTGCCACAGGCTGATCTCCTCCATGCCACGCCGTATTGATGCCGTAATTCATGAAAAAGGAGCCCCGACCAAGTATTGAGTGTATACTGTACTCTACATGGCCAGACTTTTCAAAAACATTCCAATCTAACTTAGCTCCAACCCTATAAGCACTCTATTCATCTGCAATGGCCACTGCCTCATTTACCTCAGAGATGCTTTAAGCCTATGTGGTGACTGATCCAAAACCGAGCAAAGAACCCACTTCCCCGTCCAACTTTAGACCAATTTCTTTACTCAATACCGATGTTAAATTATATTCAAAAATCCTTCAAAAACAAATAGACTACTCCCTATCCTCCCTTCCCTTATAAAAACTGACCAATCTGGCTTCACCACAGGCAGACTGGCTTCTGATGCCACAAGAGTGAGAGTCATCAATGTTATGCAGCATGCCGAGTGCTGTCTCTGCTCCTTTCTTTGGATGCGGAGAAGGCATTCGACAGGATACATTGGGGCGACATGAAACATACCCTACAAAAGATCGGCTTCACCGGTCCCATCCCATCTGCCATATTAGCCCCGTACTCCTCCCCCTGTGCACAAGTCTATACTTCTATCCTGTTATCAAACAACTTCACCATTTCCAATGGTACAAGGCAGGGATGTCCCCTCTCCCTCTCGATCTCTAATTTCTTATAGAACCACTAGCAGAGAGAATTAGAACCCACCCTAACATCTCAGACTTTTCTATACAAGGACAATCCCATGATATAAACGTATCTGCAGACGATATTATCCTATTCTTAACATCAATAGCTACATCACTAGGGATGAGCTTGGTGTTCGAGTCAAACGCATGTTCGCCCGTTCGGCAAAGCCAGAACTCTGTGGGCCATTTGCGCCAAATTCGTGTGGCGCTAACGGCCCACAATGCACTGCGCCATCGCAATGCATTGCTGGCTCATGATTGGCCAAGCATGCACTGTGACCCCGCATGCTTGGCCAATCACAGCACCGGCATCGAGGAGAGCCATCATTGGCCGCAGGCAGGATGCCTGTGGCCAATCATAGCTCAGGCTGTGTAGTACACGCCCCACACTATATAAGGCCGCCAGCGCGGCGGCCTTGTGTAGTGTGTTGGCGTCTGTAGGAGTTAGTGGGTGTTCTCTGTGTACTTTCAACGCAGTATACACTGTCCTTTATCCACCGATTTAGCGTTCTTGCTCTTCTGTAATTGAGCTTTCAGCCAGCTGCAGGAGTTTGTGGGTGTTGTCTGTGTGGCCTGACCGCAGTATACACCATTATCCACCTATATATCTATATTGCTCTTCTGTAATTAAGCTTTCAGCCATCTGCAGGAGTTTGTGGGTGTTGTCTGTGTGCCCTGAGAGCAGTATACACCATTATCCACCTATATAGCTATATTGCTCTTCTGTAATTGAGCTTTCAGCCAGCTGCAGGAGTTTGTGGGTGTTGTCTGTGTGACCTGAGTGCAGTATACACCATTATCCACCTATTTTGCTCTTCTCTAATTGAGCCATCTGCCATCTGCAGGAGTAAGTTGGTGTTTTGTGCCTCCAGCACAACACAGTATACACCGGTATCTACCCTTTAATTCCTGTTGTTCTATAATAAAGGCATCTGCATGAGTTAGTGGGTGTTGTGTGCCTTCAGCACAATATACACTACCCAATTGCTGTTTTCCCATCTCCCTTCAGGCCATTACCATTTCTGGAAGGCCAAAAAGGAGAGGCAGACAGGCACGAGCTGATAAAAGAGGGCAAGCAGGCTCTGTGTCTACAGACAACAGTGCTAGTTGCGGACGCGGTGCATCGTCATCAGCACGTGGCCATGGGACACGCTTGTCCTCTTCATCCTCCTCATCCTCTCTCACCCAGGCTCAGGGTACTAGCAAAGCAGATTCCAACGCATCGTCTTCCCTCGTCTCAATGTCATCATCAGTGACTCACCACGTCCTCCTGAGGAATCCCCTGAACTCTTTGAGCACAGTGTTGGGTACATGCTCCAGGAGGATGCCCAGTGTTTTGTGGGCTCTGATGATGACACTCAGCTAGAGGAAGGCAGTAGCGTGAGCGCAGAGAGAGGGGATGCTCAAGAAGGACAGCAATCTGGCAGTCATGTTCCACAAGCTGAAGCATACTGCCAGGTTTGCTCCAGCGATGAAGAGGGAGGGGATGATGAGGGCACTGACTCCACGTGGGTGCCTGGTAGGAGAGAGTAGGAGGAGGTGGATGAGGCACATCTCCAACGAGGCAGGATGCCCTTCGGGGGCCAGCTTAGGGGCAGCACACAGACTGAATCACACCACAGAGCTCCGCCTGTGCAGGGCGCTGCCTCTGTGCGTTATTTTAAAATTTCTTTGGTGTGGGCCTTTTTTGAGACGAGTGCATCAGATCGCACCGCTGCTATTTGCAACATATGTCTCAAGCGTATCCCGCTTGGGCACCACATGCTTGATCAGACATATGTTGACCTGCCATGCAGCTCGTTGGCAAGCGTACCTCAAAGACCCACACCAAAGAACAAAGCGGACCTCTCCTTGCCCCTCATCATCTGGGATCTCCAACCCCACTAGACCTTCAGTCCTCTCTGAAACCTGAGAGGAATGAAGGTGTAGAATTAGGTGTGTCACAGCCAAGTGCTTCCGGGCAAATTTCCCTGCCCCATCCGCTGGACCGTCGAAAGAAGTTCACTTCCAGCCATCCACATGCCCAGCGGTTGAATGCTAGCTTGGCTAAATTGCTAGCACTTCAACTGCTACCTTTTCAGTTGGTAGACTCGGCCCCCTTCCGTGAGTTTGTACAATGTGCGGTTCCTCAGTGGCAGGTCCCCAAACGCCACTTTTTCTCACAGAAGGCGATTCCGGCTCTCTACCAGCATGTGGAAGGCAATGTCCTTGCCTCGCTGGACAGGGCAGTCAGCGGTAAGGTGCATATTACCGCTGACTCATGGTCCAGCAGTCATGGATAGGGACGTTACCTGTCTTTCATGGCCCATTGGGTCCCTCTTCTGGCAGCTGGGAAGGATGCAGGACATGGTGCAGTAGTGTTGGAGGTTGTTCCGCCACCACGCCTCCAAAATGCTACTACTGGTTGTGACACACCTCTCTCCTCCACCCCCTCCTCTTCTTCTTCCTCCATGGCCTCTTCCAGTGCTCTGTCCTTGGATCCAGTGGTGCTCCATAGGCGTTCAAGGGGCTACTCAAGTACGCAGGCAAAATGCCATGCCATGCTTGCTCTGGTTTGTTTGGGGGACAGGAGCCACACTGGGGCAGATATTTTGTCAGCTCTGCAGGGGCACGCCGAGAGGTGGTTGACGCCACGCCAGCTTAAGCCAGGATTGGTGGTTTGCGACAATAGCACCAACCTCCTTTCCGCCCTCCGACAGGCACAACTGACCCATGTGCCCGGTGTGGCTCACGTCCTTAACCTGGGGGTGCTGCCGTTCTTCGGCAGGTACCCGGGCTTACAGGATGTCCTGAAGCAGGCCAGGAAAGTCTGTGTGCATTTCCGCCGATCATTTAATGCCTGTGCTCGGCTGGCTGAGCTCCAAAAGGAGTTAAACCTGCCCAAAAACCGCCTAAGATGTGACATGCCCACCAGGTGGAACTCAATGCTGGCCATGCTGCAGCGGCTGCACGCGCAGCAGAGGGCCATCAATGAGTACCTGTATGACTACGGCACCAGGACAGGGTCAGGGGAGCTTGGTTTTTTCTCACCACGCCAGTGGGGCATGATCAGGGATGCATGCACTGTCCTGTCACCATTTGAGGAGGCCACAAGGATGGTGACCAGTGACAGCGCATGCATCAGTGACACTGTACCTCTTGTCCACCTGTTGGAGCATATGCTGCATGGAATAATGGACAGGGCACTTGAGGCAGAACAGAGGCAGGAAGAGGAGGACTTCCTTACCTCTCAAGGCCCCCTTTATCCAGACAGTGTTCCTGTTGTCCCACCCATCACACAGGAAGAGGACGAGGAGGAGGAGAATGATTATGTCAGCATGGAGGTGGAGGCTGGCACTCAGCATCATCAGCAGCAGCAGTCTTGTAGGGATGATTTACAGTCCCAAGAAACCCGTGGACTTGTACATGGCTGGGAGGAGGTAGCTGCGGATCATGTTGACCTTAGTGACCCAGAGGACTCCGGACCGAATGCCTCAGCTAACCTACGCTGCATGGCCTCCCTGATCCTGCAAAGCCTGCGGAAGGATCCTCGTATTCTTTGGATGAAGGAAAGGGACCATTACTGGCTGGCCACTCTCCTTGATCCACGGTACAAGGGTATGGTTGCTGACCTTATCTTGCCGTTGCAGAGGGAGCAGAGGATGAGACATCTCCGGGAGGCCTTGCAGAAAGGTCTGTGCAACGCGTTCCCAGAGACTGGGAGGTTACAAACTCCTGGTCCTGGACAACGTGCTGCTGAGGCATCGGTCAGAAGGAGCGATGGAGAAGGTGGCCGTCTGACCAATGCGTTCAGACAATTTTTTAGTCCGCAGCCCCAAGGTATGATCGGTTCCAGCAACCATCGCCAGCGTCTGATTTACATGGTGCAGGAATACCCAGGGGCAAGGTCAGACTTGGACACCTTTCCCACCGAAAATCCTCTGTCTTACTGGGTCTTGAGGATGGATCACTGGCCAGAGCTTGCACAGTATGCAATTGAGCTACTGGCCTGTCCTGCATCCAGCGCTCTTTTGGAACACACCTTCAGTGCTGCTGGGGGCTTTGTTACCGATCACAGGGTGCGTCTGTCCACCGACTCGGTTGATCAACTGACCTTCATAAAGATGAATCAGTCTTGGATCACCCACAGCTACCAAGCACCTGAAGCTGATGTAACCGAATATATTTTTTTTAAATATCACATCCCTTCAAGACTTCCTATGCTGATGCTGAGTGACTGTCCTGTTATGTTGATTGTCTATCCTCTTCCTCCTCCGCTGATATCTTGGAAGAACATTTTTGGTTCTGGGTGATGCCACCAGCCGAATTTTTCTGCCCCTGTTTAACAGGGGCGTTTAATTAAAATTTTTGAAGCAATGCTTTGCAGCAGGGCTCATTCCTGCACTACAACTAGAGTATATGGGAGAGGTTGCAGTGTCGTGGCACCAGCACCAGTGCCACCAGCCCAATTTTTCAGCCCTTGTTTAACAGGGGCGTTTAATTAAAATTTTTGAAGCAATGCTTTGCAGCAGGGCTCATTCCTGCACTACAACTAGAGTATATGGGAGAGGTTGCAGTGTCGTGGCACCAGCACCAGTGCCACCAGCCAAATTTTTCAGCCCCTGTTTAACAGGGGCGTTTAATTGCAATTTTTGAAGCAATGCTTTGCAGCAGGGCTCATTCCTGCACTACAACTAGAGTATATGGGAGAGGTTGCAGTGTCGTGGCACCAGCACCAGTGTCTAAGGCCCAATTGTTCAGCCCCTGTTCAACAATGGCATGTAATTACAATTCTTGATATAATCGTTCACAGAAGACCGCTCCAGCGCCCACCCGAGTCACTTTGAGGGCTTACAGTGTTGTGGCAAAACCAACGCCTTGTTTCGCCATTTCTGCAGAGCATATAGGGCAGGCCCCTACTTTCAAACATTCAACTTACAAACATATCCTACTTGCAAACGGAAGGAGACAACAGAAAGTGAGATGAAAAAAGACAGACGGCAAAACAAATTATACAGGGGTGATAACCCTTCCCTATGTTTTCCAAAAAGCTTAAAAATAGTTTTTTTGACTGGAGCTACACTTTAAAAATGTACCAGTTCAAAATTACAAACAGATTCTACTTAACACAACAAACCTACACAGTCCCTGTCTTGTTTGCACCACCTGTATACTGCTGGTCTGAGTATATAGGGCCTGGGGGCCCCACGTCTTTCCTTTTTTTTAATATGGGTACGGGGTTCCCCTTAATATCCGTACAAGACCCAAAGGGGCTGGTAATGGGTGGGGGGGGGGCTACCTATGCCATTTTTCTCAATGATTTTCATCCATATTGCTGAAACCAGATATCACATTAAAACTGCAAGCAGTTTTAAATGACTTTTTTTCTATTAAATGTCATTTTGTACAGGGACTGTTCTAAACACGGGAAACACGTGGCACTTCACAGGCATACTATAGACATCCCCCAGGCACGATATTTAAAGGAATATTTCACTTTTTTTTCACTTTAATCGTCATTAAAATCAGTGCTCCCAAAAAAACGGCAGTTTTTCAAAACATTTTAGGCATTGACCCATGTCCCCTGGGGCAGGAGCCAGGTCCCCAAACCCTTTTTAGGACAATATCTTGCATATTAGCCGTTAAAATTAGCACTTTTTATTTCGAAAGTTCGAGTCCCATAGACTTCAATGGGGTTCTAAAGTTCGCACGAATTTGCGGTCCGTTCGAAAGTTCTGGTGATTCCACTTTTTAAAAACTTTTATTATTTCATTTTTTATTTAGCTTTCTTGCTTATCACAAACCTCCAATGTGATATCATTAGATAGGTGACAGGTGTTCTTTATGGAGACAGACATTAGGGGTTTATTAGACCCCAGATTTCTCCCCTGACATCAACTGCAGCTATCCAAGCACTGGAAGCTCTCAGAGATTAGCGCTTCGGGATTAATGGAGAGCAGATTACAGAAATGCAGATGTGTTGGACCGCACTATACACTGCTATGTGGAAATTAGCAGGAGAAAGTATCGAGGAGTCAGATTGGAGCCGACATTGCAGGTTGTAGTTAGAAGTTTGAATGTTGATAATTGGAAGCCAGGAATCAGATAGACGGGGAAGCAGCATTTGTGAAGTCAGAGGCAGGAGCAGGTATTAGGATGGATGGTATTGGTTCCAGTCTGTTTTTTGATTTTTATTTGTTGTTTTTTTTTGTTTTTTTTGCTACTTAGGATTTGATTGTTCCAGTTTAGATGACGACAATTCCTGCTATGATCCTTGTGTGAACCGCACTGTGCTCGATGAGCCCTGGAGAAGTGCAAACTACACACAATCCTCCACCCTGAACTGTGATCTTCCCATGAACGGATGGTATCAGTTTGTTGGTAGTGGAGGTGTTCGTATAGCAGAATACTGTGTACCCGAACGTAGATGTAATGCGAAAGCTCCAGTGTGGATGAATGGAACACATCCGGTCATTACAGACGGCATCGTGAATCGCGCGGCTTGTCTTAGCCTTAATGGAAACTGCTGCTTCCTGACATCAACCATCCAGGTTAAGGCTTGTCCCCTGGGGTACTATGTGTACAAATTAATCGGAACTCCGGGGTCAGGTTGCGACTTGACCTATTGTACGGGTAAGTGACTCATTTACTTTTCCTACTTAAAAAAATAAAATAAAAATAAAAACAGTCATTATACCTATCAAGGTTTAAAGCCCTCCAGGTTGCAGAATATCTGGAGGCAGCAAATCAAGATGAACTGAATTTGCAGAGTTTTTTGTGTTTTTGTTGGCTTTTGTGTAACTAAATGTAGACAAATCACTGCACTTAATGCCCAACATTTTACTTCTTTTTGGATGGATCCCGGAAGAGTTCTGTCGGGCTTTTATTTCTGGAAGGTTTATGGTGGCATTTCTCAATCTATTTACTTCAGAGGAGCCCTTGAATTATTTTACGACTCAGTGATACAACTCTTGATATATTAGCGTAATTGTAAAGTTTTAAATAAAGTAGAAGTAAATGTGGCATACCTAGAGTATTTGATATACCCTGGGCAGAGGATATATTTATAACACCCACTGTCAGGACCTGGATCACCTGCTGGTGGCACTGTGCTTCCCACAGCAGAAGAGTGCAGTTTGGCTGTCCACCAGCAGGTGCCTCACAACTGCCAGTAATCAGTCGCCTCCTGATGCTGGCTGCTGGGAGGGTATTTAGGTCCTCCTCTGCAATTACACTTCACGCCAGTGTTTTGCATTTGTATTTGCACTACCAATTAACCACTTCATCCCCGGAAGATTTGGCTGATGAATGGCCAGGACATTTTTTGTGTTTGCTTTAACTGACAATTGCGCAATCGTGCGGCACTGCACCCAAACAAAATTTTTGTCCTTTTTTTCCCAAAAAATATAGCTTTCTTTTGGGTGGTATTTGATTGCCTCTGCGGTTTTTATTTTTTGCGCTACAAACAAGAAAGTGCGCTAATTTTGGAAAAAAAAAACACAATATTTTGTACTTTTTGCTATAATAAATATCCCCATTTTTTTAAGCTATTTTTTTCTCAGTTTAGGCCAATATGTATTCTTCTACATAATTTTCGTAAAAAATCCCAATAAGCGAATATTGATTGGTTTGCGCAAAAGTTATAGTGTCTACAAAATAGGGGATAGATTTATAGCATTTTTATTATTATTATTATTGTTTTGACTAGTAATGGCGGCGATCTGCGGTTTTTATCAGGACTGAGACATTATGGGAGACACAGCAAACACTTTTGACACATGTTTGAGACCATTGGCATTTATACAGTGATCAGGGCTATATAAATGCACTGTACAAATGTCACTAGCAGGGAAAGGGTTAACACTAGGGAGCAATAAAGGGGTTACCTGTGTTCCCTGTGTGTGTTTCTAACTGTAGGGGGAGGGGACTGACCTAGAGGAAATGACGGATCGTGGTTCCTAGCTATGATGAACACACCATCTGCCTCTCCTCACAGAGCAGAACAGGGTTTTGTTGTGTTTACACGCACACTTCCGTGTTCTGCCTCTCGTGCCCTTGAGCGGGGGGGGGGGGGGGGTGAGGGTGCTGGAGCCATGATTTGCAGATGGGGGGGCAGTGTTCACAGGTGGCTGCATTTGATGGGCAAGTGGCTGCATTTGATGGGCACAATTAGTTACGTTTGATGGGCACAAGTGGCTGCATTTGATCGGCAAGTGCCAGCGTTTGATGGGCACAATGGCTGCTTTTGATGGGCACAGGTGGCTGCATTTTAAGGGCAAGTGGCTGCATATGATAGGCACAATGGCTGCAATTGATGGGCACAAGTGGCTACATTTGATGGGCATAAGTAGCTGCATTTGATGGGCACAGGTGTCTGCATTTGATGGGCAAGTGCCAGCGTTTGATGGGCACAATGGCTGCTTTTGATGGGCACAGGTGGCTGCATTTTAAGGGCAAGTGGCTGCATATGATAGGCACAATGGCTGCAATTGATGGGCACAAGTGGCTACATTTGATGGGCATACGTGGCTGCATTTTATGGGCACAATGGCTGCATTTGATGGGCAAGTGGCTGTATATGATGGGCACAGGTGGCTGCATATGATGGGCACAAGTGCCTGCATATGATGGGCACAATTGGCAGCATTTGATGGGCACAAGTGGCTGAATTTCATGGGCACAGGTGGCTGCATATGATGGGCACATATGGCGGCATTTGATGGGCACAGGTAGCTGCATTTGATGGGCACAAGTGGTTCCGTTTGATGGGCACAATGGCTGCGTTTGATGGGCACAAGTGGCTGTGTTTGATGGGCACAATGGCTGCATATGATGGGAACAGTGAGGCTGCAATTGATGGGGGCATTTCAGTATTTTTTAGTTTGTTCGTGCCCCCCCAAAAATTTTAAGCACCAGCCGCCACTGCTTTCTTGTCCCTATATACCTGAGCTTCACCACTTACACATTTCCGGGTCACAGCCCTTCATCACAGTGGCAACAGTGTCACCTCTGGAAGTCTCATTCAGGGGAATTCTCTCACCTCTGATGGTAAAAAATAGTTTCTGAAACTGCAAAAAGAGACGAGTAAAGTGGGCACTATACAAAGTGCGTGTAATGTATATTAATAATAAAAAAAAAAAAAAAAAAAACATATAACAAGCCAATAGACAGATCTGAATCAAATAAAATATCAATACATGTCAGCTCAAAACCATACAGTCATAAATATTAACCCTAATATGTACAACATAAAAATAAATAAGAATATAAAGTATGAATAGTACCCGATACAATAACCAGCCTGCCTGGGAGGACTAAATAGTCTGTTGCACCTCCTATGATACTTGGTAATGCCAAGCTGCACAAGAGGGGGGGGTGTGCTAAAACTGGAGCTCTCTGAATCTGGTGCAGCTGTGTATGGTAGCCAATCAGCTTCTATCTTCAGCTTGTCCAATTAAGCTTTGACAATAAAACCTGAAAGCTGATTGGTTTCTATACAAGGCTGTACCCGATTTTGCACTCTTCAATTTTAGTTGATTAATAATAACCCACCCAAATAGGCCTAGACTGTTGCCAACATCCCCAATTATTAAGAGACATATAGAAAGGGAACCCCCCCCCCCCCTCCCAATATACACAAGGGGACTTTTAAGGCAACAAGTATACAAAATGTAATTAATACATTTTATTTATACAATATTTCAAAATTGGTGCATACATCACCATGTACCAACATATTAAAATGATATGACAGAACTGAACAGGATAGAATTGTTCTCGTTTGATGTGCCCAACGTGTTTCAGGACCTGTGAAGAGCCCTTTCTTCAGGGACATTCCATAAGGAGATTAACAAATGGCAACACTCTATAATAAAACACAACACACATTAAGAATCAATGGCCAGAGACAAAAATGGGAGCGTCGTATGAAGTGAGTTTGGAAATGAGTTGGTACCTCCTGAAGTTAGGGCCCTTCACAGGTCCTGAAACGCGTCGGACACAGCACCAGGAGACCACTTCTATCCTATTCAATTCTGTCATATCATTTTAATATGTTGGTACATGGTGATGTATGCACCAATTTTTAAACATTGTTTAAATAAAATGGATTCTATTTGGTTCCAGTTTTAGTGAATTGAGTTTTTTTTTTTCATTTTTTTTTTTTTACTACAAACGCAATGAGTGGTATGATAATCATAATGACTACTGTGCAGGCAAGAACTAATAAAGTAAGAATTCTGATATTTTAGATTCACAGAGACAAAATATTTAGCAATTTGACATTTTGTTATTACCTAGATCCCAATCAATGTTTTCCTGATGAAGAGAGCGGCATTGTTAATGGAGTATTAGGATGTTATTGCAGTTCATCATTCTATAACATCACTGCCATGGATGATGTCATGCCTAAAGGTAAGGTGATAGGTTCACAAAGTGGAATCTTATGCCGCGTACACACGTAGCCGACTATCCCGCCGGACTGTCCGCTGGACTTTCCGAACAAACTACTTGCCCACACACGGCACTTTTTCAGCAGACTAATACGGCGTACTAAGTCTGCCGGACTATCCGCCGTACTTTTGAAATGAACGGACTTGCCCACACACGTGGAGGAAAGTCCGCTCATTTTGAGCGCGTCTCTAGGTAGACGGGGCCAGCGAAAGAGGCGTTGCTGGCCCCGTCACCTGGTATGGACTTAAAGGTGAACCCCAACGCTGAAAAAATCAGCGTGGGGGTCCCCCCCAGGTCCGCATCAGACCCTTGTCCGAGCACGCTACCCGGCCGGCCAGGAAAGGGGGGGACGAGCGAGCCCAGAGTACCAGAGGATGCTGGGACTGTGACATCATACTGGGCGGGGACATCATCTGGTGATGTCCCTATATAAGTCGCCGCGAGCGCCCCCCTCCTGAGCCGTACCAGGCCGCGTGCCCTCAACATGGGGGGGTGCCTTGGGGAAGGGGGGCGGCGCGGCCCCCCCACCTCAAAGCACCTTGTCCCCATGTTGATGAGGACAAGGGCCTCTTCCCGACAACCCTGGCCATTGGTTGTCGGGGTCTGCGGGCGGGGGGCTTATCGGAATCCTTCAATAAGGGGGCCCCCGAATACCGGCCCCCCACCCTATGTGAATGAGTATGGGGTACAATGTACCCCTACCCATTCACCTGTAAAAAAAAGTAAAGAAAAACACAACACACAAGGGTTAAAATAGTTTATTGCACAGCTCCGGGGGTCTTCTGTCTTTGGGGGTCTTCTTGCCGGACTCCTCCGCTATCTTCTGCTAGCTCTTTTGCTAGCGGAGGAGCCCAGCTTTCTTCTTCGCCACCGCCCTCTTCTTCCGACTTCGGGGGTCTTGTCCCCCTCTTCGGTTCTTCTTGCCGGGCCACCGCGCCTTCTTATAGCTCTTTTACAGGCGTTGGCCCGGTCTTCTGTCGCCGCCGTCGCCGCTGTCGACGTCTTTTGTTCTTCTCTTCCTCTCTTCTTCTCTTCAGATGTTGCCTCGTCGCTCTCTCTGCTCACAATGACCGGGACACGGCACGTGGCGACTTATATAGGGACATCACCAGATGATGTCCCCACCCAGTATGATGTCACAGTCCCAGCATCCTCTGGTACGGCTCAGGAGGGGGCGCTCGCTCATCCCCCCTTTCCTGGCCGGCCGGGTAGCGTGCTCGGACAAGGGTCTGATGTGGACCTGGGGGGACCGCCACGCCGATTTTTTCGACGTTGGGGTTCCCCTTTAAGTCCATACCAGGTGACGTGCTCAAAATGAGTGGACTTTTCTCCGCGTGGGAAAAGTCCGCTCATTTCAAAAGTACGGCGGACTGGCATACCAACGGCCGGATTGTCCGCCGAAATGCAAGTCCAACGGGAAGATTGGAGTGCAAAACTACTTTCTAAGTCCGCCGTACTTTTGGGTAAAAAAAGTCCGCCGGAGGCTACACACGGGGGGATTGTCCGGTGGACTTGAGTTTGCCGGACTTTTCCACCCGATTGTTTGATCGTGTGTACGCGGCATTAGTAGATGTGCTTCCATATTATCCCAAATTTTCTACGTGGTGATTAACAAACCAATAGCTAATAGTCAACATGTCACCGATCCAAGTCTGCATGGAGATCCAACTCTGTGGAGCTGCACCGGTGCTCCAAACCTTACTGACTGGTTCCGATGCAAACAAAAAGTTGCAGAGATGGAAGAACCCATCAGCATAACCCGTGACACCCTTGAAAAATGTACACAAATCTTCTGGCTTCAGGAATCTGTGGAATATATACCTGTTTGATGGAGGATTCTCCCTGTAGCGGTACCCTCGTAAGGGCTGCTGATTTGGTTACTTAGCAATCCGCCAATCACCCTGCTACCATCCACCCCACGATCAATAAACTCAAAGAACAGTCGATTTCACGGTGTTGTTGCTTTTATCGTGGGATGTTACTTGAACTTGGGAAAGAGGGTGTCATGAGATGCCCATAGTATTTACCATATCACACGTTAGATGTAGCTATTCGGTGGCTTTGGCCTTGCAAAGAAAGAGTGAATACACGGCTTGCACCTCAATCTCTTCTATTTGAATAGCTCTTCTGCAGGCTACTGCTTTCCCTGGACAAATCCTTACTGCAAAACTTCTTATTTTTTTCCTTCCGTTTAAACAAAGAAGAATCACTCTGAATAACTCACCCTTTGCACACAGGGGATTCTCGGCTGGAAGCTCAGCAGACGCCGGACCCTGGCGGAGAGAAATCTCCTGCGCGCAAGCGCGGGAGTGACGATTTTGCGGCTCCGGCCACTCACAGCGCCGGAGCCGCGATACCCGGAAGAAACGCTGAGGGAACATGTCAGCTCCCTCGACGTGGATTGGGACAGATGTCGGGGTCTCATTCTAAGGTAAGTATTTCATAATGAGCTAGTATACGGTGCATACTAACTTATTATGCCTTTTCCTTTGCAGGTGAGCAAAAAAAATAAAAATAATTCAGCGGGTATACAACCGCTTTAAGGCAGACAATTGAAAAAAAAAATCCATTCCTTTTTGTATGTATACACTAATTTATGTTTATTTTCCCCAGATATCAATATTGAATGTGGAATGAATCAAATTACAGTTTCTTACAGTAAATGTTACATTGAGTTGTTGGGATTCAATGCTTCATCATTACATCTAACGGACAGTAGATGCACCGGGGTCATTGAAATAAGCGATAAAAGGTACATTACTGTCACCACACTGCCCAGGACTGGTTACTGCGGAACAGCGCTGGTGGTGAGTAAAGAGAAGAGATAAGAGAGATACAACATTTAAAAGTATTATTATAGCATAATGGTACCAGGTATAGGATGTTCTCTGACCTCTTAGTGGGCTTTGAAGAAAACACTTCAAGAGAGAAAAGCAGGAAACTTAGCTGGTGGGTATGTAGCTAACAATGAAACCCCGGAGGTCTTCAGGGCAGAAAGTGAGGAAAAATCTTTCTAGTGGGTACACAGAGCATTAATACATGACAAAGAATAGAAAGCTTCTATCTATCTATCTATCTATCTATCTATCTATCTATCTATCTATCTATCTATCTATCTATCTATCTATCTATCTATCTATCTATTTATCTATATATAATTAGAGATGAAGATTCTGTCCATGTAATTAGTAAGGATAGAATGTGTCCTCCCAGGCCATGCTCACTGGCTCATTTCACCCCACCCATGGAGCTTAGTCATAGTGGTAGACCTCTATGACAAAGCCCCATGGACAGAATGAAACATGTCAGGAGGTGCCGCCTGGGAGGAGCCTAGGCTGTGGCCACTTTCTATCCTTACTAATTACATGGGCGGTTAAGAGTAGAGCATCTTCAAATCTAATCATAACATAGCGGGGCGAAATTAGCACTACAGACTCCGGCAACCCTTTTCATTGGATCACTGGAGCATAACCATCGGTGCTTGGAGTGGTGCGCTAAGTATTTAATTGGGTCACCATGAAAAATGTTTATATGGACTTACTCTTTAAATGTAATTTGATGTTCTGCTGCTAGATTAAGGCCAACTGCCACTACTAGATGTCCTCAGTCTTGGCACGTCATTCAATTTAGAAGTCTGAGCATATTCTATGAGTTTATGGAGTCCGGGACTCACCCACCTGAGGAGTTGTGACCAGGGAGCCCTACAGCTCTTTGTAATGAGGCAAAGTAGTGCTGACATCATCACATCAGCACCGCTCTCTATCAGTATTGAGGACCATCAATCACCGGAGAAAGACCAATAAAAAAGACAACACTTTGCATAACATGAGTGATCAGAAGACATCTTTAAAAGAAAAGTAGTTAAAAAAATACAGCTAACAGGGCAGGAGGGGGGACCCATGGTCTAGGAGCCTATAGATGGGATTTAAGCTTCTACTATGGACTCTTTTTTTAACATGAAGGAGCCAAGATGCCATCTGACTGCAATATTCAGACATGAAACCTCAAGTACCGCCAAAGCTGATCTCCTAATCAGGGCTACGGAAGATAAAAAAATCTAAGCTCTGGACCAGACAATAAATAATAATTTGGTTGTCTGCTTTAGTTTGGCAACCAAACTGTAGAATTACCAGCTTCAAATGTTGTGTTCTCTTATTAACGCCTGGTCTAGATCCCACATTTTTGACCCTTTTAATCTGAAAAGAAGGGGGTGCCCACAACCTTTGAACCTCATTGAAAATTGTATTTCAAATATTACATTGGACCCTTATATATGGAATGGAGCTTGTACCCATTAACCTAAAGCCAGGTCACTGCCATCATCAGAAATCATCCTCCATGTCTTTCTCAGTACAGTTTTGCTTTAAATGATATTAATTTACATAACGATGGAAGACTATGGATGATGTTTTAGAAACTGTTTGCTACTTCATTAAATCTATGAGGGAAATTTATTATTTTTTGTATATTTAATTACAGATAAATAGCAGCTATATAACATACACAAATGTGGTGTATTTATCACTCAACGCCACTTCACGCACATTTTCCACAAATATCTCATGTACCTACCCAAGAAGCTTGGAGAATGTCCTGTGGTCCTCTACGATGAGAGTAAGGTAAAGTATGTCTAACTAAAATTGTTTGGCTGCTATCTCTTGAGAGGGAACTTTTTTGTGAATAGCTAGTCAGGTAGATTAGAAAGAAAATAAGTTACACTGTTCCTACAAGAAATATGCCCCCCCCCCCCCCCCCATTTTCTTGATCATTGTAGAAGGGCCCCATTACAGTGTTGGTCAGTGGAGAAGTGCCCCCTTATGTTGATGATGAGTTGAGAAGTATCCCCTTACATTGCTGGTCAATGGAGAAGCGCCCCCACCCCCTTATAACGTTGTCTATGGAGAAAGCTCCCCCTTTTATTGGGTGATCAATGTGGAAGAGCCCCATAGGTGGTCAGTATAGATGCTCCTCTGCATGTTAGTAAACGGTTGAGAAGTGCTACCTTACTTTTGTTGTTCAGTGGAAAAGTCTCCTCTTATTATATATTGATACTCAGTGAAAAAGTGTCTCCTTACATGGATCATCAGTAGCAATGGGCCCCCTTACATTGGTACTTAGTGGAAAAGAACCTCCTTACATTGAAGAACACTGACCTAACATTGGTAGTCAATACAGAAAAGCCCCCCTTGCATTGGTGATCAGTAGATAATTGCCCCCTTACATTAGTGGTCAGTAGAAGAACGACCCCCTTTCATTGGTGGTCATTGGAAAAAGGGTCCCCTTATGTGGGCGGTCAGTGGAGAAGTGCCTATTTACATTGGTGATCACGCCCCAAAACTCAAACACACATGCGTGTTTGTATATATATATATATATATATATATTAAAAAAGTATTTATTACAAAATATATAAAAAACAAGCTACTGACACCAATCGTCCACTGCCCTACCGACACATTCCATCTCCCTAGTGATATATATATATATATACACACATAAATAGCACTAAGGAGATGGAATGTGTCGGTAGGGCAGTGGACGATTGGTGTCAGTAGCTTGTTTTTTATATATTTTTTAATAATTACTTTTTTACATTTTAATATTTTTTTACAATCAATTTTTGTTTTTTACAAAAAAAATTTATGACCCCCATTAGGGGGACTTTGGTGAAATATCAGTGGTTTTGTCTCACTTTTGAGACAAAGAAAGGGACTGGGAACAAGGATTCCCCAGTCCCTTTCTCTGCAGTCAAGTAGCAGGGGGGGGGGGGGGACCTGTCCATTACAGGGTGAATAGGGTATGCCCAGGCACACCTGGCTCACCCTTGTGCATATGTCTATGTGATCAATTAAAGAGTGCCCGCTTACATTGGTGATAAGTTGAGAGGTGTCCCCATGCATTAGCGGTCAGTAGGAAAATGCTGACTTACACTGGTGGCCATGGTGGAGAGGGAATTTCTCATACAGATGGTCAGTGGTGAAGTGCTCTTTACATTGGTGGATAGGGGGAGCCTCGTTACATGTGGTAGGTTGAAGAGGAGATCCTAACACAATGAAGCTCTTGAAGTGGCCTTGCAATAAAGCGTATGTATGTCTTTCTATAAAAATGACCCACCTAAGGGTTAGCAAGGACAACATTTTACACACAGTATATGGTGATGTTACTGAACATTTCCTAACCAACTTTCTGAAATCTACAGAATGTCATGGTCCTGTTGTTGTCAAGGTGACAGAAGTGTCTAATGCTATAATACTGTTTTGCAGGGAGAGTAATCTAACCCTCGGAGGATCTTCATCATACACGGTCAGAATGGGCATCTTCCAAGATTCTAATTACACCATTCTCTATGAGGACCCAGGAGGCTGGAGAAACACAAGTGTGCCTTTGTACGTTGGGATAAGTGTGAAAAACGAGACTCCTTCTACAGCCGTGCTGCTTATGAAGAGCTGCCTTCTGACCACTACGTCTGATACATATACTGCCAGATACAACGTCATCAGTGGCTAGTAAGAGTTCTTTTCTTATCTCCCTTTTCGGAGTTAGGTCGTGCTTTAACTGTGGTGTGGTCTACTAGGATGGTCCTAATTCGGCTTTGCCATCACAGGAATAGAATTAAAAATCAGCATTACAGATCCTTTAGTAGGTGCACATAAAGTGCCTTGCAAAAGTATGCGCCCCCCTTGGCTTTTTACCTATTTTGTTACATTACAGACTTTCGTCCAATGTTTTCTTTAATCTGAATTATATGTGATGGATCAGAACACAATAGTCTGAGTTGGTGAAGTAAAATTAGAAAAATATATACCGTACATAAAACTATTTTTCAGAAATAAAAAACTGATAATTGCCATGTGCGTATGTATTCACCCCCCTTTGTTATCAAGCCCATAAAAAGCTCTGGTGCCACCAATTACCTTCAGAAGTCACACAATTAGTGAAATGATGTCCACCTGTGTGCAATCTAAGTGTCACATGACCTGTCATTACATAGACACACCTTTTTTAAAGGCCCCAGAGGCTCCAACACCTAAGCAAGAGGCACCACTAACCAAACACTGCCATGAAGACCAAGGGACTCTCCAAACAATTAAGGGACAATGTTGTTGAGAAGTACAAGTCAGGGTCGGGTTATAAAAAAATATCCAAATCTTTGATGATCCCTAGGAGCTCCATCAAATCTATCATAACCAAATGGAAAGAACATGGCACAACAGCAAACCTGCCAAGAGACGGGCGCACACCAAAACTCACGGACCGGGCAAGGAGGGCATTAATCAGAGAGGAGCACAGAGACCTAAGATAACCCTTGATGAGATGCAGAGTTCCACAGCAGAGACTGGAGTATCTGTACATAGGACGACACTAAGCCCTACGCTCCATAGAGTTGGGCTTTAGAAGACAGAAGAAAGCCATTACTTTCAGCAAAAAACAAAATGGCATGTTTTGAGTTTGCGAAAAGGCATGTGGGAGACTCCCAAAATCTATGGAGGAAGGTGCTCTGGTCTGATGAGACAAAAATTTAACTTTTTGGCCATCAAAGAAAACGCTATATCTGGTGCAAACCCAACACATCCCACCCAAAGAACACCATCCCTACAGTGAAACATGGTGATGGCAGCATCATGCTGTGGGGATGTTTTTCAGCAGTCAGGACTGGGAAACTGGTCAGAGTTGAGGGAAAGATGGATGGTGGTAAATACAGGGATATTCTTGAGAAAAACCTGTACCACTCTGTGTGTGATTTGAGGCTAGGACGGAGGTTCACCTTCCAGCAGGACAATGACCCCAAACACACTGCTAAAGCAACACTTGAGTGATTTAAGGGGAAACATGTAAATGTGTAGGAATGGCCTAATCAAAGCCCAGACCTCAATTCAATAGAAAATCTGTGGTCAGACTTAAAGATTGCTGTTCACAAGTGCAAACCATCCAACCTGAAGGAACTGGAGCAGCTTTGCAAGGAGGAATGGGCAAAAATTCCAGTGGATAGATGTGGCAAGACTCATAGAGACTTATCCAAAGCGACTTGGAGCTGTGATAGCCCCAAAAGGTGGCTCTACAAAGTATTGACTTTAGGGGGGTGAATAGTTATGCACATTGAATTTTTCTGTTATCTTGTCCTATTTGTTGTTTGCTTCACAATAAAAAAAAAAATCATCAAAGTTGTGGCGTGTTCTGTAAATTAAATGATGCAAATCCTCAAACAGTCCATGTTAATTCCAGGTTGTGAGGCAACAAAACACGAAAAATGCCAAGGGGGGGGGGGGGGTGAATACTTTTGCAAGGCACTGTAGATGTATTTTAGCTGACTGTTTGCTGATATCATCATTTTTGTCTTTCAACAGCTGCCCTGTTCTCAGTGACTCTGCGCTACATGTGGAAGAGAATGGAGTCTCCCTGCAAGGACGCTTCTCTCTTAATATGACCAAGTTTGCTGGAAATTACAGCAAATATTCTATAGACTGTCAGATAATCTTGTGTAACACAACATTGGGGACGTGCAGTCCGGTAAGTTGGGTTTTGACTTTCGCTGAGAAATAGGTAAACATTGTGTGTGTCGGCTTTACACATCTACCCTTTTATATCATCTACAGAATTGTTCCCAAACAAACCCCACAATAGTGGGCAGCGGCATGGACATCGCCAATTTAACATCGGGTGCTCTGTATATTGATGGTAATATTTTATCTTTCTATAAGTATTCGATTTTATTACAAATAGGGGCAATTTCTTACCAAGTACTAAACATAAATGCATTCAAAAAGAAACATCTCAGCATTATTTGGAAACACTGTATGGTTTATTGATGATTTACAATGTACAGTATATAGAAAATTCAAGAAAATATACATACAGTAATTTTTAAAATGGCTGGTTACATAATACATGGTAATTCTAGTATGATTCTTCCAAAAAGTTAAATTTCTTTTTCTTTTTATTAAATTAAAATTGTTCAATGAATTATATTTAAACAATGTGATAATGGGGATGATAAAGATAATGGATTATGATCATTTTGATAAAGAATAATAGTAATAAAAAGCAGAAAAGGAAGAGGAAGAAGAAGAATGTAAGTAATATATACATTATCTTTTTATAAATATTATATTTGATTACAAATATGTGCAATTTCTTACCAAGTACTAAACATAAATGCATTCAAAAAGAAACATCTCAGCATTCTTTGACAAAACTGTATGGTTTATTGAAATTGAAGAAAATAGAAAATCCAAATTTTAGAAATGGCTGGTTACGTAATGCATGGTAATTCTGGTATGATTTTTCTACAAAAAATGTAAATGCTTTTATTTTTTATTTAAATTAAAACTGTTCATGCATTATATTTTTTATAAGTATTATATTTTATTATAAATATGGGCAATTTCTTGGCAAGTACTAAACATAAATGCATTCAAAAATAAACATCTCAGCATTCTTTGGTGACACTGTATGGTTTATTGATGATTTACAATGTGCAATCTATAGAAAATTCAAGAAAATACAAATCCAAATTTTAGAAATGGCTGGTTACGTAATGCATGGTCATTTTGGTATGATTTTTTCCCAAAAAGTTAAAATGCTTTTAATTTTTATTTTAATTAAAACTGTTCATTGAATTAGAATACAAATGTGGTAATAATGGTGATGATAATGATAATGGATAATGATTATTTTGATAAATAATAATATTATAAAAAGGCAGAAGAATGTAAGTAATACATGCATTATAATTTTATAAGTATTATATTTTATTGCAAATATGTGCAATTCCTCACCAAGTACTAAACATAAATGCATTCAAAAAGAAACATCTTAACATTCTTTGACACCATTGTATGGTTTATTGGTGATTTTATGATGCACAATATATAGAAAATTCAAGAAAATATAAACCCAAATTTTAGAAATAGTTGGATACATAAATATAAATGCAATCAACAAGAAACATCTCAGCATTCTTTGTATGTATGGTTTATTTGTGATTTATATATACGATTTAAGAAACTACAAACCTACTTTTAGAAATGCATGGTAATTCTGGTATTATTTTTCCAAAAAAAGTTAAAATGCTTTTTATGTTTAATTAATTTAAAATTGTTAATTGAATTAGAATTAAAAACATGTGGTGATAATGGTGACGATAATGCATGATGATAATTTTGATAAATAACTATAAGAAGAGAAAGCAGAAAAAAAGGAAGAATAATGTAAGTATTAAACTATTTAACTCTACAGCATATAAATACAATTAAAATATGAACTTTAGTTAAATTATAGTTCATATTTTAATTGTATTTAAATGCTGTAGAGTTAAATAGTTTAATACTTACATTATTCTTCCTTTTCTTCTGCTTTCTCTTCTTCTTCTTGAAGCAAATATATATATATATATGAACATTATACGTGCATTTAAGAACACATAATTGCTACATAAAATAATGATTGCATTACACCAACCTTTATAATTATAACATGTTCTACTTTACACACCATGCAGTACATTTGAAATATATGCGCAACATCTACAAATATCTACAACATCTACAAAATATGCACAACATCTACAAAAACATTATAAAACTTTCTCTACAATTCATTTCAGGAAAAAAAAAAATATTATATGTAGCATGATAAAACATATTTATAAAAAAAAACAATGATATGACTGTATTTTCCTAAATCCCTGATTGCGCGTGCGTACGGTGAGAAATCGAACAAGCAGCGAATCAAACAAGCGTCTAACAAAATCTAAAATACTTTTTGACAATCCTTCGGCTTTCATCTGGGTGTTTGTAAAATGTATAATTAGGAAATAAATGGCGGCGTCTCCCAGTACATATTATGAAATGTTTAGAAATGATTATCAGATGAAATGTTTTAGAAGGAAGTGATATGGAAATGTGGTGATGGTTTGGGTTGTGATGTGTGGGGGGTGTCCTTACTTTTGTTTCCAAGCTCTAGGCTCATTATGTGAAGAATTTATACAAAAAAAGAGTTTTATTGATCGTCCGATGTGATCATTGGGGAGATAAGAATAATCTTTATAGAAGATAAACAGTCACAAAAATGTTTTATTTCTATAAAAGTGTAATAAAGAAAGAGTCATCATTTCCCATTCATATGGGCGGAGGTAAGAGGATAATTAATGTACTTAAAGTGAGAATAAAGTGCTGATTGATGTTTTTTTTAATATTTTTATAGAAATTGTATTCTATTTACATACTTGAAAAATAAACATTGATTGAACGCACTTTAAATATGTTTCTGGAATTTAGCTACAAAATGTCTCCATGTCTGCCAAATGCATTGGTGTTTAGTGTCAGCGTTGGGTCGCTGTTCTCATCTCTGTAAACTGATACATTCCCCTGGAGAGCGTGTGCTTCTGAAAAACACCAGACCTGCCAGTTGGATTACAAGATGAAAACAGTAGAAAAAAGCCTAAAAAACAAAACAAATGCAGCCATCGCAGCAAGAAATCGGTAAGCTGTCACATAATAAATGTTTGCTTTTGGGTTTAATACAACTTTAAAGTGTTAGTAAATTCTTATTTTTTTTATTTTTCTAGTTAAAAATAATAAACATGTAATTAGTAATGAGCTCGACATTGGCTGTTTACCTGTTCGCCGAATATATCGAACAATTTGGGGTGTTCACGGCAAATTTCGAAAAGCCGCGGAACACCCTGTACACGTCTATGGGGGAAATCAAAAGTGCTAATTTTAAAGGCTTATCTGCATGGTATTGTCATAAAAAGTGTTTGGGGACCCGGGTCCTGCCCCAGGGGACATGTATCAATGCAATATCAATTGACGTTTTTTCGGCAGCAGTGATTTTAATAATGCTTCGTGAAACAATAAATGTGAAATATTCCTTTAAATTGCATACCTGGGGGGTGTCTATAGTATGCCTGTAAAGGGGCGCATGTTTCCCGTGTTTAGAACAGTCCGAGAGCAAAATGACATTTCTAAAGGAAAAAAAGTCATTTAAAAGTACTTGCGGCTAGAATGAATTGCTGGTCCCGGCAATACAGATAAAAGTTAATTGAAAAAAATGTCATGGGATTCCCCCACAGTCCATTACCAGGCCCTGGAAGCCCTTTAACAAGAGGATGCCCAGATCCTGCCCCCCCCCCCATGTGAGTACCCATACCATTTCACAAAAAAAGTGTCAAAAATGTTAAAAAAGACAATAGCCGGTTTTTGACAATTCCTTTATTAATATCTTCTTCTTTCCCCGATTCTTGTTCCATCTTCTTCTGGTCTTCCTTCGGTTTTCTTCTTCTTCCTCCATCTTGTTCTTCCCCCGCTTCTTTCTCTGCTTCTTCCTCCGGTCCTCTGCTTCTTCCTCTGATCTTCTTGATCTTCCTCCGGCATCTTCCTCTGGCTTCTTCTTCCCCACTTCGTCCTCCAGACGATCCGCTCAATGGGAAGCTCCCGCTGTGTGCCGAGTCTGTGCTTGTGACAGTTCTTATATAACTGAGGGTGACCCCGCCCCCTTCTGATGCACCGGGACTTCCCTATGGCTTCCCCCTGGTGTCAGAGGGGGCGCGGTCACCCGTTTATGTAAACGGGTGACTCCGCCCCCTCTGACCCAAAGGGTCTGGTAATGGACTGTGGGGGAATCCCATGCCGTTTTTTTTTCAATGACTTTTATGTGTATTGCCGGGAGCAACAATTCATTATAGCCGCGAGTGCTTTTAAAATACTTTTTTTCCTTTCGATTTTTTTGATTTTGCTCTGGGACTGTACTAAACACAGGAAAATGCGCTAATTTACAGGCATACTATAGATACCCCCCCCCCCCCCAGGTACGCATATTTCACTTTTATTGTTTCACATTAATCATTATTAAAATCACGGCTCCCAAAAATACGGCCATTTTGATACATGTCCCCTGGGGCAGGACCCGGGTCCCCAAACAGTTTATATAACAATAATTTGCATAAAAGCCTTTAAAATTAGCACTTTTGATCATTCATGTTCGTGTCCCATAGACTTTAACAGTGTTCGTGTGTTCGAACATATTTTTTGCCTGTTCACATGTTCTGCTGCGAACCGGACCGGGGGGTGTTCGGCTCATCCCTAATGACACGTGAAATGATTTGAAACAACTGTATTCAATGTAATAAGAATTATCATGGACCTGGTTTTCCATAAAAAAATGTATTTATTATTTATATCTTTTATTATAAATTATTTTGTTTTAAGCACAGGGTTTAAAAGAAGATTGATGTCTTCTTGAGGAACGTCCCCCAGCCCTGGGTTACTTGCTTCATATTTTTTAGCCTGGTGTTTCTCAGGTGAGAGCTCTGATAATTACTTACAAAATACATTTGAGACAAGTTGCCCTTTATGGTATTTATTACATTCCAGAGATAATATGAGGTTGAAAATAATAGAGTACTGGATAGGGGATATTAAAGGTACATTCCTCAGATATACACTACAACGTGTTATTAAAAAAAAAAAAATACAAAAAATCTTTTTATTTATACAAAACACACACAAAAAAAAAAGTGGGATACAGATGTATAATCAGAGTCATAGGTATATACACACAATCCCTATTAGCGACACAGTTAATACTGTAATCACACACTTGAAATACTACGTCCAAAAACTGCCACATGTTTCGCCAGTAGCGGCTTCATCAGGAAAATGGGCGAGGTTGTTCAAAACTGATTTTTAAGAGAAATGCTGGTGTATATATTCAACCTTAGGTGTATAGAAAAAAAGAAAATACAAATTAATAAAGAAACTCATGAACAAAGACAGCACTAAATCAGTCGGGGATGGCCACATGAAACCCCATCGGAAACATCCACAATGGATGTAGCCTCAGAATTATCCAAATCCCACACCACCAAAAAAAAGGGAAGGCATATTCGTCAAAAAAAACCCAAATACTGCAACACTCGATACCTCAACATGAGTACATACAGGGGATCACCCAAAAATGTCACCCGTCTAAACGGTTGTGCACCCCCTGGTTAATCGCAGCCGTGTTGGGTCACCCGTGGGGAGGGATGTCTGGATGTGAAATCTATCACAACAAATGTTGGGTGGTAATATCTAAAATATAACATAAATAATTATAGTCCTTAATAGTTAATTTCTACCATTTGAAATAAAATTAATTAAAAAAAAAATATATATATATATATATATATATATATATATATATATATATATATATATATATATATATATATATATATATATATACGGGAGAACAGGTCCATGGACTAAATGTGAATAGACCCCAGACTCACCACTCTCATAGGTTTATGTTGAATAAATCTAGTATCTCTATTGGGAGCTCAAACACGCGGAGGACACACACATAATACACAGCACACCTGAGGGTTAAAGAAAAATGAGAAACATAAAAAGGAATATATATATATACAGTGGTGTGAAAAAGTGTTTGCCCCCTTCCTCATTTCCTGTTCCTTTGCATGTTTGTCACACTTAAGTGTTTCAGAACATCAAACCAATTTAAACAATAGTCAAGGACAACACAAGTAAACACAAAATGCAATTTGTAAATGAAGGTGTTTATTATTAAAGGTGAAAAAAAATCCAAACCACCATGGCCCTGTGTGAAAAAGTGATTGCCCCCCTTGTTAAAACATACTATAACTGTGGTTGTCCACACCTGAGTTCAATTTCTCTAGCCACACCCAGGCCTGATTATTGCCACACCTGTTCACAATCAAGGCATCACTTAAATAGAAGCTGCTTGACACAGTAAGGTCCACCAGAAGATTCTTAAAAGCTACACATCATGCCGAGACCCAAAGAAATTCAGGAACAATTGAGAAAGAAAGTAATTGAGATCTATCAGTCTGGAAAGGGTTATAAAGCCATTTCCAAAGCTTTGGGAATCCAGCGAACCACAGTGAGAGCCATTATCCACAAATGGCGAAGACATGGAACAGTGGTGAACCTTCCCAGGAGTAGCCGGCCGCCCAAAATTACCCCAAGAGCGCAGCGACGACTCATCCAAGAGGTCACAAAAGACCCCACAACAACGTTCAAGGAACTGCAGGCCTCACTTGCCTCAGTTAAGGTCAGCGTTCATGCCTCCACCATCAGGAAAAGACTGGGCAAAAATGGCCTGCATGGCAGAGTTCCAAGGAGAAAACCACTGCTGAGCAAAAAGAACATCAAAGCTCGTCTCAATTTCTCCACAACACATCTTGATGATCCCCAAGACTTTTGGTACAACATTCTGTGGACCGATGAGACAAAAGTGGAACTCTTTGGAAGGTGTGTGTCCAAGTATATCTGGCGTAGAAGGAACACTGCATTTCATAAAAAGAACATTATACCAACAGTAAAATATGGTGGTGGTAGTGTGATGGTCTGGGGCTGTTTTGCTGCTTCAGGACCTGGAAGACTTGCCGTGATAAAAGGAACTATGAATTCTGCTGTCTACCAAGAGATCCTGAAGGAGAATGTCCGATCATCTGTTCGTGTACTCAAGCTGAAACCAACTTGGGTTCTGCAGCAGGACAATGATCCTAAACACACCAGCAAGTCCACCACCGAATGGCTGAAGAAAAACATAATGAAGACTTTGGAGTGGCCTAGCCAAAGTCCTGACCTGAATCCTATTGAGATGTTGTGGTATGACCTTAAAAAGGCCGTTCATGCTCGAAAACCCTCTAATGTAACTGAATTAGGACAATTCTGCAAAGATGAGTGGGCCAAAATTCCTCCAGGACGCTGTAAAAGCCTCATTGCACGTTATCGCAAACGCTTGGTTGCAGTTGTTGCTGCTAAGGGTGGCCCAACCAGTTATTAGGTTTAGGGGGCAATCACTTTTTCACACAGGGCCATGATGGTTTGGATTTTTTTTCACCTTTAATAATAAACACCTTCATTTACAAATTGCATTTTGTGTTTACTTGTGTTGTCCTTGACTATTATTTAAATTGGTTTGATGTTCCGAAACACTTAAGTGTGACAAACATGCAAAGGAACAGGAAATGAGGAAGGGGGCAAACACTTTTTCACACCACTGTACCTCTATATGATTTTTATAATTCCTTCTGAAACAGAGGGACTAAGTCCATAAGGACGTATCTCACCTCTTGGTAGTATTTAGCGTCCTGACACGCACATCTGTGTTATCACATGGGAAGACTTTTTTTTTTTTTTTTTTTTTTTTTTTTACGTATTTTGCAAATAGAAAATGAATGTAATCTCTATGCTAATCAGGTACATCACATTATTTTAAATGGGCTCATAATGTTTTATGTATTTCTACTCTACAGAATTGCAAGTTTAGAGGTTCCCATTAAAAGTCTATGGACAGCGTCTATGACATCCTGATTTTTCCAAGGTGTATGTCGTCGGGTTCAACATTGGACTCTCCATACTATACGGGACTAAAACTCAGTCAAAGAAGATGTGAAAATGGATCTCAGATTATTAAAAGCAGCCCTTCCATAATACAGGATGAGGACGGTACGATGGAATCATGAGTTTTGCTCTATATCCTCTCTGGGGGAAAAAAATCATGAATCTACTCCAAAAGTGGGGCCTACTGCCCAACGATGGGCAAGACTACTGCAGATGTACCATCACCAACCAGGAGCTTCACACAACGGCACAATGCTATTGGCTGAGGATAGGCGTAGAGTTTTTCCTAAATGTACATAATAATATGACTGGATACTATCATTTATAGGTAAAGTTGATCCGGGGAATATCTGATTGATTCTTGGGGGATCAGGAAGGAATTTTTTCCCCTGCTGGGGCAAATTGGAGAATGCTCTGCTGGGGTTTTTCGCCTTCCTCTGGATCAACTGGATCATAGGTTGGACTTGATGGACTTGTGTCTTTTTTCGACCTCACCTACTATGTAACTATGTAACTGTGGGTGAAGGATTGTGTATATATATATATATATAGGATTGTATGATTTTTTTTCCCTTTTATTGGTTGAACTACATGGACTTGTGTCTTTTTTCAACCTGACTAACTAGTAACTATGTGAAAATACTTCAATGTAACTTGGGGTGCTGATGGGGGGTCATAAGTAATAAGCATGATACTGGTCACGGTGAGAGCCCAAATGGGATGACAGGCCCAACGCCCATAGGGGAGGATGGGAAGGTTTGACCATTCTTCCAGAAGGGCATTTGTGAGGTGAGGCACTGATGTTGGACAAGAAGCCCTGGCTCACAGTCTTCACTCTAATTCATCCCAAAGGTGTTCTATCGGGTTGAGATCAGGACTCTGTGCAGACTCTGTGCAGGCCAGTCAAGTTCCTCCACCCCAATCTTGCTCATCCATGTCTTTATGGACCTTGCTTTGTGCACTGGTCCAAATCATTAGGTGAAGGGGGAGGGGGGATTATGGTGTGGGGGTCGTCTTTCAGGGGATGGGCTTGGCCCCCTTAGTTCCAGTGAAGGGAACTCTTAAGGCGTCAGCATACCAAGACATGTTGGACAATTTCATGCTCCCAACTTTGTGGGAACAGTTTGGTGACAGCCCCTTTGTTCCAAAATGACTGAGCGCCAGTACACAAAGCAAGGTCCATAAAGACATGGCTGAGTGAGTTTGAGGTGGAGGAACTTGACTGGCCTCAACCCGATAGAAAACACCTTTGGAATGAATTAGAGCGGAGACTGCGAGGCAGGCCTTCTTGTCCAACATCAGTGCCTGACCTCACAAATGCTCTTCTGGAGGAATGGTGAAACATTTCCATAGACACCCTCCTAAACCTTGTGGACGGCCTTCCCAGAAGAGTTGAAGCTGTTATCGCTGCAAAGGGTGGGCCAACTCAATATTGAACCCTCCGGACTAAGACTGGGATGTCATTAAAGATCATGTGTGTTGAACAAAATATAGTTTGTTATAACATTTTGAAAACAGGTAATTTTTCTCCTTCATTGATGGGCACTGATAGGTGGCATTGATGGGCACATATACATATAACATATAACTGCACAAGAATGCAATGCATGATATATTTTTTTTGCAGTTTTTGCAGCGCTAATGGCAGTCACATCAATTAGTCATTTTGGCGAGCTTGGCCCAAACAAATTATTTAAAGTAGCATTAAACATGGAGTTAGGCAACAAAATACCCTCCTGCAACAATAAATCCACCCCAGCAACAATAAAGCCCCAGCAATAGTTCCCCCAGCAGTGAGCTTAAATAGACCCTGCAGCAGCCAGCAACAAAAGACCCCTCCCTCAACAGTAGATACCTCCTAAGAACAATTGACCTTCCAGCAACAATAAGCCCTCACAACAATAGATCCCTATCAGCAACAATAGATCCTCGAGCAGCCAGTATCTGTTGGGGTGACCATTCAGCACACCCTGGCACCCTTTGCCATTACATACATTCAGTGCTGGAGGTGCCTGAATACCGTCCTGCTTAAAAAAACTAATTATATATATATATATATATATATATATATATATATATATATATATATATATATATATATATATATATATATATATATATGTATATATATATATATATATATATATATATATATATATATATATATATATATATAAACTGCTCAAAAAAATGAAAGGAAGACTTTAACAGGAAATGCATCAGATCTCAATGGGGAAAAATATCATACTGGATTTCTACAGTATACTGATATGGACTGTGTAAAGTGTGAGGATGCCACATCGTTTGATGGAAATGAAAAGTATCACCCTACAGAGGGCTGAATTCAAAGACACCCTGAAAATGTAAGTGAAAAAAGGATGCAGCAGGCGAGTCCATTTTGGGTCTGGTATGGATTTCGATGGGATCCCGCACTGTTTTTATTATTTTGCCATGCTATTCCTCTTAAAATCCATACCAGACCCAAAAGGGACCCAACAAACGCTGCTCCTTTTTCAGAATTTTTCATTTCCAGAATTCTTTTGTTTCCATTTCAACTATTAGCGGGAAAAGCCCGCTGACAGCTGGTCAGTCATCGGTTGTTAAGAATGCGACAGCCCGTTTCCTGGCCCACTGCTTAAAGCGGTAGTAAACCCGCACATTTTTTATTTTTTTATTTTAAACCTGCAAAGCAAAAGGCATAATGAGCTAGTATGCACCGCATACTAACTCATTATGAAATACTTACCTTAGAACGAGGCCCCGACATCTGGCCCGATCCACGCCGAGGGAGCTGACATTCTCCCTCAGCGTTTCTTCCGGGTATCGCGGCTCCGGCGCTGTGAGTGGCCGGAGCCGCGATATCGTCACTCCCGCGCATGCGCGCGGGAGATTTCAGTCCGGCCGCTCGGCTGCTGCCGGATTTTGACGGCGAGAAACCCCTTGTGCGCATGCGCCGCTGCAGTCAGCGGCGCATACCGAGGGGAATATCTCCTAAACCGTAAAGGTTTAGGAGATATTTTTTTTACCTACAGGTAAGCCTTATTATAGGCTTTCCTGTAGGTAAAAGTTAAAAATGTGGGTATACAACCACTTTAACAAACAGCTATTTTTCACATAGAATTTGTATCGGTCGATCATTTGAATTCTAATCATCCTGAAAATTTGGATTGTATTTGAAAATTAACATGGATATGGAAAAGTGAAGCACTAATAGTGCAAAACAAAATAAAAGTGTATTAATATACACAAACACCTCTAAATCATGATAAGTCAAACTATAAATGTAAGACCCACCATGTGTAAATAAGTATAGAGTCACTTTTATAGCGATAAAACAATTCGAAAACTCAAATACACAATGGAAAAAGTCCCAATATATATGTGATCCATCAAACGTGTGTGAAAATCCACCGGTGTGACCCCGAAGATGAGAAGATAGCCAGAAACACCACCACCGTGGATAGGAGGAGGCTTACCAGAACTTAATAACTTGGAGAGGCTTATACCACCCAAATCCTAAAGGCGTGTTGGGTTAGTCAAACCCAATGGAGGCAGCTGGTCCTGGATACGTCTCAATTGATGGACATCAATCATCAATGGGATATGGAATGTGGACTGTAAAAAACTTCATTGGAGAGCAGAGGCTTTGGCATCCCATAACATACGTTGTGCAAATAAAAGAACTTGCAGAGTGTGATACCGTTGAAAAAAAGTAGTCTTTAATAAAAATTTAATTGAACACTCACATTTAGAAGAACATAAAAAGGCTTGTAAATGGATACAGGTACAAAGAGTGATGTGTGTAGGAAGATCCACCAAACGCGTTTCGACTAAACAGTCATCATCTGGGGTGAGGACCCCCCACGCACACACCGCTTAAATAGAAATGATGACCCCAAAAAGACCTGAGGCCGGAAAAGGCTCCACATGACATCACTTCCTGTCTAAGACCCGGAAGAAAATTGGTTGGAAGAAAATTGGCTTTAAAATGTATTTTTGGATAATAACCTAATTCAATTGTAACAATGGATACAAATGTCACATATATGGATGAACCAACTTAATAGAAATGTCCCCTATATAGATAAAAATATCTCGCCCGCAGTGACGAGCATTACAAAATGGAGTCCGATATTCAAGCCTCGTCATGAAAGTGAGGCCAGGCCAATAGTAACTTAGACTGAAAATGGCGTCTCGGATTATATTATCGATCCCATAGAAGAAAAGCGTTTAGTATGGCAGGAGGCTCAGGAAACTGATAAAACTTTGGCTTTAACTAAAGCAGAAAGCAGCAGATTTTTTCAAAAACAAAAACATTATGAGATGGGGGAACAGGTGAGTCGTATGCTGGCGGTTATAGCTCAGGCACAAGAGGGCCCGATAACTATCTCTGCAGTCAAAGACCCTGAAGGAGAGGTTCGGTATGATACAAGCAGCATTCAGAAGACATTCGTTGACTTCTACGCCTCGCTCTATGAGTCGAAGGTGTCGAAGTCAAAGAACCAAGCTAAAAAATTCTTGAATAAATCGGTTCTCCCAAAACTTAAAATGGAGGATAGAGAAGTTCTCGATAGTCCCCTATCCCTGGAAGAAATAAGCCAAGCAGTTACACAAACTCATAATAATAAAGCGTCAGGGATGGACAGACTACCGACAGAGATATATAAAAAATTTGATAGGATTTTGCTGCCAGAACTATTAGAGGTACTAAATGATGTGTATGAAAAACAAAAACTTGCAGAATCAATGCAGGAAACAATAGTAATAGTGATTCCAAAACAGGGTAGGTAGGGATCCAATGATGCCTGAATCTTATCGCCCTATATCTCTTCTCACCTCGGATGTCATTATTTTGGCAAGGGTCCTTGCAAACAGGATATCAAATGATATTAATAGTTTGATACAGGAGGATCAAACAGGTTTTCATCCCAAAGAGAGCAGACGCAACAAACGTCCGCAGGCTATTTTTGAATTTGTAATTGCCTATGGAAAATATGGGATCTAGAGCAATATTATTCTTAGATGCCCAAAAAGCCTTCTATATGGTGGAGTGGGAATATTTATGGGACGTATTGGAATCTTTCGGAATATGATTTTTAAAATGAGTTAAAATATTATATAATGACCCTAAAGCAAGAGTAAGAATTAATAATACACTATCCAGCCCATTTACCTTATCTAGAGGGACAAGGCAGGGTCGCCCCCTGTCGCCACTACTGTTTGCTATAGCAGAGGAGACTCTTGCCCTTGCCATTAGAAAATCAACAAAAATAGGTGGGTTCCAATGGGCAGGTAGAGAGGATAAAGTGGCCCTGTATGCAGATGACGCTCTTAGTTTCCTGGGGGATACCTCAAATTCATTAACGGGACTTATGAGCCTTATCTCCATATTTGGGCTATTTTCTGGCTTCCAGATTAACTGGGATAAATCCATATTATTACCACTGGACGAGTTAAAAACCCCCTTATTAAATCAAACCTCTAAAAATTCTAATTAAGGATACGGTGAAATATTTGGAGATCTCTCGGGAGGTAAAAGACTATATTAATTTGGGCGGCACAGTGGTGTAGTGGTTAGCACTCTCACCTAGCAGTAAAAAGGGTCACTGGTTTGAATACCGACCACGACACTACCTGCCTGGAGTTTTGCTTGTTCTCCCGGTGCCTGCGTAGGTTTCCTGCGGGTACTCCAGCTTCCTTCCAAACTCCAAAGACATGCTGGTAGGTTAAGTGGTTGTAAAACCCTCCCCCACAACTTTGTCCCATGTAAATCAGCATAAAAAACCCTAATGAATACTGCTTGTAGATATCTCCTTACTTGCTTAGTATTGTTGTAATCCTTGTTGTTCTGTAGAATGAAGTCACTGAGCATGCCCAGATCTCCCCTGATTTAAGGCACACTCCCTATGTCTTATCTATCTGTTATCAGGACTTCCTATGGCACACCACTGAACTGTGCTAATCACTCAGAGCTTCCTCCTACACAAAATGTGACCTCACATACAGTCTAAACCAGGCCATTACTGCAGTCTTATCAGCTGAAGCTGATAAGTCTGACAAAGGGAAACATTAGACATCGGCACAAGTAAATGCTATGAAATAAACAAGTCAGCTATGAACAGGGAAGCAGGGTTGCCATAGAAACTTTGGATTGAGAAGGAGGCTTGGTTAACAGTACAGGAAGTGCTCAATGTAAGGGCGGAAATACACTCCACTGTGGACTCAGAAAACCATACTTAAGATGGTGCTGCCTAACCCCTGGAAACAAGTTTTTTAAAGTTTCTTTAAACAGTAAGTAATATGCGATTTGGGTTGGATTACAGTGGCTATAGTCTGATAATGACTTATTATAATGGACTAAATGAAAAGAAGCATCAGAGTGGGAGAGTTTACTTCCTCTTTAAGTAGCTTCTGTCCAAAATTGACCCTAGTATATGAATGTGAGTTGGGGACCTTGGATTGGGGGCTCCTTGAGGGTAGGGACTGATGTAAGTGTGCAATGTATGTGTAAATTGATGGCGCTATATGGGTACCTTAAATACTATAATAGAGGAGCATCTTAATGAGATGCAATGTACAGGGATATGGATAATTGTAGAGACACTCACACTGGATAGACTGGTGTCTTTATTCAAGCTTACTAACTATGTCATTTAAATTTGAAACCTCTATTAGCAAAATTTAAGGATAAAAGCCAAAGTTGGTGTAAGTTACCTCTGACGGTGATAGGAAGAGCAAATCTTATTAAAATGATTTGGGCCCCGCAATTACTTACTACGTATTTAATAACTCACCAATATGAATCACAGCATTTTGGCTTAGAAAAATAGAGTCGCTTTTCAGAGACCTGATCTGGAGGAAAAAACAACCACGTAGAAAGGTAACAACATTAATGCTAAACAAATAAGAGGGAGGTTTGGCGATCCCCCCATCCCAAAAATTATTTTTTAGCCTCACAATTACAACACTTTAGTGGTTGGACAATAGTAACGGACTCTGACCCTATACAGAGTCTGCTGCTATCAGTTTATGAAGTATATCCATTGGTTTCTTTATTAGAGTCGAGAAATCAACTGTGTGATAAAGGATTTCTTACAGGTAAATTGTTTGTCAAGGTGTGACAGGAAATGAGGAAAATTACTGAGATAAATGGATACACGTCATTTACACCAATCTGGAATAATGGCAGCCATGAGGAATTGATGAAACTGGAAAGGTTTGAGATTTGGAGGCAGAAGGGACTAAGGTACATAGAACAGCTATTTCAGGATGATGTGATGAAAACTTTTAGTGAATTAAGTAAAGAATATAATATTCCAAATCAAAGATTTTTTTCAGTTACTACAGCTCAGACATGCATTAAAAATACAGGGCCGATCACATGAACTGAAGTTTAATAAGTCAGGGGTAATAGCCTTGTTGGATAAGATAGGGAAAAAAAAGGGATTGAGATCACAATTATATGATATACGGTTTGATACATTTAAAGGCACTGTGGACATACCAGCAAGATTAGCCTGGACGGGCGACATTGGGCCAATTTCAGATGAACAGTGGGCACGGGCACTATCGGCAATACCTCAGGCCAATTTATCTCCAACACAAAATTTAATTCAATAATTTTTATTTTAAGATTTTCATCATAACAAATAAGATGAACATTCCATGAAACAAACAGAGAACTATTCATCTTACACGGGGCACATTATACACCAGAGAAATTATTCAAATGGAAATGCAGAGATACAGACCAATGTCCTAGATGTAAAGGGAGAGCAGCCAATCTAAACTTACTATGGAGACGCCCCAAACTCCATCGCTATTGGTCAGGGGTGGTATCTATGATCAATAAGGTATTTGAGAGTGGGATGACTATGGAGCCTGGGGGATGCCTTCTAGGTATACTGGATGAATCAAGAATTCCAGCGGAATATATATTGTTTCAATAAATAGAAGACTGTTCCAGGCTCATAAACTCAGCACTAAAATGTCTATCACCATATCCACCTACTGTAGCAGAATGGAAAATACAAGTAAGGAAAACTTTAATTAAGGAGAAGTATACTTTCTTACATAGAGGCTGTGTAGAAAATTTTAAAAAAAATATGGAAAAGGTGGTTTGATACCTTGGAGGTATGACGAGAGAGGAGAGAATCAATGTATGAGTAACGGGGGGAGGGGGAGCATGGGTGCCATGGGTGCTTTTTTCCCCCTCTTAATAAGGGCTGGGGTTGTATGTTTTTCTTTTTTTTTTTTTTGCTGTGTGTTTTTTTTTTTTGTTGTGTATATAAAATGAATAAAAAGATGATTTGATTCAAAAAAGGAATCGTAGCTTCCGTTTCATAGAACAATCCGCGAAACGCAAGGCCGCAGTCATCACAGCCAAGCCTCGTTATGAAAACGAGGAATCATAACTTCCGCCTCACGGACCAATCCGCGGACGGCACAGGACCGCAACCACCGCAACCAAGCTTCACTATGGGAGAAGGAAATGATCCCATCACCATCAACCGCGCAACGTCCGCGGACCAATCACCAGAAGGCAAATGGTCTCAATATTGACAGTCAAGCCTCAGTATGAGGAGAAAACCAAAGGAACCTATCTAGAAAATAAAAAAAAAACTAACCTTTACAGCCCCTTTAACATAGGCTGGATGTCGGATTATAGTTCCAACTTTATAATAAAGTGGACTTAGAGATCAATATTATTTTTAAAAATGTACCAAAATTACGGCTTCAGCTAGAATTGGGGTCATCAAATGGTATAAGTAAATAAACCAGGGGGCGTGGCTTGGCGCGCAGGAGAGATGGCCGTTTGAGGACGGAGCTCCGGCGGGGAAAGATTGCTCTCACAGCACAGCGGTCGCCCATCGGCAACATGGGCAGAGCATCTAAGGGGGCAACACACCACAACCACCCCCGCACACCGGGACCCTCAGAAACCGAAACAGATTCCGGACATATTCTTGTCACAAGGACAAGGAAGGAGAGGACCCGAGGAGGACAAGATGGCGCGCTCTAACACGAGGGAGGAGGAGGAAGACTTTGACTCCGTATCACTTACAAACTCTGAGGACACGGTAAGAGGCACCTCACCTACAGACCAACCGCTCACCCATGCTGCCATGATGGACATAGCTACTGACATAAAGACATCGCTGTCCACAGCCATTACTGACTTGAAAGCTGATATTCTAATGCTCACAGAGCAAATGGCTGCAGGTGAAAGAGCAGGCAGGCAAAGAGACAGAGCTATCCAGAGACTGGAAGAGGTTTCCCTTACACATTCCCAACACCTGATAAGTGTTAATAGGCACTTAGAAGATTTAGACAACAGGGGCAGAAGATGCAACATTAGGGTCAGAGGCATTCCTGAATCTGTGACCGCAGAACAGATCAGACCTGTCTTATGCTCAGTTTTTAACAAGCTTATGGACAGACCACAGGAATCTCCCATAGATTTCGACAGGGCCCACAGAGCACTGAGACCCAGAGCTCAAGAACCAGCACCGCCCCGTGACATCATCTGCTGCCTTTCCAGCTACACACTGAAAGAGGAAATCCTGCAGAAAGCGAGGCAAAACGAGCAAATCACTTTCAATGATTCCAACATACAACTGTTCCAAGACCTATCACCTATCACCCTAAGGAACAGAAGAGCAATCAAGCCTCTCTTAGATGTCCTTAGGGAGAAAGGAATTCAGTACAAGTGGAGGTTCCCCTTTGCATTACAAGTCTCTTATAGTGGTAAACAATTCCTCCTACGCACTCCGGAAGACCTTCCTGGTTTCTGCGATAATATCCAGATTGATCAGATAGTATTGCCTGAGTGGTATCAAGAATTCCGATTACCCCCAATGGTGTCTAATTCCTCCTCACCCTCACGCTTGCCACCATGTAAGTCGCCCTTCACCAAAGGAACGAGTGGGAAAAAACAAAAGCTGTTTGAAAACTATCATCCAGCCACCCCTCCACAAAAATCCAGCAGGCTGAAGGATAACCGCTGAGTACCTGTACTTTGCAGCAGGATATCAAAGCTGTCTTCAATAACTTCCACAACGTGCTGAACTAACATTTCCCAAGAACTTTTTTTTCCCTTTCTCCTTTCTTTTTCTTTTTTTCATAGCTACCTCTTGTCATTCCGCTTTTTTACCACTAGATGGCACCACTATCCAGCTCAACACACTCTGGCATGCAGATAAAACTTTCTAAACGATTTTTCACAGAGACTCTGTCATAGCTAGCCTGATGACTGCACCTCACTTGTTCCCATTGTTTTCAACTTTCCCTCATTGTTCACTTTTTCTTTTTATTATTCACCTATGGATCCCAGGCCTATGGACCCTCAGCCTTAAGAGAGATCCTGTAGCCTCAACAGAAAATGCCACTTACAAGGTTGACACATGAAAGAAGAGGTGAAAGACCAGACTGATCGAGACTGTTTTTCGCCTGGTGGACTAACATCTGCCATGAAGATATTTCCTGGTTTTTAGGGTAATTTAATTTTCGTGATTCAGTGACACTCATTCACCAATTTTGGTGTTTTGACTATCTGTTCTCGTATATCACTTGATGTTGCGATAAACATTACTGCTGTCACCTCACAATCTACTACCATAGACTAGGTTCTGGACTCACCTCCTCAGTCCTGGGTTGTCTACTTGAACTAAACCAGATAATTATTAATCTCTCAGACTGGGGAGTAAATGACAAGATCCCAAAGCCACTGGTCTTAACATTCTCTTATTTTTAACAGCTGCCCACCAGTAGAAAATCTATTCTTCAGGCATTCTCAGTCTTCGACTAATGTTTGATGTATATTATGCTGACTAAGGGTATTAATCGTCGACACTTTGATAGGCCAAAAGGTTCAAATAAGGAAGGATGGGACAACCATATAAACCACCTGTCTGTTTAATTTTATTAATTTGCCCTATTCTACATGGTTTACCAACCTTATCCCCACAATAGTGGGACTTATTTATTTACTATCAACACCCCAATTTACCGCATAAGTCCCATATTCCAGATAAAACTACGGTCCAAACCATGTTGCTCGAGAAAGTTTCTCAGGTGTTCTGACCATGAACCTACTCACCAGAGACTTAACGTGCCCCATGGTGTTCTCCCCCCGCTGGATGTTTATCAACACACCCCTTGGATATTTTACCCTAAAACGTTAGCTATATGAGACACTATAATAAACCCTACGGGTAATCTAAATTTATCCTTTCATTTTACAGCACTAAGTGGTTACCTTATATATGGTTTATTACAGCTTTCATGGAAGTTTTCTAATCATTTATCCTGCTGCATTCTTACTTTCTCTTATGGTTCTTTTCAAAGTTATAAGTTATGGTTCATGTCTTCGCCCCAGCTGCCGACACGTCCTCAAGGCTTATGTGCTTTGACAGGACGACAGGTATCACAGGATGTGTTGATGGTGCGGAGTCTGAGTGTTTTACTTTTGTTTAGGTTACTTATAACAGTTGATCGCTCGATGTACTATCACAGTTTGTTTCATGGAGAGCGGTCTTTCCCCCCATTTTCTTAACTCTGTCTACATTACATAGACTTTACACAGGTTTTGAATTTACTGTCTGTTCGGTGCTAACCTTTCCACTAACCCCCCAGATTACACAGGTGGCACAGGTGGGCATGGGTACCCGGCACAGGTGGGCATGGGTAGGCGGCACAGGTGGGCATGGGTAGGCACTGATAGGCGGCACAGATGGGAACTGATAGGCGGCATTGTATTATAATATATTGTACTAATGGATGCCAATCAGTGCCAATCAATAATGCATGCCAATCAGTGATGCCCATTGTGGGCACTGATTGGCATCCATTATGGGCACTGATTGGCATCCATTGTGCCACTGATTGGAATCCCTGGTGGTCTAGGGTGGCATACCTTGTCCTTGGCATCCCTGGTGGTCTGGTGGCGTCCCTGGTGGTCCAGTGTTGGCATCCTTGGGGGGGCTGTGCTGATAATCGATCAGCACAGACCCCCCCTGTCAGAGGAGCAGCCGATCGGCTCTCCTCTACTCGCGTCTGACAGACGCGAGTGAGGAAAAGCCGATCACCGGCTTTTCCTATTTACACTGTGATCAGCCGTGATTGGACACGGCTGATCACGTGGTAAGGAGTCTCCGTCGGAGACTCTTTACCGAGATCGTAGTTGCCGGATGTCAGACTGACACCCCGCAACAACGATCGCCGCGGCTCATAATCCTGATCACGTCATATGACGTCCGGTCAGGATTATGAAACCACTTTGCCACCGTCTATTTGCTATGGGCGGGCGGCAAGTGGTTAAAAAGGCTAGACCACAAATTGTCTTTATTCAAGAAACCCATTTTAAAGGACACCAGATACCCAGATTAACAAACAATTTTTTCACGGAAGCGTTTCATGCCACGAACCCACATGCTAAGACAAAAGGAGTTTCAATCCTCTTGAGCAAGGAGTCTTCCTTTGCTGCACAACACCAATTAATAGATCCAGATGGCAGATACATTTTTTTAAAAGGTTCCATGCATGGCAAACCAATCACGCTGGCCAATGTATATTTCCCAAATATTTCTCATGTCTCCTTCTGCCAGCTGATTATTGACGAGTTGAAAAGTTTTGCCGAGGGCTGCATCATCTTGGGCGGGGACTTTAACATCCCTCTAGAACCAACACTAGATGCTTCCTCGCGCAAATCATGCATAGCTTACACTATCCTCAAAAAAATTAAGGCCCTACTTAAATCCCTGACTCTCTTAGACACCTGGCGTTTACTACACCCTACAGACAAGGATTTTACCTTTTATTCAAATGCACATAAACGCTACTCTCGAATTGATCTTCTTTTTATCACCCAAAGGAACTTACAAGACCTTCAGAAAGCAGAAATAGGTTCTATCATCCTATCTGATCACGCCCCCATCTCTATCAAACTACAGTCTAACATTAATCAAAAACGCACATTTTGTTGGAAACTTAATGCTTCCCTTCTAACAGATCCTGACATCTATACACAAATACATACAACCCTTACCGATTATTTTGCCTTGAATAACACACCAGATATGTCCCCTCTAACGATATGGGAGGCGCATAAAAGCGTGGTCAGAGGTGAACTGATCAGATGGGGAGCTAGGAAGAAAAGAGAAAAAGAAGAATATACAACCAAGCTACTACAGAAAATTACATTACTAGAACTCACTCATAAACACTCTTTAGCCCAAGCCAGCCTACATGAGTTAACGAGGACTAGACAGGAATTGCAGGAACTCCTAGATAATAGAACAAGGAAATTATTATTTTTTAAGAAGGCCATTTACTACGATCAAGGAGACAAAAGCGGCAGATTACTAGCCAGGGCATTAAAAGACTCCATTTTGTCCAACAATATCCATGGGATATGTTCCAAAGACGGGAAAATAACACACGATTCTTCCAAAATAGCCGATTTATTCCATTCATACTACTCATCCTTATATAACATTCAACCTCCAAATAAGTTACCAACAAGTCTGAGGGATAAGGAACAGGCCTTCTCCAATTATTTGTCCAATTGTAACATGCCGGTACTGCCACAAATAGACACGGATATCATTGACAACCCCATTTCCCCATCCGAAATAACAAAAGTCATTAAAGAAATGGCATCTGGGAAAAGCCCGGGACCCGACGGTCTGACCTCCCAATACTATAAGTCCTTCACAGACATCTTGACTGAACCTCTAACTAGAGCCCTAAACGCAATTTCTTCAGGACACCAAGCATCCTCTGAATTTCTCATGGCTTATATAACTGTCCTCCCAAAACCCAATAAGGATCCCACCGACTGCTCAAACTATAGACCCATCTCGCTCCTCAACTTAGACCTAAAAATCCTAGCGAAGATCATAGCAAACAGAATTAGACCCATGTTAGAGAAGCTTATTGGTCCTGAACAGGTTGGCTTCATGCCAAATCGCGAAGCGAAAGATAATACCACCAAAACCCTTAATTTAATCTACAGGGCGGCGCGGGATAAAATCGAGGGCCTTCTGTTGTCTACTGACGCAGAAAAGGCCTTCGATCGAGTCGCTTGGGACTACATGTTCCGAGTCTGTGAACACGTGGGAATTGGCACCAATCTGATGAAATGGATAAGAGCTATCTATGCCAACCCGAACGCCAAAATCAAAGTAAATGGGACTCTCTCCAACATGGTGAAAATCCATAATGGAACGAGACAGGGATGCCCCCTCTCGCCGCTCCTATTTATACTTTCCATTGAACCACTTATCAGAACTATCAATCTTCAAACAGACATTAGAGGCCTAGTGACTTCTGGATGGGAATACAAGGTAGCAGCGTATGCTGACGATTTGCTCTTTTATATAACTCAACCCCACATCTCAATCCCAAATCTCATCAAAACCTTTCAAGAATTTCATCTTTTATCAAATTTTAAGATTAACCACAAGAAATGCGAAGCTTTGGGACTCAACCTTTCTCAAGAAACCGAACGACTGACTAGATCCAATTGCCCTTTTAAATGGGAAACTACTTCCCTACAATACCTGGGAATTCATGTCTCCCCAAAACTAGACTCCCTATTCACACTTAATTTCCAACCATTACTTAAGAGAATCGGGACCGATCTGGAGAGGTGGGGTGGAGGGAGATTTTCCTGGTTTGGCAGGGCGGCCATTCTGAAGATGGGCGTCCTGCCAAGACTGCTCTACTTATTTCATACCCTCCCTATTGATATTCCTGCTTCCTTCTTCAAGCATCTAAACAGAATGCAGAGTGCCTTTCTTTGGGCAAAAAAGAAACCTCGCATAAGTCTCAATTATCTGCAAAGACCTAAATCAAAAGGTGGCATAGGCTTACCTGACTTTAGAAAGTACTATTTTGCATCACACCTTGCCAGAATTATTGACTGGCACTGCCACGGAAATTGCAAAGACTGGGTGAGACTTGAAAAAGCGAGTTCTGATCTTAAGCCGCGTACACACGGGCGGACTGTCTGGCCTACTTAGTCCGCCGAAACACATTTCAGCGGACAGTCCGCTCGTGTGTGGGCTTCAGCGGACTTTTTCAGCGTGCAGTCTGGCGGACGAAGTATTTCGGAATGTTGGAAATACTGTCCGCTGGACTCGCATTTCGGCGGACAATCCGCCCGTGTGTGTGCCAGTCCGCCGTACTTTTGAAATGAGCGGACTTTTCCCGCGCCTTCTTATAGCTCTTTTACAGGCGGTGGCCCGGTCTTCTGTCGCCGCCATCGCCGCCGCCTTCCGTTCTTCTTCTTCTTCTTTTCCAGGAGATGTTGCCCCGACGCTCTCTCCGGCCGGAATGCCAGGGACGCGCTCCGCTGCCACTTATATAGGGACAATGGGGCGGTGTCACATGGTTTTATGTCACATGGGTTGGTCACATGGTGACCCCGCCCCCTTACGATGTCATAGTCCCCATGTGACATCAACCCATGTGACCAACCCATGTGACATAAAGCCATGTGACACCGCCCCATTGTCCCTATATAAGTGGCAGCAGAGCGCGTCCCTGGCATTCCGGCCGGAGAGAGCGTCAAGGCAACATCTCCTGGAGAAGAAGAAGAAGAAGAAGAACAGAAGGTGGCGGCGACGGCGGCGACAGAAGACTGGTCCACTGCCTGTAAAAGAGCTATAAGAAGGCGCGGTGGCCCGGCAGAAGAACCGAAGAGGGGGACAAGACCACCGAAGTCGGAAGAAGAGGGCGGCGGCGAGGAAGAAAGCCGGACTCCTCCGCTAGCAAAAGAGCTACAAGAAGATAGCGGAGGAGTCTGGTGAGAAGACCCCCGAAGACGGAAGACCCCCGGAGCTGTGCAATAAAATATTTTAACCCTGTGTTGTGTTTTTTTTGTACTTTTTTTCACAGGTGAATGGGTAGGGGTACATTGTACCCCATACTCATTCACATAGGGTGGGGGGCCGGTATCTGGGGGCTCCCGGATTCCGATAAGCCCCCCGCCCGCAGACCCAACAACCAAAGGCCAGGGTTGTCGGGAAGAGGCCCTTGTCCTCATCAACATGGGGACAAGGTGCTTTGGGGTGGGGGGGCCGCGTGGCCCCCCCTTCCCCAAGGCACCCCCCATGTTGAGGGCACGCGGCCTGGTACGGCTCAGGAGGGGGGGGGGCGCTCGCTCGCCCCCCTTTCCTGGCCGGCCGGGTAGCGTGCTCGGACAAGGGTCTGTTGTGGACTTGGGGGGGCCCCCACGCCGATTTTTTTCGGCGTTGGGGTTCCCCTTTAAGTCCATACCAGGCGGCGGGGTCAGCGGCGTCTCCTTCGCGGGCCCCGCCTACCTGGAGACGCGCTCGAAATGAGCGGACTTTCCTCTGCGTGTGTGGGCGAGTCCGTTCATTTCAAAAGTAGGGCGGATAGTATGGCGGACTTAGTCCGCCGTATTAGTCCGCTCAAAAAGTGCCGTGTGTGGGCAAGTCCGTTTATTCGAAAGTATGACGGACTGTCCGTCGGATTGTCTCACGGACTAAGTTGGCCAGACAGTCCGCCACGTGTGTACGTGGCTTAAATGTCATGTTTTTTCCCTGGACAAGGTACTCTTCTATTCCGCTCAACATTAAAGGAAATCTTGTCATCAACACCACACTAAAGATTTTCCACAAGATAGCATCAAAACATATGATCTCGTCAGCCCCCGGCCCTCTCACGTCCCTGGTCAACAATCCCGATTTCCCTCCAGGTTTAAATAACAAAAAACTTTTTAGAGAATTTCCCAATGAACCTTTAACAGTATCTCAATGCCTTCAAAACAACCAATTGAAAGATTTTGCAGACCTCATCCGCGATTTAGGGCACCACCTTTTGAACCCCTGAATAAACTATATTCAAAGTGTGGAAGAGATCGTGGCTATAAAAATTGAAAACACTGACAGGTTCCATCAAACGTGGGAACCTTGGCGTTCTTTCACCTCATCAAACACTTACACTACTCTAGTTAAATAAACACACAAGATTTACAGCTCTGTAATTTTACTCAGATTAACCGACCCATGTTCTTCCAAATTTAGACCCCACTCATATATTTACCCTCTGATTCGGGTATCTGGTGTCCAATGATAATAGTCTTAAATGGTCCCCATTCTATTTCTTATTTTACTGCATCATAATATTATCAATATATTTATTTCAAGATTACTTTGACTGTAATAGAACCTTGCTCTCATTTATATTGTTGCATATTGAAATATTGCTTAATGTCAAAACTCATATTTAACTTGCTTTATGTCTTTATTATTTCCCTGTCACCTTTGTTATTACTTATTTTCATCAATAAAACCTATTGTGAAAAAAACAAACAAAAAAAAACAAAACAAATATGTAGATATATTAATAGCAAAAAACAAGTTATAATATAAATCGATAAAAAAAAGTAAAAATATTATATATGGTAAAATCAATAATTAAAAACAAATTGTTAACATGTTACGCAACAATGAATGTGTTAAAGGTATATTACCCTACCCTTAAAAAAATGTATAAATATAAAAAAATAAATAAATAAATATAAAAAATATATAAAAAATCGTTCCTTGTAACATGAATTCTCATATTAAGTGTAGAGGCAACATTAAGCTCTAATTATAAAAGAGTTGATATCCCACTCTGCATTTATCTCTTGTGGGTGATGAGTCTACAGCTCATATATCCAGAAGGTTTCCAATCTGTTTCCAATCTGGATACCCCTCTAGTGTTGGCTCTGCCCCTCCACGGGGCAATGTATCTATCTATGATCAAAAATTGGGTCCCTGTTGGATCACGAGCATGATGCTGTCAGTAGTGTCGGGGGACTGCATGTTTGGTACTACCAACTTTAATCCGATTGATGTGCTCAATAACCCTAGCTGTAAATGACCGTACAGTTCTACCAACGTACTGCTTACCACATGTGCAAGTCAGCAGGTAGACTACACTGGTCGTGGCTAGGAATGGGCCGAACACCCCTCGTTTCGGTTCGCACCAGAACATGCGAACAGGCAAAAAATTTGTTTGAACGCGCGAACACCATTAAAGTCTATGGGACACGAACATGAAAAATCAAAAGTGCTCATTTTCATTTTAAAGGCTTATATGCAAGTTATTGTCATAAAAAGTGTTTGGGGACCCGAGTCCTGCCCCAGGGGGCATGGATCAATGCAAAAAAAAAGTTTTAAAAACTGACTTTTTTTGGGAGCAGTGATTTTAATAATGCTTCGGTTATATAAGAGCTTTCACCTGAACAGAAGCATCACACAGCGCGAACCCCCCATTGAGGCGGATCATCCGGAGGACGAAGCAGGGAATGCTGGAGGAGAAGACCGGAGGAAGATGCAGACGAGAAGACCGGCGGAAGAAGCAGAGGAAGACAGAGGAAGAAGCGGGGGAAGAACAAGATGGAGGAAGAAGAAGAGAAACCGAAGGAAGACCAGAAGAAGCGGGGAAATAAGAAGACATTAACCACCTTCAGACCGGACCATTTTGCTGGTAAATGACCAGAGGTCTTTTTACAATTTGGCACTGCGCTGCTTTAACTGGTAATTGCGCGGTCATGCAATGTTGTACCCAAACAAAATTTGCGTCCTTTTCTTCCCACAAATAGAGCTTTCTTTTGATGGTATTTGATTGCCTCTGCGATTTTAATTTTTTGCGATATAAACGTAAAAAGACCGCAAATTTTGAAAAAAAATGATATTTTCTACTTTTTGTTATTAGAAAAATCCAATAAACTCAATTTTAGTCATACATTTAGGCCAAAATGTATTCAGCCACATGTCTTTGGTAAAAAAAAAGTCAATAATTGTATATTTATTGGTTTGCGCAAAAGTTGTCACATCTACAAACTAAGGTACGTTTTCTGGAATTTACGCAGCTTTTAGTTTACGACTGCCTATCTCATTTCTTGAGGTGCTAAAATGGCAGGGCAGTACAAAACCCCCCCAAATGACCCCATTTTGGAAAGTAGACACCCTAAGGAAATTGATAAGAGGCATGTTGAGCCCATTGAATATTTTATTTTTTTGCCTCAAGCGATTGAATAATGACAAAAAATATATATATTTTTTTTTTACACAAAGTTGTTACTAAATGATATATTGCTCACACATGCTATGGGCATATGTGAAATGACACCCCAAAATAAATTCTGCTGCTTTTCCTGAGTACGGGGATACCACATATGTGGGACTTTTTGGGAGCCTAGCCACGTACGGGGCCCCGAAAACCAAGCACCGCCTTCAGGCTTTCTAAGGGCGTAAATTTTTGATTTCACTTCTCACTACCTATTACAGTTTTGAAGGCCATAAAATGCCAAGATGGCACAAAACCCCCACAAATGACCCCATTTTAGAAAGTAGACACCCCAAGCTATTTGCTGAGAGGCATTTTGAGTCCATGGAATATTTTATATTTTGCCACAAGTTGCGGGAAAATTACAAACTTTAATTTTTTTTTATTTTTTTTTCACAAAGTTGTCACTAAATGATATATTGCTCACACATGCTATGGGCATATGTGAAATGACACCCCAAAATAAATTCTGCTGCTTCTCCTGAGTACGGGGATACCACATATGTGGGACTTTTTGGGAGCCTAGCCGCGTACGGGGCCCCGAAAACCAAGAACCGCCTTCAGGTTTTCTAAGGGCGTAAATATTTGACTTCACTCCTCACTACCTATTACAGTTTTGAAGGCCATAAAATGCCAAGATGGCACAAAACCCCCACAAATGACCCCATTTTAGAAAGTAGACACCCCAAGCTATTTGCTGAGAGGCATGTTGAGTCCATGGAATATTTTATATTTTGCCACAAGTTGCGGGAAAATTACAAACTTTTTTTTTTTTTTTTTTTTCACAAAGTTGTCACTAAATGATATATTGCTCACGCATGCCATGGGCATATGTGAAATGACACCCCAAAATAAATTCTGCTGCTTCTCCTGAGTACGGAGATACCACATATGTGGGACTTTTTGGGAGCCTAGCCGTGTACGGGGCCCCGAAAACCAAGCACCGCCTTCAGGCTTTCTAAGGGCGTTACAGTTTTGAAGGCCATAAAATGCCAAGATGGCACAAACCCCCCCCAAATGACCCCATTTTGGAAAGTAGACACCCCTAAATTTAGGGGTACACTAGTGAGACTAGGTAATAAATGGCGGGTGCCCTGAAACTGTAAAAAAAATAACTAACCAACCAGCGTCACCTGTAACAGTTATATGGTGATCACTGGTGAAAGGGTTAACTAGGGGGCAATCAGGGGGCTTTATGCGGTAGTATATGGGGGTCCCTGGCGCTATAAAAAGCTGCGGCGAACCTAAATACCTACCTGCCTAACTAGCGTCACCTGTGACACTAATACAGCGATCAGAAAAACGATCGCTTATTAGGCTGGGTTCACACTGGAGCGATGTGGGAACGCCACGAATGCGCGGCGGGTTCCCGCATCACATGCCTCCCGGCGGCAGTTCACACTGCCCTATGCGAACTGCTGGGAGTGTCAGTGAAATGTTAATGACACCCCCAGATCAGTTCGCATATCGCAGTGCGATCTGCAAACTCGGATCGCATGGTGTGAACACCCATGCGATCCGATTCTGCTGCGGACCAAAAAAAGGGTCCCGTGCGAGTTTGCGGCGGGTGCGGCGGGTGCGACACGAATTCAGCCATACTATCTGTATGGCTGAACTCGAATCGCACAGAGATCGGATGTGATTTGCACTGCAGTGCGGTGCGAATCACATCCGTTCTCATAAACCGCTGCAATGTGAACCCAGCCTTAGTGACACTGGCGACGGGGGGTGATCACGGGGTTAAACCTTTATTGGGGGGGTTAGGGGGGTACCTTAGAACTAAAGGGGGCTAACCCTAACTGCCCTAACAGTTATTACAGTCACAAATGACACCCGCCGGGTGATCAGGGGGTTAAACCTTTATTAGGTAATAAATGGCGGGTGCCCTGAAACTATAAAAAAATAACTAACCAACCAGCGTCACCTGTAACAGTTATATGGTGATCACTGGTGAAAGGGTTAACTAGGGGGCAATCAGGGGGCTTTATGCGGTAGTATATGGGGGTCCCTGGCGCTATAAAAAGCTGCGGCGAACCTAAATACCTACCTGCCTAACTAGCGTCACCTGTGACACTAATACAGCGATCAGAAAAACGATCGCTTATTAGGCTGGGTTCACACTGGAGCGATGCGGGAACGTCATGAATCCGCGGCGGGTTCCCGCATCGCATGCCTCCCGGCGGCAGTTCACACTGCCCTATGCGAACTGCTGGGAGTGTCAGTGAAATGTTAATGACACCCCCAGATCAGTTCGCATATCGCAGTGCGATCTGCAAACTCGGATCGCATGGTGTGAACACCCATGCGATCCGATTCTGCTGCGGGCCAAAAAAAGGGTCCCGTGCGAATTTGCGGCGGGTGCGGCGGGTGCGACACGAATTCAGCCATACTATCTGTATGGCTGAACTCGAATCGCACAGAGATCGGATGTGATTTGCACTGCAGTGCGGTGCGAATCACATTCGTTCTCATAAACCGCTGCAATGTGAACCCAGCCTTAGTGACACTGGCGAGGGGGGGTGATCACGGGGTTAAACCTTTATTGGGGGGGTTAGGGGGCACATTAGAACTAAAGGGGGCTAACCCTAACTGCCCTAACAGTTATTACAGTCACAAATGACACCAATGCAAAAAAAAAAAAAGCAATTGGTGTCACTGTGACTGGGGGGGCAGGGGTAATTGGGGGGTGATCGGGGGGTCAAGGGGGGGGTGTGAGTGTGCCTGGCATGTTCTACTGTGTAGTGTAGTGCTTGTGCAACTCACCGATGCTCTCTCCTCGGTGCCGGAACGAAAAATACCGACACGGAGGAGAGAATACATCACTTCCTCTCCTGTGTTTACATTACAGGAGAGGAAGTGATGTCACGGGACATTTTCATTCGTCGGGAGCGATCGCGAGGGGGTGGCCATGAATGAATGGCCGTCCCCTCGTCCGGGATCGCTCCCGAACGAATACCGACCGCTGCAGGCACCGGGCGGGGGCCCGATCGGGCCCCCGACCCGCGGGCAGGCAAGGACGTACATATAAGCCCTTATGCCTGCCCGTGCCATTCTGTCGACGTACATTGTCGTGCGGCGGTCGGCAAGTGGTTAATAAAGGAATTGCTCTTGTCTTTTTTAAGCATAAGAAGACAGCGGAAGAAGTGGGGGAAGAACAAGATGGAGGAACATTTTTACATTTTAACATTTTTGACACTTCTTTGTGAAATGGTAGGGGTACATTTGAACCATATTACTGTTTCACACAGGGGGGGTAGGATATGGGGGTCCTTTTGTTAAAGGAGGCTTCCAGATTCCGATGACTGCAGACTCCCACAACCAGCGGGCAAGGGTTGTGGGGATGAGGCCTTTGTCTCCATCAACATAGGGACATCCTCCCCATGTTGAGGCCACGTGGCCTGGTATGGTTCAGGAGGCGCTCTCTTGTCCCCCCTCTTTTCCTGTGGCCTGCCAGGTTGCGCACTTGGATAAGGGTCTGGTATGGATTTCTGGGGGGACACCATTTCTTTTTTTTTTAAATAGCGTGGGGTTCCCCACATAAAATCCATACCAGACTTGAAGGGCCTGGTAAGGATTTTGGGGGGACCCTCACACATGTTTTTTTCAATTTTAGTTAGGGGTTCCCCTGTGGGGGAATCCCATGCCATTTTTATCAATGAACTTTTATGTGTATTGCCGGGACTGACAATTCATTAAAGGCGTGAGTAGTTTTAAATGACTTTTTTTTCCTTTAGAAATCATTTTGCTGTGGGACTGTTCTAAACACGGGAAACATGGGCCACTTTACAGGCATATAAGCCTTTAAAATTAGCACTTTTGATTTTTCATGTTCGTGTCCCATAGACTTTAACGATGTTTGTGTGTTTGAATTTTTTTTTTGCCTGTCAGCATGTTCTGCTGCGAACCGAACCGGGGGGGGTTCGGCTCATCCCTACTTAAAATAATTACATCAACGGAGACACTATTTCAAATAAAATTCCTTCCATTACTGAACGGTATTAAATTAGAAGTTCATAAAATAACCCCAGGACACTTATCTTGGATGGGAAGAATCAATATTTTTAAAATGGTAATTTTACCTAAAATAATGTATAAGATGCAAACGCTCCCAATTCCACCCCCACACACATACTTTAAAACGTGCAAAGACACGTTACAAACACTGTTTTCAGGATTCATTTGGCGAGAAAAAAAAAAAACACGTATTAGTTTGACGCTGGTGACATAGGATAGGGCGCATGGGGGATTGGGGGCACCGGATCTTAGAAGCTACTATAATGCTATACTTCTATCATGAGTAATAGAATGGGCAAAAAAATAATACGGAAAAGAGTTGGTAAAAATGGAAAGCACTATTAGTAAAATTACACTGGGGAAAATAATATGGATTCCTGCACAGTTTAGAGAATGAAGTGAAGACACGCACAGCGTCACATCCGATGCACTGATAATATGGGATAAGATACACAAAAAGGAAAAATGGGGATACAGTTCACCTCTGACATCACTGAAAGACACAAAATATTTCACACCTGGGATTGAGAAAATGTTTGGAGATTGGATCCTACAAGAGAACGTACAACTAAAAGATGTAATGGTGCAACATAAAATGTTCACGTCTCAGGAATTAAAACATAAAAATGTATTGATTGTGACTGATAGGTGGCGGCAAACCCAGCTAAAACATTTCTTCGAGGCATTGCCCCAGCTTATTAGAACGGCAGAGAATTTACCCCCCCTCCGGAAAAACGATGTGTGGATACTGGAAGGAAGAAGGTGATTGCTACGATTTATAAAATATTGATAGACATGAAAGGGCTGGAGATGCCGCCATTTATCGGGAAATGGGAAAAGGAGTTGGGAACACGGGCGATTGATTTAGAGATTAGGCGAGTATTGAGGAGGGCCCATTCTACGTTGGTAAATAGTGATATGATAGAACTGAATTATAAGTGTCTGGTCCGATGGTATATCGCCCCCGACAAGGCACACAAATGCCAAAAGGAGACATTGCAGTTATGCTGGTGGGGATGTGAAGAAATCGGGACAAGCTGGTTGCACTCAACAGGAGGGAGGGGCCAGGAGCAGCAAAAGGGGCCTGATAAGAGGATGATCCGGGGCTGCCCTGTGCAAATCCACCAAACAGAGCAGGTAAGTTTATCATGTTTGGTATTTTAACCATTTCTGGACCGCCCACCGTCATTATACGGCGGTACTTTGAAGGACAATATTGTTGTTATGGCAGCAGTTAGCTACCATAACCCCGGTATCCTCTTCTTCACGGGCGGTCCGCTACAAACAAAAAGTGGTCTCTGCGGTGGTTTTGCCGCAAGATCACTTTAATCGGTGGCGGGAGAAGGCCCACCCTCCCACGATCGCGTCTGTCCCCTGCTTGGGTATGGAGACGAGTGAGGGGAGGATGGCCCCCACCCATCTCCATAACAAACAATGCAGGGCAGAAGTGACGTCAAAACGTCTCTTCCGCCCACAGCTCTTAAAGGGACATTTTTATTTATTTTTTTAAATGACAATTTTATTTTAATTTTTTATTGCATTTTAATGTAAATATGAAATGTGAGGAATTTTTGACTCCAGATCTGATATTTAAGAGGTCCTGTCATGATTTTTTCTATATAAAAAAAAAAGCAGTGTCAAAATGTAAAAATAAAAGTTAAAATATATAAGAAGAAAAATGAACGTGCCCCGTCCCGCTGAGCTCACGTGCAGAAGCAAACGCATACCTGAGTAGCGCCTGCATATGATCCATGTGATTGGAACAGAGATCAGTGTTCACTAAATGAAAGCCCAACCCCCCCATAGTTAGTAACACAACCCTAGGAACACTTAACCCCTACACTGCCACCCACTGGTTAACCCCTTCACTGCTAGTGTCATTTACACAGGAATCACTGCATTTATATAGCACTGATTGCTGTATAAATGACAATGGTCCCAAAAATGTGTCAAAAATGTCCGATGTGTCCGCCACAATGTCGCAGTCACAATAAAAATCGCTGATCGCTGCCATTACTAGTAAAAAAAAAAAAATATTAATAAAAATGCCATAAACTATCCCCTATTTTGTAAACGCTATAACTTTTGCGCAAACCAATCAATAATCACTTATTGCAATTTTTTTACCAAAAATATGTAGAAGAATACGTATCGGCCTAAACTGAGGGAAAATTTTTTTTTTTATATATTTTTGGGGGATATTTATTATAACAAAAAGTAAAAAATAATGCGCTTTTTTAAAAATTGTCGCTCTATTTTTGTTTATAGCGTAAAAAATTAAAACTGCAGGGGTGATCAAATACCACCAAAAGAAAGCTCTATTTGTGGGGGAAAAAAGGATGTCAATTTTGTTTGGGAGCCACGTCGCACGACCACGCAAACTCATTTTTGTCCTAGTCGGTGTCCATGGACTATATCTACTACTGCTGAAATGTCTGAACCCAGAGTGTCAGAGGTGTCAGGAAACTTGCAAAGGTCAGGGCAACCATTGGGGTGCAGCATCTTTAAGCGGCCCCCGCGGGGGTAGTGATGTACAGTATTTATACAGTGTATTGGTATTGAAATCATTCCTCATTCTTTCAATCATTTTATTACTCACATCCTTTTCGCAGCTACTATACTATACTATATACACTATATACTATACTATACTATACTATACTATATACTATACTATACTATATACATTATATACTATACTATATACACTATATACTATACTATACTATATACTCTATATACTATACTATACTATACTATATACATTATATACTATACTATACTATATACACTATATACTATACTATACGATACACACTATATACTATACGATACACACTATATACTATACTATACTATACTATATACATTATATACTATACTATACTATACTATATACACTATATACTATACTATACTATACTATACTATACTATACTATATACATTATATACTATACTATACTATACTATACTATATACACTATATACTATACCATACTATACTATACTATACTATATACACTATATACTATACTATACTATACTATACTATACTATACTATATACATTATATACTATACTATACTATACACACTATGTACACTATATACTATACTATACTATATACTCTATATACTATACTATACTATACTATACTATACTATACTATACTATATACATTATATACTATACTATACTATACTATATACACTATATACTATACTATACTATACTATACTATATACACTATATACTATACTATACTATACTATACTATACTATATACATTATATACTATACTATACTATATACATTATATACTATACTATACTATACTATACTATATACACTATATACTATACTATAATATATACTCTATATACTATACTATACTATACTATACTATACTATACTATACTATACTATATACATTATATACTATACTATACTAGACATGTGCAGAGTAAAATATTTCGTTTCGGAATTTCGTTTTCGTCTGAAAACTTAATTTATTTAGTTACTCCCGAAATTCGTTTTTATTTATTTCGTTTTTCGTTCAAAAATTGCATTCGTCCGAAAATCCACATGAATTACGGTCGAATCTGTCTTGGAAGGCTTATGGTGTCTGTCGAATGTATAAAGAAGATTCGATGGAGCTCGTATATAGCATACTTTAGAACCCTATTAAAGTCTGTGGGACTCCAACGTTCAAAATCTAAAGTGCTAATTTTAAAGGCTAATTTGCAAGTTACTGTCCTAAAAAGTGTTTGGGGACCCGGGTCCTGCCCCAGGGGACATGTATCAATGCAAAAAAAAGTTTTAAAAACGGCCGTTTTTTCGGGAGCAGTGATTTTAATAATGATTAAAGTGAAACAATAAAAGTGTAATATTCCTTTAAATTTCGTAGGGGGGGGTTGTCTATAGTATGCCTGTGAAGGGGCGCATGTTTCTGGTGCTTAGAATTGTCCCTGCACAAAGTGTCATTTATGCAGGAAAAAAAGTCCTTTAAAATCACTCGCAGCTATTATGAATTGTCGGCTCCGTAATACAGAGAACACTCATTGAAAGTCATTGATAAAAAAATAAATAAATAAATAAATAAAAAAAAAAGCGTGGGGGTCCCCCAAATTCAATTACCAGGCCCTTCAGGTCTGGTATGGATATTAAGGAGAACCCTGCCTCAAATTTAAGAAAAAATTTGACGTGGGGTTCCCCCTAAATATCCATAACCAGACCCTTCAGGTCTGGTATGGATATTAAGGGGAACCCCGCATCAAATTAAAAAAAAAATTGACGTGGGGTTCCCCCTAAAAATCCATACCAGACCCTTTATCCGAGCACGCAACCTGGCAGGCCGCAGGAAAAGAGGGGGGGACGAGAGAGCGGCCCCCCCTCCCTCCTGAACCGTACCAGGCCACATGCCCTCAACATTGGGAGGATGCTTTGGGGGTCCGGGACCCCTCAAAGCACCTTGTCCCCATGTTGATGAGGACAAGGGCCTCATCCCCACAACCCTGGCCGGTGGTTGTGGAGGTCTGCGGGCGGGGGGCTTATCAGAATCTGGAAGCCCCCTTTAACAAGGGGACCCCCAGATCCCGGCCCCCCCCCTGTTTGAAATGGTAAGGGGGTACAAAAGTACCCCTACCATTTCACAAAGAAAGTGTAAAAAATGTTTAAATAAAACAAACACACTTTTTAAAAATTCCTTTATTAAAAATAAAAAAAAGATTCCAGCGGCGGTAATCCACTCTTGCTATCCAGCGACGGACGGTCATCTCTCCAGCGATGTCTCATGTCATCCAGCGCAGCGCAGCATCCTTCTTCTGTCTCCTCCACGGAGACACTGCAGGCATTCCGGCGCTGACGTTTCTTATATACGGAGGGCGGGGCCACCCGTCACCTGACCCCGCCCCCCTCTGACGCAAGGGGAAACCCAGGGTTCCCCGTGACGTATGGGTGACCCCGCCCCCCTCTGATGTAACGGAAACCTGCCTGTGTTACATCAGAGGGGTGCGGGTCACCCCTACGTCACAGGGAACCCCGGGTTTCCCCTTGCGTCAGAGGGGGGCGGGGTCAGGTGACGGGTGGCCCCGCCCTCCGTATATAAGAAACGTCAGCGCCGGAATGCCTCCAGTGTCTCCGTGGAGGAGACAGAAGAAGGATGCTGCGCTGCGCTGGATGACATTAGACATCGATGGAGAGCTGACCGTCCGTCGCTGGATAGCAAGAGTGGATTACCGCCGCTGGAATCTTTTTTTTATTTTTAATAAAGGAATTTTTCAAAAGTGTGTTTGTTTTATTTAACCATTTTTTACACTTTCTTTGTGAAATGGTAGGGGTACTTTTGTACCCCCTTACCATTTCAAACAGGGGGGGGGGGCGGGATCTGGGGGTCCCCTTGTTAAAGGGGGCTTCCAGATTCTGATAAGCCCCCCGCCCGCAGACCTCCACAACCACCGGCCAGGGTTGTGGGGATGAGGCCCTTGTCCTCATCAACATGGGGACAAGGTGCTTTGAGGGGTCACGGACCCCCAAAGCATCCTCCCAATGTTGAGGGCATGTGGCCTGGTACGGTTCAGGAGGGAGGGGGGGCCGCTCTCTCGTCCCCCCCTCTTTTCCTGCGGCCTGCCAGGTTGCGTGCTCGGATAAAGGGTCTGGTATGGATTTTTAGGGGGAACCCCATGTCAAATTTTTTTTAAATTTGACGCGGGGTTCCCCTTAATATCCATACCAGACCTGAAGGGTCTGGTTATGGATATTTAGGGGGAACCCCACGTCAAATTTTTTCTTAAATTTGAGGCAGGGTTCCCCTTAATATCCATACCAGACCTGAAGGGCCTGGAAATTGAATTTGGGGGACCCCCACGCTTTTTTTTTTATTTATTTATTTATTTTTTTATCAATGACTTTCAATGAGTGTTCTCTGTATTACGGGAGCCGACAATTCATAATAGCTGCGAGTGATTTTAAAGGACTTTTTTTCCTGCATAAATGACACTTTGTGCAGCGACAGTTCTAAGCACGGGAAACATGCGCCCCTTCACAGGCATACTATAGACACCCCCCCCTACGAAATTTAAAGGAATATTACACTTTTATTGTTTCACTTTAATCATTATTAAAATCACTGCTCCCGAAAAAACGTCCGTTTTTAAAACTTTTTTTTGCATTGATACATGTCCCCTGGGGCAGGACCCGGGTCCCCAAACACTTTTTAGGACAGTAACTTGCAGAATCTTTTCTCTCTGTCAAATCTTTTCTCTCTGTCGAATCTTTTCTCTATATAATCTTGGACTAATAGAGGTAAGGTTAAGCACATTCGACCACAGGTTCTATAGACACAGATTGTTGTCAGAGTCATGTCGAATCTCCTATTCTATATCGAACTGTTGTAACAATGAAAACGAAAATAAAGCATTTATTTATGTCGGATCTTTCGTTTTTCGGATTTTGTGCTTTCGTTATCGTTTGTCAAAACGAAAACTAAAATAGCTGAAATTCGGACGAAAATGCATTCGGACGAAAACGAATGCACATGTCTATACTATACTATATACACTATATACTATACTATACGATACACACTATATACTATACGATACACACTATATACTATACTATACTATATACACTATATACTATACTATACTATACTATATACTATACTATACTATATACTATATACTATACTATATACTATACTACAGACTCATTATTGTGAGACATTGAAAACCTGCTGAGACAACGACTGATCACAATATATATATATACTATACTATTGATCACAATTGGGAGAAGTCATTGTATCTCGGAAGGTATTTTAGCCTCCAGCCGGAGGAAACTTCTCTCTGGATTGTCTGTTCGGCTCCATTGGATTATTTGCTATGAAAACATATTTGCTTCAGAGATCTCAGCCAGACCTCATGAATGTCAGGAATGTGACATACAAATCTTTATCTCTTTATCTGTATTATTGGAAAGTAAAAGTGTTTTTTTCTATCTGTCTGCTTTCCATACCTTAAGAGCAATGTGCAGGGCCTTGAAAAAGTATTCATACCCCCCCCCCCCTCCACATTTTCTCATGTTACAACGAAAAACAGAAATGTATTTTATTTGGATTTTATGTGATGGATGAACACAACCTGTCACATAATTTTGAAGTGGAAGGAAAATGATAAATGATACAAATAAATATGTGAAAAGTGTGGGGGGAGGGGCATTTGTATGGCGCCCCCCCGGAGTCAATACTTTGTAGAACCCCCTTTCTCTACAAGTCTTTTTGGGGGTGTCTCTACCAGCTTTGCACATCTAGAGAGGACATTTCTGCCCATTCTTCTTCTTTGTAAAATATCTCAAGCTCTGTCAGATTGGATGGAGAGCGTCTGTGATCAGCAATTTTCAAGTCTTGCCACAGATTCTCAATGGGATTTAGGTCTGGACTGTGACTGGGCCATTCTAACACATGAATATGCTTTGATGTAAACCATTCCATTGTAGCTCCGGCTGGATGTTTCGGGTCGTTGTCCTGCTGGAAGGTGAACCTCCGCCCCGGTCTCAAGTCTTTTCCAGACTCTAACAGGTTTTCTTCTAAGATTGTCCTGTATTTGTCTCCATCCATCTTCCCATCAACTCTGACCAGCTTCCTTGTCCCTGCTGAAGAAAACCATCCCCACCACATGATGCTGCCACCACCATGTCTCACGGTGGGGATGGTGTAATCAAAATTACAAACAGATTCTACTTATCAACAAACCTACACAGTCCCTGTCTTGTTTGCACCACCTGTATACTGCTGTTCAGAGTATATAGGGCCTGGGGGGCCCACGCCTTTCCTTTTCTTTTTTTTAATATGGATACGGGGTTCCCCTTAATATCCATACAAGACCCAAAAGGCCTGGTACTGTACTGAGGGGAGGGTACCCATGCCGTTTATCTCAATGATTTTCATCCATATTGCTGGGACCAGACATTACATTGACTTTTTTTCCGTTAAAAATTTAATTTTGCTCTCAGACTGTTCTAAACACGGGAAACACGTGCCACTTCACAGGCATACTATAGACACCCCCCAGGCACCATATTTAAAGGAATATTTCACTTTTTTTTTTCACTTTTAGTATCATTGAAATCACTGCTGCCAAAAAAAAAGCTATTTTAAAAAAAAAATGCAACAGGTTTTCTTCTAAGATTGTCCTGTATTTGTCTCCATCCATCTTCCCATCAACTCTGACCAGCTTCCCTGTCCCTGCTGAAGAAAAGCATCCCCCACCACATGATGCTGCCACCGCCATGTTTCACGGTGGGGATGGTGTGTTCAGGGGGATGGGCAGTGTTGGTTTTCCCCCCACACGTAGCACTTTGCTTATAGGACAAAATGTGAAGTTTTGGTCTCATCTGACCAGATCACCTTCTTCCACATGTTTGCTGTGTCCCCCACATGGCTTCTCACAAACTGCACACGGGACTTCTTTTTTAATTTTATTTAATTTTTTTTGGTATTTTAGCAAAAATGTATATATTTAGAAGAAAATAATAAAAGCAGGCCAGTGCAATAAGGTGCAAACTCCATGACAATATTCAGTAGTTACAACAGTAATGTACTTCCTAATCGTCTTCCTCCTGAAGAGGAGAGTGGTGGGCTTGTTATACAGGCAGAAGAGAAACCAACCAATATATACAAACATTGTCCAGTTACTGAGTAGCAAACAGGACTTCTTACGACTTTCTTTCCCCAAAGGCTTTCTTCTTGCCACTCTTCCATAAAGGGCAGATTTGTGGGGTGTACAACTAAAATTCCGGCCATTACTAAGGTTCTCGAGGGAGACCTATTTCCCTGTGTTTGGTGAGACCATTTCATGGTGGTCACGGAAAGCTGGTAAGCAGGATTACTCACTTTCACCTGGGTGTGGAGCAGGATCTATCTTATGTGAAGGATCATCACCTTTCCCCTTACCTGGGGCCAGGGCTGTTGACACCCTAGGCGAAACCTCATTTTGCCACCCCCTTGGCCCCACCCCCTTTCCCCTGCCCATGTAAACCCCACCTTTTTAATTAAGGGCCCATCAAATGCAGACCACCATCTCACATCAATGCAGCCTCACCAACGCCCATCAAATGCAGCCTCACCAACGCCCATCAAATGCAGCCTCACCAGCATCCATCAAATGCAGCCTCACCAGCACCCATCAAATGCAGCCTCACCAGCATCCATCAAATGCAGCCTCACCAGCATCCATCAAATGCAGCCTCACTAGCACCCATCAAATGCAGCCTCACCAACGCCCATCAAATGCAGCCTCACCAGCATCCATCAAATGCAGCCTCACTAGCGCCCATCAAATGCAGCCTCACCAGCACCCATCAAATGCAAAATCATGTCTCCTCTCCACTGATGCTTTATCACCAATCATTGTTTCACTAAAAAACCCAAATTTTCAAAAAAACATTTGTCATTGGGAGGTGAAATCTATTGAAGAGGTGCACAGACAGCAAAACAAATTACACAGGGGTGATAACCCTTCCCTATGTTTTCCAAAAAGCTTAAAAATAGTTTTTTTGACTGGAGCTACACTTTAAAAATGTACCGGTTGAAAATTACAAACAGATTCAACTTAACACAACAAACCTACACAGTCCCTGTCTTGTTTGCAGCGCCTGTATACTGCTGTTCTGAGTATATAGGGCCTGGGGGCCACACGCCTTTCCTTTTTTTAATATGGGTACGGGGTTCCCCTTAATATCCGTACAAGACTCAAAAGGCCTGGTAATGGACTGGGGGGAGGGTACCCATGCCGTTTGTCTCAATGATTTTCATCCATATTGCCGGGACCAGACATTACATTGACTTTTTTTTTCCTTAGAAATGTCATTTTGCTCTCGGACTGTTCTAAACACGGGAAACATGCGCCACTTCACAGGCATACTATAGACACCCCCCAGGCACCATATTTAAAGGAATATTTCATTTTTTTTTTCACTTTTAGTATCATTAAAATCACTGCTCCCGAAAAAACAGCCATTTTTAAAAAAAATATTTTGCATTGATCCATGTCCCCTGGGGCAGGATCCGGGTCCCCAAACCCTTTTTAGGACAATAACTTTCATATTAGCCTTTAAAATTAGCACTTTAGATTTCGAACCTTCGAGTCCCATAGACTTTAACAGGGTTCTAAAGTTCACACAGATTTTCAGTCCGTTCGCAGGTTCTGGAGCGAACCGAACCGGGGGGGGGGGGGGGGTGTTCGGCTCATCCCTAGTGCTGAATAGCAAAAAGTGGCCTGGCCACGAAGAGGTTAAAAACTTCTGGAGGTCTAGTGGTTAAAAAAAAGATAAAGAAAAATTGCAGATCCTATGTAACTTTCCAACGTTCAAGTATTTCTGAGTGAGATTACAGGATGATCCACATGAGATGATTTTGTTTTTCCTGTACATACAAAGAACGAGGAAGCAAAAACAAAAAATACCATCAAATGATAAAAAAGGCGATGTAGGAATTTTCACCTCTTTAGTGAAGCTGAAAATCATTTTGTGAACAGACGGCGTTGGGAGAAATCTGCGTTCAGAAAAGGAGTGATAGGCAACGAGGATTCCAGGATGAGAGAGCGAACGTCTCTCCTCGTCCTCCTGGTCCTCCTGTATGCCTCCCGTGGAATGACACGTGAGTAGATTCAAGAATATCTTAACTAATTCCTCATACACGCGGACGGACATTCCGACCACAAAATCTGTCAGATTTTTTTCCAACGGATTATGTGAAAACTTGTGTTGCATACACACGGTCGCACAAAGTTGTTGGAAAATCCAATTGTTCTGAACGAGGGCAACTTCAAACACGTACTTTGGCACTATAAACGGGCCAGTAGTAGCCAATAGCTTTCATCTCTTAGTTTATTCTGAGCATGCGTGGCACTTTGTCCGTCGGACTTGTCTTCACACGACCGGAATTTATGCGATCGGATTTTGTTGTCGGAAAATTTTAGATCTTGCTCTCAAACTTTGTGCGGCAGAAAATTAGACGTAAAAAGTCAGATGGAGCCCCCACACACACAGTCGGATTTTCTGACAAACTCATCCGATCGCACATTTTCCAATCGAAAAATCAGACCGTGTGTACGGGGCATAAGACTTTTCTTGAAAACTTCTATACAGGAGCACACAATGTACTCTGTCTTGTCTGTACAACTCCCATTCTTAAGTACTGTATTTATTGGCGTATAACACTCACTTTTTCACCATGAAAACTGGGTGCAAATAGCGTGTGCGTGTTATACGCCAATACTTCAATTTTAGCTGCCTTATTTAAAATGTAATTTGACCCTTTGAAGGGTTCAACTACTCAGGAACATTATCTGGAAAGGTGTACATAACGTCTTTGAGGAGAGGATTCATCTCTTTAGAAGAGATTATCTTATTTACCCTCTTATAGTGACTTGTTGGATTTTTTACCAATCTGACCAAGGTTGGTCAGATTGGTAAAAATCAGACCAGAGATACATGGCCCTAAAGTCGGGTCGCAAAATATTTTTAAAATGCGGTTGAAATAATTTCGAATCATGTTGAAATCATTTCAAATTCGGTAGAAAACTAAACGAAATACGAAAATGAATTTAAGGAATTTAACGAATTAAAACGAAACAAAACTAAACAAATTTTTTCCTTTTGCACATGTCTACCGGTCTCAAGTTTTTTCCCGACTCTAACAGGTTTTCTTCTAAGATTGTCCTGTATTTGTCTCCATCCATCCTCCCATCAACTCTGACCAGCTTCCCTGTCCCTGCTGAAGAAAACCATCCCCACCACATGATGCTGCCACCACTATGTTTCACGGTGGGGATGGTGTGTTCAGAGGGATGTGCAGTGTTAGTTTTCCCCCCAACACATAGCACTTTGCTTATAGGCCAGGGATTCTCAACCAAGGTTCCGTGGAACCCTAGTGTTCCTCCAGAGGTTTCTAGGGGTTCCTTCAGCATTGGGCAATTTCTGCCTCTCAGATAAGTTCCCCCTGACACCATTGATCTTCTTAGCTATCTGTAAGGAGGTAATTCTTCCCAATGACCACAAGTGTAAGGACCATTCCTCTCATTGACCATCACTCTAATGTATCATGAGTTGTAGATTTCTAATTTTTAGTAGGGGGTTCCCTGAGACCGGAGAACTATTTCAAGGGTTCCTCTGTGTTGAAAAAGTTGAGAAAGGCTGATATAGGCCAAAAAGTGACGTTTTGGACTCATCTGACCAGATCACCTTCTTGCACATGTTTGCTGTGTCCCCCACATGGCTTCCCACAAACTGCAAACAGGACTTCTTTTTTAAATTTTTTGTATTTATTTTTTGTATGTTAACAAAAATGTATATATTTAGAAAATAATAATAAAAGCAGGCCAGTGCAATAAGGTGCCATGAAAATATTCAGTAGTTACAACAGTAATGTACTTCCTAATCGTCTTCCTCCTAAAGAGGAGAGTGGTGGGCTTGTTATACAGGCAGAAGAGAAACCAACCAATATATACAAACATTGTCCAGTCACTGAGTAGCAAACAGGACTTCTTATGACTTTCTTCCACCAATGTCTTTCTTCTTGCCACTCTTCCATAAAGGGCAGATTTGTGGGGTGTACAACTAAAATTCCGGCCATTACTAAGGTTCCGAGGGAGACCTATTTCCCTCGGTTTGGTGAGACCATTTCATGGTGGTCACGGAAAGCTGGTAAGCAGGATTACTCACTTTCACCTGGGTGTGGAGCAGGATCTATCTTATGTGAAGGATCATCACCTTTCCCCTTTCCTCATTTTGCCGCCCCCTTGGCCCCACCCCCTTTCCCCTGCCTATGTAAACCCCACCTTTTTAATTAAGGGCCCATCAAATGCAGACCACCATCTCACATCAATGCAGCCTCACCAACGCCCATTAATGCAGCCTACAAGTGCCCATAAAATGCAGCCTTACCAACGCCCATCAAATGCAGCCTCACCAGCACCCATCAAATGCAGCCTCACTAGCACCCATCAAATGCAGCCTCACCAGCACCCATCAAATGCAGCCTCACTAGCACCCATCAAATGCAGCCTCACCAGCACCCATCAAATGCAGCCTCACCAGCACCCATCAAATGCAGCCTCACTAGCACCCATCAAATGCAGCCTCACCAGCACCCATCAAATGCAGCCTCACCAGCACCCATCAAATGCAGCCTCACCAGCACCCATCAAATGCAGCCTCACCAGCACCCATCAAATGTGGCCTCACCAGCACCCATCAAATGCAAAAACATGTCTCCTCTCCACTGATGCTTTATCACCAATCATTGTTTCACAAAAAAAAAGAAATTTTCAAAAAAACATTTAATATTGGGAGGTGAAATCTATTGAAGAGGTGCACAGACAGCAAAACAAATTATACAGGGGTGATAACTCTTCCCTTTGTTTTCCAAAAAGCTTAAAAATCAATTTTTTGACTGGATCTACACTTTAAAAATGTACCAGTTCAAAATTACAAACAGATTCTACTTATCAACAAACCTACACAGTCCCTGTCTTGTTTGCACCGCCTGTATACTGCTGTTCAGAGTATATAGGGCCAGGGGGGCCCACGCCTTTCCTTTTTTTAGTATGGGTACGGGGTTCCTCTTAATATCCATACAAGACCCACAAGGCCTGGTAATGGACTCGGGGGAGGGTACCCATGCCGTTTGTCTCAATAATTTTAATCCGTATTGCCGGGACCAGACATTACATTGACTTTTTTTCCGTTAGAAATGTCATTTTGCTCTCGGACTGTTCTAAACACGGGAAACACGTGGCACTTCACAGGCATACTATAGACACCCCCCAGGCACCATATTTAAAGGAATTTTTCACTTTTTTTCACTTTTAGTATCATTAAAATCACTGCTCCCGAAAAAACAGCCATTTAAAAAAAAAATATTTTGCATTGATACATGTCCCCTGGGGCAGGACCCGGGTCCCCAAACCCTTTTTAGGACAATAACTTTCATATTAGCCTTTAAAATTAGCACTTTAGATTTTGAACATTCGAGTCCCATAGACTTTAACGGGGTTCTAAAGTTCACACAAATTCAGCCTGTTCGCAGGTTCTGGAGCGAACAGAACCGGGGGGGGGGGTGTTTGGGTCATCCCTAGTGCTGAATAGCAAAAAGTGGCCTGGCCATGAAGAGGTTAAAAACTTCGGGAGGTCTAGTGGTTAAAAAAAAGATAAAGAAAAATTGCAGATCCTATGTAACTTTCCCACGTTCAAGTATTTCTGAGTGAGAATACAGGATGATCCACATGAGATGATTTTGTTTTTCCTGTACATACAAAGAACGAGGAAGCAAAAACAAAAAATACCATCAAATGATAAAAAAGGCGATGTAGGAATTTTCACCTCTTTAGTGAAGCTGAAAGTCATTTTGTGAACAGACGGCGTTGGGAGAAATCTGCGTTCAGAAAAGGAGTGATAGGCAACGAGGATTCCAGGATGAGAGACCGAACGTCTCTCCTGGTCCTCCTGGTCCTCCTGTATGCCTCCCGTGGAATGACACGTGAGTAGATTCAAGAATATCTTAACTTATTCCCCTTACATGCGGTCGGACATTCCGACCACAAAATCTGTCAGATTTTTTTCCAAGGGATTTTGTGAAAACTTGTGTTGCATACACACGGTCGCACTAAGTTGTCTGAAAATCCGATCGTTCTGAACGAGGCAACGTCAAACACGTACGTCGGGACTATAAACGGGTCAGTAGTAGCCAATAGCTTTCATCTCTTAGTTTATTCTGAGCATGCGTGGCACTTTGTCCGTCCGACTTGTCTTCACACGATCGGAAATTTATGCGATGGGATTTTGTTGTTGGAAAATTTTAGATCCAGCTCTCAAACTTTGTGCATCAGAAAATTTGACGTAAAAAGTCAAAACATGATGCAATCGCACATTTTCCGTCGGAAAATCTGTGTGTATGGGGCATAAGACTATTTTCTTGGAAACTTCTATACAGGAGCACACAATGTACTCTGTCTTGTCTCCCATTCTTAAGTATGTCTATCAAATAGGCTTGTGCAATTCGTTTGGTAACGAATCGAAATTCGGCCGAATTTTGCATCTTTCGGACATTCGGATGCATCCGAATGTCCGAATAAAAAAATAACAAATTACAACGAATACGAAAGAAATATAACGAATGAATTCGAAATTATTTCAACTGCATTCGAAATTATTTCAACCGCATTCGAAAATATTTTGTGACCCAACTTTAGGGCCATGTATCTCGGGGTCACTTGGTGCTAGACACTTCAAATTTGGATATGTTGTAGTGCTAGTACTATTGTGTTTGCATACCAAATTTGGGGTTTATAGCTATAAGTGACCCCGAGATATGTGGCCCCAAAATTGTTATTAGTTATTAGAGCAGAGAATAACATTTTGCGACCCGATTGACTGATTCTGTCGGACCTAGTCTGCCGGAAAGTGTGTACGCGGCATGAGTATTGTTTCTCTAAATGATCTCACTGTTACAATGCATCTCTTTTTAGAGTTCTTCTCTCTTTTTTCCCCCCAGAAGAAGACCTCTATTGATAAGGTTGAAACGCGTAGGGGTTGGGGTTCATAGTATGACCATAGCCTTTATATCATGCCATGTTTTTCTATGTGTACCCACATGGCTGTATTATCATGTACATGTTTTAGCTTCATGTTCAGAGTTCATGTTTTAATACACTGATGTCCTCTTTTTGTAATTTTACCTAATAAAATCTACATTTTTAAAACTTTTTTTAATCAATTTTTGCTGGCAATAAAACCCCCATGGGGAAAACCTTTCCATTTCCAATGACTTCCTCTTAAACCCTTGAATTTCTGCACTCAGGGCAACAATAGTACTATTAAAGCATGATGGGTTTTATATTCATCCCCCTATGCAGGTCACCACCTTTCAGAGAGTTTGTATGTTTCACTTTTATTTCAGAGAGTAATGGTGTATACAGATATCCTTTGTACTCATAGAGATGCACCCTGACCTGCAAAAAGACACATGGAGGTGGATTTACTACAACTGGAGTGTGCAAAATCTGGTGCAGCGCTACGTAGAGACCAATCAGCTTCCAGGCTTTATTTTTTTATTTTTTTGTCAAAGCTTAATTGAACAAGCTGAAGTTAGAAGCTGATTGGCTGCCATGAAGAGCTTTACCAGAATTTTCACTTTCCAGTTTTAATAAATCAACCCAATAGCATGCTGGACACCGATATCCCTCATGTCCATGATCTGCATATATGTAGACAGGCTCTTAGAAAAGTATTGGATGAGAAAATATCCTCATTGGGAGAGAAGATCCTCAATTAGTGTAACCAGGGATAGAGGAGGACCACCATCTCTGGTTTTTTCAGGCTGGCTTCAAAAGGTCTAGGTCAAAAATGGATACGGTAGCTCTCCAGATGGCCCAATTTGTCTATAAGATTCAGTGCCCATCCATCCCTCCAATCTAGGTCAGTGTCAGGTCATGGTCAGAGTCAAAAGTCAGGGTCCAACGCCAGCTTCAAAGGTCAGGGTCAGTGTGTTTTAGGTAGGATGAAAAACATTTAGTAATTCAGTATCAGTGTCAGTCAGTGTCTGTATGTTTTAGGCAGGAGGAAAAAATGAAATATGCATTATTGTTTCTGGGACCTGCTATTGGTAATATGGACATATGCAGTGCCGGGAGAAGGTCACCCGGAGCTCAGGGGGAACATGTCAACCTGCACCTCCCTATCCAAGATGTACTGTATGAGCATTATGTGTTACCCTTCAAAAGAAATGAGCACTAATCTGCATGCAACCCCCCCTAGCATAACTCCCCTCCTCCCAGGACAAATCTGCCCCCCTGCCTGAAACTCCTCTCCTCCCAGCACAAATCTTTTCCACCCCACCCCCCTCCCAGCTCAATTTTTGTAATCCGTGGAAAGAAGTCCATGTTCTGTATCTGTAAAATAACAATCTTTTACAACAAGTGGGATCTCCACTGTACACATTTCATGTCTCTGATTTGTTCTTTTTTTTTTTGTGGAGATCACCAGAAACTCTCCCAGACCCGGGAAGTGTTTTGTGCTTTTTGTCAACTTTCGCTTCAGGAAGATCACATCATAACATGATAACATAACATTTAATTTTAGTGTTACATGCAGTTCCAGAACTAATCCTCCCCCCCCCCCACAAAATTCCCTTCCTAGAACATATCTTACCCCCCCCCCAGATTCCCCCTCCAGACCAAATATCCCCAGAGAGAATACAGTCCCAACCTCCTCCCAGCTCTCTCCTCCTCTCCAGCTCAATGCTGACAGTGGTAGTAATACTTCTGTCAGTTTGTAGCTACGTGGTTCCCCCCCACCTCAAATGATACCACTGGTGCCCAGCGCTGCCACCCCTCCTGCCCACCCCTAGTCCGAGCCCTGGTTACATGTTTTATAATACGACATTAAGCAGTAGAAATGTCCCAGAAGATATTAAGCCCCGTACACACTATCAGATTGTCTGCTGAGTTTTTCCTTCGGATTTACCAAAACCATGTAGTAGAAGGGCCTGCCTGATTGCATACACATTGAAACTCCTAAGGTTTGACCTCATATTATATGGTTTTGGTAAATCTGAAGGAAAAACTCAGCAGACAATCTGATAGTGTGTACGGGGCTTCAGGGATCTTTCACACAGGCATTGCAATTTAAAGCACTGATTTACAGGCATTAATGCACCTGACACATTAATGAGCATTCAGGTCATGGCAGTTGATGCTCAAGATTTTCTTTTTCTTTTTTTATCTTTTACAAGGCTAAAATGGGAAGTGATTACTCTTTGACACTTTGCAACTGCAGCTTAAATATGATGTAAATGACATAGAACGGAATGGAGGGGGTTGCAAAATGTTAACGCCTGATGAACTCAGCAGGAAGTGTTATTTCTGGTCGCCATGACATGAGGCAACACTAATAGTGCTGTTTGGACTCCTCCATCCACTCCCTGTTTTATCAGATATGAGTGGTGTTAAAAGGCAGCTGGGAAGCAAAAGGCAACACAATCGCCTGTTATCAATTTCCGTGTGAACGATCCCTATCAAACAATACTGGAGAATATAAAATAAAATATAATATAAAGAAACAGAATACAATATAATGAAATGACTGACCCCATCTTTCCTTTTCCAGAGACCACCAGCAGCTCTACAACCTTTGGTAAGTGTTTAATTATTACTATCTTATGTTATAGGAAAATTAAGGAATGTGTCAGATAGGTGACTTTACCATCTCGTTTTTTTAATGGAGTGTGATGTCATTTATTAATAGTGATGGAAGAACTTCCGACGGGACGTTTCGCGAACACGAACCGTGAACGCGGCCAAAAGTTCACGAACCGCAAAGTTCGCGGCAGACCCCATTGACTTTAATGGCAGGCGAACCTTAAAAACCTACAGGTCATATTTTCAGCCACAAAATACTTACTAGCTGTGCACACATAGTCCCACCACATGGACACTGACATAACAAAAGTATGAAGTGAATCTGGGATCGACCACGACAAGCATTCTTTTTTTATCTGTGAAATTTTGACAATTCAGGAGCGCATTAAGGCCATGGAGGAGAGGCAAGGTCAGGGCAGGCTATGAAGGGGGTGCAGGAGATGATCAGTGCCACAGTCAGGGCAGCACAGTCATGTGGCAGTATCTCAGTGTGCCAACCTGTGCTTGAGCCCCTCCCTCTGCCCGGCCCTTACCCCCACCTATGCAGGGCTCCACTGTGGTGGTCCGGAGGTACCAGTCCAGTGCTGATACTCAGCCATGGTGCTGGCACTGCCTGCTGATTGGCTTCTCTGTTGCTATCTCCCTCACTGACACCAGCACTGAGATAGAACACTGACACCAGCACTGTGATAGAGACTGAGCACTGACACCATCACCGAGATAGAGAGCACTGACACCAGCACCGTGATAGAGAGCACTGACACCAGCATCGTGATAGAGTGCACTGACACCAGCACTGTGATAGAGAGCACTGACACCAGCACCGTGATCGAGAGCACTGACACCAGCATCGTGATAGAGTGCACTGACACCAGCACTGTGATAGAGAGCACTGACACCAGCACCGAGATAGAGTGCACTGACACCAGCACCGAGATAGAGTGCACTGACACCAGTACCGAGATAGAGAGCACTGACACCAGCTGTCAACTGTCCCGCCCTACACTGAGAAACGACAGCTGCAGAATCGGTCAGCAGCACTGCATGCAGTGCACTATAATATGCTTTCTATATTTGAAAGAAAGTATTTTGTACGTGTACAATCCTATATACTGTACACCTATAAAAGGACCTTTGTGGACCTAGTAGCTAGTGATTTGCAGACTGTCCCTGCTCAAAACACCAAACTGTCCTTCAGTCCCTACGCTGATAAAAGACAGCTGCAGAATCGGGCAGCAATCAGCTCAGTAGCACAGCAGTCAAGTATAATATGCTTTCTATATTTGAAAGAAAGTATATTATATGTGTACAACCCTATATAATGTACACCTATACCAGTCCTTAAAAGGACCTTTGTGGACCTAGTAGCTAGAGATTTGCAGACTGTCCCTGCTCCAAACACCAAACTGTCCCTCCCTACACTGATAAAAGACAGCTGCAGAATCGGTCAGCACTCAGCAGCACAGCAGTGCCCCATAATATACTTGAAAGAAAGTATATTCTAAGTGTATTACAACCCTATATACTGTACACCTATACCAGTCCTTAAAAGGACTTTTGTGGACCTAATAGTAATAGCTAGTGATTACACTGACTGTCCCTGCTCCACACAACGTCCTGTCCCTACACTGACAAAAGAAAGAATGTAAAATGGCCGCCAGATCAGGTCTATTTAAGATGGAGATCATTGACCCTGGAAGTCCAGATGGAGATCATTGACCCTGGAAGTCCAGATTTTGTCAAAATTGGTTATTCTGTCCAATAGTTTTGCCATCATCTCATCATCATAGAACAACATTTCCTTATCCACCCCAATACCAGACACTTTCACCCCCTTCCTGCCCAGGCCATTTTTCAGCTTTCAGCACTCTCACATTTTGAATAACAATTGCACGGTCATGCTGCACTGTACTTTTATGAAATTGTTATAATTTTTTTTCACATAAACAGATTTCTTTTGGTGGTATTTAATGACCACTGGGTTTTTAATTAAAAAAAAAGACTGACAATTTTGAAAAAAAATGTTTTTCTTAGTTTCTTTTAGTAAATAGGTATTTTTTCTTCTTCACTGATGGCCACTGATAGGCTGCACTTATGGACACTGATTAGGTGGCACTAATGAGGAGTTACTGATATACTGCATTTATGGGCACTGAGAAGGTGGCACTGATATATGGCACTGATGAGTACTGATAGGCGGCATTGATGGGCACTGATGAGGTGGCACATATGGGCACTGATTAGGTGACACTGATGAGGAGGCACTGATATGCCACATTTATGGGCACTGAGAGGTGACACTAATATATGGCACTGATGAGTACTGATAGGTGGCACTGATGGGTGGCACTGGTGGGCACTGATAGGATGCACAGATAGGTGGCACTGGTGGGTGGCACTTTTGGGCACTGATGGGCATTGATGGGTGGCACTGATGGGCACTGAAAGCCAGCACTGACTGGCATCACTAATGGGCACTTTTTGGTGGCACTGTTGGGCACTGTTTGCTGGCACTGCTGGTGCTTTATTGTAATCAGTGCCCTGATTACATCTCTTGCTGCCCCCCTCGAGGAGATGCCGCTGATTGGCTCTCCTTGCCACACACTCTGTCAGTGTGAGGTGATGTGAGCCTATTACCGTCACTTCCTGTATTTACATTTGACCAGCTGTGATTGGACACAGCCTATCACATGGTTAAAGAGCCACGTCAGCGGCTATTTACAGAGATTTGGTCACGCCGTGTCCTAGCAACATGGAGTGCCCGTTCGGGTGAGCCGTCATATGACGTCCATCCAGAATGAGCCCACATTACCCCTCCGTCATTTGAGCAAGTGGTAAACCCGACTCTTAACTTCTTGAAAGTTTAGGGTTGGAGACTTCTAAGATTTGTTTAGTTGCAGTTAAGATAAATGTTAGAAGGTTAAACTGATGTTTGGAAATAACATCCATTTATTTTATTAACCACTTCAGCCCTTCATGACCAGGCCATTTTTTCCTATTTAGCAACTCGCTACTTTACCTGGTAATTGTGCGCTCTTGAAACATTGTAAACAAACAAAACATATATCATTTATTCACACAAATGGAGCTTTCTTGTGAAGATATTTGTGAGTTTTTATTTTCTATTATATAAATGAGAAAACACTTAAAAATTGTGAAAAAAACAATATTTTTTTTACTTTCTGTTATAAACCATACGCAACAAAAAATTTACAAATTTAAATTTCTTCATAACTTTTGCCTAAAATGTATTCTGTTATGTGCCGTTGTTTAAAAAAAAAATCCAAAAAGTGAATATTGATTGGTTTGTGTGAAAGTTAAAGCATCTACAAGCCATTGGCGGCTGGTGCTCAAATTTTTTATTGGGCACAAACAAATGGCACTAAAAGAAAGCTCTATTTGTTGGGAAAAAAGGACATCAATTTTATTTGGGTACAACGTCGCAAGACCGCGCAATTGTCAGTTAAAGCGATGCAGTAATGTAGAAAAATGATCCGCACTCCGCCTGTTGCTCTTAAAATGTCTTCATTTTATTGAATAGCCACAGTGAACAAATGCAGATTAAGTCAGTTGACGCGTTTCAGCCTATAAGGCCTTAGTCATAACCTTGACTATAGTGTGCCTGTACAGTGACACATATCACTGTACCATGTATAGAACCTGCTGCAGCAAAACTGACACCTAAAAGGAAAGAAAACTTACATTTAAATGGTGGGCAATACAAACATGTTAAAAAAAAAACAATCAAATCAATACCAGGCCCTTTGGACCTTTTGCCATTGGCGGACACCCAGATTTGCAGGGAGCCACACAGTGCATTCTAGGGCACTGATTGGCTGAAGCAAAGCACCTGACCACTGTCAAAGCCATGATTGGACAAAGTCATGATGACTTTGCCCAATAATGGCTCAGCGCTCATAGTCCCACCCCACACTATAAAAGATTCCTTCTCAATGGAGTACGTTGTTGGAGTGGAGATAGCTAGAACAGGGCTCACTTTGCTACTAGGAAGTTAGTATGTTATTGTCACTCTGAGTGTAGAGTGTTAGTGTTGTGTGTCAGTACAGTGTGAGTATAGTGTAGTGTCAGTGTAGTGTGTTAGTGTAGTGCAGTGTTTAACACAGCATTAAATATAGTGCTGTAAACCCTTTATTGTTTTTTTGTTTTTTTTGCCCCATGCCTGCCCCTCAGTCAGTGATGGTTTGGGAAGCTGTGTCATCTGCTGGTGTTGGTCCTCCTGTGTTTTATCAAGTCCAAAGTCAGCACAGCCCTCTAGCAGGAAATTCTAGAGCTCTTCATGCTTCCCTCTGCTGACCATATTTATGGAGATGCTGATTTAATTTTCCAGCAGGACTTGGCACCTCCCACAATGCCAAAGCTATCAATGCCAGGTCACATGATCATGGTATCACTGTGCTTGAGATGTGAGAAAACTCACCTGACCTAAATCCCATAGAGAATCTGTGGGGTATTGTCAAGAGGAAGAAGAGAGACACCAGACCCAACAATGCAGAGGAGCTAAAGACTTCTATCAAAGCAACCTCGGCTTCCATAACACCTCAGCAGTGCCACAGGCTGATCTCCTCCATGCCACGCCGCATTGATGCCGTAATTCATGCAAAAGGAGCCCTGACCAAGTATACTATACTCTACATGGCCAGACTAGTCAAAAACATTCCAATCTAACTTAGCTCCAACCCTACAAGCAGTCTATTTATCTGCAATGTCCACTGCCTCATTTACCTCCGAGATGCTTAAAGCCTATGTGGTGACTGATCCAAAACCGAGCAAAGAACCCACTTCCCCATCCAACTTTAGACCAATTTCTTTACTCAATACCGATGTTAAATTATATTCAAAAATCCTTCAAAAACAAATAGACTACTCCCTATCCTCCCTTCCCTTATAAAAACTGACCAATCTGGCTTCACCACAGGCAGACTGGCTTCTGATGGCACAAGAGTGAGAGTCATCAATGTTATGCACTATGCTAAATCCTGCAGAGTGCCGTCTCTGCTCCTTTCTTTGGATGCGGAGAAGGCATTCGACAGGATACATTGGGGCTAAATGAAACATACCCTACAAAAGTTTGGCTTCACCGGTCCCATCCTATCTGCCATATTAGCCCCGTACTCCTCCCCCTGTGCACAAGTCTATACTTCTATTCTGTTATCAAACAACTTCACCATTTCCAATGGTACAAGGCAGGGATGTCCCCTCTCCCTCTTTATCTCTAATCTTCTTATAGAACCACTAGCAGAGAGAATTAGAACCCACCCTAACATCTCAAAGGTTTTCTATACAAGGACGATCCCATGATATAAACATATTTGCAGATGATATTATCCTATTCTTAAGATCACCAGCTGCATCACTACAACATGCCCATGGCACCCTCAGTGAGTTCAGTAGAATCTCCTTCTATAAAGTTAACTTTACAAAATCAATTATCCTAGAACTGGGTGGACCACGTCCTCTAAGAACACAACTACATACAACCTTCCCCTTACTCTTGGAGTAAATCTAGTATATAAACCTGAAGACAGACTTTTCAGTAAGATAACATTTCTGTATTAAAAATCCTTTATTTGTAATTGATCTTATGTAATATTCTACTTTTCTTAGATACTGAATTTTGTAAGCCATAACCTTCAAAATTAAAAGAAAGAAGTTCTTGGAATGTATAACTCTGTGTGCAATGTATCTATATAAAATATATGAGTTTCACTTTTTGAATTGAATTACTGAAATAAATTAACATTTTGATGATCTTCTAATTTATAAAATGCTCCTGTATATCCCATAGGTTATGGACTCTATAACTTTCCTGCAGATTAAATAATATACACTCATTTGGATTATTTTCACCAAAAAAAAAAAAAAAAATGTAGCAGAATAAATTTTGACCCAAATGTATGAAGAAAGATTATTAGAATGCAAATTTTTTTTTGTTGTTGTTCATTTAGCAAAGAATACAAAAATCCGGTGGTAGTAAAAGAGGAAGTAAACCATTGATAAAAAATTGATGGGCACAGGTGGCTGCATATGATGGGCACATGTTGCTGCATATGATGAGCACAAGTAGCTGCGATTTATGGGCACAAGTGGTTGCGTTTGATGGGCACAATGGATGTGTTTTATAGGCACAATGGCTGCATTGAATAGGTACAATGGCTGTGTTTGATGGGCACAAGTGGCTGCATATGATGGGCACAGTGAGGCTTCAATTGATGGGGGGGGGGGTTTAGTATTTTTCAGTTTGTTTGCCCCCCAAAAAAAAGGCAAGTGCCCTCAGAAAGTGCTGTGTGGCTGAGCTGATTTTCCGGGGGGCGTGGCTAAGCGGATGGCGGCGTGACGTGTACGCTAGCTCTCCCCCTCCTGCTCGTGAGATCGATGGCAGCTGATCCGTGATCCGTGACCCACTGCTCCCGCTATACTGCCGCACCGCTATACCGCTATACCGCTATACCGCCGCACCGCCGAGACTCGATGTGACTCTCCTGAGTCCCGCTGACTCCCGCTGTGTCTGCCGAACAGTGCTGCTGATTTCACCGGGCTGCTGTAATACTCCCTGCAACACTTTCGCTACTAGCTGGGTCCTTGATGAGACAGTACCACTGGGCATCCGAGGAGTCTGCTGTGTCCTGCTGTGGTCTTGCTGTGTTGCTATTTGTGTCGTGATTCATTGGAAAAAAAACAACTGGTCTGGTGGCAAGGTGGAGGAGCGAGTAAAGGAGACAAGGGAGACGGGAACGGAGGAGATAATTATGAGAGAGAGTGGAGATAAAGGTGGACGTAAGTGCTAATTAAACGTAAGAAACTAGCCTTGGGAGTAATAGGACTTGCTGTGCAGCTATTATGCAATCATCAGGTCATCTCTCTGCCTAGACCCATCCGTCCATCCATCCATCCCCTCCTCCCATCCCTCCCTTCCTATTTATCTACTACTAATGGAAAAGACTTAAAAAAAAAAGGGAGATCCCTGAATCTTGAGATCTTTGAGAAATTAAGTGGACAGTTAGCACTTGTAATTCCTTTGCAGGAAAGTATACGGTGAGGTGTGCCTTTTGTGCTTTTGTGCTTATGGTAATGATAAACTGCTAAACTGCTGGGGAACTGTTGAATCTACATTACTTTATTAAACTGAATTAAGATTGAGTGAAATTTACGGTGTGCTTCTGTTAAGAAACAATTGGAAAGTGAGAGGGGCCCTCTTTCCTTTTTCATTTTATTGATTTCTAAAAACCTGGAAGTTACCTCTTTAGTGGGATGCACTGCACTAGGAAAAGGAGAGAGGAAAAATCTACGCAAAAGGAGTCAGTCCAACAGGAGATTAAAAGTTTTTTCCCACACACAAGAGCAGCTACAGCCCGGGCATCTACATTAGAGACCAGGGAGACAGCAGGTATTGAGATCCCAATGGCAGCACCACGGATGAGCCTCCCATTATCGCCAAACGCAGCGATGGATATAGGTCAGGTGCAGGCCGGGCCTGTATCTGGGCCTGTATCTGGGCTAGAGGTGGGACCCCGGGAAATATTGGAAGAACCCATAGGTGATATGGATTTAAGATCAGTAATGCAAGCCCTCCCAACCCATCAAGAAATAGAAACCCTGAAAACAATTATGCAGGCTCTCCCAACACGCCAAGAAATGGAGGCCCTGGTGTCCCGGCTTGAGGAGGGACACAGAAAGGAGATGCAATCAATACGGTCTGAGGTACAAGCCTTAACAGCAAAGGTCAATGTGGAAACATCAGCCCTTAGTAGTATAGAGGAGAGGGTTTCTAATTTAGAAAGAGAGCAGATAGCTCAAACATCAAGTGTTCAATTAAAATTTGAAGCAGCAGAGGACCGAAGCAGAAGAAATAATCTCAGATTTAGAGGCATTCCGGAAAGTATTGAGGCTGAACATTTATACAGTGCCGTAAATACTATATGTCATAACCTTGGGGTCAATATAGCTTCTGGAGAAATCGAATTTGACAGACTTCACAGAGCCCCAGGACCACGTGCGACAGATTTGTCCAGACCGAGGGATGTAATTGGGTGTTTACACAGATATGCCCACAGGGAGTTGATTAGTCGGAAAGCATGGGATGCAGGTCAGATAGTGTATGAAGGAGCGAAGATTAGCATTCTACCGGACTTATCAAAAGCTACTCTACAGCGAAGAGCTCAACTGCGGCCAATTTTGGAGAAAATCTGCAGGATGTACCTATCGTTGGGGATACCCAATTTCTCTAACGGTTAAAAGGGGATCAGTATCTTTTGTGATCTCGTCCCCACAGGACCTACCGGCATTATTTGCCTTTTTGAAAACCGATCACTGTGAAGTGCAAGATTGGCTTCAACCTATAAAGAAAAAACGATTAAAAGAAGGGGTCTTAAAAACTAGCGGTGAAAAAGTTTTGATGGGTAGTAAAGAGGGTACTGTACAGCAAATAGCTGATGCAGGCTCCATACCCTAGATTAAAAGGTTATAAGAGAATAAGGGTCACATATATATATTGGAGGATCCCCCCCCTAATTTTAATGGGCCAGGGTTCAATATGGTCCCTGGATAGTTTAATTTAGTATACTTTACATAGTATATAAATAAGATGATACAAATTAACATGTATAGGATTTATATGTTATTTTCCGCCACCCCAATTTTTTTTTCTTCCCCCCCCCTTTTTTTTATTTTTTTTTTTTTTTTTTTTCTTCTCACAAATAATAGTTAATAAAATATATTTTGGTGTTATTATATCACATAATTAAAATAAGGAGACTGGATGTTATGGATTTGGGGCTCACATAGAGTTGAATTGTTATAAGATGGAGAGGTAATGAGGTAGGGGGGGTGGGGATACACAAGGGTAGAAAGATGGATGAGGGGTTGTTGTAAAAATTATAATTATTATCACGGTTTTAGGGTTCACATGAACCTGGTTTGTTATTGCTCCGGGGGGTAAAATGGTAGCTAAATGAGGGGAGGGATAAGATGGGGATTGTGGAGGGTGGGTGGAAAGGGGGTGAAATAGAGAATGTAATTATAATATTCACTATAAAGTACACGTTTAAAATATACATTTATTTCAGGGTTGAGGGTGGGTGGAAAGGGGGGGGGAAATAAAGATTGTAATTATAATACTCACTATATAAGTACACATTTAAAATATACACTTATTTTTGGGTTAAAGGAGGGAGGGTGGAAAGGGAGTGGAATAAAGACTGTAATTATAATATTTATTATAAAGCACATGTTTAAAATATACCCCCTTTTTTTTTGGGGCCTATAGACGGAATTCAATTAAAATACATGGAGAGGGTATGGAAGAGTTATATATACTGTGTAATGTATAATAATGAATAGGAGAGGGAACCGAGGAAGAAAAGTTAGGACAAAATTATTGCAGTTGCTGGAATAGATGTGAATATTAAGGGATTTTGTTTTCTTTTTTTGGAGGGGGAATAGCGTTATACGCGCCCCGTATTTGTTAGCTACCCGCCCATACCTTACACCTACGGGAAGCTAAGAACCCATAGGTAGGTGTGGGGGAAATTTTGATATCTACTCCTCGTAGGGGGTCCCCCGTACCCCCTTTTTTTTTTTTTTTTATTTTTTTTTTTTTTTTCTCCCCTTTTAACAGCAAAGGGTTTTTTTTTTTTTTTTTTTTTTTTTTTTTTTTTTATGTTCCCATGGACAAGATGGAGGGATTACGCATAACATCACTTAATACCAAGGGACTTAACATCCCCGAGAAACGTAAAATGTTATTAAATGATTTAAAACGCTCTAAAACTGATATTGGCATGGTACAGGAAACACATCTGAAGGAGGGAAAATTTCCTTACCTTCAAAATAGAAACTTTCCAAATGTCTATCATGCCATAAATCAAGAGGCTAAAACCAAGGGCGTGGCGATTTTAATATCCAATCGAATACCGTGGTTCCTACTGGATAAATGTCAAGAGCCAGGGGGGAGATATTTGTTCCTTAAGGGACTTATAGGACAGGTTAAAGTAACTCTTGCTACAGTTTATGCCCCAAACACATACCAAGATGGATTTTTGAATAAAGCTCTATCAAAATTAATGGAATTCAAGGAGGGAACTCTTATTATTGGGGGGGACTTTAACGTCCCTCTAGACCCAAAATTGGATACCTCTAATAGGACATCATCCGTTTCTGAAAAAATTAGGAAAAATATTCTTCGTAAATTAAATGAACTTCAACTGGTTGATGTATGGAGGGCCTTCCATGCTGAGGAGAGGGATTATACATTCTTTTCAAACCCCCATCAACGGTATTCACGCATCGATTTCTTTTTTCTATCTCAGCGAACATTATCATTAGTACAGGACATACGTATAGGAAATATAACATGGTCTGACCATGCGCCAGTAACGATTAATATCCTCTTGAAGGATGCTCTATATAAAACGGACTGGAACTGGAAAATGAATGAAAGCCTTTTACAACGTCCTGAAATCCAAGAAGAGATAATTAAAGAAATCGATTCGTATTTCAAAATTAATGATAATGGAGAGACTGAAATGGGGATAGTGTGGGAAGCCCATAAAGTAGTAATTAGAGGAATCCTAATAAAACATGGGTCCCGAATAAAAAGAGCTCGAGAAATGGAAACAGGCAGATTATTGGAAATGATAAGGAAGATAGAGATACAACATAAGAAGACAATGGAGAAGGATATGGGGACAGAACTAGCACATTTAAGAAGACAGTTATCAGATCTCCTCCGATATAAGGTAAGGGCTATTTTACAACAAGAAAGGGGAGTAATATATGAATCAGGTGATAAATGTGGCAAAGTGCTAGCAAGGAAATTAAAAAAACAACGACTCCGTTCATATATACCCTATATCAGGACAAAAGGAAATTCTAAATCCCTAGTACCAAAAGATATTGCAGAGGAATTCAGACAATATTATACTTCATTGTATAATCTTCCAGTTCCCCTCCATTCCTCTTCCTCTTCATCACTAGAGGAATATCTTGAATCCTCACACTTAGCGAAATTGTCATCCTCAGCACGAAGAAAACTTGAATTACCAATAACAACAGAAGAAGTAACCTCGGCAATAAAGATGTTGAGGCAAGGAAGGGCTCCTGGTCCAGATGGATTTTCTCTGCAATATTTTAAAAGTTTTCATTTGCAACTTGTCCCTCATATGGTTAAAACATTTAACATACAAGGGAAAATCAGGCCTCCACCTGTAGAAGCATTAAGGGCACATATCGTACTTATTCCAAAAGAAGGAAAGGATCAATCAATATGCAGTAGCTACCGTCCAATATCATTATTAAATACGGATTACAAAATATTTACAAAGATACTCGCAGCTCGCCTAGAACCGTTTATGACGCAGCTGGTTCATATGGACCAAGTGGGGTTCGTCCCCACACGTGAAGCTAGGGATAGCACAATTAAGGTCCTGAATCTAATTCAATATGTAAATCAGAGGAAGCTGCCGAGTATCTTTGTTAATACAGACGCAGAAAAGGCCTTTGATAGGGTCAGTTGGTCCTTTATGTTAGGAGTTTTAAAGCAGATGGGCCTTGGGGATCGAATGTTGGACTGGATAGCAGGAATATACTCAAAGCCACAGGCACTGGTAAAGGTTAATGGGATAAACTCTGAAAATTTTCAAATATCTAATGGGACACGTCAGGGATGCCCCCTGTCGCCTCTTTTATTTGCACTATCATTAGAACCTCTGTTAAATAGAATAAGATGGAACCCCGATATTAAAGGTATCTCTATAGCGGATCAGGAATATAAACTCTCAGCATATGCAGATGATTTATTATTTTCACTTTCTAATCCACAAATATCATTACCCAATTTATTGGGGGAAATTGAGCACTATGGTGTTCTATCTAATTTTAAAATAAATTATGGTAAGTCAGAGGCGATGGGGATATCACTGGGGAATCCCATTCAAAAAAATTTAGAGGATAACTTCAAGTTTAAATGGACAGCCACAGCGCTGAATTATCTAGGGATACAGATCCCACCTAACCTAATAGATGCATACGCATTGAACTTTCCACCCTTATTAAGGGAAATTATTACAAGGTTGAATGAGTGGAATAAATCCTCACATTCCTGGTTTGGAAGAAGTAACATTTTGAAAATGAATATCGTCCCTAAGTTTCTTTATCTGTTTCAGGCACTACCAATCCGGATTCCACTGGCTTTCTTTAGCAAAATTCGGACAATTTTTACAAAGTTCATATGGGCAAGTAAGCACCCTAGGATTAACAGGAAATTACTAACTATGCCTAAAGAAGCGGGTGGAATCGCAGCACCGGACTTATATAAATACTATCAAGCCACCCAGCTGGGTAGAATTGTGGATTGGTGCTGCCATAGAGACAGTAAAAGATGGGTTGCTATGGAACAACAAGTAAGTCCCATCCCCTTAGATAGAGCCTTGTGGTGCGGCACAGCTATACCTCTTATATTAAGAGCTCATCCCTTAGTAGGACCTACGCTCCAGATGGGAATAAAAGTAGTGCGGAATCCCAGAATCTCAACAGTTAAATCTCCTTTATTTCCTATTCTAGGGAACCCACTATTCCCGCCTGGCATGGAACTAGGTATATTTAGAAATTTAAGAGAGAAGGGTTGTTTCCAGGCATTACACTTTTTGAGATCTAAAAAATGGCCATCAATAGAAACGCTAATGCAACCAGGAGGACAATATGAATTACCCCTCTGGCAGGCGCTACAAGTTAAACATTTTTTGGACACCTTAGGACCGGCTAAGGATTTTGATCGTCCACTTACTAAGTTTGAAAAGTACTGTGAAAATAAGGAGCCCCTTTCCCATATTATCTCCAAAATATATGCATTGCTAATTTCTCCTTTGGAGGATAATGGCATAGTGAGTTTGGATAAATGGGAAAGAGATCTCGGACAAACTTTTACCCCGACTCAACGTCAGAAAATAATACACTTGACTTTGAAATCATCTAGGTGTGTTAAGATACAGGAACTAAATTACAAAGTACTAATGCGTTGGTATTATACTCCATCACGAATGCATACCTTTTTTCCAGAGACATCAGATAAATGTTGGAGATGTGGTAAGGAGAGAGGCACTATTGCCCATATTTTTTGGTATTGTCCAATGATCAGACAGTTCTGGGAAGAAGTTCAGAAAATCTCTCAATTGTTTACTGAGTATCATCTCGAGGAAGATCCGGCCTTCTTCCTATTACAATGTACACATATTCCATTAGAGAGATATAAGAATTCAATGTTATGCCATCTGGTGAATGCAGCTAAAAGCTGCATAACCATTCGTTGGAAAGAAAAGGGAGCACCGCGAATTTCACAATGGTTAAACAAAGTAAGGAAAATTGGGATCATGGAAAATTTGATCCCTATGCCCTCTGAGGAAAGGGAAGCCATAGCGCAAATCTGGGCTCCATGGGAGATTTTTTTTACAGTCAGAGGAGGGGAAGAGGTTGATTGGAGAAGAAATTGAAGATTAGGTGAGCTGGTTGAGTAATGTAAACTAAACCCGCCGGTGGGTGGGATTGATCTCTCCCCCCCTCCCCCCTTTATCCCCCCTTTATTCCCCCTTTTTTTTTTTTTTTTGTTTGTTTGTTTGTTTGTTTGTTTTTGTTTTTGTTGGACCACTATGAGGAATAGATACTATATACTGTATTGGATATTGTACTGATACTGTCTTGTTTTTGTTTTGTTCATAAAAAGGGCAGGAATGCATTATGTTGTACTTCATTGATTAATGATGTTGTTTTGTATTCTTGCAAAGAAATAAAGAATTATAAGAAAAAAAATTAAAAATCTTCTCCCTCCAGATCACTTGCATCGATGACATCATCGGCGCTGTATACTGTAAATATCTCCTAAATGGCAGACGTTTAGATATTTACAGTACTTATAGGTAAGCCTTATTCTAGGCTTATCATAGGTATAACATGTGAAGGGAGGTTTACAGCCTCTTTAAATACCACCAAAAGAAACCTCTATAAAATGATAACAATATTTTATCCTAATGGGAGTGTTGAGTGCCATTTTAAGTAAGCTGTTAGCAGGCTTCAGCAGGCTTTTCCCAAGCTTCAAGAAGTGCTGAAGCCTGCTAGCAGCTTGCTGTTTCCCTGGTCCCAGCAGCCGGGGAATGACAACTCCGTAACTGGAAGCTCTCAGAGCTGAGCTCTTCAGGGTTTCATGGAGAGCAGATTACAGAAATGCAGACATGTTGGACCGCACTATACACTGCTATGTGGAAATTAGCAGGAGAAAGTATCGAGGAGTCAGATTGGAGCCGACATCGCAGGTTGTAGTTAGAAGTTTGAATGTTGATAATTGGAAGCCAGTAATCAGATAGACGGGGAAGCAGCATTTGTGAAGTCAGAGGCAGGAGCAGGTATTAGGATGGATGGTATTGGTTGTTTTTTTATTTTTTATTTTTTTTGCTACTTAGGATTTGAATGTTCCAGTTTATATGGCTCCTATTCCTGCTATGATCCTTGCGTGACCCGCACTGTGCTCGATGAGCCCTGGAGAAGTGCAAACTACACACAATCTCCAACCCCGAACTGTGATCTTTCCATGAACGGATGGTATCAGTTTAATGGTAGTGGAGGTGTTCGTATACCAGAATACTGTGTACCCGTATATAGATGTAATACGTACACTCCAGTGTGGATGAATGGAGCACATCCGGTTATTACAGACGGCATCGTGAATCGCATGGCTTGTACTCACTGGGGTGGAACCTGCTGCTACTGGACATCAACCATCCAGGTTAAGGCTTGTCCTCTGGGGTACTATGTGTACAAATTAATCAGAACTCCAGGATCAGTTTGCCCACTGATTTATTGTACAGGTAAGTGATTCATTTCCTTTTCCCTCGTTAAAAGAAAACAGTCATTATATCTATTAAGGTTTAAAGTCCTCCAGGTTGCAGAATATCTGGAGGCAGCAAATCAAGATGAACTGAATTATCAGACTGAGTTTTTGGTGTTTTTGTTGACTTTTGTGTAACGAAATGTAGACAAATCACTGCACTTAATGCCCAGAATTTTACTTCTTTTTGGATGGATCCCGGGAAGAGTTCTGTCAGGCTTTTATTTCTGGAAGGTTTAGGGCGGCATTTCTCAATCTATTTACCTCAGAGGAGCCCTTGAATTAATTTTAAGCCATAGAAACGCCCCCCCCCCCCCCCCCCCCCCACCGCTAAAAGTTATTAAATCTACAACTCTTGATATATTAGTAAAAGTAAATTTGGACTACCTAGAGTATTTGATACCCTGGGCAGATGATATATTTATAGCACCCATTGTCAGGACCTGGATCACCTGCTGGTGGCACTGTGCTTCCCACAGCAGAAGGTTTCAGTTTGGTTGTCCACCAGCAGGTGCCTCACAACTGCCAGTAATCAGTCACCTCCTGATGCTGGCTGCTGGGAGGGTATTTATGTCCTCCTCTGCAATTACATTTCACGTCAGTGTTTTGCATTTGTATTTGCACTACCAATTAACCACTTCAGCCCTGGGAAGAGTTGACTGATGAATGACCAGGCCATTTTTTGCGTTTCGGCACTGCTTCGCTTTAACTGATAATTGCGCGGTCGTGCATCACTGCACCCATACAAAATTGAGGCCCTTTTTTTCCCACAAATAGAGCTTTCCTTTGGTGGCATTTTATTTTTTATTGTTTGTGATATAAACAAGAAAGTGAGCCAATTTTGAAAAAACACAATATTTTGTACTTTTTGCTATAATAAATATCCCCTTTTTTTTTAAAGCAATTTTTTTCTCAGTTTAGGCCAATATGTATTCTTCTACATAATTTTGGTAAAAAAATCACAATAAACATATATTAATTGGTTTGCACAAAAGTTATAGCATCTACAAAATAGGGGATAGATTTATAGCATTTTTATTATTATTTTTACTAGTAATGGTGGCAATCTGCGATTTTTATCAGGACTGAGACATTATGGGGACACGTTGGACACTTTTGACACATTTTTGGGATCATTGGCAATTATACAGCGATCAGAGCTATAAAAATGCACTTATTACTGTAAAAATGTCACTAGCAGGGAAGGGGTTAACACTAGGGGGCAATAAATGGGTTAACTGTGTTCCCTGTGTGTGTTTCTAACTGTGGGGGGAGGGGACTGACCTAGAGGAAATGACGGATTGTGGTTCCTAGCTATGATGAACACACCATCTGTCTCCCCTCACAGAGCAGAACAGGGTTTTGTTGTGTTTACACACACACTTCCGTGTTCTGCCTCTCGTGCCTATGAGAGATCCACGGGCCGGGGGTGGGGGTGCCGGAGCCACGATTTGTGGATGGGAGGGGCGGTTGGTGTTCACAGGTGGCTGCATTTGATGAGCAAGTGGCTGCATATAATGGGCACAATGGCTGCATTTGATGGGAACAATTAGCTACGTTTGATGGGCAAAAGTAGCTGCATTTGATGGGCACAGGTGGCTACATTTGATGGGCAAGTGGCAGCGTTTGATGGGCACAATGGCTGCTTTTGATGGGCAGAGGTGGCTGCGTTCGATGGGCAAGTGGCTGCATATGATAGGCACAATGGCTGGGTTTGATGGGCACAAGTGGCTGCGTTTGATGCGCACCAGTAGCTGCGTTTGAAGCGTACCAGTGGCTGTGTTTGATGGGCACAATGGCTGCATTTGATGGGCAAGTGGCTGTATATGATGGGCACAGGTGGCTGCATATGATGGGCACAAGTGGCTGCATATGATGGGCAAAACTGGCACCATTTGATGGGCACAAGTGGCTGAATTTGATGGGCACAGGTGGCTGCATATGATGGGCACATGTTGCTGCATATGATGAGCACAAGTAGCTGCGATTTATGGGCACAAGTGGTTGCGTTTGATGGGCACAATGGATGTGTTTTATAGGCACAATGGCTGCATTGAATAGGTACAATGGCTGTGTTTGATGGGCACAAGTGGCTGCATATGATGGGCACAGTGAGGCTTCAATTGATGGGGGGGGGGGTTTAGTATTTTTCAGTTTGTTTGCCCCCCAAAAAATTTGAGCACCAGCCGCCACTGCTTTCTTGTCCCTATATACCTGAGCGTCACCACTTACACATTTCCGGGTCACAGCCCTTCATCACAGCGGCAACATTCAAATGAATTCTCTCACCTCTGATGGGAAAAAATTGTTTCTGAGGCGGCAAAAAGAGAAGAGTAAAGTGGGCACAAAGAATGTGTAAAAATTGCATGTAATGCATATTAACCACTTCAGCCCCGGATGATTTTAACCCCTTTCTTACCAGCCCTTTTTTGCGATTCGGCACTGAGTCGTTTTAACTGACAATTGCGCGGTCATGCGGTGCTGCACCCAAACAAAATTGACGTCATTTTTTTGCCACAAATAGAGCTTTCTTGTGGTGGTATTTGATCACCTCTGCGGTTTTTAGATTTTGTGCTATAAACAAAAGAAGAGCAAAAATTTTGAAAAAAACTAAATATTTTTTACTAAGTGCTATAATAAATATCTCATTTTTAAAAAACAAAAACAAATTTTTCCCTCAGTTTAGGTCGATATGTATTGTACATATTTTTGATAAAAATAATAATCGCAATAAGCGTATATTGATTGGTTTGCGCAAAAGTTATCGCGTTTACAAAATAGGGGATAGGTTTATGGCATTTTTTTTTACTAGTAATGGCGCCGATCTGCGATTTTTTTTCATGACTGCGACATTGTGACGCACATTTTGGACACTTTTGACACATTTTTGGGACCATTTACATTTACACAGCGATCGGTGCTATAAAATTGCACTGATTACTGTGTAAATGTGACTGGCAGGGAAGGGGATAACACCAGGGGGAGCTGTAGGGGTTGATTATGTTTCCTGGGAGTGATTCTAACTTTGGGGGGAGGGGACTTACAAGGGGAGGAGACTGATCAGTGTTACTCTGTACTGGGAACCCACCATCGGTCTCCTCTCCTCTGACAGGACGTGGATCTCTGTGTTTACATACACAGATCCACGGTCCTGCTGTGTTCCCGGGCAATCGCGGGTGCCTGGTGGACATCCAGACACGTGCACCGAGTCCCGAGTGACGCCGCGGGCACGCAAACGTGTCACCGGAAGCGTGCACGCACCCCCAAGCAGCCGGGAATGGGAGGACATCATATGACGCCCGCCCAGGATGGGAGATCCCATCTGCGGGCGTCATATTACTATGGGTGGGTAGGGATGTGGTTAATAACAAAATAATAAAAACAGATAAAAAGCCAATAGACAGATCTGAATCAAATGAAATATCAAAACATGTCAGCTCAAAACCATACAGTCATAAATATTAACCCTAATATGTACAACATAAAAATAAATAAGAATATAAAGTATGAATAGTACCCGATACAATACCCAGCCTGCCTGGGAGGACTAAATAGTCTGTTGCACCTCTTGTGATACTTGGTAATGCCAAGCTGCACAAGAGGGGGGATGTGCTAAAACTGGAGCTCTCTGAATCTGGTGCAGCTGTGTATGGTAGCCAATCAGCATCTATCTTCAGCTTGTCCAATTAAGCTTTGACAATAAAACCTGGAAGTTGATTGGTTTCTATACAAGGCTGTACCCAATTTTGCACTCTCCAGTTTTAGTGGATTAATATTAACCCACCCAAATAGGCCTAGAATGTTGCCAACATCCCCAATTATTAGGAGCCATATAGAAAGGGAACCCCCCCCCCCCCCATATACACAAGGGGACTTCTGAGGCAACAAATTTAGAAAATGTAATTAATACATTTTATTTAAACAATATTTCAGAATTGGTGCATACATCACCATGTACCAACATATTAAAGTGACATGACAGAAGTGAATAGGATAGACGTGTTCTCCTTTGCCGTGTTTCAGGACCTGTGAAGAGCCCTTTCTTCAGGGACATTCCATAAGGAGATTAACAAATGGCAACACTCTATAATAAAACACAACACACATTAAGAATCAATGGCCAGAGACAAAAATGGGAGAATCGCATGACGTGAGTTTGGAAATGAGTTGGTATCTCCTGGAGAAAGGACCATTCACAGGTCCTGAAACGCGTCGGACACAGCACCAGGAGACCACTTCTATCCTATTCAATTCTGTCATATCATTTTAATATGTTGGTACATGGTGATGTATGCACCAATAAACATTGTTTAAATAAAATGGATTCTATTTGGCTCCAGTTTTATTGAATTGAGGTTTTTTGTTTTCTTTACTACAAACACAATGAGTTGTATGATAATCATAATGACTACTGTGAATACTAATAAAGTGAGAATACTGATATTTTAGATTCACAAAGACAAAATATTTAGCAGTTTGACATTTTGTTTTTACCTAGATCCCAATCAATGTTTTCCTGATGAAAAGAGCGGCATTGTTAATGGAGTATTAGGATGTTATTGCAGTTCATCATTCTATAACATCGCTGCTATGAATTATGCCATGCCTAAAGGTAAGGTGATAAGGTGATATGTTCACAAAGTGGAATCTTAGTAGATGTGCTTCCATATTATCCCAAATTTTCTTTGTGGCGATTAACAAACTAATAGCTAATAGTCAACATGTCACCGATCCAAGTCTGCATGGAGATCCAACCCTGTGGAGCTCCACCGGTGCCCCAAACCTTACTGACTGGTTCCGATGCAAACAAAAAGTTGCAGAGATGGAAGAACCCATCAGCCAGTGACACCCTTGAAAAATGTACACAAATCTTCTGGCTTCATTTTTAGGAATCTGTGGAATATATACTTGTTTGATGGAGGATTCTCCCTGTAGCGGTACCCTCATAAGGGCTGCTGATTTGGTTACTTAGCAATCCGCCAATCACCCTGCTACCATCCACCCCACGATCAATAGACTCAAAGGACACTCAATTCCACATCTTTTTTGCTTTATAGTGGGATGGTACTTGAACTTGGGAAAGAGGGTGTTATGAGATGCCCATAGTATTTAACATATTACACGTTAGATGTAGTTATTCGGTGGCCGTGGCCTTGCAAAGAAAGACTGAATACACGGCTTGCACCTCAATCTCTTCTATTTGAATAACTCTTCTGCAGGCTACTGGTTTCCCTGGACAAATCCTTACTGCAAATCTTCTCATTTCTTCCTTCCATTTAAACAAAGAAGAATCACTCTGAATAACTCATCCTTGTTGACCATGATGGGATTGTCCATGCGAATCCCACAGCCACACAGTCTTTGGAAGGCACTACCATTGTGCTAACCAGGCTGGAGATGACTTGGTATCTCCACACGATGACCTGACACATGACAGTGAGGGGACCACTGCTTTCAGCCAGTCCAAGATTATCAGCGATGTGTTCCCCGGCCACAGCATTCTGCACTGACCTTTCTTTGGGAGGATAATAGTTCTGTGTCCCCGGTCACAGAACGCTGCTCTACTCTCCTCCACTTAATGGCTACTTCTCCCTTCCAGATCTCCTCCAGCATGCAAGTCCTGTGTTCCCCGGTCAGAGCAGCTTGATAGTTCCTTGAGGATGAAGATCTTTATCTTAAAATCCTTCCTAGTGGTTCCTCCATCCCTCCTCCACGCTTGGCACATCCCCACGTTGGGACGCCCGGAACAGCAGCTCAGTACTCCATTGTCTGTTTCTACTTTTCAGACTCCCCCTGGAAGCATGTGACCCCAGCTTATAAGAGAGGCCTGCCCCCTGCCAATACTGAAAGATGATTGGTCAGGGCTCCTCACATGAGCTGCCTGCCACTCAGGTCTCAAGTCCATCCTCTCTTCCAGAACCATCCATCTGAAAGCAAAGGAGGAATCTCAGAGCCAGAGTCCAGGTGACCCCACCCCCCACTACACTGAGTTTCAAATCACAACCAGGCCCAGCCTAAAGCACAGGCCTGGCTAAATGTATCTGCATCTGAGCCCTGTGCTTAGAAAAATCCTACTCTAGCACCTACCTTTAGTGATGGCCGAACGGTTCGCCCGGCGGTCGTTTCGCGGCGAATTTCCGACATTCGCGGTCCGCACGTTCGAACGCCTTTTTCCGTCGTTCGCCGCGGCGGACTTACGTGTTTAATGTATACAAGAACTTTAACCTTTGGTGACACGTTTATCATGTGATACAGGACAGCCAATTGAGCCATGACAGCACATGGACACTTGTACATTCCCCCTAACCTATAAATACACCCGATCCGGTGGCCATTTTACATTCTTTCTTCTGTTACGATAGGGACAGGTTCCTGTGTGGAGTAGGGAGAGATAAACCACTAGCTATTTGGTACACAAAAGTTCTTTTCAGGACTGGTATAGGTGTTAGGTGTTGATAGGTTTGCTGTGCTGCTGATTCTTGCAGCAGCCTGAGTGTCTTTTGTTAGTTTAGAGAAAGGGAAAGGACGGTGTATGCTACAGGGACAGCCAGATTAGTCTTTCATCATCATCATCATCATCATCATCATTAGCTGTTACTATCAAGGTCCACAAAAGAGCTGTTCCAGTAACCACTAATCGTTCTCTTTTTTTGCCAATTTGTATAGGGACAGGAAGGAAGCAGTGTTGTCAGGCAGTGAGGGTAATTTTAAAGACTTGCTGTTATTATTAGTTCCACAAAGGTTCTTTTCAGGACTGGTATCAGTGGTACAGTAATAGGCTTGTACATGTATAATATTCTTTCTTCCAAATATAGAAAGGATATTATACTTGACTGCTGCCCTTCTGCTGCAGTCTGCTAAACATTCACAACTCACTTGTTCCACAAAAGTTCTTATAAGGACTGGTAACTTGGTATAGGGTGCTACGGTACATAGGCTTGAGTGCGGTACAGTCTGCTGTTCTGTAAGGACCGCTATCGGTCCACAATAGATAGGGTTGACGTGCACCACTGCTGACCGCTGCCCTATACTGCAGCAGTCCTTCAGCGGTATAGGGACTGACGTACAGTCTGCTAATCACTAACACACAACCTGCTTGTTCCACAAAAGTTCTTATAAGGACTGGTAACTTGGTATAGGGTGCTACGGTACATAGGCTTGAGTGCGGTACAGTCTGCTGTTCTGTAAGGACCGCTATCGGTCCACAATAGATAGGGTTGACGTGCACCACTGCTGACCGCTGCCCTATACTGCAGCAGTCCTTCAGCGGTATAGGGACTGACGTACAGTCTGCTAAACACTAATACACAACCTGCTTGGTCCACAAAAGTTCTTATAAGGACTGGTAACTTGGTATAGGGTGCTACGGTACATAGGCTTGAGTGCGGTACAGTCTGCTGTTCTGTAAGGACCGCTATCGGTCCACAATAGATAGGGTTGACGTGCACCACTGCTGACCGCTGCCCTATACTGCAGCAGTCCTTCAGCGGTATAGGGACTGACGTACAGTCTGCTAAACACTAATACACAACCTGCTTGGTCCACAAAAGTTCTTATAAGGACTGGTAACTTGGTATAGGGTGCTACGGTACATAGGCTTGAGTGCGGTACAGTCTGCTGTTCTGTAAGGACCGCTATCGGTCCACAATAGATAGGGTTGACGTGCACCACTGCTGACCGCTCACCTATACTGCAGCAGTCCTTCAGCGGTATAGGGACTGACGTACAGTCTGCTAATCACTAACACACAACCTGCTTGTTCCACAAAAGTTCTTATAAGGACTGGTAACTTGGTATAGGGTGCTACGGTACATAGGCTTGAGTGCGGTACAGTCTGCTGTTCTGTAAGGACCGCTATCGGTCCACAATAGATAGGGTTGACGTGCACCACTGCTGACCGCTGCCCTATACTGCAGCAGTCCTTCAGCGGTATAGGGACTGACGTACAGTCTGCTAAACACTAACACACAACCTGCTTGGTCCACAAAAGTTCTTATAAGGACTGGTAACTTGGTATAGGGTGCTACGGTACATAGGCTTGAGTGCGGTACAGTCTGCTGTTCTGTAAGGACCGCTATCGGTCCACAATAGATAGGGTTGACGTGCACCACTGCTGACCGCTGCCCTATACTGCAGCAGTCCTTCAGCGGTATAGGGACTGACGTACAGTCTGCTAATCACTAACACACAACCTGCTTGTTCCACAAAAGTTCTTATAAGGACTGGTAACTTGGTATAGGGTGCTACGGTACATAGGCTTGAGTGCGGTACAGTCTGCTGTTCTGTAAGGACCGCTATCGGTCCACAATAGATAGGGTTGACGTGCACCACTGCTGACCGCTGCCCTATACTGCAGCAGTCCTTCAGCGGTATAGGGACTGACGTACAGTCTGCTAAACACTAATACACAACCTGCTTGGTCCACAAAAGTTCTTATAAGGACTGGTAACTTGGTATAGGGTGCTACGGTACATAGGCTTGAGTGCGGTACAGTCTGCTGTTCTGTAAGGACCGCTATCGGTCCACAATAGATAGGGTTGACGTGCACCACTGCTGACCGCTGCCCTATACTGCAGCAGTCCTTCAGCGGTATAGGGACTGACGTACAGTCTGCTAAACACTAATACACAACCTGCTTGGTCCACAAAAGTTCTTATAAGGACTGGTAACTTGGTATAGGGTGCTACGGTACATAGGCTTGAGTGCGGTACAGTCTGCTGTTCTGTAAGGACCGCTATCGGTCCACAATAGATAGGGTTGACGTGCACCACTGCTGACCGCTGCCCTATACTGCAGCAGTCCTTCAGCGGTATAGGGACTGACGTACAGTCTGCTAAACACTAATACACAACCTGCTTGGTCCACAAAAGTTCTTATAAGGACTGGTAACTTGGTATAGGGTGCTACGGTACATAGGCTTGAGTGCGGTACAGTCTGCTGTTCTGTAAGGACCGCTATCGGTCCACAATAGATAGGGTTGACGTGCACCACTGCTGACCGCTCACCTATACTGCAGCAGTCCTTCAGCGGTATAGGGACTGACGTACAGTCTGCTAATCACTAACACACAACCTGCTTGTTCCACAAAAGTTCTTATAAGGACTGGTAACTTGGTATAGGGTGCTACGGTACATAGGCTTGAGTGCGGTACAGTCTGCTGTTCTGTAAGGACCGCTATCGGTCCACAATAGATAGGGTTGACGTGCACCACTGCTGACCGCTGCCCTATACTGCAGCAGTCCTTCAGCGGTATAGGGACTGACGTACAGTCTGCTAATCACTAACACACAACCTGCTTGTTCCACAAAAGTTCTTATAAGGACTGGTAACTTGGTATAGGGTGCTACGGTACATAGGCTTGAGTGCGGTACAGTCTGCTGTTCTGTAAGGACCGCTATCGGTCCACAATAGATAGGGTTGACGTGCACCACTGCTGACCGCTGCCCTATACTGCAGCAGTCCTTCAGCGGTATAGGGACTGACGTACAGTCTGCTAAACACTAATACACAACCTGCTTGGTCCACAAAAGTTCTTATAAGGACTGGTAACTTGGTATAGGGTGCTACGGTACATAGGCTTGAGTGCGGTACAGTCTGCTGTTCTGTAAGGACCGCTATCGGTCCACAATAGATAGGGTTGACGTGCACCACTGCTGACCGCTCACCTATACTGCAGCAGTCCTTCAGCGGTATAGGGACTGACGTACAGTCTGCTAATCACTAACACACAACCTGCTTGTTCCACAAAAGTTCTTATAAGGACTGGTAACTTGGTATAGGGTGCTACGGTACATAGGCTTGAGTGCGGTACAGTCTGCTGTTCTGTAAGGACCGCTATCGGTCCACAATAGATAGGGTTGACGTGCACCACTGCTGACCGCTCACCTATACTGCAGCAGTCCTTCAGCGGTATAGGGACTGACGTACAGTCTGCTAATCACTAACACACAACCTGCTTGTTCCACAAAAGTTCTTATAAGGACTGGTAACTTGGTATAGGGTGCTACGGTACATAGGCTTGAGTGCGGTACAGTCTGCTGTTCTGTAAGGACCGCTATCGGTCCACAATAGATAGGGTTGACGTGCACCACTGCTGACCGCTGCCCTATACTGCAGCAGTCCTTCAGCGGTATAGGGACTGACGTACAGTCTGCTAAACACTAATACACAACCTGCTTGGTCCACAAAAGTTCTTATAAGGACTGGTAACTTGGTATAGGGTGCTACGGTACATAGGCTTGAGTGCGGTACAGTCTGCTGTTCTGTAAGGACCGCTATCGGTCCACAATAGATAGGGTTGACGTGCACCACTGCTGACCGCTGCCCTATACTGCAGCAGTCCTTCAGCGGTATAGGGACTGACGTACAGTCTGCTAAACACTAATACACAACCTGCTTGGTCCACAAAAGTTCTTATAAGGACTGGTAACTTGGTATAGGGTGCTACGGTACATAGGCTTGAGTGCGGTACAGTCTGCTGTTCTGTAAGGACCGCTATCGGTCCACAATAGATAGGGTTGACGTGCACCACTGCTGACCGCTCACCTATACTGCAGCAGTCCTTCAGCGGTATAGGGACTGACGTACAGTCTGCTAATCACTAACACACAACCTGCTTGTTCCACAAAAGTTCTTATAAGGACTGGTAACTTGGTATAGGGTGCTACGGTACATAGGCTTGAGTGCGGTACAGTCTGCTGTTCTGTAAGGACCGCTATCGGTCCACAATAGATAGGGTTGACGTGCACCACTGCTGACCGCTGCCCTATACTGCAGCAGTCCTTCAGCGGTATAGGGACTGACGTACAGTCTGCTAAACACTAATACACAACCTGCTTGGTCCACAAAAGTTCTTATAAGGACTGGTAACTTGGTATAGGGTGCTACGGTACATAGGCTTGAGTGCGGTACAGTCTGCTGTTCTGTAAGGACCGCTATCGGTCCACAATAGATAGGGTTGACGTGCACCACTGCTGACCGCTGCCCTATACTGCAGCAGTCCTTCAGCGGTATAGGGACTGACGTACAGTCTGCTAAACACTAATACACAACCTGCTTGGTCCACAAAAGTTCTTATAAGGACTGGTAACTTGGTATAGGGTGCTACGGTACATAGGCTTGAGTGCGGTACAGTCTGCTGTTCTGTAAGGACCGCTATCGGTCCACAATAGATAGGGTTGACGTGCACCACTGCTGACCGCTGCCCTATACTGCAGCAGTCCTTCAGCGGTATAGGGACTGACGTACAGTCTGCTAAACACTAATACACAACCTGCTTGGTCCACAAAAGTTCTTATAAGGACTGGTAACTTGGTATAGGGTGCTACGGTACATAGGCTTGAGTGCGGTACAGTCTGCTGTTCTGTAAGGACCGCTATCGGTCCACAATAGATAGGGTTGACGTGCACCACTGCTGACCGCTCACCTATACTGCAGCAGTCCTTCAGCGGTATAGGGACTGACGTACAGTCTGCTAATCACTAACACACAACCTGCTTGTTCCACAAAAGTTCTTATAAGGACTGGTAACTTGGTATAGGGTGCTACGGTACATAGGCTTGAGTGCGGTACAGTCTGCTGTTCTGTAAGGACCGCTATCGGTCCACAATAGATAGGGTTGACGTGCACCACTGCTGACCGCTGCCCTATACTGCAGCAGTCCTTCAGCGGTATAGGGACTGACGTACAGTCTGCTAATCACTAACACACAACCTGCTTGTTCCACAAAAGTTCTTATAAGGACTGGTAACTTGGTATAGGGTGCTACGGTACATAGGCTTGAGTGCGGTACAGTCTGCTGTTCTGTAAGGACCGCTATCGGTCCACAATAGATAGGGTTGACGTGCACCACTGCTGACCGCTGCCCTATACTGCAGCAGTCCTTCAGCGGTATAGGGACTGACGTACAGTCTGCTAAACACTAATACACAACCTGCTTGGTCCACAAAAGTTCTTATAAGGACTGGTAACTTGGTATAGGGTGCTACGGTACATAGGCTTGAGTGCGGTACAGTCTGCTGTTCTGTAAGGACCGCTATCGGTCCACAATAGATAGGGTTGACGTGCACCACTGCTGACCGCTCACCTATACTGCAGCAGTCCTTCAGCGGTATAGGGACTGACGTACAGTCTGCTAATCACTAACACACAACCTGCTTGTTCCACAAAAGTTCTTATAAGGACTGGTAACTTGGTATAGGGTGCTACGGTACATAGGCTTGAGTGCGGTACAGTCTGCTGTTCTGTAAGGACCGCTATCGGTCCACAATAGATAGGGTTGACGTGCACCACTGCTGACCGCTCACCTATACTGCAGCAGTCCTTCAGCGGTATAGGGACTGACGTACAGTCTGCTAATCACTAACACACAACCTGCTTGTTCCACAAAAGTTCTTATAAGGACTGGTAACTTGGTATAGGGTGCTACGGTACATAGGCTTGAGTGCGGTACAGTCTGCTGTTCTGTAAGGACCGCTATCGGTCCACAATAGATAGGGTTGACGTGCACCACTGCTGACCGCTGCCCTATACTGCAGCAGTCCTTCAGCGGTATAGGGACTGACGTACAGTCTGCTAAACACTAATACACAACCTGCTTGGTCCACAAAAGTTCTTATAAGGACTGGTAACTTGGTATAGGGTGCTACGGTACATAGGCTTGAGTGCGGTACAGTCTGCTGTTCTGTAAGGACCGCTATCGGTCCACAATAGATAGGGTTGACGTGCACCACTGCTGACCGCTGCCCTATACTGCAGCAGTCCTTCAGCGGTATAGGGACTGACGTACAGTCTGCTAAACACTAATACACAACCTGCTTGGTCCACAAAAGTTCTTATAAGGACTGGTAACTTGGTATAGGGTGCTACGGTACATAGGCTTGAGTGCGGTACAGTCTGCTGTTCTGTAAGGACCGCTATAGGTCCACAATAGATAGGGTTGACGTGCACCACTGCTGACCGCTCACCTATACTGCAGCAGTCCTTCAGCGGTATAGGGACTAAGAGTTTTGTCACAGGGTCATTTAAAAAATGACATGCAGAGGAAGAGGCAGGCCCTTCCGCAGGGGTGGTAGGGGTAGGGCAGGAGCAACAGGCTTGAGCCAAAGTGGGAAGTTGCAGAAGGTGCGTTCAATTACTTTAAAGGATGCACCAGACTTGGTTGAGTGGCTCGCTCAGCCTTACTCTTCTGCACCCTCCTCATCCTCTCGATCTGCACCCTCTTCTTCACTCTCTGCTATGTGCACCCCCAAAGACACTACCACCAACAACACGACCACCACCACCACCACCACATACCTTCCGCTTGAGTCACTGGAATTATTTTCCGATCCATATCAAGAGGACATTTCTGATGCGCAGCCACTCTTGGTATTGGATCAGGAAGAGGAGGTAGCAACAAGCGCTACTCAGCAGTCTGACGCCAGTACCCAGATCAGCCCAAGGAGGAGGTTGGTCCCCGGTGTTGCTGCCTACTCTACTTATAGCGGTGGGGAAGGTGACGTTGATGATGACGTGTCTAGTGATGTCACGTGGGTGCCCACAAGAGAGGAAGAGGAGGGGAGTTCAGAGGGAGATATGGACCAGCAGATAGGGAGGAGAAGCAGCAATGACTTACATTGCACAGCAGGGACAAAGCAGACTGCAAATGTATCAGGAGCGAGTCATCGACCATGTACGGTCACATCTGGCGCTCCCAGGACACCGGCACATGGCTCCGCAGTGTGGGCTTTTTTTAACGTGTCCGCTGCTGACAATAGCGTTGCCATCTGCAATCTTTGCAGTCAACGCGTTAGTCGCGGTAAGCCCAATACTCACCTAGGGACGACCGCCTTAAGAAGGCACATGAGCAGCCATCACCGAGCCCAGTGGGAGCAACGGAACACACAAAGCCACACTGCAGGCTCTCACCGTCCAGCCTCGTCTTCTACTTCTCCTTCTCCTCTCTCCTCACAATTGTCCTCCACTCCACCTTCCATCACGCCAAGCTCACATTTTTCTGCAAAAAGGCAGGCTTCCGTGGGCCTAATGTTTGAGCGTAAAAAAATGATGACGCCGGATAACCCTCTTGCCCAACGGTTGGCGGCTGGCTTGTCAGAACTCATAGCCCGCCAACTACTGCCATATAAACTGGTGGACTCGGAGGCCTTTCGCAAATTTGTGGCCATTGGAACACCACAATGGAAGGTCCCAGGAAGGAAGTATTTCTCAGAGAAGGGCATCCCAGAGCTATATGGCCATGTTCAGCGGCAAGTGAATGTATCTCTGGCACACAGTGTCGGTGCCAAGATACATCTGACCACAGACACGTGGTCTAGCAAACACGGGCAGGGAAGGTATATCAGTTTTACTGCCCACTGGGTGAACCTTCTGACGGCCGTCAAGCATGTAACCCGTGGCACCCGTGTAGATTTGGTTTTACCGCCACGGATTGCATGCAGGCCTGACTCTTCTTCTCCTCCTCCTACTCCATCCTCCTCCCTCTCCTCCTCAGCTGCCTCCTCCTTTTCCGCTGCTAGCGTCTCTTCCACTGCACCGCCCAAGCTCCCCAGAACCTATTCCACATGCCAGGTGAGACGTTGCCATGCCGTGCTGCGTCTGTTGTGCCTGGAAGCAAAGAGCCACACTGGCCCGGCACTCCTTTCAGCTTTGCGTTCACAGGCAGATGAGTGGCTAACACCGCTCAATTTGACAGTTGGTAAAGTGGTGTGTGACAACGGTGCCAATCTGCTTAGCGCATTGAAACAGGGCAAAATCACGCACGTGCCGTGCATGGCACACGTCTTAAACTTGGTCGTGCAGCGATTCCTTGTCAAATACCCTGGGGTCCAGGACATCTTGCGGCAGGCAAGGAAAATCTCGGCCCATTTCAGAAGATCTTACACGGCCATGGCTCGCCTTGCTGACATTCAGCGGCGACACCATCTGCCGGTCAGACGTCTTATTTGCGATTGCCCGACGCGATGGAACTCAACCTTCTATATGCTTGATAGGCTGCTCCAGCAGAAACGTGCAGTTAACGTCTACCTGTATGAACTCTGCGAAAGAAACGGTTCTGGGGAGCTGGGTTTTTTTTCACCGCGCCAGTGGCTGCTCATGCGCGACACATGCAGACTTCTGCGGCCATTTGAGGAGATCACCAAACTGGTCAGTCGCAGCCATGGCGCCATCAGTGACATGGTACCTTATGCCTTCTTTCTGGAGCGTGCATTGCGTCGTGTCATTGATCAGGCTGTGGAGGAGCAGGAGCGGGAAGATGAGGAAGTCGCAATGCTGGATGAATTCCCAGGGGGGGCTACTCTATCTGAGACAAGTCAACAACAGGAGTCTGATGAGGAGTCAGAGGAGGATGGTGCCGGGGCGGATGAGCAGGAGCAAGAAGAGCATGCTTTAAACCTTTCTGGGATCCCTGTTGTGCGAGGATGGGGAGAGGAGAATGAAGAGGACGACATTATCCTGGATGATGAGCAGGAGCCAGGCCACCACACCGCTTCCACTTTAGTGCAAATGGGGGCCTTCATGCTCCAGTGTTTTAATAGGGACCCCCGTATAAAAAGCATGAGGGTCAAGGACCAGTACTGGGTGGCAACGTACTTAGACCCCCGGTACAAACACAAAATGGCGGAAATGTTACCGCCGTCGCAGAGGGCTGTCAGAATGCAGCACTTCCAGGCCTTGCTTCGAGAAATGCTGCATTCTGCTTTTGCGTGCGCTGGCAGAGGAGCAATTCCCACTCCCAGAGAAGGATTTGCGGGTACCAATCCAACAGCGCCTGCAAGAAGAGGCCGGTTTGAAGATGTGTTGGTGACTTCGGATATGAGGTCATTCTTTCAGCCGACCCATCGACAGGTGTCATCCGGATCCAGCATCAGGGAACGCCTAGACCGTCAGGTGTCCGACTACATTGGGTTAACGGCCGATGTGGACGCTCTGAGGAGTGATGAACCCCTAGACTACTGGGTGGGCAGGCTTGACCTCTGGCCAGAGCTTGCCCAATTTGCAATCGAACTGTTGGCTTGCCCCTCATCCAGTGTCCTGTCCGAAAGGACGTTCAGCGCAGCAGGGGGGATTGTGACCGATAAGCGTACTCGCCTAGCTCACCACAGTGTTAACTACCTCACATTTCTAAAAATGAATGAGGCATGGATCTCGGAGGAATTCAACACATGTGATCAGTAGACCATGTATATGTCTATAAACAATTTTTGGAATCAAGCACACAGACCTTCTTAATTCATTTGGCTCACTTCCCTGACCCAAAAAAGCACACCGTACTATATGCCCCTACCCTCCTCTTTGAAGAGGTTGAGCGGTGTCATATTTCTACTGGGGCTGCTTATTATGAGGGGTTCCCACCATCCCTGTGCTGTGCTGACTTCCTCCTGGGTGTTCTTATTATGAGGGGCTCCCACCATCCCTGTGCTGTGCTGACTTCCTCCTGGGGGTTCTTATTATGAGGGGATCACACCATCCCTGTGCTGTGCTGACTTCCTCCTGGGGCTGCTTACGGTGCTGCTGTCAGCGCTGTATGTCACGGAGCTGCTGTCAGCGCTGTATGTCACGGAGCTGCTGTCAGCGCTGTATGTCACGGAGCTGCTGTCAGCGCTGTATGTCACGGAGCTGCTGTCAGCGCTGTATGTCACGGAGCTGCTGTCAGCGCTGTATGTCACGGAGCTGCTGTCAGCGCTGTATGTCACGGAGCTGCTGTCAGCGCTGTATGTCACGGAGCTGCTGTCAGCGCTGTATGTCACGGAGCTGCTGTCAGCGCTGTATGTCACGGAGCTGCTGTCAGCGCTGTATGTCACGGAGCTGCTGTCAGCGCTGTATGTCACGGTGCTGCTGTCAGCGCTGTATGTCACGGAGCTGCTGTCAGCGCTGTATGTCACGGAGCTGCTGTCAGTGCTGTATGTCACGGAGCTGCTGTCAGCGCTGTATGTCACGGAGCTGCTGTCAGCGCTGTATGTCACGGAGCTGCTGTCAGCGCTGTATGTCACGGTGCTGCTGTCAGCGCTGTATGTCACGGAGCTGCTGTCAGCGCTGTATGTCACGGAGCTGCTGTCAGCGCTGTATGTCACGGAGCTGCTGTCAGCGCTGTATGTCACGGAGCTGCTGTCAGCGCTGTATGTCACGGAGCTGCTGTCAGCGCTGTATGTCACGGTGCTGATGTCAGTGCTCTGTATTACGGTGCTGCTGTCAGTGCTCTGTATCTCCTGCACCCTCTTGTTTGCCTACCCTGGTCCCTGACCTTCCCTCTCCTCCATTGCCTTCATTAGCTCCATAGTCCTGAATTGTCAGAACAATTTCCCAAATAAAAAAAAAATGCTTGTAGTTATCGATCCCAAATTCACCTCATACATGTATTATGCTATTGTCCAGGTGGTGGGACTACGTGCTACCCCCTAATAATTACCCCGTGGCCGCAAATTCGACCTAAAGGTTTGCGAAATTCGCCTCCCATTGAAGTCAATGGAGCCCGCGGCGAACGGTCGTTTTCGCGAACGTTTGTGTCCGTTCGCGTTTCGCGTTCGCGAAACGTCCCGTCGGAAGTTCGTCCATCACTACCTACCTTTAGGTAGAGGGTGTTGCATCCCTAATTAGGAACCTCCCTTATTATCTAGAATATTCTTTCATATTTTGTCTCCAAGGGTGGTGGAGAGCCCAAACCCCTGCCTTTGTCTTTCTACCCTCCTTCCCACTTCCCAACATCCCCCCCCCCCAACAACACCCCCTTTCTTTTCTTCTCTTTTCTTGAATATATGTTACAATTATTCATCAATCTCTGTCTATGTAGCATATAATATACAGTTATTTATTCATTAACAAATCTGTACAAAGGTAACCAGCTGACTGATTATGGTGAAGGAACCGATTGCCAAAATGGATTTTCCTTGGTGTGTGTTCTTGTAAAAGTCCAGATTGAGGTGACAAGCAATAATGGACAGTGTATATGGATGGGGGAGTCAAGCAAAAAAACAAATGACAGATAACATAGGAAGGTCTGATGATAATCTCCTGATCATTCTCTCAGAAGATTCTCTTATATCCAGGTCATGGTATAATATTGCTGAGCCCAACAGGTTTTTTCAGTTCCAATCAGTGTCAGGAACATACCCCAGTATTCATAGACAGGTAACCCAGTCACCTTCATCAAGTCACCACAGAGGGTATTAAGGCAGACAATTAAAAAAATATATATATTCTATCCCCTTTTTGTATGTATACACTAATTTATGTTTATTTTCCCCAGATATCAATATCAAATGTGGAATGAATCAAATTACAGTTTCTTACAGTAAATGTTACATTGAGTTTTTGGGATTCGATACTTCATCATTACATCTGGCGGACAGTAAATGCACCGGGGTCATTGAAATAAGCGATAAAAGGTACATTACTGTCACCACACTGCCCAGGACTGGTTACTGCGGAACAGCGCTGGTGGTGAGTAAAAAGAAGAGATAAGAGAGATACAACATTTAAAAAATTATTATTGTAGCATTATGGTACCAGGTATAGGATGTTCTCTGACCTCTTAGTGGGCTTTGAAGAAAACACTTCAAGAGAGAAAAGCAGGAAACTTAGCTGGTGGGTATGTAGCTAACAATGAAACCTCCGGAGGTCTTCAGGGCAGAAAGTGAGGAAAAATCTTTCTAGTGGGGACACAGAGCATTAATACATGACAAAGAATGGAAAGCTTCACTTTTCTATCTATCTATCTATCTATCTATCTATCTATCTATCTATCTATCTATCTATCTATCTATCTATCTATTTATCTATATATAATTAGAGATGAAGATTCTGCCCATGTAATTAGTAAGGATAGAAAGTGTCCTCCAGGCCATGCTCACTGGCTCATTTCACCCCACCCATGGGGCTTAGTCGTAGTGGTAGACCTCTATGACGAAGCCCCATGGACAGAATGAAACATGTCAGGAGGTGCCGCCTAGGAGGAGCCTAGGCTGTGGCCACTTTCTATCCTTACTAATTACATGAGTGGTTAGGAGTAGAGCATCTTGGCCTCTAATCATAACATAGCGGGCTGGAATTAGCACTACAGACTCCGGAAACCCTTTTCATTGGATCACTGAAGCATAACCATCGGGGATTGGAGTGGTGTGCTAAGTATTTAATTGGGTCACCATGAAAAATATTAATATGGACTTACTCTTTAAATTTAATTAGATGTTCTGCTTCTAGATTAAGGCCAACTGCCACTACTAGATTTCCTCAGTCTTGGCATGTCATTCAATTTAGAAGTCTGAGCATATTCTATGAGTTTAGGGAGTCCTGGACCCACCCACCTGAGGCGTTGTGACCAGGGAGCCCTACAGATTTTTGTAATGATGCAAAGTAGCGATGACATCATCACATCAGCACCGCTCTCTTTCAGTATTGAGGACCATCAATCATCAGAGAAAGCCCAATAAAAAAGATAACACCTTCCATAACATGAGTGATCAGAAGACATCTTTAAAAGAAAAGTAGTTAAAAAAAATACAGCTGATGGGGCAGGAGGGGGGACCCATGGTCTAGGAGCCTATAGATGGGATTTAAGCTTCTACTATGGACTCTTTTTTTAACATGAAGGAGCCAAGATGCCATCTTACTTCAGAAATGAAACCTCAAGCACTGCCAAAGCTGATCTCCTAATCAGGGCTATGGAAGATAAAAACATCTAAGCTCTGGACCAGACAATAAATAATAATTTGGTCTGCTTTAGTTTGGCAACCAAACTGTAGAATTACCAGCTTCAAATGTTGTGTTCTCCTATTAACGCCTGGTCTAGATCCCACATTTTTTACCCTTTTAATCTGAAAAGAAGGGGGTGCCCACAACCTTTGAAACTCATTGCCAATTGTAATTTAAATATTAAATTGGACACTTATATATGGAATGGAGCTTGTACCCATTAACCTAAAGCCAGGCCACTGCCATCATCAGAAATCATTCTTCATGTCTTTCTCAGTACAGTTTTGCTTTAAATGATATGAATGTATATAAAGATGGAAGACTATGGATGATGTTTTAGAAACTGTTTGCTACTTCATTAAATCTGTGAGGGAAATTTATTATTTATTGTATATTTAATTACAGATAAATAGCAGCTATATAACATACACAAATGTGGTATATTTATCACTCAACGCCACCTCACGCACATTTTCCACAAATATCTCATGTACCTACCCAAGAAGCTTGGAGAATGTCCTGTGGTCCTCTACGATGAGAGTAAGGTAAAGTATGTCTAACTAAAATTGTTTGGCTGCTATCTCTTGAGAGGGCATTTTTGTGAATAGCTAGTCAGGTAGATTAGAAAGAAAATAAATTACACTTTTCCTACAAGAAATATCCCCCCCCCATTTTCTTGATCATTGGAGAAGGGCCCCTTTACAGTGTTGGTCAGTGGAGGTGTGCCCCCTTATGTTGATGATGAGTTGAGAAGTATCCCCTTACATTGCTGGTCAATGGAGAAGCGCCCCCCCTTATAACGGTTGTGAATGGAGAAAGCTCCCCCTTTTATTTGGTGATCAATGTGGAAGAGCCCCTTACATAGGTGGTCAGTATAGATGCTCCTCTGTATATTACTAAACGGTTGAGAAGTGCTACCTTACTTTTGTTGTTCAGTGGAAAAGTCTCCTCTTATTGTATATTGATACTCAGTGAAAAAGTGTCTCCTTACATGGATCATCAGTAGCAATGGACCCCCTTACATTGGTACTTAGTGGAAAAGAACCTCCTTACATTGAAGGACATTGACCTAACATTGGTGGTTAGTAAGATAATTGGTAGTCAATACAGAAGAGCCCCCCTTACATTGGTGATCAGAAGACATGTGCAGAGTGAAATATTTTGTTTTCGGAATTTCGTTTTCGTCCGAAAAATGTATTTATTTAGTTACTCCCAGAATTCGTTTTTATTTATTTTGTTTTTCGTTAAAAAATTGCTTTCGTCCGAAAATCCACATGAATTACGGTCGATTCTGTCTTTGAAGGCTTATGGTGCCTGTCGAATGTATAAAGAAGATTTGACGGAGCCGCTAAACTCTATATAGCCTATAGGCGGAGCATTTGACTTTGGAAATGTATGATTGCAGCGTTGTACAGTTTCGATGCTCTGTCGAATATTATTATAAACGTGTGTGTTTTTCGTTGCTTTGTCGAATCTCTGTCATTCATGTTGAATGAATGGTCTAAGTCTCACAGTGTCAGGTGTCAGATAGTGAGTGACTGATAATAACGAATAGGGCGGCAAACCATTGTGAGAGTGACATGGAGGCATTGGAGGACTTTCCTGGGCCATCTACAAGTGTTTCTGTATATATATTATATACTCGTTCAAACAGAAACTGGTGGACTGGTGATAGCGATCACTGATCAGACAGGTAACAAGATTCTATAATAATAAATCCCCCCCACAACACAGGCAGCCTCTGAGGCTATCACAACAACACGAGCAGCAACACTAGTATCACTATAAGGTTCTCACACTAACACAATAGCAGCAGATTATTAGAAAAAAAGCTAAGTTGAACTGTAGCTTGCTTCACTATTGTTCTGCTGCTGTGCTTATGCTTAATAATAATTTGGGTTCTCTGACAAATGACAATTCAAATAGACCAGATAAGTCTTCTGAAATGATTCAGCGTCTGTGTCTCTCTGCTAGCAATCATAAGTGAAAGTAAGTTGACTGTAGGAGTGTACTTAGTTTTAGCTATTTTACTGCTCCTCCTCTTTGGTTACAATCAGCCAATGACATTCATCATCATCATTATTTTTATTTTACATCCCCCACCCAATTCCAGAGTCTTTTCTCTCTCTGTCGAATCTTTTCTCTCTATGTCGAATCTTTTCTCTCTGTTGAATCTTTTCTCTCTGTTGAATCTTTTCTCTCTGTTGAATCTTTTCTCTCTCTGTCGAATATTTTCTCTCTATGTCGAATATTTTCTCTCTGTTGAATCTTTTCTCTCTATGTCAAATATTTTCTCTCTGTTGAATCTTTTCTCTCTCTGTCGAATCTTTTCTCTCTATGTCGAATATTTTCTCTCTATGTCGAATCTTTTCTCTCTGTTGAATCTTTTCTCTCTGTTGAATCTTTTCTCTCTCTGTCGAATCTTTTCTCTCTATGCCGAATCTTTTCTCTCTGTTGAATCTTTTCTCTCTCTGTTGAATCTTTTCTCTCTCTGTCGAATCTTTTCTCTCTATGTCGAATATTTTCTCTCTCTGTCGAATCTTTTGTCTCTATGTCAAATCTTTTCTCTCTGTTGAATCTTTTCTCTCTATGTCAAATATTTTCTCTCTGTCGAATCTTTTCTCTCTATGTCAAATATTTTCTCTCTGTTGAATCTTTTCTCTCTCTGTCGAATATTTTCTCTCTATGTCGAATATTTTCTCTCTGTTGAATCTTTTCTCTCTCTGTCGAATCTTTTCTCTCTATGTCGAATCTTTTCTCTCTATGTCGAATCTTTTCTCTCTCTGTCGAATCTTTTCTCTCTCTGTCGAATCTTTTCTCTCTATGTCGAATATTTTCTCTCTGTCGAATATTTTCTCTCTGTCGAATCTTTTCTCTCTGTGGAATCTTTTCTCTCTCTGTCGAATCTTTTCTCTCTATGTCGAATATTTTCTCTCTGTCGAATATTTTCTCTCTGTCGAATCTTTTCTCTCTGTCGAATCTTTTCTCTCTATGTCGAATCTTTTCTCTATATAATCTTGGACTAATAGAGGTAAGGTTAGGCACATTCGACCACAGGTTCAATAGACACAGATTGTTATTGTCAGAGTCACGTTGAATCTCCTATTCTATATCGAACTGTTGTAACAACAAAAATGAAAATAAAGCATTTATTTATGTCAGATCTTTCGTTTTTCAGATTCTGCACTTTCATTATCTTTGTCAAAACGAAAACAAAAATACCTTAAATTCGGACGAAAATGCATTCGGACGAATGCACATGTCTAGTGATCAGTAGATAATTCCCCCCTTACATTAGTGGTCAGTAGAAGAACGACCCCTTACATTGGTGATCATCGGAAGAAGGGCTCCCTTAAATTGGTGATCAGTGGAGAAGGGTCCCCTTATGTGGGCCGTCAGTGGAGAAGTCCCTTTTTATATTGGTGATCAGTCACCAATCAGTCGTGCGTGTGTGTATGTGTATAATATATATATATATAGCAGTAGGGCAATGGACAGTGACGGTAGAGCAGTGAACAATTGGTGTCAGTAGCTTATTTTTTAAATATATTTTTTAATAATTATTTTTTACATTTTAGTATTTTTTGACAATCATTTTTTATTTTAGTTTTTTACTATTTTTTTTAGGAGCCCCATTGGGGGGCTTTGGTGAAATATCAGTGGTTTTGTCTCACTTTTGAGACAATGAAAAAGACTAGGAACAAAGATTCCCCATTTCCTTTCTCTGCAGTCAAGTAGCAGGGGGACACCTGGCTCACCCTTGCGCACACGCCTATGTGATTAGTTAAAGAGTGCCCGCTTACATTGGTGATAAGTTGAGAGGTGTCCCAATACATTAGCGCTCAGTAGGAAAATGTTGACTTACACTGGTGGTCAGGGTGGAGAGGGAATTTCTCATACAGATGGTCAGTGGTGAAGTGCCCTTTACATGGGTGGCTAGGGGGAGCCTAGTTATATGTGGTAGGTTTGAGGGGGGAACCTAACACAATGGAGCTCTTGAAGTGGCCTTGCAATAAAGGGTATGTATGTCTTTCTAGAAAAATGACCTACCTAAGGGTTAGCAAGGGCAACATTTTACACACAGTGTATGGTGATGTTACTGAACATTACCTAACCAACTTTCTGAAATCTACAGAACGTCATGGTCCTGTTATCATTACCATCAAGGTAACAGAAGTGTCTAATGCTATGATACTGTTTTGCAGTGAGAGTAATCTAACTCTCGGAGGATCTTCATCATACGCGGTCAGAATGGGCATCTTCCAAAATTCTAATTACACCATTCTCTATGAGGACCCCGGAGGCTGGAGAAATACAAGTGTGCCTTTGTACATTGGGATAAGTGTGAAAAACGAGACTCCTTCTACAGCCGTGCTGCTTATGAAGAGCTGCCTTCTGACCACCACGTCTGATACATATACTGCGAGATACAACGTCATCAGTGGCTAGTAAGAGTTCTTTTCTCCAACACTCCAACTATAAATTCTGAAGTAACATCTTTCTACCTTTCTATGGCCTTTCAAACCAGGTTTCTTTCCTTGGTATAAGCATCCCTTAATGCCTTGCACAGCAGTACTGAGACTATTGAAGAGAGGGGCAGGAATCAGGCAATCAACAGGCTAGAGTTCGTCCAAAACCAAATTTAAAGTAGTACTCAACTTCCCTCCCCTGTCTTTTTTCACCTCTTACCTGTAATGCTGCATGCTCTTCAAAGCACATACTCACCTACACAGGAAATTCAGCATTGTCCCACCTGCAGTTTTCTGTTTTGTCTGACATATACCAGGCCCTGCACCGCCATCTTGGTCCTCTTCATCTGGCTGCCTCTTCCAGGAGCAGGAAGGCAGCCATTGATGGTCTTGCACCCCCCCAGCCACTCTATGTGCCTGCTCCTGCAGCCTTCTGTGAGTAGGGATCTATGTATCTCAGGTGGCATCAGAACCAGAGACAGGACATTCTGGCCTAGGCAGAGGCATAGAGGTGGGGCCAAAGAAAAAAATAAAAATGCTGCTTGGAGAAAGGAGAGGGTTTAAACATTCAGATGGAACTATCTCCCTTTTCCGACTTATGTTGTGCTTTAACTGTGGTGTGGTCTACTAGGACGGTCCTGATTTGGCTTTGCCATCACAGGAATAGAATTAAAAACCAGAATTACAGATCCTTTAGTAGGTGCACATAGCTGTATTTTAGTTCACTGTTGGAATTGTCATTTTTGTCTTTCAACAGCTGCCCTGTTCTCAGTGACTCTGCACTACATGTGGAAGAGAATGGAGTCTCCCTGCAAGGACGTTTCTCTCTTAATATGACCAAGTTTGTTGGAAATTACTGCAAATATTCTATAGACTGTCGGATAATCTTGTGTAATACAACACTGGGGACGTGCAGTCCGGTAAGTTGGGTTTTGACACGCTGACAAATACATAAAAATTGCGTGTGTCGGCTTTACACGTCTACCCTTTTATATCATCTACAGAATTGTTCCCAAACAAACCCCACAATAGTGGGCAGCGGCATGGACATCGCCAATTTAACATCGGGTGCTCTATATATTGATGGTAATATCTTATCTTTCTATAAGTATTCGATTTTATTACAAATAGGGGCAATTTCTTACCAAGTACTAAACATAAATGCATTCAAAAAGAAACATCTCAGCATTCTTTGGCAACACTGTATGGTTTATTGATGATTTACAATTCACAATCTATAGAAAATTCAAGAAAATCCAAATTTTAGAAATGGCTGGTTACATAATGCATGGTAATTCTGGTATAATTTTTACAAAAAAAAAAATTGACATGCTTTTAATTTTTATTTAAATTAAAACTGTTTATTAAATTAGAATACAAATGTGGTAATAATTCTGATGATAAAGATAATGGATGCTCATTATTTTGATAAATAATGATATTAAGAAAAAGCAGCAGAAGAAGAAGAATGTAAGTAATATATACATTATCTAAGTATTATATTTTATTACAAATATGGGCAATTTCTTACCAAGTACTAAACATAAATGCATTCAAAAAGAAACATCTCAGCATTCTTTGGCGACACTGTATGGTTTATCGGTGATTTACAATGTACAGACTATAGAAGATTCAAGAAAATACAAATCCAAATTTTAGAAATGGCTGGTTACATAATGCATGGGAATTCTGGTATGATTTTTACCAAAAAGTACAAATGCTTTTGATTTTTAATATAAAACAGTTTATTGAATTAGAATACAAATGTGGTAATAATGGTAATGATAATGGATGATGATTATTTATTTATTTTTTTCAAATATAAACTTTTATTACATTTTTCAAAGCTTGGGCAAGAGGCCCGACAAACTCACAACATTGGTAAGGCAATAGAGGCCCCCGAATCACATATTCCGTTAATTTACAAAAACATTTAGGCATTTAGATTGATGATTATTTTGATAAATAATGATATTAAGAAAAAGTAGATGATGAAGAAGAAGAATGGAAGTATTCTATACATTATCATTTTATAAGTATTATATTTTATTACAAATATGTGCAATTTCTTACCAAGTACTAAACATAAATGCATTCAAAAAGAAACAGCTCAGCATTCTTTGACAACAACTATGATGCACAATATATAGAAAATTCAAGAAAATATAAATCCAAATTTTAGAAATGGCTGGATACATAAACATAAATGCATTCAACAAAAAAAAAAAATCTCAGCACTCTTTGGGTTTATTTGCCATTTATATATATTAGATTTAAGAAACTACATCATTTTAGAAATGCTTGGTAATTCTGGTATTATTTTTCCCAAAAAAAAGTTAAAATGCTTTTTAAATTTTAATTAAATTAAAATTGTTATTTGAATTAGAATAATAATAAAAAATAAAAAAAGAAATGGTGATAATGGTGATGATAATGCATGATGGTAATTTTGATAAATAATAATAAAAAGAGAAAGCAGATGAAGAGGAAGAAGAATGTAAGTAATATAAGCATTATTTACTAACAGATCAATGTAAGTATTAAACTATTTAATTCTACAGTATAAAAATACAATTAAAATATGAATTATAATTAAATTATATATATATATATATATATATATATATATATATATATATATATATATATATATATATATATATATATATATGTATATATATGTATATATATGTATATATATGTATATATATATATATATATATATATATATATATATATATATATATATATATATATATATATATATATATATATATATATATATATATATAGAGATATATAGAGATATACAGTATATGAAAAGAACAGAGGTTTACTTAATTATTTTTTTTATTACCTTGCCATATTTTTTAATAGTATTATTTTCAAGGAAAACAAATGTAAAATAGTATATCTATCTATCTATCTATCTATATAGATAGATAGATAGATAGATAGATAGATAGATAGATAGATAGATAGATAGATAGATATACTATTTATATATATATATACTATTTATATATATATATATATATATATATATATATATATATATATATATATATATCTCTGTGTGTGTGTGTGTGTGTGTGTGTGTGTGTGTGTATATATATTTATTTATTTTTTTATTATTTTTTATTTATATATAATTATACATGCATTGAAGGACAATACAATTAGAAGATCTTCTACTTTACACACCACGCAGTATATTTGAATAGATGCACAACTACTACAAAACATCTATAAATCAGCTACAAAAACATACACAAACATTATAAAACTTTCTCCACAATTCATTTCAGAAAAAAAAATAAAAAATATGTAGCATGATAAAATATATTTATAAAAAAAAAATGATATTTCCCAATCGCTAATTGCGTGTCCGTATGCTTAGAAATGTATATATAATATTTAAGAAACTACAGACCTAATTAGAGAAATGCATGGTAATTCTGGTATTATTTATATTTTACAATTTTTAATTAAATTAAGATTGTTAATTGAATTAGAATAAAAGAATGTGGTGATAATGGTAATGATAATGCATGATGATAATTTTGATAAATAATAATAAGAAGAGAAAGCCGAAGAAGAGGAAGAAGAATGTAAGTAATATAAGCATTATTTACTAACAGATCAATGTAAGTCTTTAACTATTTAATTCTACAGCATATAAATACAATTAAATTATGAACTTTAATTCAATTATTTTGAAGCAAATATATATATATATACTGTATATAAAAAAAAAAAAACATTATACATGCATTTAAGAACACATAATTGCTACATAAAATAATGATTGCATTACACCAACCTTTACAAATATAAGATGTTCTAATTTACACACCATGCAGTACATTTGAATAAATGCACAACATCTATAAAAACATTATAAAACGTTCTCCACAATTCATTTCAGAAAAAAAAAAAAAAAACATTATATATAACATGATAAAACATATTTATTAAAAAACAATGATATGACTGTATTTTCCTAAATCGCTGATTGTGCGTGCGTACGGTGAGAAATCGAACAAGCAGCGAATCAAACAAGCGTCTAACAAAATCTAAAATACTTTTTGACAATTCTTCGGCTTTCATCTGGGTGTTTGTAAAATGTATAATTAAGAAATAAATGGCGGCGTCTCCCAGTACATATTATGAAATGTTTAGAAATGATTATCAGATGAAATGTTTTAGAAGGAAGTGATATGGAAATGTGGTGATGGTTTGGTCTGTGATGTGTGTGTGTGGGGGGGGGGGGGGGGGGGGTGTCCTTACTTTTCTTTCCAAGCTCTAGGCTCCTTATGTGAAGAATTTATACAAAAAAGAGTTTTATTGATCGTCTGATGTGATCATTGGGGACATAAGAATAATCTTTATAGAAGATAAACAGTCACAAAAAAAGTTTTATTTCTATAAAAGTGTAATAAAGAAAGAGTCATCATTTCCCATTCACATGGGCGGAGGTAAGAGGATAATTAATGTACTTAAAGTGAGAATAAAGTGCTGATTGATGTTTTTATATTTTTACAGAAATTGTATTCTATTTATATACTTTAAAAATAAACATTGATTGAACGTTTTATTTACATCACTATTAATGGAGGAAATCACTATAAATAGGTTTCTGGAATTTAGCTACGAAAGGTCTCCATGTCTGCCAAATGCATTGGTTTTGAGTGTCAGCGTTGGGTCGCTGTTCTCATCTCTGTAAACTGATACATTCCGCTGAGAGCTTGTGCTTCTGAAAAACACCAGACTTGCTGGCTGGATTACAAGATGAAAACAGGAGAAAAAAACACCTAAAAAGCAAAACAAATGCAGCCATCACAGCTAGAAATGAGTAAGCTGCCACATAATAAATGTTTCCTCTTTGGGTTTAAAGAGGAAGTAAACCCCCGATGGGGTTTACTTGCTCTTTCGCTCCCCAAAAGGCCTGCAAAGTAAAAGCATAATGGGCTAGTATTCATTGCATACTAGCCCATTTTGTGACACTTACCCGCAAACGAAGCCCGCTCAATCCCCTGTGCATGCCGCATCCATCTTTGCCCCATCTTCCTTCTGGGGGTGGCGCGGACGCCGGCTCTGTGACTGGCCGGAGTCGAGTGACGTCACTCCCGCGCGCGGGAGCCGTCAGTCACGGCGGCGCACGCTGGGGGAAGAAACGGCACGGTGATCCATTTCTTCACAGCGCATGCCTAAGCCTTATTCTAGGCTTACCTATGGATAAAAGACAAACAAAAGGGTTTACAACCACTTTAAAGTGTTAGTAAAGTCTCTTTTTTAGTTAAAAATAATAACCATGTAATACCGTCTATGTAATGGTTTTGCACACAGCGTCCTCGATCCTCCTCTTCTCGGGTCCCTCTTCTGTGATCCTGGCCCCTCCCTCCTGTTCAGTGCCCCCACAGCAAGCAGCTGCTTGCTGTGGGGGGGGGGGGGGGGGGCACCGGAGCCGAGTCACAGCTCCCTGTGTCCATTCAAATACAGAGCTGTATCCTGGACCCACCCCCTTTTCTATCCTCATTGGCTGAAAAAAAGCAAAAAGAAACACACACACACTATGTTCTATTCTATTCTAGTATATTCATAGTTTCATAGTTACTAAGGTTGAATAAAGACACCAGTCCATCCAATGTCAGTATCCACAATTGTCCCTATCCCTGTACATTGCACACTTACATTGGTCCCTACCCTCAAGGAGCCCACAATCCAAGGTCCCCATTCATATACTGGGGCCAGTTTAGGGCAAAAGCCAATTAGCCTTCCAGCAGGTCTTTAGATTGTGGGAGGAAACCGGAGTAAACCCATGCAGGCACAGGGAGAACATGCAAACTCCAGGCAGGTAGTGTCATGGTTGGGATTCGAGCCAGCGACCCTTTTTACTGCTAGGCGAGAGTGCTAACCACTACACCACTGTGCCGCCTATATTATGATAATATAATATATGATATCATATTATATTATGCATTGTACAGTAGGTGTCGCCGATATTGTGTTTCCAGCGCGATGGGATCGCACTGGAAATCGGCGCTGCAAGCTGTGCTTCTCGCGCTCACTACTCCCACAAGATGCCACGCATCCATAGGAATGTATTAGGGGCGGCGAGTGGGTGGAGCGACATAGCTGGGCACTGACTCCCGCGACTGGGCTTCCTGTGTGTCAATGTCGCCGCTAACAGCAGAGAGATTGGCACAATATCGGCGCCACCGACGGTACAGTATGTGTGTGTTTTTCCTTCTGGGCTTTTTTCTCTTAATGTTGTGTTACTATTTTTAGATTTGTTGTCCTTGAAATAATACTATTAAAAATATGGCAAGGTAAAAAAAAAAAAAATGAAGGAAACCTCAGAAGCCATGTTTGTTCTTTTCTTTTTTTCCTTTTAATATACTATATATATTTATATACATATCTATATCTATATATATCTATATCTATATGTATATATATATATATATATATATATATATCTATCTATATCTATATATATATATATATATATATATATATATATATATATATTTTATCTATCTATCTATCTATCTATTTATATATATATATATATATATATGTATATATAGATATATAGAGATATACAGTATATGAAAAGAAAAAAAAAAGAAAAGAACAGAGGTTTCTTGAATTTTTTTCTTTTTTTTTACCTTGCCATATTTTTTAATAGTATTATTTCAAGGACAACAAATGTAAAAATAGTATATCTATATATATATATCTATATATATATATATATATATATATATATATATATATATATATATATATATATATAGATATATACATATATATATATATATATATATATATATATATATATATATATATATATATATATATATATATATATATATATATCTATCTATATATCTATCTATCTATCTATCTATCTATATATCTATATATCTATATATATATATATATATATATATATATATATATATATATATATGTGTGTGTGTATATAGATATATAGAGATATACAGTATATGAAAAGAAAAAAAAAAGAAAAGAACAGAGGTTTCTTGAATTTTTTCTTTTTTTTTACCTTGCCATATTTTTTAATAGTATTATTTCAAGGACAACAAATGTAAAAATAGTATATATGTGTGTATATATATATATATTTTTTTTTTCTACATAGCAAACAGCACCCATTATTGTTTTTTATTTTTTTTATATGATAAAATATATGATTTTCTTATGCACATTGTTATGATTAAACCTCTTTTGATTATGTAATTTATTTATTTGTTTCACACATCTCATACAAAGTCCCAAATTTCCCCTTTTCCTTAATGATAAGATATGCATAGACAATTCTTGGGTTTAAATTAAAGACATTTATAAAAAGACACCTTAATATCTGAGGACAGTTATCTTCATATTTTGTTTTATATATATATATATCTATATGACTATATAACTTTAAATCTCCGTTGAAGTTTGGCAGCACTGAATAGGAGCTCTTACTGAGAGTTTCTGGTGTTATATTTTTTCTTTATTTAAATTTTTATTGTTAATAAAACATTACTCAGCTTTATGATATACACATTTTTTTTTTGTGTGTTTGCACAGTAAGGGAGTTGATTTATTTATTCAGATTTCGCTTCACAAAACTTTTGAAATATCTGCTCATTGGATGCCCTATGAAGGAATTCTCCACCTCCTTACCGGCAGGTTGTGTGATATTAGCGCAGATTGATGTTCCTCAGTAATAGATTTGTATTCGTGTTGCTATTATTCCACGACAGATGAATGTTTTCCCAGATTGCTTTTTCTCTCATGACTAATCATTGGTTTAAGTTTAATAGTTCTTGGGGGGCGTGACCTGAGAATACGAAGGATAAATAACGCTCTGTGATTGGAGAGAATCGGCCTTCATCTACACCCCGGTCTAAGGAATAGACGTCTGTAGAGTGTACTTCATCCACACAAAGAATTACGGAGGGTAAGTTCTGATCTTGTTTTATAAGCTTGTAGATGGATTGTATTTTTGTCACATACCCGACCATGCAAACTCCGACATCTGTCCTCTAGATGGTAATTTTGTAGTAATAACTTCTACTGTACAATGATGACACGGGAAATGATTTGAAACAATTGTATTCAATGTAATAAAAATTAGCGTGGCTTTGGTTTTCTATAAAAAAAAATATATTATTATTTATTTTTTCATAAACTATTATTATTTATTTATTTATTTATTTATTTTTTAAGCACAGGGTTTAAAAGAAGATTGATGTCTTCTTGAGGAACGTCCCCCAGCCCTGGATTACTTGGTTCATATTTTTTAGTCTGGTGTTTCTCAGGTGAGAGCTCTGATAATTACATACAAAATGCATTTGAGACAAGTTGTCCCGTTACCTTTACAGTATTTATTAAATTCCAGTGATAATATAAGATTGGGAAGTAGAATTTTTATTTTTTTCTATAAGCCCTTGTACACACGGGTCGGACATTCCGACAACAAAATCCGTCGGATTTTGTCCGACGGATTTTGTCCGAAACTTGTGTTGCATACACACAGTAGGACAAAGTTGTCGGAAAATCCGATCGTTCGCAACGTGATGATGTTATTTTCGTTACGACAGGACTAGCTTTGGTCTAGGAATTTGATCTGAGCATGCGTGGCACTTTGTCCGATCGGAATTCTCTACAAACGATTGGACAAAGTCCGATCGGATCATGTTGTTGGAAAGTTTTACAGCCCAGCTCTAAAACTTTGTCAGTCGGATATTCCGACGGAATCAGTCCGATGCATACCACACACAGTCGGATTATCCAACAACACGGTCCGATCGGACATTTTCCGTTGGAATGTCCGACCGTGTGTACAAGGGCTTAGCCCTTGTACACACGGTCGGAGAATCCGTCGGAATGTGTCCTATCGGACCGTGTTGTCGGATAATCCGACTGTGTGTGGTCTGCATCGGACTGATTCCGTCGGAATATCCGTCGGACCCAATTTTCCAACTTGTTGGAAATATTTTCCCGACCAACTGGTCCGATCGAACATACTCCAATCATGTGTAGAGAATTCCGATCGGACAAAGTGCCACGCATGCTCAGATCAAATTCCTACACCAAAGCTATTGGCTACTAGCCTGAACGTAGTCCCGTCGTAACGAAATAACGTCATCACATCGGATTTTCCGACAACTTTGTCCGACCGTGTGTATACAACAGTTTCGAACACAATCCGTCTGACAAAATCCGTCGGACAAAATCCAACGGATTTGGTTGGCAGAATGTCTGACCGTGTGTACAAGGGCTTACACTTTTTTGGGAGTCGATCTTAAACTGGCAATTCCCCAAATACGAGTGTTTTTGTAGAGAATGACTGCATTCCATATGAAATCAGTTGACCTTCTTTAACCATGGACCACTGATGAGGTGACTCCTGATCCCCCCAATATTCATGTTCTGGACTTCTCACTGCCATGGCAGCCATAATTCTCATGTGCCGTATCAGGTCAGGAGAAGTTTCTCTCTACAATTATTATAGATGAGACAACCGATTCAGATATAAAATAATTTAACCAGTTGCCTACCGGGCACTTTCACCACTTTTAGTGCCCAGGCCAATTTTCAGCTTTCAGCGCTCTCACACTTTGAATGACAATTGCGCGGTCATGCTACATTGTTCTTATATGACATTTTTATCATTTTGTTTATACAAATAGAAATTTATTTTGGTGGTATTTATTCAACACTGGGTTTTAATTCTTTTGCAAAATAAACTAAAAAAGGCCTCAAAATGTTGAAAAAAAAATAGTTTTTCTTTGTTTCTGTTAAACAATTTTGCAAATATTTTTTTTTTTTCATAAATTTAGGCCAAATTGTATATTGCTACATTTCTTTGGTGAAAATAACCCAAATTACTGTTTAAAATTTAGTCTGTAGGAAAGTTATATAGTCCACCATCTATGGTATATACTGTATATCTGAAAATTGATTGCTCCTGATGTCCTGATGGCCGATCTCATTTCTTAAGTTTTGAAAATGTCAGGACAAGTACAAATACCCCCAAATGACCTGTTTTTGGAAAGTATACAGTCTGAGGTATATAGTAAGAGGCATGACAAGTTTTTTGAAGTTGTAATTTTTTTGTCACAATTTTTTGGAAAATGAAGAAATTATTTTTTTATTATTATTATTATTATTATTATTATTATTATTATTATTTATTTATTTATTATTATTATTATTTTTTATGCTAGCATAAGTGCACTACAGAGTCATCATATAACTGATCTGGTGGTGATCAGGGACACTGACTCGTGACAGTATGTAAAAAAAGAAATAAAAATAATAATAATTTTATTTAAACTTTTTTTTTTTATCAAATTTTTCCTTTTTTACGATTTTTTCACCAGAATGGGACCAGAGCAATACAGTGTTACCATAGTAACATCATACTACTCTGGAAGAGTGATCAGGACTTTTATTTTACACATTATGATTGTATGATTGTAAAAGCAACCATTTTTCTTGAAAAAAATTCATTCATTTAGTGCGTATTGTATTGATTACCTGTGATTGGCCACAGCTAATTACATGTTACAGATGGATTCTGATTGGCCCTGTCTGTACCATGTGATCACTGTGACCAATCACAGTTAGCAACGCAATTATACACAGTGAATGGCTTGAATCAAAGCCATCCATTGCTTACAATTTTCATGCGATGTGCTGTGATTGATCACAGTGATTACATGATACCAGCAGTGGGCCAATACACTGACCAGTTTTTGGCTGTGTCCGGTGGACAAAGCCAGTGACTGATTCCGCCCTACCGCCGCCCGTGGGAGGCACATTCTGAGAGGATGTCATATGCCGTCCACCCGCATATACAAAGGTCTGGCCCAGTCGTCATTTGACAATAGGCTGGGTGGCAAGTGGTTAACTAGGATCATGGCCATTTGTCATGGTTATGCAGTGATCTTCCTGTGTTTGCTTACCTCCCCTCATGTCTTCAGACTAAGAGGCCAGCCACTTCCACCTGGTGGTTTTTATAACCTCTCCTCTAAGCATGGCTCCACCTCAGGCCCTATCAGGGAGCCCTATATTAACCTGTGCACTGCAAGCCATCAGTGCTGATCAACCATTGTGTATTCCTTTGTGTGTTAGCTTCCTGTTACCTGCCGTGTGCTCTGCTACTGTTTTCCGTTACCGACCTTGGCTTTGTCCCTCACTATCCCTATCCTCCTGTTGCCTACTGTGGGTGTGAGCTGGGGGACCCTGGGGGTCGCGACCTGGAGCCAGTTGCAGCCAAGTCCATCCTCACCACCAGAGGCGCTGGTGAACACCTGCTGGCTCTTAGACTCCGCTCCCCAGGGAATCTTACGCTCTAACCCCGGTGGGACCTGTCCCCCATCTGCAGCAGTCAGCCGTAGGGTCCACGACCTTGCAGTGCACTCCTGATCCCTACGGTGTGCACCTGTCACCTCGCCTCAAGGTGACCTGACACCATTTGATGCAAATTTTGTAACTTTGCACCAAAATTTCCAAAAATGTCATGTAATATCTAAGCTAATTAGGTACATCACATTATTTTAAATGGGCTCATAATGTTTTATGTTTTTCTACTTTACAGATCGGCGAGTTTAGCGGTTCCTTCTTTGAATGAAAAGTCTACAGATAGCATCTAGGACATCCGGATTTTTCACTGTGTATATCGCTGGGTTTAATGTTGGAATCACCATACTATACGGGATATTGATAACACCCCTTCCATAATACAGGATGAGGACAGTATGTACAGGAATGGTGCTCACCCAATGAAAACCCCAACGGAGAACTTCAGAGCCTTATTTACAGATGTATCATGGCAGGAGAGAGCCAAAAGTGAAGAGATATGTGAGTGTGGTATGTACTGTGGAGATCACAATGCCATTAAACCAGGGTGTGAAGGCCAAGCTGACACAAACTTGTTGGCTCACGGGATGGGCAGAGCCAGCAGCCAGAGCGGACGGTGCTGTGAGAACCGAGCTCTGAAACAACGGTGGTGATACAGCTATTTACAACAGCAGGACACAGGCACAAAATAGCCTCAGAGAGAGCGCAAAGGAAGAAGAACCTGATGGTCATCATGGGCAAGTAAAAGGGCAGAGAGAGACCGAGAAGACTGACAGAATATTTCATCCCAGTTACAGGCATGGCGATCCAATATGGCGCCAGCTCAATGAGCCATGCACACTCATATACGGTTTCTGGTACAATCCTTTCCGATCTACAGGACAAAGGTAATTGCAGATCTCATCCCGTGTCTTAAAGACCTGTAAAGCAGAGAAAGAAGCTGGCAGAGGAGGTGGAGAAAGCTGAAGACATAAGACAGGGAAGGGAGCATATGGAGGATTCTTCAGAATAGGGAGAGTATTTGGATGTATTCCCTACTTCAGAGCAGCCTGTACTCGACATGCATTTGTCTCTTAGCCCTACAGCAAGACATGGCACCTTTCATGCCACCCACACAAAGAGATCCGGAGGACATAGGCAACAGAGTGGATTACATAGGAAATAAGATGGGAGATTTCACTCACACAATTAATTAGTGGATGCACACTTCGAACTAGAAGAGGAAATCTCTAAAGGTTAAAGTGGCAGACCAGAGAGGATAGATCTCACAGAAACAACATATGGTTCAAGGGGGGGATCTGTGAATCTGTTTATTCAGGAGATCTCATTCCTTTCCTTCAAAAGCTTATGATGGATATGCTCCCCTTGCTCATGCCTAATGATGTTATCATTGATAAAGATCATAGGCTTCCTAAACTGGCCCACTTTCCTAAAAAGGTTCCCGGAGATATTATCACAAGGATCCACTTCCATCATATCAAGGATCAATTGATGTGTTTCTCTAGGCAACAACCTACACTAAAGCCCCGTACACACGACCGGACTTTTCAACATCCAAAGTCTGACGGAATGATTCCGGCAGACCATTCGATCGTGTGTGTGGGCTGCAACGGACTTTTGATTCGCAAAAGTCTGACAGACTTTAGAAATGGAACATGCTTCAAATTTTTCCGCCAGAACTCTGCCGGACCCAGTTCCTACCGAAAAATTCGCTCGTGTGTATGCTATTCCGACGGACTAAAACCGACGCTAGGGCAGCTATTGGCTACTGGCTATGAACTTCCTTATTCGAGTCCAGTCGTACGTCATCACGTTCGAATCCGTCGGAGTTTGGTGTGATTGTGTGTGGCCAAGTCCGCTCATTCGAAAAGTCCGTCAGAACTCTGTCAGAACTCCGGCAGAACTCCGCCGGAACTCCTTCAGAACTCCGTCGAAAGTCTGTCAGACTTAATCCCTCAAAAAGTCTGGTCGTGTGTACGCGGCATAACAGATCCTTTTACGCTGGGATATCCCTGTATGCAGATCTGTCCCAACCAACCATGGTGGCAAACAACCTAATCCCTATCACAAAGATCTTGCAAAATCATAAAATAACATACAAATGGGGTATTTGGGCTAAACTGATGGTGGAATGGAATGAAGATTCTTGCTCTATATCCTCCCTGGAAAAGGGAATGAATCTACTCAAAAAGTTGGGCCTATTGCCCAATGATGGGCTAACTACTGCAGATGCACCATCACCAACCAGGAGCTTCATGGAATGGCCCAATGCTATTGGCTGAGGATAGACCTAGAGTTTCACTATGATGCGTCAGATGATGCTGAGCCTACTTTTCAGGAATATACATGTCTGGTGTCTCATATATCTACCTGGGTCCACCTTGAATGCACCCGTTGCTCGGCTTACCCTCCCCGTTTATTGACAGGGAGGTCCCTGTATTGAGGACATAACAAACGTTTTTGGTTGGCTGTAACTTAGTTTGTAGTTACAATCTTTCTTTTTTATTCATCCTGATAGTTTATTTTTTGAGGATGCTGAACCTACCGTATGAACCAAAATCTCTTTCTGCTATGGAATACTGTACACTGTATCATTGACTTGACCACTAGCCCAGCACCTGTTTTCTTCTCATGTCACTTAGATTGATGTCTTTCTGTGAGGCCCGAATAGCCTCTTCAAATGATGAGCTTTGTGGAAAACTGATATAGACTACCGCTGTGATGTCATATGCATTCAAGAGACAAACTTCACCAGCCTTAAAGCACCGAATATGATATATGGATATGATCTCCCTGTATAAATATATAAGGGGGGGTATTATCTCCATCTATAAATACATAAGGGGGATATGATCTCCCTGTATAAATATATAAGGGGGGGATATGATCTCCATGTATAAATACATAAGGGGGGATATGATCTCCATGTATAAATACATAAGGGGGGATATGATCTCCATGTATAAATACATAAGGGGGGAATATGATCTCCATGTATAAATACATAAGGGGGGATATGATCTCCATGTATAAATACATAAGGGGGGATGTGATCTCCATGTATAAATACATAAGGGGGGGATATGATCTCCATATATAAATACATAAGGGGGGATATGATCTCCATGTATAAATACATAAGGGGGGATATGATCTCCATGTATAAATACATAAGGGGGGGATATGATCTCCATATATAAATACATAAGGGGGGATATGATCTCCATGTATAAATACATAAGGGGGGATATGATCTCCATGTATAAATACATAAGGGGGGAATATGATCTCCATGTATAAATACATAAGGGGGGATATGATCTCCATGTATAAATACATAAGGGGGGATATGATCTCCATGTATAAATACATAAGGGGGGATATGATCACCATGTATAAATATATAAGGGGGGGATATGATCTCCATGTATAAATACATAAGGGGGGATATGCTCTCCATCGTTTCTTCATAGTAAGAGCTGTGAAAATGTGGAATAGACTCCCTGCAGAGGTGGTTTTGGCCAGATCAGTAGATTGTATTTAAAAAGTCCTGGATTATTTCTTAAATGTACAGAATATAACTGGGTGACATTTATAGGTAAAGTTGATCCAGGGAAAATCCGATTGCCTCTCGGGGGATCAGGAAGGAATTTTTTCCCCTGCTGGAGCAAATTGGATCATGGCTCTGCTGGGGTTTTTTGCCTTCCTCTGGATCAACTGTGGGTATAGGATTGGGTATATGGGATTGTATGATTTGTTTTTCCCCTTTATTGGTTTAATTTTATGGATTTTTTCAGCCTTTAATTATACTGTGCTTTTGATAGATAATTCGATTTTTTTTTTGTTGTCGCAGAAAGGTTTTTTTTTTGTTTTTTTTTTTACCAAAAATATCTACAAGAACACATACTGGCCTAAACTGATTTTTTGTTTGGAGATAATTAGTATAGCAAATATATAGTAAAAAATATTTTTTTTTTCAAAATTGTCTTACCTTTTTTGTTTATAGTGCAAATAATAAAAAACACATAGGTGATCAAATACCACCAAAAGAAAGCTCTATGCAGGGCTGGACTGGGACAGAAATTTGGCCCTGGACTTCATCCAGACCAGCCCACTTACATTTTGAGTGTCCCATGAGCACTCCCTTACATCAGAGTGTCCCATTACCAGCCCCCTTACATCAGAGTGTCCCATTACCAGCCCCCTTACATCAGAGTGTCCCATTACCAGCCCCCTTACGTCAGAGTGTCCCATTACCAGCCCCCTTACATCAGAGTGTCCCATTACCAGCCCCTTACGTCAGAGTGTCCCATTAGCAGCCCCCTTACGTCAGAGTGTCCCATGAGCAGCCCCCTTACATCAGAGTGTCCCATGAGCAGCCCCCTTACGTCAGAGTGTCCCATGAGCAGCCCCCTTACGTCAGAGTGTCCCATGAGCAGCCCCCTTACGTCAGAGTGTCCCATGAGCAGCCCCCTTACGTCAGAGTGTCACATGAGCAGCCCCCTTATGTCAGAGTGTCCCATGAGCAGCCCCCTTACGTCAGAGTGTCCCATGAGCAGCCCCCTTACGTCAGAGTGTCACATGAGCAGCCCCCTTACGTCAGAGTGTCCCATGAGCAGCCCCCTTACGTCAGAGTGTCCCGTCAGCAGCCCCCTTACATCAGAGTGTCCCATCACCAGCCCCCTTACATCAGAGTGGCCCACTGAGCCATCAGCCCACCGGGAAACTCCCGGTAGTCCCGATAGCCAGTACATGCCTGGCTCTATGTGTGGGGAAAAAAATACATTTTTTTGTGCACAACGTCGCACGACCACGCAATTGTCAGTGAAGGCTATGCAGTGCCGTATTGCAAAAAAAAGAGCCTTTTCAGGAAGTGGGTAAATCTTTCCGGGGCTGAAGTGGTTAAAGGAATATTGGATACCTGAACTGTGAATACAGATAGGTGGAAAGGTACAGGAGAATATGTAGCCCACCACACTGTAATCCACAGTACTTTAGCACAGCATAGCACTTTATAGCCACAAAATCCCCTTACACACAGACAGGGGCGGACTGACCATTCGGGCACTCGGGCACTGCCCGAGGGCCCCATGCCACTAAGGGGCCTCATCAGGGTTGCCAGCCTCAATAAAATCAGGGACAGTATGTAAAAATCTATGTTTTTTTTTTAAAAATCCCAAGATTATAGCTGTCCCGCCTCTCCAATACCTTTTCAGTGTGTGTATGTGTATTCTGTGTGTGTATATATTGTGTGTCTATACTGTATGTGTCTGTGTGTGTGTACTGTGTGGCCCCATAATCTTCTATTGCCTGGGGTCCCCATAATCTCTTATTGCCTGGGGCCCCATAATCTTTTCCTATTGCCCGAGGGCCCCATGAGTTGTCAGTCCGCCTCTGCACACAGACTGCCAGCTCTCTCTAAACCACTCCAACACACTCCCAAAAAGCTGCTGGGAACTCAACTAGTGAGAGGGCTTCCACATTACAAAGCCTCCATTATTGGCCCTTACGTAGGTTCAAAGGCCAGGGCGCGTGTTGTGTTTAGTTTAGTTCATTGCTATGGCTGCAAAATTATTGGTTTGCCAGGTTTGCCGACCAAGAATGGCTTGAGTTTGCCTTGGACCCATGTTAGATCCAAACATCATCACTAATACCAGCCCACCTGTAATTCTTCACCAAGAACGTGACATAAGGGCAGTCCCTAAAATAAAGGGCACCCTTCTTAAAGTCTCACAGTAACAGGCACTTTATTATTCATCATTCCATGGAACCGGAGTCTGGATGGATGGAATATGTGTCCTCTCTCTGGCTATATTGGATTTGGTTTGGGTAGATGAAGTGACCCATAGCTGGACCCAGAAGAAAAAAAATCATTGCATATTTTAACACCTACATTTAGAATAGAATAAATATTTTTTTAAAGTGTTTTATTTTCTTTTTACTTTTAACACAAATTAATGAATTGGGATATCACAGGGCTACCCAGGAGCAGATTTCACTACTATACCTCGGACTGTGAAGGATATGGATGTTGGTATTAGTATAGAAGGGGTCTGACCATTTTCTAAGGCAAGATTACGTGTTATTTTTCTTTTACTTGTACCTTTAAACATGTATGTAAAGTCCAGTAAGGATCCAATAACTTAACGGAAGCAAGTGTGGACCATGCAATCCCAGTTTTCCTCCTGTTTGTAGTACTGTAGCAGAAAAGCTTACCTCAATTAACACCTGAAATTCTTGCAACAACTGAACAACTGAAATTCGTTTTCGCCCGAATGCATTTTCTCCCGAATTTTGGGTATTTTCATTATCGTTTTAACAAACGATAAGGAGCACACAGAATCTGAAACCCGAAAGATCTGACAGAAACAAATGCTTTATTTTCATTTTTTTCTTTGCAACAGTTGGATATAGATAGGATATTCGACATGAAGCAGACAATAGCGATCTGTGTCCATCGAACCTGTGGTCAAATGTGCCTAACCTAACTCTATTAGTCCAAGATTATTCTACATAGAGAGAAAAGATTCAACATAGAGAGAAAAGATTTGACATAGAGAGAAAAGATTTTACATAGAGAGAAAAGACTCGACATAGAGAGAAAAGATTTTACATAGAGAGAAAAGATTCAACATAGAGAGAAAAGATTTGACATAGAGAGAAAAGATTCAACATAGAGAGAAAAGATTTGACATAGAGAGAAAAGATTCTACATAGAGAGAAAAGATTCAACATAGAGAGAAAAGATTCAACATAGAGAGAAAAGATTTTACATAGAGAGAAAAGATTTTACATAGAGAGAAAAGATTCGACATAGAGAGAAAAGATTTGACATAGAGAGAAAAGATTCAACATAGAGAGAAAAGATTCGACATAGAGAGAACAGATTTGACATAGAGAGAACAGATTTGACATAGAGAGAAAAGATTCGACATAGAGAGAAAAGATTCGACATAGAGAGAAAAGATTTGACATAGAGAGAAAAGATTTTACATAGAGAGAAAAGATTCGACATAGAGAGAAAAGATTCAACATAGAGAGAAAAGATTCAACATAGAGAGAAAAGATTTGACATAGAGAGAAAAGATTTGACATAGAGAGAAAAGATTCAACATAGAGAGAAAAGATTTTACATAGAGAGAAAAGATTCGACATTGAGAGAAAAGATTTGACATAGAGAGAAAAGATTCAACATAGAGAGAAAAGATTCCACATTATAGAGACAATAGCAAAAAAGGTTGAATGTGCCTAACCTAACTCTATTAGTCCAAGATTATTTGAAATTGAGAGAAAAGATTTGACATAAAGATTCGACGAAGCAGTCGCCGTGAGCGGACATTTATGGTGAAATGCTCCTCCCATAGGCTATAGTAGAATTCTAATGTTGGTTGACTAGTAATAATAATTAATAAATATAATTATTACTAGTGTCATACAACATTAGAATTCTACTATAGCTTGTAGGCGGAACATTCGACCGGAAATGTACGATTGCGGCGGCGTACAGTTTCGCTGCTCCGTCAAATCTTCTTAGAACATTCGACAGACACCATGAGCCTTCAATGACAGATTCCACCTTCATTATTTCGGATTTTCGGACAAATGTATTTTTTAACAAAACAAAATAAATAAAAACTAATTTTAGGGAGTAACTTATTTTTCTACCGAAAACGAAATTCTGAAACAAAACATTTCAGTGTGCGCATGTCTATTGATCATAACAGCCAAACGTTTCCCCTTTTCCTATAGTTAGAATTTTATTGCAAGTGACAAAAACACTTGCCGTTATCTTATTGGATCTCTTGGTGTCCAATATAAAGAGCAGAATCTTGATACATCAGGCCCCGTCTATGTGAGCTGTGTGATATATACAAGTATTCTCTATACAAATTCTTTATATATTGTGATATTATGTGATATGGTGGGGGTTTCACTGAAGGGTGGTGTTTTCCATCAAGTTTAAATCAGCCAGGAATGAACATTTCAGGGATTTGTTGCCCCACCTATTTAAAAAGAAAGTAACAGTTCATTTCCAACACAAAGAAGAAGTTGCCCTTTCAGGGGTGTTCAGCATTCCTCTTTCAAAACTACACAGCAAAACAAGTGGTTCCTTCAGCCTCCTGGCTTGCTCTTGCCATACTGCTGCTCTGGCCTCACACTTTTGGTGCCGGTCTGGTTTTTAAAAACTGTGTTACACAACTCTGCATCTCTCTCTCAGCTCTCTGCTGCACTGGCCCACACCCTGACCTCTGGGCAGAGGACCTCATGTGCCCAGATGGATCTCTACATGACCACCAACCCATTAATTATGTTTAATTTCTTTTATTAAGAATTTGACATATTTAAGTACAAATTAACAACATACATGACACATTGTAGAAACAGAGGCAGGTCATCTAAAATATACAGATACGGTATCTCACAAAAGTGGTTTAACAGGACAGGTTCCCCTCAGAACAAGCCTCACCATGGTTTACTAAAGAAGTTGAGGTCACGTGCTCAACGTCATATCCAGAGGTTGTCTTTGGGAAATAGACGTATGAGTGCTGCCAGCATTGCTGCAGAGGTTGTAGGGGTGGGGGGTCAGCCTGTTAGTGCTCAGACCATACGCCGCACACTGCATCAAATTGGTCTACATGTCTGTCATTCCAGAAAAAGCCTCTTCTAAAGATGATGCACAAGAAAGCCTGCAAATAGTTTGCTGAAGACAATCAGACTAAGGACATGGATTACTGGAACCATGTCCTGTGGTCCGATGAGACCAAGATAAACATATTTGGTGTCAGATGGTGACAAGCGTGTGTGGGGGCAACCAGGTGAGGAGGACAAAGACAAGTGTGTCTTGTCTACAGTCAGGCATGGTGGTGGGAGTGTCATGGTCTGGGGCTACATGAGTGCTGCCGGCACTGGGGGAGCTACAGATCATTGAGGGGACCATGAATGCCAACATGTACTGTGACATACAGAAGCAGAGCATGATCCCCTCCCTTCAGAGACTGGACCGCAGGGCAGTATTCCAACATGATAACCACCCCAAACACGCCTCCAACACCACCACTGCCTTGCTAAAGAAGCTGAGGGTAAAGGTGATGGACTGGCCAAGCATGTCTCTAGACCTAAACCCTATTGATCATCTGTGGGACATCCTCAAATGGAAGGTGGAGGAGCGCAAGGTCTCCAACTTCCACCAGCTCCGTGATGTCATCATGGGGGAGGGGAAGAGGACTCCAGTGGCGACCTGTGAAGCTCTGGTGACCTCCATGCCCAAGAGGGTGAAGGCAGTGCTGGGAAATAATGGCGGCCACACAAAATATTGACACTTTGGGCCCAACTTGGACATTTTCACTTAGGGGTGTACTCATTTTTTGTTGCAAGCGGTTTAGACATTAATAATTACAAAAAGGGAAATGGCACTTCTAAAAAAAATTATAAAATTTGGTATATGCATCATCTAACCAAGATGATTTTTAAAAAAGGTGTGTGACAGTATGAGATCTATATGGGACAATAAAAAAATATATATGAAGTTGAGTCACTATATACATATACATATATATATATATATATATATATATATATAAATAAATATGCATATGTGAACCACTAATGACTAATAGAAACAAAATCAGAACGTATATAGACAAATAAATAATAATAGTGAACATTCAACCCATAAGTGAAACGCTGTGTAACAAAAGGGCTTGTATGCAAGCAAAGCAAATAAAAAAAACACAAATATGTATATAAATGAATGTGATAAATACTCAGTCCATGGGTGAAAAAAGATATATGAAAAAAGAAAAAGTCTCTTAATATTAAATATCCATATTCCCAATAAAGTGACTTGTGCTGGTTTTCAAGTGATGCAACTTTTTCTCGACTTTTCTGCAACAAATAAGGTGACTTCTCGTGCTCCCCCTTAGGTATATGCACCCACCAGAAGCCCTTACCCCTGCAGGGGTGAAGGGCATGTAGTAAATAAAGTCTCCAATCCTGATGTCCCTGGAACCAATACGCTCTCCTGCTCCGAAACTAGGTGCATATAATGCAGTATCCAGATAAAAATCAAAAAATCTGATAAAAAATGATTTATTTGACACAAATAAAAAGTATAAAAAGGGATGACTTTCCATGAGCGTAAAAGATAAAAGGCTCCAATTGCCCCAATTCAATACGAAGCTCATGGACATGTTCCTAGGTCCAGGCGGCGTGCGCTCCACTGACCATAACCAGAGAAATGGAAGTGACCGGAAATTACCTTTGACGTGTACCAAGTCCTGCTTAGGCGTTTCGTCATTGGACGTCATCTGAGGCATAGACATTAATGGCTGTAATTTTAGTTATTTTGAGGGTACTGCAAATTTACACTGCTATGCAAGCTGCACACTCACGTTGTAGACAAGTGTCATTTCTTCAGTGTTGTCACATGAAAAGATAGAAGAAAAGATTTACATAAATGTGAAGGGTGTACTTACTTTTGTGAGATATTGTATATACCCGCATCTATAGATGGTGTATACCCAGGAAATTGACATCATTAAAGGCTTATTAGAATGGGTATTGAAGAAAGAAACAGCAACAGCTCTTGTTTCAGGACAGAATAAAATACATACTGGGTAAAGACATACAGATTAACCAGATGAATGACAATAAGGTCATCACATCAATGAAAAAAAAAAAGAAAAAAAGTCAAATGTATAAATGAGCATATCCTTTGGAAGAACATTTTACTATGTCCTATGCCATATCTTCTTGAGGAAAAAAAGAACACCTGAAAAGGGGCACTCTGAGAAAGCATGCAGACAAAGAAAAGAGGAGGTTGGAGGAAAAAAAAGTAAATAAAGAAGGGGAGATTGGGGGGAGGGGAAAGAGATGAAGTGTGGTGGCAAACCCCCATGACCGGATCCCAGAGGTGGTTGTACACCTTCGTGGAGGTAAAATTTGGAAGAGACCGGGACAGGGGCAGAATGACAACTCAAGGGGCCCCCGGGCAATAGGAGATTATGGGGCCCCCAGGCAATAGGAGATTATGGGGCCACACAGTATACACAAACACACAGACACACACACACACAATATACACAAACACACACACACACACACACAGTATACACAAACACACACACACAGTATACACAAACACACAAACACACACACACAGTATACACAAACACACACACACAGTATACACAAACACACACACACAGTATACACAAACACACACACACACACAGTATACACACACACACACACACACACACAGTATACACAAACACACACACACAGTATACACAAACACACACACACAGTATACACAAACACACACACACAGTATACACAAACACACACACACACACACAGTATACACAAACACACACACACACACTCACAGTATACACAAACACACACACACACACAGTATACACAAACACACACACACACTCACAGTATACACAAACACACACACAGTATACACAAACACACACACAGTATACACAAACACACACACACACACAGTATACACACACACACACACACACACAGTATACACAAACACACACACACACAGTATACAATCACACAGTATACACATACATGTACACACAGTATACACATACATGTACACACAGTACACACAGACATGTTTCTGTTGGCTGAGAAGGTACTGGAAAAGTGGGGCAGCTATAATCTCGGGATTTTTAGACCAAAAGGATGTCGGTAAGGGACATTTCAGAGTCAGCTGTAAAAGAAACACAGATTTTGACATGCTGTCCCTGGTTTTACTAAGGCTGGCAACCCTATTGGCCCGGGGCCCTCGGGCAGTGCCCAAGTGGCCGAATGGTCAGTCCGCCCCTGGACCGGGAAGTGATTCCAAGCAGTCCACATTCCGATTCATCCTCTTCTCCGGCAAGCATGCTTTCAAAATATTCAATATTGTTAAATTCACAAGCCCAGGCAGCTATAGATGTGGGTTCAGACGGTGCCAACATCTGGCAACAACAGACCGAGCCACTGTCAAAAAGCGTCTAGTCAAACCTCTTAATCTGTTTTTAGGATACCAGCAGCATAGACAGTACTGTAATGTGGGGTTGGTTGGGATATTTATCAACCCACCAAAGTGGAATACAATTGCAGTATTTTGTCCTAATAGAGGATAATGCTTGGGCAGGTGCCCCATATATGGAGCACAACGCAAGGGGCCTGCAAACAATGGCAACACATTTTGGAAATACAAAGGTCAATTGTATGCATCCCCGTGATTATAAAGTCTTTACACACCTGCTGATTTCCAGGGAATCACGGAGACAAGGTTAAAGGCTTCATCCTGCAAACACTCTTCAAAGCCTCTGGTCTCCAGAACTCAATCCCAGAGTTACCAATCTCAGATTTAAAAAAAAAAGCCATTTTCTCTAATCAGAAGAGACTTTCTGGAGCCCCTCAACCTGCATCCATGAGAGCCCTGTGTGACATTCACTCCCTCTAACACAGTAGCAAGGTACAGAAATGTGTATAGCGCTGTCACAGACGGTTCTCGGAGAATATCTCTTTCTTTAAAAATGTTTCTTCGCTTAAAAATCAGTCACATCAGATAGAAAATGAAAGTTATCAATATTCAAGAGCTTTATTTCCAGTTACAATAAAGTGTCCAAAGAACATATTTACAGTCTGAAATTACAATACTACCATTTTTTTGACGTTTTCTTTCTTTTGTCTTCAATGCAAAGCGTAACCAAGAAAAGTCAAGTTGAGAAGACACGTCTGAAATGTTTCCGTAAAAGTCTCTTATGTTCATTATTATTATTATAATACAGTATTTACATAGCGCCAACAGTTTACGCAGCACTTTATAATATAAAAAAGGGAGACAATACAGTTATAATACAATAAAATACGAGGATTAGGAGGGCCTTACTCAGAAGAGCTTACAATCTAATAGGGTGGGGACAGGTGGTACAAAAGGTTGCAGCTGTGGGGAATGAGCTGATGGAAGTGGTAAGAAATCAGTTTGAGACGTGATCGGCTTCCCTGAAGAGATGAGTTTTCAGGGATCACCTGAAGGTAGCGAGAGTAGAGAGATAACTGGACGGGTGGAGGTAGCAAGTTCTAGAGGATGGGAGAGGCTCTAGAGAAATCCTGGAGATGAGCATGGGAGGAGGAGACAAGAGAGCTAGAGGTTAGGGGGTCTTGAAAAGAGTGGAGAGGACGGTTTGGGTGATATTTGAAGACAAGATTGGCGATGTAGCTTGGAGCAGAGTTGTGAATGGCTTTGTATGTTGTGGTTAGTATTTTGAATTTCATTTGCTGTGTGATCGTAAGCCAGGGTAGGGATTGGAGGAGAGGGGTGGCGGACACTGATCGGGAGCCGGTGTAAGGATTGGAGGAGAGGGTTGTCAGACAGTGATTGGGAGCCAGTGTAGGGATTGGAGGAGAGGGTTGGCAGACACTGATTGGGAGCCAGTGTAAGGATTGGAGGAGAGGGTTGGCAGTCACTGAGTGGGAGCCAGTGTAGCGATTGGAGGAGAGGGTTGGCGGACACTGATCAGGAGCCAGTGTAAGGATTGGAGGAGAGGGTTGGCAGACACTGATTGGGAGCCAGTGTAGGGATTAGAGGAGAGGGTTGGCAGACACTGATTGGGAACCAGTGTAGGTATTGGAGGAGAGGGTTGGCAGACACTGATTGGGAGCCAGTGTAAGGATTGGAGGAGAGGGTTGGGAGACACTGATTGGGAACCAGTGTAGGGATTAGAGGAGAGGGTTGGCAGACACTGATTGGGAACCAGTGTAAGGATTGGAGGAGAGGGTTGTCAGACACTGATTGGGAGCCAGTGTAAGGATTGGAGGAGAGAGTTGGCAGACACTGATTGGGAACCAGTGTAGGGATTGGAGGAGAGGGTTGGCAGACACTGATTGGGAGCCAGTGTAGGGATTGGAGGAGAGGGTTGGCAGACACTGATTGGGAGCCAGTGTAGGGATTGGAGGAGAGGGTTGGCAGACACGGATTGGGAGCCAGTGTAAGGATTGGAGGAGAGGGTTAGTGGACACTGATTGGGAGCCAGTGTAGGGATTTTAGTAGAGGGTTTGGCAGACACTGATTGGGAGCCAGTGTAGGGATTGGAGGAGAGGGTTGGCAGACACTGATTAGGAGCCAGTGTAAGGATTGGAGGAGAGGGCTGGCAGACACTGATTGGGAGCCAGTGTAAGGATTGGAGGAGAGGGTTAGTGGACACTGATTGGGAGCCAGTGTAGGGATTTTAGTAGAGGGTTGGCAGACACTGATTGGGAGCCAGTGTAGGGATTGGAGGAGAGGGTTGGCAGACACTGAGCGGTTGGTAAGGTGGATAAGTCTGGCGTCTGGCAGCAGCATTCATGATAGACTGAAGAGGAGAGGAGCCTATGGAGAGGCAGACCAATGAGAAGGGAGTTGTAATAGTCAAGGCGAGATATAACAAGGGAGTGAATGAGGAACTTGGTGGTTTCATTTGTTAAAAAGGGGCGAATTTTAGAGATGTTTCAGAAGTTAATTCTACAAACTTTTGACAACGATTGGACTTGGGGCTGAAATGACAAGTCAGAGTCTAGGGTTACACCGAGTACCCGGGCGCGATGGGAGGCACTGATGGTCGCATTGTTGATTTTGATGGAAAAGTCACGGAGGGGGGCATGGGCGGTGGGATGTTGATTTAAAATTTGCACCAATCCTGTTCCTTCCACATCACACCTATAATAACTTGCCCACTGAGGATGACGTACAGACGCGTTTTGTCCCGGTCACACGGATGGTATCAGCAGCAGCAGCAGAGCGGTGGGAAGCAGAACCCATAAACTGTGAGAACCTGGAATAGAAGTGGAATGATATAAGCAGTCCATATAATGAACTTGGTATGGAGTTATTTACTTCAAACTTATCACAAAGGAATTATATCTGGAGGAAAATAGATGTAACCTCCACGCATGGAAGGACTTCTTCTCAATAGGAGCCGTGAATATGAGAAAAAAAGAGTCCCTCAAGAACTACTTCTGGACAGCTCAGTAGATTCATTTGGATACAAGTTGGATGAATTCCCAACTACACAAAATGTAACTGCATACTAACATGATCCAGGGAATTCTAGATTATCTTTGGGGTGACCGAGGGAGGTATTTTCCACCCACTGGAGCACCACAATGTTTTTTCTCTGCCAATGGTTTACTCCAACTTTATGTTAGGACGGAACTTTGGCTTATTGAGCGATTTAAAAAAATCGCACAAACGTTTGCCTCGCCACCCCCCTATTTGGTGGAAACCAAGTATCATGCTGTACACACAAGTGGTATTTCTGCCGTTTCTATATATGACAACTTCCTGCTGGCACTGGTTCCCAAAGAAGCAATGGATGGTTGCACCCTTCATGTCACTTGGACCCGCTGACATCGTGCCATCTCGCCTTACATGGCTGCAGATCTCCAGCCAAGTGGCATTGATAATGATGACATCACTACCCAAATATTTCAGCTATGTTTCCTGCAGAGTGATCGGTGATTGGCCCACGGCTGCCGCATAGTACCTGGGCCAATCAGAGCACATTGACCCATGTGATTAGCTGTAGCCAATCACAGATCAATAGTAATCACAGTGTCACGATAGTTTAACCACTTCAGCCCAAGAAGGATTTACCCCCTTAATGACCAGGCCATTTTTTTTGTGATACGTCACTGCGTCACTTCAACTGACCATTGTGCGGCCGTGCCACGCTGCACCCAAATAAAATGTATGTAATTTTTTCCCCACAAATAGAGCTTTCTTTTGGTGGTATTTGATCACCTCTGCGGTTTTTATTTTTTACGCTATAAACAAAAAATATATATATATTTTTTTAAAGCTATTTTTTTTTTACTTTTTACTATAATAAATATCCCACCCCCCCCCCAAAAAAATATATATAAATAAATAAAAATCTTCCTCAGTTTAGGGCAATATGTATTCTTCTACATGTTTTTGGTAAATTTAAAAACAAAAAAAAAAAAAAAACGCAATAAGCGTATATTGATTGGTTTGCACAAAAATTATAGCGTCTACAATATAGGGAAAATATTTATGACATTTTTATTATTTTTTTACTAGTAAAGACGGCGATCTGCAATTTTTATCAGGACTGCAACATTATGGCAGACACTTCGGATGATTTTGACACTTTTTTGGGACCATTGACATTTATACAGCAATCAGAGTTAAAAATAGCCACTGATTACTGTGTAAATGTCACTGGCATGGAAAGCGTTAACACCAGGGGGCGATCAAGGGGTTAAATGTGTGTCCTAGGGAGTGATTCGAGCCAAGTTAAAATATTGACTCTTAAAATAAAATTAGCAAATCTGTTGTTAATTTGGAAGGATTACCCCATATACTGTAGAAAAAAAAAACCTTTGTATGATCTGACAGCTGCTACAGTCATTATATTGTTATATCCACCCTGATGGTTTAAATAATATATATATATATATATATATATATATATATATATATATATATATATATATATATATATATATATATATATATATATATATATAATATATATATTAAAAAAATAATAATACAGATAATAGTTAATAAAACGCAAACTTACTACTGATGGCAGAGGAGTTGGGATCTGCAGAGAATAGAAAACATAACATTGTATTGATTGTATCATTTATATGACATCAAGCTTTTTAATTTTGGTAATTGATAATAAAATATAACACCATAATTGGCATAGTTGATATTCATCTATATTTGTAAAATTAGAGATGATATTCCCAGGCTGAGGGTCCACATGGAACTTTGTGGCCAAACGATCCTCTCATTACACTTGAATGGGCTCCACCACGTTATTATATCCTTTATAAAGACGGGTTTTGTGATTTTCCTGCTCCATCTCACAACCACTCAGTAGGGATTGTGCTCTCTACACCCCCTTTCCATAAATACATTAGATAAAGTGTTAATCAGAGAAGTTTCCATATTATTTAGCAGTCGGTGAGATGCACCATATTGGTGGCAGTCATTTAGAGAAGTCCTTTGGCATAGTATCATCTGGACAAGGACAAAGTGATTCTGTTCCCAAAGTTGGTGTACCAAACCGGGAATGAACCCCTAACTCTAATTGACAAACAAACAAACAAACTCCAGATATATTATTGTAATGAGAGGAAAATGTTCTTATCCATGCCTAAGTGTACCTGAGCGGATGATTGGTCCAATTCTCAGACTGTGGGAGTCCAACTCGGTTCTTTGACTTCTTCTTGAAGTACAAGACTGGAACCAAACACAGACATTTAGACAAGAGACGCTGATAATAAATGTCGTCTATATAACGTTATCACATAATTTGGAGGAGCTATTCACAGAGGTTCATATAAACGGAAAAGCTGATATAGTTGGATAGAGAAGGTACAATGTTACATTATCATTTTCATAATAAAATAATATCTTCAATCCCTTTGGGTTTCAATGACTGAATTTTGTCCGTCGGATCTTGTCCGAAACTGTTGCATACACACGGTCGGACAAAGTTGTCGGAAAATCCGATCTTTCAGAACGTGGTGACGTAATTTCGTTACGATGGGACTACGTTCAGGCTAGTAGCCAATAGCTTTGATGTAGGAATTTGATCTGAGCATGCGTGGCACTTTGTCTGATCGAAATTCTCTACACATGATTGGAGTATGTCCTATTGGACCAGTTGGTCGGAAAATATTTTCAGCAAGTTGGAAAATTTGGTCCGTCGGATATTCCGACGGAAACAGTCCGATGCAGACCACTCACAGTTGGATTATCCGACAACACGGTCCGATAGGACACATTCGGACGGATTCTCCGACCGTGTGTACAAGGGCTTAAAGGAGTTCTAAAGGCAGAAGATGCAGTCTATGCATTAAGATAAAAAATATTTTGTGGGTAGCAGCCTCCCTCAACACCCCCCCCCCAATACTTACCTGAGCCCCTTCACTCTTCAGCGATGTCCACAAGTGTCTTAGCCATCTGGGACTGATCAGGGACTCCTGATTGGCTGAGACACAGCAACCACGCCATTGGCTCCTGCGGCTGTCCATCAAAATCAGTTAGCCAATCAGGAGAGAGAGGGGCGGGGCAGAATGGCAGCTCCGTGTCTGAATGAACACAGGGAGCTGCAGCTGGGCTTGGGTTGCCCCCCATAGAAAGCTGCTTGCTGTGTGGGCACACGAAAGGAGGGAGGGGCCAGGAAAGCCAAAGAGGGACCCGAGAAGAGGAGGATTGGGGCTGCTCTGTGCAAAACCAACTGCACAGAAGAGGTAAGTATAACATCTTTGTTATTTAAAAGAAGAAAAAAAAAAACGGGACTTTACAATCACTTGAATGAAACTGCTTTATATCTTTTCAACTTGGATGATGCATCCGGTGAAGGGTGTCCCCTGAGGCAATATTTCAACAAGACCAGCCCATGTCTCCACCCAACTTCGATCTTTATATGCAGGTCTACTCACCGGTTGGCAGGCTCCAGATCTGACTTCGCACAGGCTCACAGCACAATGAAGGTAGACAAGGTCATAATCTCCCACAAATTTAAACATCTGGACAGATACCCGCCCCTGTCTGGAGACTCCGTTCTCTAGAACGTTTATGCTTTCATCTTGCTTGTTGGGACAGCTGAGGGAGATAAGAAAAACCTTAAAGTATTATACATTTTATGCACTTTGCCTATGATAGAACTTTATTCATCAAATAGAATAGAATTAAACATTTTTTTTCTTTTTTCAAAAGAGGACATCTGACCAAGTTGATGTTTTAGTGTTGGGTAGATGTGGGTGAAGCGTTTTTTGGGGGAGCGACCTCTAAACTGAAATATCCTCAGACTTTTTCATCTGCTATGACCATCATGAGGCATCCAACATTCCCCATTGGAGCCTACATACTGTACACACCAGTGTTTTTCAAAAAAATTTCAGTCAAGGCACCCTTTAAAATGATACACAATCTCATGGCACCCCAATGCAAATAATTGAACCAATACTTTTACATATTGTAGCACCATCCACTCACGTAGGACACCCAATGTTAGAGGTGGTTCATTCTTCCCAAGCAAACTGGTGCTGACTGGTATTCGAATGTTTCTCTTCTCCCTTCATTTCTCTCTCTCTCTCTCACTCATCTAGAGGCAGGGGAGGGGTCAAACAAAGATGCTATGCAGAGGCCCAACTCCCCGCCCATCAACCAATGACATCATAGGTTGGTGGGACACCAGCAGCTAGAAGCTTGTAATGGTGAACAATGAAAACCTGTGACTTTGTGTAGCTCGAATGCAGTCTTGATCCCTCCACCGGGTTATAAGCAATTTTTGGACACTTTTTAGGCATCGTGCCAGTGGTGGTACTGGACGCACCGCCACTGGCACAATGCCTAAAAAGTATCCAAAAATCATGTACAACCCAGCAGATGGGTGCCGTCCCCTCTCTTCTGCCACCACCCTCAAGCACTAATAGATTCATGCATTGCATGAATCTATCTATGGGCGCCGCTGCCCCCCCCCATATTCTGAATTACAGCAGTGGGGGGTGTTTTTTAAGCACCTGATTATAACCATAAGCTCTAAAATGTGTCAAAAAAGGTGACCTGCGAGCACCATGCTGGGCACTCGCAGGTCACTCAGCTGTGTTAGAAAAGCAAATGAATAGTCGCCTTCCTAACACTAAACCGCCACTCCTCCAATCAGGTGCTCGGATCTGTTACCCGTCACCTGATTGGCTGAAACAACAGGCATCCAATCATAGCAAAGGATGGCAAGAGAGGACAGGAGAAGACATCGAGAAACTGTCTCACCGAGACAGGTAAGTGCAGACGGAGGGCTGGCGGGGGGGCACACTGGCATTTGATATGGCACAGTGGCTGCGTTTGATGGGGCACAATGGGAGCAACAGATGGGAACAGTGTCGGCAATTGATGGGCACAGTGGGAGCAATTAATGGGCACAGTGGGAGCAATTGATTGGTACAGTGGGAGCAATTGATGGACACAGTGGAAGCAATTGATGGGCACAGTGGGAGCAATTGATGGGCACAGTGGGAGCAATTGATGGGCACAGTGGTGGCAATTAATGGGCACAGTGGTGGTAATTGATGGGCACAGTGGGAGCAATTGATGGGCACAGTGGTGGAAATTGATGGGCACAGTGGGAGCAATTGATGGGCACAGTGGTGGCAATTGATGGGAACAGTAGTGGCAATTGATGAGAACAGTGGTGGCAATTGATGGGCACAGTGGGAGCAATTGATGGGCACAGTGGGAGCAATTGATGGCCACAGTAAGAGCAATTTATGGGCACAGTGTCAGAAATTGATTGCCACAGTGGAAGAAATTGATGGGAACAGTGGAATCAATTGATGGGCACAGTGTCAGCAATTGATGGGCACAGTGAGAGCAATTGATGGGCACAGTGTCAGCAATTGATGGGCACAGTAGGAGCAATTGATGGGCACAGTGTCGGCAATTGATGGGCACAGTGTCGGCAATTGATGGGCACAGTGCCAGCAATTGATGGGCACAGTGGCAGCAATTGATGGGCACAGTGGGACCAATTAATGGGCACAGTGAGAGCAATTGATGGGCACAGTGGCGGCAATTGATGGGCACAGTGGGACCAATTGATGGGCACAGTGGGACCAATTGATGGGCACAGTGGGAGCAATTGATGGGCACAGTGGGAGCAATTGATGGGTACAGTGGCTGTGTTTGATGGCAAGTGGCTGCAGTTGATGGTACAGTGAGGCTGCAATTGATGGGGGGGGGGGGTTCAGAAATTTTCAGTTTGTTTGTGCCCCCCAAAAATTTTGAGCACCAGCCGCCACTGCATTGTGCCAAGGCACCCCTGAAGCAACCCAAAGGTACCCCAGGGTGCCTGGGCTCCCTGGTTGGAAAAGACTGGTCGATACTATATTATAGACAATGCTTTAGAAAGAGAAGATACCTGCAGAAACATTGCTAGAGTAAAGGCCCGTACACACGGTCGGACTTTTTGACAACAAACATGCAAATTAGCTGTTTTGGAGCAACATCCGACTGTGTGTACGCTCCATCGGACAAACTTTTTCCGTTTTCATCGGACTTTTGTTGTCTGTGCGAACGGACAAACTTTCTGGCAACAGAAGTCCGATGGAGCAAAGTCCGACCGTGTGTACGCAAAAGCATCAGACTTTTGTACAAGGTACAAACACGCATGCTCAGAGTCTATGCAAACGATCAGACTACAATACAGAAGTTGACCAAAGGTGGCGCTGGAGTCATTGAACGTCCTCTTTTGAAGCGGCGTCAGTGCGTTGTGACGTCATTACGTTCGTGTTTGTTGTCAAAAAGTCCGACCGTGTGTATGCAATACAAACTTGTGGACCACGCCCTTTGTACAAAAGTCCACGGAAAAGTTTGTACAAGTCCGACCGTGTGTATGAGGCTTAAGAATGAGCAAGGAAGTCTGAAGACATTCTTGGATTCATAGATGGAAGGCTTTCAAAAAATAATGTAATTAAAACCTGTCCATATCATACAAATATATAAATATTATTATTATATGCAGTAAATGGAAGAATTAACCCAACATATTTTGGGAACAAGGTGCACCCCTTAGCCAGGTAAAGTATTCATGTCATACTGGTGTTGGTCCATGGAGCCCACATCTATCAGGCCGCGTACACACGGGCGGACTGTTCGCCCAACCTTGTCCGCTGAACAGTGTTTGGGCGGACAGTCCGCTCGTGTGTGGGCTTTCAGCGGACAGTTTCAGCGGACAGTTGGACGGACAAAGTCTTTCGGAAATTCCGAAAAACTGTCCGCTGAAACTGTGTTTGAGCGAACAGTCCGCCCGTGTGTGGGCCTGTCCGCTGTACTTTCGAAATGAGCGGACTGTTCCCGCTCGGAAAGTCCGCCCATTTCGAGCGCGTGTACAGGTAGGCGGGGCCCGCGAAGGAGACGTCGCGGGCTCCGCCGCCTGGAATGGGCTTAAAGGGGAACCCCAACGCCGAAAAAAATCGGCGTGGGGGTTCCCCCAAAGTCCACACCAGACCCTTGTGCGAGCACGCTACCCGGCCGGCCAGGAAAGGGGGGCGAGCGAGCGCGCCCCCCCTCCTGAGCCGTACCAGGCCGCGTGCCCTCAACATGGGGGGTGCCTTGGGGAAGGGGGGGGCCGCGCGGCCCCCCCCACCCCAAAGCACCTTGTCCCCATGTTGATGAGGACAAGGGCCTCTTCCCGACAACCCTGGCCGTTGGTTGTCGGGGTCTGCGGGCGGGGGGCTTATCGGAATCCGGGAGCCCCCTTTAAGAAGGGGGCCCCCGGATACCGGCCCCCCACCCTATGTGAATGAGTATGGGGTACAATGTACCCCTACCCATTCACCTGTGAAATAAAGTACAAAAAAAAACACAACACAGGGAAAAAATATTTTATTGCACAGCTCCGGGGGTCTTCCGTCTTCGGGGGTCTTCTCGCCGGACTCCTCCGCTATCTGTGTGTAGCTCTTTTACTAGCGGAGGAGTCCGGCTTTCTTCCTCCCCGCCGCCGGCCTCTTCTCCCGACTTCGGGGGTCTTGTCCCCCTCTTCGGTTCTTCTGCCGGGCCACCGCGCCTTCTTCTAGCTCTTTTACAGGCGGTGGCCCGGTCTTCTGTCGCCGCTGCCTTCCGTTCTTCTGTCGCCGCCTTCGGTTCTTCTGCCGGGCCACCGCGCCTTCTTGTAGCTCTTTTACAGGCGGTGGCCCGGTCTTCTGTCGCCGCTGTCGTCGCCGCCGCTGCCGCCTTCCGTTCTTGTTCTTCTTCTTGTTCTTCTTCTTCTTCTCCTGGAGATGTTGACTCGACGAGCTCTCCGGCCGGAATGCCAGAGCCGCGCTGTGCGGTCACTTATATAGTGACAATGGGGCGGTGTCACATGGTATATGTCACATGGGTTGGTCACATGGTGACCCCGCCCCCTTACGATGTCATAGTCCCCATGTGACATCAACCCATGTGACCAACCCATGTGACATATACCATGTGACACCGCCCCATTGTCACTATATAAGTGACCGCACAGCGCGGCTCTGGCATTCCGGCCGGAGGGAGCGACGTGTCAACATCGCCTGGAGAAGAAGAAGAAGAAGAAGAAGAACAAGAACGGAAGGCGGCGGCGGCGGCGACGACAGCGGCGACAGAAGACCGGGCCACCGCCTGTAAAAGAGCTACAAGAAGGCGCGGTGGCCCGGCAGAAGAACCGAAGGCGGCGACAGAAGAACGGAAGGCAGCGGCGACAGAAGACCGGGCCACCGCCTGTAAAAGCTAGAAGAAGGCGCGGTGGCCCGGCAGAAGAACCGAAGGCGGCGACAGAAGAACGGAAGGCAGCGGCGACAGAAGACCGGGCCACCGCCTGTAAAAGCTAGAAGAAGGCGCGGTGGCCCGGCAGAAGAACCGAAGAGGGGGACAAGACCCCCGAAGTCGGGAGAAGAGGCCGGCGGCGGGGAGGAAGAAAGCCGGACTCCTCCGCTAGTAAAAGAGCTACACACAGATAGCGGAGGAGTCCGGCGAGAAGACCCCCGAAGACGGAAGACCCCCGGAGCTGTGCAATAAAATATTTTTTCCCTGTGTTGTGTTTTTTTTTGTACTTTATTTCACAGGTGAATGGGTAGGGGTACATTGTACCCCATACTCATTCACATAGGGTGGGGGGCCGGTATCCGGGGGCCCCCTTCTTAAAGGGGGCTCCCGGATTCCGATAAGCCCCCCGCCCGCAGACCCCGACAACCAACGGCCAGGGTTGTCGGGAAGAGGCCCTTGTCCTCATCAACATGGGGACAAGGTGCTTTGGGGTGGGGGGGGCCGCGCGGCCCCCCCTTCCCCAAGGCACCCCCCATGTTGAGGGCACACGGCCTGGTACGGCTCAGGAGGGGGGGCGCGCTCGCTCGCCCCCCTTTCCTGGCCGGCCGGGTAGCGTGCTCGGACAAGGGTCTGGTGTGGACTTTTGGGGAACCCCCACGCCGATTTTTTTCGGCGTTGGGGTTCCCCTTTAAGCCCATTCCAGGCGGCGGAGCCCGCGACGTCTCCTTCGCGGGCCCCGCCTACCTGTACACGCGCTCGAAATGGGCGGATTTGCCTCCTCCTTACGTGGGCGAGTCCGTTCATTTCAAAAGTTGAGCGAACTGTTTGCCCAACCTTGTTCGTCAAACAGTCCGCTCGTGTGTGGGCAAGTCCGCTCATGCAAATTTTGAGCGGACTGTTTGCCGAAACTGTTTGACGAACAAGGTTGGGCAAACAGTCCGCGCGTGTGTACGCGGCCTCACTCTCAATGTAATAATATGTCTGGTTATAGATAAAGAAGGCAATCAAAGTATATGGTGCGGTAGAAAGATGTAATACCGAGCTGAATATTCAATAAATGTTCCCCTTAATAGAACATAACAATTAAAAAGAGACAAGATATATATAAGGGGGGAAGAAGGTGAACAACGGCCCCCTAAGGTCTACTACTCCAGGGAAAGTCCTTAGGGGTTTGTGTATTCCATCAGTAACCACTTATTCAGGCAGCTCCAACTAGAAAAACACAAGGGGGCGCCACTGAGTGCAGCATTAAAATATACCTTTAATAAATGCAGCCAATGGAACACTTACATTTCGTACTATGCTATTAATTTATCAGTGTATTAGATGGGTGTAAAAGCTGATCCGCCCAGAAGGACAGTCCTAATGCTGTATGTCAATCCCAGAAGCCACCATGGAGCATGTGCCAATCAACTGAGCCACCATGGAGCATAGAACTGGAAGTTACATCACATGGGAGGGCCTATAACCATGGTAACGGGTTTCAAAGCTTTTTCGGCTTTTTTGTCATCATTGATTTGACAAAGAAGAAGGCAGAAAAGCTTTGAAATGCCTTACCGTGGTTACATGCCCCCCCCTCCCCATGACGTTACTTTGGATTCTATGCTCCATGGCGCCTCAGTTGACTTCCGAGTTTGGCATACAGCGTCTTCCTGGTTCTCCCTTCACCGCTGGTTGCAGCTTAGGACTGAATTTTTGGGCGGATCGGCTTTTACACCCGTCTATTCTACTAATAAGTGTATTGCATACTATGAAATATGAGGGTTCCATTGGCTTCCTTTATTAAAGGTGTATTAAAACGCAGCACTTAGTGGCGCCCCCCTTGTGTTTTTCCGGTTACGGGGAAGGGAATGAGTATCTGACTCTGTATCTGATACATCCACGTTTACCTGTCTTTGATGATGTAGTATTTCAGGGTGTCGTTAGCAGATTGCGTCGGGGTGGCGTAGCAGTTCCTCATCACCAGAACGTACTGCGATGTGTCTCCACCCTGAATGAAGACTCCAATATACAAGATGGTCTTAGAAGACAAGGAGACCTCCAACCCTTCATATGGAGTTGTGTAGCTGCTGTCTTTATACAGAACCATGGAGGCCTTGAATTGTCCCGTCCCTCCAACTGTGATATTTACCGAGCTGTGAGAGTTCGAAATCACTTATTAGTCATTTATTTGTGAATTTAAGGTAAAAAACATATACAAAGAACATACAACCGAAACATAAAAATAAATAAAGGATGGAGGATTTTGGTTGGTTTTCTGTTGTTTTGTTCTGTTGAATTGGGTAAGAAGGCAAGTTTTTCTTATAAAGAAAAGCAAACTCATGTTGCAATGTTCAAAATAGATCTTTTCAGTACGACCAAGTCTACGAGAAATGATATGTTCAGAGTCAATGTGCAGTATATGAGTATGGAAAGGGATGGTCAGCACTCAGGGTGACATCCAAAATAGTATTTCTTATAAACATGTAAAACACCCTTACGCGTGTCGGACATTAGTCCTTAGCCATGGCTGATTAAAAAAAAATGCAAAAGGAATAAAAAAAAAAATGCAAAAGGAGTGCAGCTCTAATAATACCAAACTGAATCAAATGTCAATTTAAGAAAAAATAAATTAAATAAATAAAATGATAAAAAAAATGAATAATCCCACTAAAGAGACATAATATAAATATATATAATACCCTTCAAGGTGACGTGAAATAAATAGAAATTTAAAAATAGAAATTTAAAAAACTTAGATAAATAAAAACAATACCCAAGTAATGGTGAAAAATAGATAAAAAACAAAAAACAAAATAAGTAACACCTAAATAGTATATAAAAAGGTCACATGACTAATCAACATTAAAAATTAAATGAGCAATCTTTGAATTCAAAATTCAAAAGGGAAAACCCGACATGACTCCACTCAAAGGAATACATCACAGAAGGTATAGGCGTTTTTCGGTCATGTCGGGCACCCACCCACCCCAGTGCTCAAGAGTGCGAGTCCCCAGAGGGGCAAGGCTCTCATGGACATCGCTGGGTCGAAAGGGGGCTCAGGTAAGTATTAGGGGGCTTGGGGGGGGGGGGGGGGCGCTGCAAACAGAAGTTTTTTTGTTTTACCTACATTTATAGAATGCACCTTGTGCCTTCACAACCACTTTAACCACTTCAGCCCCGGAAAGATTTAATGACCAGGCCATTTTTTGCGATACGGCATTGCGGCGATTTAACTGACAATTGCGCGGTCGAGCGATGTTGTACCCAAACAAAATTGATGTCTTTTTTTTTTAACACAAATAGAGATTTATTTTGGTGATATTTGATCACCTCTGCGGTTTTTTTCTTTTGCGCTATAAGCGACAATTAAAAAAAAAAAAAAAAAAAACTATATTTTGTACTTTTTGCTATAATAAATATCTCTTTTTTAAAAAAAAAAAATATATATATATATTTTTCTCAGTTTAGGCCAATATGTATTCTTCTACATATTTTTGGTAAAAAAATAAAATAAAAAAATAAGCGTATATTGATTGGTTTACGCAAAAGTTATAGCGTCTACAAAATAGGGGATAGTTTTATGGCATTTTTATTAATATATATTTTTTTTACTAGTAATGACGGCGATCAGCAATTCTTATTGTGACTGTGACATTATGGCGGACACATCGGACATTTTTGACACATTTTTGGGACCATTGTCATTTATACAGCAATCAGTGCTATATAAATGCAGTGATTCCTGTGTAAATGACACTGGCAGTGAAGGGGTTAACCAGTGGGTGGCAGTGTAGGGGTAAGGTGGGCGAGATATTTTTAGAGCATTTTTTTTTTTTTTTTACTAGTAATGGCGGCGATCTGCAATTTTTATCATGACTGTGACATCATAGCAGACACATCAGACAATGTTGACACTATTTTGGGACCATTGACATTTATACAGCGATCAGTGCTATAAAAAAGAAGCACCGATTTCTGTAAAAATGTCACTGGCAGTGGAGGGGCGATCAAGGGGTTAATTGTGTTCCCTAGTGTGTGTTCTAACTGCAGGGGGAGGGGACTAGGGGAGATGACAGATCGCTGTTCATACTCTGAATGAACGGACAATCTGTCACTGAGAGGGTTCTGAGAGTTTACACACAGAGATCTCAGGTCTGGTGGTTTTACGAGCGATCGTGGGTCATCGAGACTGCCGAGCACTCGCAACGGTTCGGGGGGGGGCAAGCAGCGGGTACGTGCGCACCCCCACCTAGTGGCCGCCTTAAGAACCGACGTAACATAACGCCGATTTGCATGCTTGCACCATTCTGCCACAGTGCACCTGAGGGCGGCTGGTTCGGCAAGCGGTTAAATAAGTCAATGAAAAGACCATGTGACCACTGCCTTGGAACTAATAATGTAACCATGTGGTAGAAGGAGCTCTGATTTTCCTAACTGGAGCAACAGGCAAGTTTTTTTTTATTTTTTATTTCCCTTCTATCGTCCTGTCTGAATTGTACAATAACAGTACAGGTCCACCTTAAACCTCTCCACCCTATGAAATCGAAATCTTCCTTACCTGATTATAGGTCGCAGGGCTAGATTCAGACTTGTGATCATATCCAGCTCATAGACACAGGACAGGGTTATGGTCAAGGTGTCGTTCCTCATAATTATCCCTCCATCGTGCAGCTCAACGACAAACGTGCTCCGATATGTGACATGGCTTCCATTTTGCTACAGAAAAATTTACATAAATATATATTTCCATATCATATTATATTTTTTACAACCTGTGATTCATGGGAAATGCATACTGTAATAAAAAAAAAAATTAAAACTAGAGCTGTGGAAATTAAAGATTAATTCCTGGATTAATCAATACATTTTTTTGATCGATTAAAAAAAAATTTGATCGGTACTCACCTCTCCGCCGGCTTCAGGGATTTCCGGTGACGTCACGGACACCGACATCACCGGACTCCTCCCCCTTTTCCCAAGTGCCTCCGTCTGCTAACAAAGGGAAGGGGGGAGGAGTCCGGTGACGTTGAAGTTCTGATTGAACATAGCGCATACAGGGGAGGAGCTACGCATGACGTCACCCGCCACTGCCCTACGGAACTAACACGATTAGTGTTTTTATCATCTTTATGTGAGTAGTTTGTGTTTTGAACACAAAAATGAAATCTTATACTTAAGCGGTGAGCACTTCGATCTTTTTTTTCTACCCATGACCCGGCATCCTTGCTGAGATCTAAGGAGAAGTGAGAGAAGTTTATGGTCCGTGTTAACTCTTTTGATACCCGCTTGCATGACCACCTCTTTGCACAGGGGTCCATGCCATAAGGTGAGAGTGATTAGTTAGACAGGAGGTGGAGGGATTGTTACGCTACTGTGGAAAAAATAAAAAAAAAACTTATGTCAGTGCTACAGTTTGAATTTAAAACGTATTTGTGTGGACTGTGAAGTCAAGTCATGGATTGTGGAAACTAACTAGTGTCGGGTGATTGTATATATAGTGTATACCACATTTACCACTGAGTAATGTAGAGTTGCAATGCAAGGAGATCAGCTAAGAGTAGTTGGATCTGTATGTGCGTTATAATTAATCGAAATTAGTTGATTAATCAATAAAAAAAAAAAAAAACGATTAATCAAACACGAAAATTGTAATCAGTAACAGCCCTAAAAAAAACACAGAGCCACGCTTTTGCCTGGGTATGACATCTGTCTATAAAGATGGGATGGTCAGCGCGTGGAATACATGGGGGGGGGAGGGAGACTCAAGCCTTGTACACACGATCTGACTTTCCGACAACAAAACCATGGAATTTTGTTCGAAGGGCGTTGGCTCAAAACTTGTCTTGCATACACACGGTCACACAAATGTTGGCCAACAATTACAAACGTGGTGACGTACAAGATGTGCTACGTGGTTTTTCAGATCTTTAGCGCCACCCTTTGGGCTCCTTCTGCTAATTTTGTGTTAGTAGAAGTTTGGTGAGTGTTGATTCGTACTTTTCTTTTCGATGTTTTTCATTTTGTGCTTTTCCGTTCATCAACCAGACATGTTGCGGAATCGGAGGAGATAACGTGTTATTTATTATTGGCCTTGGAGTTATTGCTTTGACATTATTTTTTTGGTTGAATAATAATGATTTGATTGGGTATATTTTCTATATTTTTGGATGCATAGAATGCACTTTTTGGTTTAATTCTATTGGCAGATTGCATGGCTAATTTTTTTTTTTATGCACAATAAAAAAAATTGTGTAGAATAATACTTGGCTGTGAGTTTTACTTCAAATGACAATTTGGTAGTATTATTCTTGATATCACTAGAAAAAAAAAGTCTTTGAAACTTTGTTTGCAATAACTCCATCAGTATCACCAGCAAAGCAGCTTCATTACCCTGTTTACCCGAAAATAAGACCTAGCGTGCTTGTTGGTAATGGCTGCAATATAAGCCCTACCCCCAAATAAGCGCTACCCCGTTTCCCTGAAAAAAAAAAAACTTGTGTCAATTCTCCGTTATGAATGTAAATTCTCAATAACAAATATCAATTCTCTGTTACGAATGTCAATTCTCCATCACGAAGGCTCGTTTACAAGACCGACCGCTTCCAGCTCGTCCTTGCTTCTGAGCAATGCGTGTTTGTACTTTGGACTTTTGTCCGACGGACTTGTGTACACACGATCGGAAAGTCCTAAAAACACACATTTGTTGGTGGAAAATTTGAGAACGTGCTAGCCAACATTTGTCCGTGGAAAATCTGACAACAACTGTCCAATGGAGCGTACACACAGTCGGACTTTCCGCCAGCAAGCTCGCATCCAACATTTCCCGTCGGAAAGTCCGATCGTGTGTTCGGGGCATTACAATTTTGGGACTTTACTCTTTTTAATGAGCCGGAGATATTTTACACATTGTCGTAGGGGTGAGCCTAGTGAAGAAATAATAATATTAATAACGGCACTTACATAGGACTGGACTCCGCATCCGCCAACTTGTAGAGCGGCCAGAACGGAAAACGTATTTGTGACACTGTTATCCTCAAAGCCAAAGCAGCCGCCGTCCTTCACATTCTCCCGACCGAAATAGGTGTCCAACTCCTTCATCTGACACTTCTGGAAGGAGGCTCTCATCCCGTCCAGTCCACAGGTCAGCTGGGGACGGACGTCTGACAAACCTAGAGACACACAACATGTTCAGATATCACATCAACGTTCAGACGTCCCATTTCGTGTTCCAAAAAGTTCTACAACAGGAATAATATCCGGGGTATGTTCAATGTAATGGAGGAGGTAAGAAATTCTCTCTGAATGTAGAAATGAATTCTGGGTTCATTGGGACATTGGGGGGACTCTCAATGGGTTACATACTCAGTAGGTTTTTAAAGTGTACCTGTGCTTAGATGAAAGCTGATAGACTGCTACCCGAGTGTAACGGGCCATCTACATACACATTTTGGTGCTTTGATGGTTGTCTTGTGTGGCCTTTGCCCTTTCATTTCTTATCGGCCATTACCAAGCTTCATCACACAATGAAAAAAAAAACCTGAGCCATTTTTTGGCCAACGATCCACAAAGACCTTGCAACTGTATTCATTTATGGGAAGCTGGAGGGTCAGGCGCCTTGTTTACTAATTGATGGAGGGTTTTAGATATAAATTAAATGACCCCCAAAAGGCATGTAAAGTGCACGTTTTAAACACAACTCAATGAGCGTGTGGGGCTTGCCTAACCTAGGCCGCGTACACACGCGGGGACTGTTCGCCCAACTTTGTCCGCTGAACAGTGTTTCGGCGGACAGTCCGCTCGTGTGTGGGCTTTCAGCGGACAGTTTCAGCGAACAGTCCGCTGAACAAGGTTTTTCGGAAATTCCGAAAAACTGTCCGCTGAAACTTTGTTTCAGCGAACAGTCCCCTCGTGTGTAGGCTTGTTCGACAAACAAAGTTCCGCGCATGCTCAGAAAGGATTTACACGCCGAAAGTTATAATGCAGTGTATAGGACGTCGTATTTTTCGTCCCGTCGTACGTGCCGTTCACGTCATCGCGCACGGTTTCAGCAAACTGTTCGTTCGTCGTGTGTGGCCATGTCCGTCCATGCTAATTTTGAGCGGACTGTTTGCTGAAACTGTTTGACGGACAAAGTTGGGCGAACAGTCCCCGCGTGTGTACGCGGCCCTAGAGGTGCCTACACCCACTTTGAGATTTATTTGAATAAATTAAATTTGTCTTTACCAGTTTTCCTCTATTGGTATTATTTATTTACTTAAACCTCCCGTGTCCGCCCCGAGAACGATGAAGCCCAGATGGTGGGAGCCACCCGTGTTCCATTTTTGGTTCGTAACTTGGTTCCTCATAGTGGTGAGCCATCTGCTCTGTAATACTAAAGGTGTTTATGGCTGTAAAAATACTCTGTACAATATGATTTTGAGATGTGTTTTGTATATTATATCAACAATGTTGACGTTATATATTTAATTGTAGATTTGTACCAAGATTTTCCTGAAGAAGTGACATTAAGACGCGAAACTAGTTGAAAAATACGATCAACTTGGACATCAACTATACCATCTAAATACACTATTGCGTGTTGTAATTATGTTGTTTGTCAACAAATGTTTTTAAATTTATATTTTTTCTTTGTCTAAATAAACATTATTTTAATTATATCTGTTATATTTTTCTGGGTATCTTCTGGGTATCAAGATAGTCCTTTACTCCACTGGGGGATGTTTGGCTAGTTCATGGTTGGAGTGTTCCATGTATAGGCCCTTTCCCTATTTTTGTTTTCTGTATAAATTTATGAGGATGAGGATACCGACTATATCATTACTACTTTTTTTTTAATTTAGGCACATTTTTCTATTTATCTATTGTTATTATGCCGTGTACACACGATCGGAATTTTGTCCAGCAAAAGACAGATGAGAGCTTTTCATTGGAAAATGAGACCGTGTGTACGCTCCATCGGAATTTAGCTGTCCGAATTTCCGGCAGCAAAAAAATGAGAGCATGTTCTCAATTTTCCCCAACGGAAAAAACTTTCTATCAGAAATTCCGATCGTGTGTATGCAATTCCGACACGCAAAAACTCAGGCATGCTCAGATTCAACTATGAGATGGAAGCTATTGGCTACTGGGTATTGAACTTCCTTTTTCTAGTCCCGTCGTACATGTTGTACGTCACCGAATTCTTGACGGTCGGATTTGGTGTGACCGTGTGTAGGCAAGACATCTTGAGTGGAATCCTGAAATTTCATCAGGAAAACCATCAGAGATTTTTCCGACGAGAATTCCGATCGTGTGTACGTGGCATTAGAGGAGTAAAGTGAGAAAAAAAGTCCATGTATTACTTTTTTATAGTTAAGTTGGTTCAAGTTTTTTTTTACCTTCATGCATTGCGGGAAGGTAAAAGAACAAAAACTTCTGCATGGAGCTGCCTCCCCAATACTTACCTGAGCCCCATCACAATCCAGCAATGTGCACAAGAGCCTTGGGTTTTCCAGGGTCTCTTTCTTTTCCTCATTGGCTGAGATGGCAGCAGAAGCCATTGGCTCCCGCAGCTGTCAATCACAACCAGTGAGCCAATGAGGGGGCGGGGCTAAACCATGGCTCTGTGTGTGTGAATGGACACACAGAGCCACGGCTCGGGAACGAGCCTGCTGGGTGCCTCCATTGTAAGATGCTTGCTCTGGGGGCAGGAAGGAGGGACCAAGAGCAGCAGTGAGGGACCCAAGAAGAGGAGGATCAATGCTGCTCTGTGCAAAACCATTACACAGAGCAGCTGAGTATGACATGCTTGTTTGTTTGTGTTTTCTTGTTGTTGTAAGGAAGCCTTTAAAGCGGGAGTCCACCGGGACTCCGCATTTTTTTTTTTTTTAAAGGCCAGCAGCTACAAATACTGCAGCTGCTGACTTTTAAAATAGTGACGCTTACCTGTCCAGCGCGCCCGCGATGTCGGCACCCGAAGCCGTTCACTAGGTCATCTGTCGGGTCTTGCCGCCGCCATCTTGGGTATGGGAATCAGGAAATGGAGCCTTTCGGCTTCATTTCCCGGTTCCCTACTGCGCATGCGCGAGCCGCGCGGCGCAATCCGGACGGTCCCCGCTGCCTCTGGGAACTGTGTGTTTCCCGGCAGGCAGCGGGGCACTTGCGCAAAGGGGCGGGCAGTTGCGGAAAGGGGCGTAATCTACGCCCCTTTCCGCAGACAGCTATCCCAGAAGTGGGTGCAGTTACCTGGATTATCCAGGTAACTGCACCCCCCTCCCCCCTGAAAGGTGCCAATTGTGGCGCCGGAGGGGGGGGGGGATTCCGATGAGCGGAGGTCCATTTTAGGGTGGACCTCCGCTTTAATATCACTTTCATTCTTCCTTATCTCTATTCATATGGCTCATGCCATGGTACAGGTCACATGTGAACTGTCACGTCAGAGAACTTTGTAAACAAAAACAAAACAGACAATCTCCTGCGCTCAAGGTGGGTGTTTCGGCAGTGGTGGACATTAGATCTTCAACAATATAAAGCTAAACAACACCATGCAGCCCCCTAGGGACTGGACTGGGGAAGAGCACTGAGGAAGAGGGGGCCCACCTAAAAATGTGCCCGATATTTGGTGGATATCTTCCCCATGTCGGGATTGGAGCAGTGGACCACTGTGGATATTGATGGACTTGATATCATATGTTGTTTGTGAGTACGCACTTGTTTTATTTCTTCAATAAAAAAGATTTATAAAGGCAACGCACAAGGCTGGTGCACCCTCCATTTCTGTTTTATTTTCCACTTTGGGAAGTGATCCTGTCTCTGATTGCACAAGCAGACCAGGCGCTGTATGGGTTTTCTTGTTTTTAGTGTGCTGCATGCAGGGCCAGGACAAGGGGTGGGAAGGAGGGTCACTGTGGTATCATGGGGGGGAGGGGGGTGCAGGGGCGCCATGAGGAGATTGGAAGAGAGGGGGATTGGAGATGGGTGGCGGAATTTGGAGGGCAACAGGGAGTAAGAATCATTCTAGGAGGGGGAATTTGGAGGGCAGCAGGGAGTAAGAATTGTTCTAGGAGGGAGAATTTGGAGGGCAACAGGGAGTAAAAATTGTTCTAATGCCGTGTACACATGACCGGACTTTTGGACATCAAAGGTCCGAAAGAACGATTCGGGCAGACCATTTAATCGTGTGTGGGCTGCAGCGGACTTTTGATTTGCAAAAATCTGACAGACTTTAGAAATAGAACACGTTTCAAATTTTTCCGCCGGAACTCCACCGGACCCAGTTACTACCGAGAAATCCGCTCGTGTGTATGCTGGTCCGACGGACAAAAACCGACGCGAGGGCAGCTATTGGCTACTGGCTATGAACTTTCTTATTCTAGTCCGGTCGTAGGTCATCACGTTCAAATCCGTCGGACTTTGGTGTGATTGTGTGTGGCCAAGTCCGTTCATTCGGAAAGTCCGTCAGAACTCTGTCAGAACTCCGTCAGAACTCCGTCAAAAGTCTGTCGGACCTAGTCCCTCGAAAAGTCCGGACGTGTGTATGCGGCATAAGAGGGGGAATTTGGAGGGCAGCAGGGAGTAAGAATTGTTCTAGCAGGGGGAATTTGGAGGGCAACAGAGAGTAAGAAGCGTTGTAGGAAGGGGAATTTGGAGGGCAGCAGGGTGTAAGAATCGTTCTAGGAGGGGAATTTGGAGGGCAGCAGGGAGTAAGAATTGCTCTAGGAGGGGAATTTGGAGGGCAACAGGGAGTAAGAATTGCTCTAGGAGGGGAAATTTGAGGGGAGGGTGCTACAAATGGTGATTTGGGGGGATTTGTATTGGAAGGGAGGTTGGGGAAATATGATTTGTGCTAGAACAGGTGATGTGGTCGAGGGGATTTGTGCTAGGAGGAGATGTTTTTTTTGGGTGGGGGGTTTGTGCTATTAGAGATGATTGGAGGGTATTTGTGCTAGGAGGGGAAATTTGGGGGGAGAAGATTTGTTCTAGGGTGGGGGGGGAGATAACTTGGGCTGGGAGGGGGGATTTGGAGTGGGGGGGGGGGATGTGTACTCGAAGGGGAAATTTGAGGGGTAGAGGATTTGTGTTAAGAGGAGTGTTTTTTTTCTTTTTTGGGGGGGGGGATTTATAGAAAGAGGATTTAAGCTGGGGGGGTGGCAAAGATTTGTGCTTGGAGGGACAATTTCAGCAGGGGAGAAGATTTGTCCTAGGAGAAGGGAGAACTTCTGCTTAGGGGGTAACCATGAAGGTTAGAGCTCAATTTTTTTGGAGGGGGGGTATTTTGCCAACACATAGCTTTTTATGGGGGGGGGGGAGCAAGTTTGGCTCCTTAGCCCTGGGCTCTAGAAGACCTTGTCTCGGCACTGGCTGCAGGGTAGCACAATGGTTTCTGTACAACAACCTCAACACGGTCATAGCAAAAAGAAAGCCGTTGTTAAGCAGAAGGAATCAGAATTTCAAGATGGCGGCCCTCATCAAGGTTCTTCATGGGGAAACACAAGATATACTATGATATTAGGAGGTGAGGATTTAGGTAAATGCATTTAAATATTTATCCCATGATTAGAATTGAAGGAACAGTGAGATGCACTTCAAATTCATATATACGTACTGGAGACTTTATATTGATCCTTGCAGTAACATCTGTCACCTTTGTCCCCCTCCTTCCATTCCTCGTCTGCTGAGCAGACTTCTTGAACCGCAAGTGGATCTACCAGGGAACAGGAAAAAAAATGACCATTGCTTAGTGATACAACCATAAAAGACACAACACGTTACAAACCATATCAGTAAAAATTGTGTAACATGCATAAAAGAAACAATAAATATTCCTACGATTAAATCTTACACGATCAGTCCGTCCCAAACATATAATTCAGGTAATTTGACATCTGGGGAAAGAAATGACCTTCTTGCAGCTAAAATCTTTCAGGGATCCCTCTAATGGGGTTTTTACCTCCCCATCCGAACCTTTTATGGAGTCCCTGACCTGATGGAGTAGGAGGAGCCTCTATTTTTAATTATTTTACCCACCGGGCGAATTCCAAGACTCCTCTCCTGTAAAAATTAATCATTTTGCTTTTGCTAGAAAATTACTCAGAACCCCAAACATTATATATATATTTTATTTTTTATTTTTATTTTGTGATCGTTGCAATTTTTTTTTTTTAAAGTCACGCGATATATTAATGCAGCAATTTTTCAAAACACAATTTTTTTGAAAAAAAAAAACACTTTCGTGGATAAAAAACAAACAAAAAAACAGTAAAGTTAGACAATTGTTTTTGTATAGCATAGTTTTTTTCTTTGTATAACGCGGCAGCTGATGATACGCCGAGTAAATAGATACCTAACATGCCACACTTATGGTATGGTGCCAGGGGCGGACTGACAACTCATGGGGCCCCCGGGCAACAGGAGATTATGGGGCCCCCGGGCAATAGGAGCAGATTATGGGGCCCCCCGGGCAATAGGAGATTATGGGGCCCCCAGGCAATAGATTATGGGGCCACACAGTATACACACACACACACTCATGCAGAATACACACACAGATGCACAATATACACACACAGTATGCACACACAGAATACACATACACACACTGAAAGGGTACTGGAGAGGCGGGGCGGGGCAGCTATAATCTTGTGATTTTTTTTTTTAAAACACAGATTTTTATATACTGTCCCTGGCTTTATTGAGGCTTGCAACCCTGATGGGGCCCCTTAGTGGCATGGGGCCATTGGGCAGTGCCCGAATGGTCAGTCCACCCCTGTATGGTGCCAAACTTCAGTACTAAAAAATCTCCACAGTTGACAATTTAATTTTTTTTTTTACAGGTTACCTGTTTGGAGTTACAGAGGAGGTCTAGTTCTAGAATTATTGCTCTCGCTCTAACGTTCGCGGTGATACCTCAAATGTGTGGTTTGAACGTTGTTTACATATGCGGGCGTGACTTATTTGTGCGTTCGCTTCTGACGTGCGAGCTCACGGGGGGCGCTCTCATTTTTTTTATTGTTTATTTTACTTACTTTTTTATTTTTACACTTTTTCTTTAAAAAAAAATGTTTTGATCACTTTTGTTCCTATTACAAGGGATGTAAATATGTAAAAATCTCTTGTAAAAGGAGTGGTGCCTGACAGGTCCTCTTTATGGAGAGATTTGGTGTCTATAAGACCCCACATCTCTCCTCTAGGCAGGAAAGGCTGAGATAAAAAAAAAAAAATTCACAATCCCAGCGTTTCCTGCCGAGTCCTGGGCTTTGTTTACTTCCAGCGATATTTGATATTTATGTAGTATATATGAGTGTATATGTGGCGGATGCTAGACATATCATCTCCACAGGGCAGGGCAGGATTAGTTTCCCAGCCATTTTCATAAGTGGGTGCACTTAGATGAGGTTGTCTTGCCGTACAGCCAATCCCTGGACGAAGTCGGTATGACGAAGCGCGTCGGCACGTGACTGTACAGCAACCGGAAGTGACGATCACGTACCACCAGAAGTGAATGAGGAGAAAGAGCAAAATTTGAATACTTCTTATGCTCGTCGCCACTTGATATCTCTGGCATTATACACGATACCAATGAGATTATTTCTTGGCCTTCTGGTAAGTGCCCGACCATTAGGCTGGTGATGTAAGGATTGTTCAAATAAACTTTTTTTATAAATGGTTTCACACTATTTGGAGTTTATTTTCTCCACATATTACGATGACTTTTGGATCTCCATATACTGGGATATTGCTGTCATTTGATTTGATGACTGCTTTTTTTGCCAAAAACACGAGAGTGGGAGGCAGTATCATCTGGTGAGTGTACATCTGATGGGGGAAGTGGTGCCACGTTTTCTCACACAGTGTGGTGATAGCTGGAAGCTCAGTACCAAAAGTCTGACATTGAAACTGTTTATGGACTATTAATGGACTATTATTTTTTTTTCTATTTTTCCTATTGTATATGCATAGCAGGGCACAGCACTACTTATGTTGGTTTGTGCCAGGTATTGGATACCCTTCCTTAAATGTTGATGTCAATTGATAATGATCATTCCCTTCCAAGTAATTGTACATTACTTTATTTCTTTCATCAATAAAAAAAACCAAAAAAAAACACAAATTGCTCTGGTTTTGAGGGGGTAAAACCTTCCAGAGCTTAAGTGGATCATTAAAATGGGCATTAAATGCAGTGGTTAGGCTACATTTAGTTAGGCTAAGGCCGGGTTCACATATGTTTGGCTGCGGGTTCATGCCTGGGGTCAATGTGCGTCTTTTCACTGGTTCAGGTCTGAATTTTTGCCTGAATTCGCACCTGAACCAGATCCAAACATACACAGGACCCTTTCGCAATCCACTCCGTGGCCAACCCAGACCCGTGTGAACCGGCTCCATTGAGAGCCGGTCACACTCGCCTGTCATGAAAATTGGATGCGGGGGAACCCGGATCCAGTTCACATATACAGTATGTGAACCCGAACTCAAGCCAATAAAACACTTTGAGAATTCAAGAACGTGGGCTCCTTGAGGGTGGGCTCCTTGAGGGTGGGCTCCTTTGTGGGCTCCTTGAACGTGGGCTCCTTGAGGGTGGGCTCCTTGAGGGTGGGCTCCTTTGTGGGCTCCTTGAGGGTGGGCTCTTTTGTGGGCTCCTTGAGGGTGGGCTCCTTTGTGGGCTCCTTGAGGGTAGAGACCAATGTGAGTGTGCAATGTACAATGTACAGGGATAGGGACAATTGTAGACACTCACTCAGGTTAAACTGGATGGACTGGTGTCTTTATTCAACCTTATTAACTATGTAACTATGTAACGTTCTACACATCCAGTAAATCTTTGATACCTCTAGATATTTCGCAACCTGGAGGACTTTATATATTTTTTTAAACTAGAAAAAGGAGATTCATCGCTTACCTGTACAAAAGGACGCCGTGCACATTGACTGTGGAGTTCCAATTATTTTGTACACGTGGTATCCCAGGGGACAAGCCTTAACCTGGATGGTTGATGTCCATTGGCAGCAGTTTCCACCCCAATGGGCACAAGCCGTGCGATTCACGATGCCGTCTTTCATGGCCGGGTGTTTTCCATTCATCCACACTGGAGCGTCCGTATTACATCTATATATGGGTACACAGGTTTCGGGTATACGGATACCTGCACTGCCAACAAACTGATACCATCCGTTCTTGGAACGATCACAGTTTGGGGTCGAGGATCGTGGATTGTCTAGGCTTCTCCAGGGCTCATTGAGCACAGTGCGGCTTACACAAGGATCAGAGCAAGAATAGGAGCCAAGGGCCTTGGTACACTCCAATCCAAAGCCACAGGCGCCTCTCTGGCACTCATCAATTTCACAATGGGACCCGTTCCCATAGTATCCGTTGGGACACACACAGGTATATCCAGAAAGCTCATTAATGCATTGTGCTAAGGGATGACATGTGTTGAGACTAGGGTCGTCACACTCTCTGATGGGTACACAGGAACCTCCAGAGAAGATAAAACCACTTGGACAGAGGCAGGTATAAGAGCCAAATGTGTTCTGGCATGTGCCGGCGGAGCAGTTGTGTGTCCAAACATAGGCACACTCATCGATATCGGAACAGTTGAATCCGTCTCCAACGAAGCCGTCCTTGCAGACGCATTGCAAATAATCGGCATGTTCCTCACACAGAGCGTGTAGATGGCATTCTGAACAAGATGCTGCAGCTGTTGAAAGCATGGAAAGAAAAAATAAATCAATAATCAGATTGGAACCAATACCATCCATCCTATTATCTGTTCCTGCCTCAATTGGCTCTCCCCAGATTTCATAAATGCTGTTTGATTTCCTTTCTACGTATTCAGTTCCTGGCCGCCGATTACAAAAATTCTAACTTCTAACTGCAACCTACAAAGTCTTCTACAATTTGGCTCTTCGATGATTTTTCTTGCTAGCCTCCACATACCAGTGCCCAAAGCACTCAACTCTGAGAGGTTCCAGAGTAGGAGTTGTCATTCTATTCTATGGCTGCTATGGCAGGGCAAACAATTAATCAAGCATAATCTGTGCTTGATTAGCTGCCGTGGAGGACAGGAGAGACATTGTCTAAGGCCAGCCATACACAGTGTGAAATTCAGACAGTGCTGACAGGGGAATCAGCAATTCCCTTCCTGGGGGGGGGGGGGGCATACCTGCTGGGAGAAGGCAGTGATTACTGCCAGCAGATATAGCAGCCTCTTGCGATGATTTCAAATTTTGAATCCAACAGGCTGGTTGTACCGAAGCTGATCGATCGATCAACCTGGTACCTTCAGCCTGCCCATTAAAAGTTCAAATCTTGCCTAGTTCCCTGAAGAACCGGCCAAGATTTGGCCCGTGCATGGCCGACCTAATAGACCCCTGATGTCTCCATAAAATGCACCTATCACCTACTCAATGTAGCACCCACTAGCTAGTATGCTAGTGTACAAAGTTGTTAGAGTAGATAAATTTGGCTTGGCTGTCGGCCAAGCTTGGGTTGAATCTAGGTCAGGGCTACAGTGACTCAGGAAGGCTCGATGACTTAAAAGGCAGCTTCTCTGGTAACTTCCCCTGCTCAATGGAACCTTGGAGAAGCTTCCAGAAGTAGAGGATGGAGTTTAGGAGGAACTGTCTGGGGTATTGATGAAGGCCCCAGCGAAACCCCAGTAAATGTGTTGGCTGTGCAGGGTGGGGGATCCCAAAGCACTAAACTCTGAGAGGTTCCAGAGTAGAAGCTGTCATTCTATGGCTGCTATGGCAGGGCAAACAGTTAATCAAGCATAATCTGTGCTTGATTAGCTGCCATGGAGGACAGGAGAGACATTGTCTAAGGCCAGCCATACACAGTGTGAAATTTGAATGATTACACAGACAGTGCTGACAGGGGAATCAGCAATTCCCCTCTTCCGGCAGGGGGGGTGGGGGGCATCCCTGCTGGGAGAAGACAGTGATTACTGCCAGCAGCTATAGCAGCCTCTTGCGATAATTTCAAATTTTGAATCCAACAGGCTGGTTGTACCGAAGCTGATCGATCGATCAACCTGGTACCTTCAGCCTGCCCATTAAAAGTTCAAATCTTGGCTAGTTCCTTGAAGAACCGGCCAAGATTCGACCCATGCATGACCAACCTAATAGACCCCTGATGTCTCCATAAGATACACCTACTGTCATGGTCGGTTCCGAGTTCCAGCAGCCCAGGGAAGACTTACCCACAGTGTTGGTCCGTTGAGCGCTAATAGGTCTTCCCGGGCGCGCGTTAGCGCGAACGGACGCACGCGGGTGCGAGCAAGTACGATCGGGCGCACGCGGGTGCGCAAGGTTGCGAACGTGCGCACGCGGGTGCGCGGGGTCACGGTCGGTTGCACGGTTTGACGTGGGCGCGAACGGGCACGCCGTGCGACCGTTCTTGGCGCCCAGAGGGCTTCTTAAGTGATTCATTCTAGTGGCCCGTTGCTGTCCTGTCTACAGCGTTCCTGAGAGTTGCCTCTGATTACCTGATTATTCCTGTCTCTGATCTACTCGGCTCGTTCCTGATTATCCTGCTTGCTGCCAGCCCTGACCCCCGGACCTCCTGACTATTCTTCTGCCTCCTCCTTCGGTACTTCTGCTGCCTGCCCGTTGACGACCCGGCTTGTGTTTGACCCCGCTTCTGCCTGCTGTTCCAGTCCGTGTTCTGTGACCCCTGCTGTCTGCTGTCTGCCTGCCAGCCGTTCCTGTGTGCCCACCTGCTTGCTGCCAGCTGCCGACTTCCAGCCACTCCAGAACCACCTGTCCTTATCCACTGCTGTCTGACGCCAGTTCCTGGACCAGGCCCACCTACACGGACTTGGCACTTGTGCCCTCTGCCCTCCAGAGTCCCTGTTCCCACTCTCAGGGGATCTCGAGCCAGAGGCTTACGAGAGGCCGCTCCCTGCACTCCGGGCTCCCACCACCAGGTACGTGACACCTACTCAATGTAGCACCCTCTAGCTAGTATGCTAGTGTACAAAGTTGTTAAAGTAAATAAATTTGGCTTGGCTGTCGGCCAAGCTTGGGTTGAATCTAGGTCAGGGCTATAGTAACTCAGGAAGCCCGGATGACTTAAAAGGCAGCATCTCTGGTAACTTCCCCTGCTCAATGGAACCTTGGAGAAGCTTCCAGAAGTAGAGGATGGAGTCTAGGAGGAGCTGTCTGGGGTATTGAGGAGGGCCCCAGCGAAACCCAAGTAAATGTGCTGGCTGTGCAGGGTGGGGGATTCCTTTCTACTTGTGGCTTCTACGTAGGGTGTGCTATATCAATGCTATAACATAACAGGTTTGTCCGCCCCATAGGTGTGCACAGCCTATTGCAATAGGGTGTACACCCTTAAGCTCAAACATACATGCATGTGTATGTGCCTACATATACAGTATATGCCCCCGGCACATTGATCCCCCTGCCGGCACAGTGAAAGAGAAGATCATAGACACTTCTCTTAAACCGAGACCGTGTAGATCAGGATTACAAGGTCTACTTAGACATTCGATTGGTCACAATGGTGTATGAGAAGGAGAAGAAGAAAGGAAGGTAACATGTACAGAAATTCTCAGAGTTTCCTAATGGTAGAAAAAATAAATACTCACATGATATGTTCGTGGCTGGAAAATAAGAAGAAAAATATAATTAATCAGAAATAAAATCATTCAGTTGTACAAAATCTGCCAGTTCAGGTGAAAACAGTTCTGGGCTTTCTGATTATCAAGTTCAGAAGTTTTTAAATGTAATAATAAAGATATTATACACAGCATCTCACAAAAGTAAGTACACCCCTCAGTCTTATTTTTGTAAATCTTTTCTTCTCTCTTTTCATGTGACAACACTGAAGAAATGACACTTGTCTACAATGTAAAGTAGTGAGTGTACAGCTTGTATAACAGTGTAAATTTCCTGTCCCCTCAAAATAACTCAACACACAGCCATTAATGTCTAAACCGCTGGCAACAAAAGTCAGTACACCCCCTAAGAGAAAATGTCCAAATTGGGCCCAAATTAGCCATTTTCCCTCTCCCGGTGTCATGCGACTCATTAGTGTTACAAGGTCTCAGGTGTGAATGAGGAGCAGGTGTGTTAAAATTGGTGTTATCGCTCTCACTCTCTCATACTGGTCACTGGAAGTTCAACGTGGCACCTCATGGCAAAGAACTCTCTGAGGATCTGAAAAAAAAAAGAATTGTTGCTCTACATAAAGATGGCATAGGCTATAAGAAGATTTCCAAGACCCTGAAACTGAGCTCCAGCACGGTGGCCAAGACCATACAGCGGTATAACAGGACAGGTTCCACTCAGAACAGGCCTCGCCATGGTCCACCAAAGAAGTTGAGTGAGCATTCTCAGCATCATATCCAGAGGTTGTCTTTGGGAAATAGACATATGAGTGCTGCCAGCATTGCTGCAGAGGTTGTAGGGGTGGGGGGTCAGCCTGTCAGTGCTCAGACCATACGCCACACACAGCATCAAATTGGTCTGCATGGCTGTCATCCCAGAAGGAAGCCTCTTCTAAAGATGATGCACAAGAAAGCCAGAAAACAGTTTGCTGAAGACAAGCAGACTAAGGACATGGAATACTGGAACCATGTCCTGTGGTCTGATGAGACCAAGATAAACGTATTTGGGTCAGATGGTGACAAGCGTGTGTGGGGGCAACCAGGTGAGGAGGACAAAGACAAGTGTGTCTTGTCTACAGTCAAGCATGGTGGTGGGAGTGTCATAGTCTGGGGCTGCTATGGGGGGCTAAGTTTTCACCCTCTTTAGCCAACCTTTATATGGGTTGGTGGGAGCGGTCTTGCATATTTGGAGTAGCGAACCCCTTTAGGTCCTCCATTAAACTATTTTTCAGGTTTATAGATGATTTGATGTTTGTTATGGAGGACAGGACAACTAACTTGACTCCATTCTTGGAATATCTAAATTGTAACAATAAGAATCTTACTTTTACTGGTGATGCAAATGATAGAGAGATTCACTTTTTGGATGTTCTCCTGACAGGTGTCAATCGGAGGGTCAATACCACCCTATATAGAAAACCATTATCTGGCAACTCCCTCCTGTTGGCACAGTCAGGACATCCAAAGCATACCATTAAGGGTATACGTGTGGGACAGTTCCTATGGGTGAGATGAATATGTAGGGATGGTTCAGATTCTGAACGTGAGGCAGCTGCTCTGTATAGTCCATTTTCACAGAGAGGCTATTCGAGGTGGATGATTAACAGCAAAGATAGGAAAACTCTTGTTGGTAGAAGGGCACAGAACAATGGCAGTCCATATCAAAATAAAATTACCCTTTCAACTTTTGAATTTGGACAGATTAAAGATACTATGAATAGACATATCCCTGTTGTGTTTGCAGATGATGCCTGTGCAAGCATTTTACAGGGAGGTGTCAATATGGTATCCCGGAGGGCCCCTACATTAGGTCGCTCCTTATCCCCCAGTTTCTTTGCCAGTAAGACCATAAAATCAGTTTCGGAGGCCCTGCCCCTTATGACATCACCCCCCGGAGCATTATGGGGTGATGATGTCATAAAGGGGGCCTCAGTATAACATCACCCGGTGACCCCGCCCCATGCCAATATAAGTAGTGGCACACCGCGCACCCATCCTTAGAGAAGGAGAGAGCATTGAGTCAACATCGGAAGAAGAAGAAGCAAAGAGCGAGAAGACCGTGGAGAAGACCTGGTAGAGGCAGAAGACAGAGGGAGAAGAACCAGAGAGGGCTAGAAGACATCAGCGGAGAAGAATTGGAGAGGGGAGAAGAACTTATAGAGGCAGAAGACAATAGTGGTGGAGGCAGAAGAGCCGGAGAGGGGGAGAAGAAGTCGGAAGGAGCTGCCTTAATAAATTACTTTAACACCCTGTGTGCTATGTTTTCTTTTTAAAACTTTTTTTCAGGTGAATGGGTAGGGTTGCAACGTTACCCATACACATTCACATAGGGTGGGGGGTCCGGCATCTGGGGCCCCCTTGTTAAAGGGGGCTTCCAGATTCCGATAAGCCTCCCGCCCGCAGACCCAAACAACCAACGGCCAGGGTTGTCAGGAAGAGGCCCTTGTCCTCATCAACATGGGGACAAGGTGCTTTGGGGTGGGGGGGCGCAGGGCCCCCCAGCCCTAAAGCACCCACATCCCATCTTGAGGGCATGTGGCCTGGTAATGTTCAAGGGGGGGGGGGGCGTTCGATTGCCCCCTCCCTTTTTGTAAACCTACCATGCTGCGTGCTTGGATAAGGGTCTGGTATAGATTTTGGAGGATCCCCACGCCCTTTTTTTCGGCATAGAGGGCTCCCCTTAAAATCCGTACCAGACCGAAGGGCCTGAGATGCTCTTGGAGGGAGAACCCATGCCGATTTAAAAATAAAAAGGCTGGAGCTCCCTCCTGAAGATTCATACCAATCTCGGGGATTAAAGTCGGATCCCTGTTCACTGAAGTCAGATGGATGTAGGACCAAGGTATGACCGATGTAGGACTGATGTTGCAGAGCAAAGTAGTATCCGCGAGAAACCAGCCTAAGCGCATGTGTTATGTGTGAAACGCGTCTACCCAGCATTCTGGTTCTTGTAGTTTCGGGATGTCCTAATAAAAAGGATTTTGATTTACAGTGGTGTGCAGCCATTTCTTCTATCCTCAGGGTTAAGGCAGTGCTGGAAAATAATGGCGGCCCACACAAAATATTGACACTTTGGGCCCAATTTGGAGATTTTTACCTAGGGGTGTACTGACTTTTGCTGCCGGTGATTTAGACATTAATGGCTGTGTGTTGAGTTATTTTGAGGGGACAGGAAATTTACACTGTTATACAAGCTGTACACTCACTACTTTACATTGTAGACAAGTGTCATTTCTTCAGTGTTGTCACATGAAAAGAGAGAAGAAAAGATTTGCACACATGTGACTGAGGGGTGTACTTACTTTTATGAAATACTGTATATTATGAAGAAAAAAAAAATTAGCAACTAGTAAATAAAAAATAAGAAAAACAAACATACAAAACAATCACTACAATCTTTGCTTTAATATTGCTAATGCTGTGGTGTTACCTGTGAATCCTTGTACTCGAATGGCATGCACCCCTCCGGCATTTATATCAATACTATAATTTCCTTTTGCGGGATTTTTCAGGAGACGCACAGAGCCCCAACTTTCTGACACCAGCACCTCCAGGTGAATAGTACCTGCCATGCAAATTATAAAACAAAAGGGTTTGGTTTTATAAAGCAAATCATCAACTCTTAGATAAAGCGTCTAGATGTCTTTTGCCGAACCAAAATATCTAGATCATTCTGTTCTTTGTTTCCCATGTACCGGCTTTACCTAAGTTAATCATATATGGGCCTGGTTTCCACCCAATTTGACTTCAGTTTGGCCAATGTCGATAGCTGTTTTGGTGCTTTAAGCAGTGGCGGCCCGTCCATTAGGGGTGACGCCCCCTTTATCCATGGCCGCCACCCCCATGCTTTGGCCATCGCCGCTGTCACCCCCTATTCAGGGCTCGGCCACTTTCAGGATGCCCTGAATTACCTCCTTGGGGTGGGGGGATTTGAGGTGCCACAGAGAGGTTTGTTTGCTGCCCCCCCAAACAAAAAACATGAGCCACCACTGGCTTTAAGAGCCGGTTCACACAGGGGTGCCTGACAAGTCGCGTCCCGCTCTATGCAATGGAACCATTCTAATCGGAGCGACTCAAGGCGCTCCGACTTAGAAAAAGGTCCCTGTATGAATTTTGGGGCAACTTGCATTGACTTCTATACAGAAGTCATTTCACAAGCCGCCGCTAAAGTCGGATCCCGGTCGCCTGAGGCAGTCGCGCTGCAAGTCGTGCTGCCTCAGTGTGAACGGGCTCTTAGGGCTTTATATTCAAATATTTTAAAGTTCTAATGAGTATGAGAAAATACACCAAAAGCTGCCATGTTTTACCTCTAAACCCTTGTACACTCGGTCGGACATTCCGACAACAAAATCCGTCTGATTTTTTCAGACGGATTTTGTCCGAAACTGGTGTTGCATACACACGGTCGGACAAAGTTGTCGGAAAATCTGATCGTTCGGAACGTGATGGCGTTCATTCCTTACGACGGGACTACGTTCAGGCTAGTAGCCAATAGCTTTGGTCTCGTAAATTTGATCTGAGCATGCGTTGCAGTTTGTCCGATCGGAATTCTCTACAACACAATGGTATGACTGTATGTCCTTTTCGTAGCTCTACCTTCGGGGACCCCTCCTCCTCTCTTCCTTCTCCTTCCTGTCTTTTCTTTCTCTTCCTTTGCATCCCCTTTGTCCGATCGGATCATGTTGTCGGAAAAATTTATATCCAGCTCTCAAACTTTGTTGGTCGGACATTCCGACGGAAAAAAGTCTGATGGAGCCCAAACATGGTCGGATTATCCGACAACACAGTCCGATCGGCCATTTTCCGTCGGCATTTCCGACCGTGTGTACAAGGGCTTAGAGGTTAATTTGAAATTTTTTTGCCCATAAGGGTCAATGTGTGAAAATATCACCAAGAAAAGCGATCCAACCAAAGTCCATGGATGTCCAACAGAGCACAATGTCAAGCCTTTCGTCCACAGGTATCCTCATTCAAACATTTTTTTTTATTGAAAAGATCAATGAATAGCATTACATATAATATATAAAGAAATGCCAGATGGGTTGAATTAAGTATAGCACGGGGGAGGAAAAAACTAGCTGTACATGGCCTATCCATTGGCAATCTGTGTAACTAAAGTCAGAGCAAATAAGATTATAACTTATCAAGCTGCTCGAGGGTTAAACTTATGTATATAGACTCATTCTAAACAAAATCTACATTCAAAAATCCCTCAAGAAAGGGATACCATGGTCTTCCAACTGCTGAGTTACGGCCTAGTTACATCACTAGAGATTGATTGTGCTATACAAGCACAATAGAGGTTACCTGGGAGAAGAGGAAACATGGGGGGGGGGGGGACAAAGGAAGAGAAAGAAAAGACAGGAAGGAGAAGGAGGAGAGGAGGAGGGGTCCCTGAAGGTAGAGCTACGAAAAGGCCATACAGTCATATCGTTGTGCTCTTTCTACTAAGCGCCTAGGTATCAATATGATATGAATCCCCCCCCACACACATAATATTGGTGCCCTGACAATGAAAAAAAATTTTTTTTTTTCGCTTACGTGCAACAGGCCCAGCAAGTTGCAAAGAATTAATCGGACCATCTGTGGTGATCATTAGTGAAGAGAAATTGCCGTAGACTAAGAAACGTTCAGTGTGAACAAGAGCCGTGAAGTCGCCAGAGAAGAGCAACTCTGAGCTGTTAACTGGTATTGAAAGGGTGAAATCCAAGTAATGAAATACCTGAAATACAAAAGTGATAATTAATATACCGCATTCCAAAATGAGGGACATAATATAGCCCCTGGAGGATGTTGGACGATGAAACGCGTAGGGAGGACGTGATAACACTATACATACTGGGTCTGTACTCGCAGTCTTGGATCATGGCTTTTTTATGGAACCTGAAATACTAGTGTCAGTGGAGACACACACCATTGGGAGTGGTTTGGATTGCGGAATAAAGATTTTTTAGATGGTTTTACTCTATGCAAGCTTTTTTTCTTCCTCCTTCATGTGACACGATGAGATATATGGAGTGGCTATTTTAAAGGGCTTGTGAAGGAAAAAGATGCATTCAATGCATTAAGATTAAAACCCTTCTGTGTGCAGCAGCCCCCAACCCCCCCCCCCCCCCCCAATACTTACCTGAGCTCCATCTCGATTCTGTGATGATGCATGAGAGTCTCACTTGTCCAGGACTCTCCATCCTCCAATGGCTGAGACACCATTGGCTCCCACTGATGTCAATCAAAGTCAGTGAGCCAATGGGTAGAAAGAGGGGGTGTGGCTTAGTCATGGCTCATTGTTTGAATGGGCACTCCTAATAATTACCAGAGCCCCATCACGATCCAGCAATGTGCACAAGGCTCGGCTCTCCAGGGACTCTTCCTTCTCATTGCCTGAGACAGCAGCAGAAGCCATACACAGCCAGTTGAGACAATGAGAAACATGTTATACTTACCTGCTCTGTGTAACGGTTTTGCACAGGACTGCCCCATTCTCTTCTGTTTGGGCCCCCCAATGGCTATCTTTTCTGCTCCCTCTGCCCCTAATAGCAAGTCTCTTGCTGTGTGAGCTCTTCAGCAGGCTTGCTCCCAAGCCATACTCCTGTGAATAGAGATTGTCCATTCACACATAGAGTGTGGCCTCAGCCCCACTCCCTGCTTTCTCCTCAATGGTTCACTGGCCAATGGCTCCTGCTGCTATGTGAGCCAATGAGGAGAGAGAGAGATTCAAGCAAGCCCCTGCTCTCATGAACATTGTTGGGTTGAGATGGGGCTCAGGTAAATATAAGGATGGGGGGTGGGGGAGTTGCACTCAGGTTTTTTTTTTTTAACCTTCATGCATAGGACCACTTTAAAGTCAGATACTAATGTTGGACTAGAAGACCTGACTCACAATTGGTTTTCCAATTACTCCCAAAGGTGCAATCATAGATACATCTGGATGTACCAGGTTTATAATAAGATCAGAGCTCTGTGCAAGACCTTTACATTCCTCAACCCCAAACTGGTCAAATCATGAAGGTGGATTTATAGAAATGGGCACAGTCATGCCGGAACAGGAAATGGCAACAGGGAGAAAATAGTCCAGTTAGAGATATCTGTTAATAGAACTCAACATTTAAAAATACTACAGTTAACATTTTAAGGCCAACCCTTGCCAAAACAAATATGTCTTATGCCGCGTACGCACGATCGGATTTTCCGATTAGAAATGTTGGATGTGATCTTGTTGGTGGTAAGTCCGACCGTGTTTATGCTCCATCGGAGTCCACACATGCTCGGAATCAAGGACGAGCCGGAAGTGCTCGGTCTTGTAAAACTAGCGTTCGTAATGGAGACATCACGTACGTCTTGTACATCACCACGTTCGTAATTGTTGGCCAGCATTTGTGTGACGATGTGTACGCAAGACAAGTTGGAGTCAACATCCTTTGAACAAAAATCCACGGTTTTGTTGTGTGTACGAGGCATTAGAGTTTGTATGGAGTGGTCTCTTCATTATGATGGGACTGGGAAAAGTCTTATTCTTCCATAGTTGGATTTCTATTATTTGTTTATTCTAAATGATGGAGAAGGAAGTTGGAGATAACACTCCATACTATGACTTTGAAGTGGTGACATTTGGACGGAATGGGGAAATCTTTGTAGGCATATATTGGTACTAAAAGAGCCTGAGAAATGTAAAAAGCCAACCCTTAAAGCAGTAATAAACCTTAATCAAAAAAAAAAAAAAAGGACCCCCTGTAGGCTCTGGTCATAAATGTCTGGTATGCACATCATACTAGCGCACTACGACAGACTTAACTGAAAACTGAATCACTCCAAAGACACTCTCTAATTACTGACAGGGATTCCATCGTATCTTCACCCGGTCTTCCTTTTGGGTTTGGGCCATTTGAATGGCTAAGCCACAGTGACGTCACTCCCGTACTAGCGGCAGTCATGGCCATGACACAACTCTCTCAATGGACAGCATGTCATCAGTAGTGGCCCTTTCAGAGGGGGGTGCAGGGGCACCATCGTCATAATCCATGCGCCCGGCCCCTAATCTACATGTGGGTCGCCAGACGCATGGATGTCAATGTTTTTTGTTTTAATTTTTTGAAGTACATGATTAGAGCCTAAGGCTCTAATTGGCTTCAAAAAAGGGGTAGGCTTGGGGTGCAGAGGACTGCACACTGAGCCCACCCAGTTGTGGGACAATAGTGAATTGATAATCGCTATTTTCTCCCTGATTCTCCTCCCGGCCAATCAAGAAGCGCGTCCTAAGTCTTAGGACTCAATGGCCAATTGCTTCTCAGGACCCACTTCCTGTTCGGCCGGCAGGAGAAGCAACAGCCCAACTCTTCTTTCCCCCTGCTTCCTTAGGTAGACCCTCTGCTTGCCACCTTCCCATCCATCTCCCTTTCGGGGGGAGAGGGGGGTCATTTGGCGCATTCCCGTTGGTCTCTAATGGGGGGGAAAGGGTCGACGGCCGTGGGTCTCATCAATCTCCCATGGGGGGGGATTGCCGCCTTCCTGTACCACAAGAGGAGGGGGTGGTGTTTTTTTTGCCACCCTCCCCAAAATATGGAGCACGGCCGCCACTGCATGCTGTCCATTGAGAACACAGCGCACATATTTTTATATATGTAAAAAAAAAAACAGACCCCTGATGTCTTACTTTTGAGATAAAAAAAAAAACTGAGGACAGAGATTCCCCAGTGCCTTTCTCTGCAACCGGCAGTAAACATTGTTTACTATGCTTCAGTTAAGGGTAAATACTGGAGCGATTGGTACAGATCACTCACTGTGTTCATTCATAAAAGGAAGGGTCCGGTTAATGAAATATTTACCAACCCCTTCCCGCTCCTGAGATAAGGGGGAGAGAAGCTGGCAGCACTGCAGGGGAAAGACAGGAAGCAGGGGGATTTGGGACCACAGGGGGTGATTAGGGTGTACCCAGGCACACCCGGCACACCCTGTCCGCACGCCTATGCCTACAAGTACAAGATATAAAGCAGAGTTTACTACCGCTATAATGTAGCTCATTGATTTGTTGTGTTGTGGCAAAAAAATAAAATAAAAATGACTTACTTTATTCAGATCTGAAAGGGGAACGTTAAACACGTGACCATAGCTGAGATTGGCAATATCTCTGTATATAGTATAACCTGGATCAAAAAAACTTCCACACATTCCAGTGATGAGGAAAACTACCTACAGTGAGAAAAAAAAAGCACAACATAGATAAAAATGAATGGCGGATGCTATCCTACAGGGAACAGTCACAACCAGAAAAATCAAAAAGAAATGGCTGTGGGCCCAACCCTTCCTAACTTATTAGAGGAAATATATCCTAAATGAAATAAACACAAAAGTCAAGGAGAAAGGAAAGAGAAAAAAGCCCAACAAGAGCGCGACTAATCCCATTTATGTATAAAAGTGTATCGTTATTGTGTTAATGTTAAAACACCTAAAAAAAAAAAAAAAAGCCACAACATAGCACATGACTTTTAAAATTGCCTTTCCAGCTAAACCTGATCACATTTCTTAATGCATTTATATTCATGTGAGAAAAGTCATTACTGATATCAATTCAGAATTTGGTTATATACCGTATTTATCGGGGTATAATGCACACTTTTTTCCCCTTAAAAGCAGGGGAAAATCGCGGGTGCGTGTTATACGCCGATCCCCCGCAATTCTGAGCCTCTGGGCGGCTTTCAGCTGCCTTCGGCTCTTCCCGGAGGCTTTCGGCCACCTTCGGCTCTTCTCTGCGGCTTTCGGCTGCCTTTGGCCATTCTCGGCGGCTTTCGGCCGCCTTTGGCCGTTCTCTGCATCTTCCGGCCGTTCACGGCGGCCAAAAGCTGCCAAGAAGGGCCGAAAGCTGCAGAGAGCGGCCGAAGGCAGCCGAAAGCTGCGGAGAAAAACCAAAGGCAGCCTGAGGCCGCCGAGAACTACGGCGCCCCTCACACAGGGCACAGGACATCCGGCTCTGTATATCGGCGGCGGCATTTAAAAAAAAAATACAACTGACAAGGCTGCAATAGTGGACAAGGCTGACTGACAACGCTGCAATGGTGGGCAAGGCTGACTGACAAGGCTGCAATGGTGGGCAAGGCTGACTGACAAGGCTGCAATGGTGGGCAAGGCTGGCTGACAAGGCTGCAATAGTGGACAAGGCTGACTGACAACGCTGCAATGGTGGGCAAGGCTAACTGACAAGGCTGCAGTGGTGGACAAGGCTGGCTGACAAGGCTGCAATAGTGGACAAGGCTGACTGACAAGGCTGCAGTGGTGGGCAAGGCTGACGGACAAGGCTGCAGTGGTGGGCAAGGCTGATGGACAAGGCTGACTGACAAGGCTGCAATGGTGGACAAGGCTGGCTGACAAGGCTGCAATGGTGGGCAAGGCTGACTGACAAGGCTGCAATGGTGGACAAGGCTGACTGACAAGGCTGCAATGGTGGACAAGGCTGACTGACAAGGCTGCAGTGGAGGACAAGGCTGACTGACAAGGCTGCAATGGTGGACAAGGCTGACTGACAAGGCTGCAATGGTGGACAAGGCTGACTGACAAGGCTGCAGTGGAGGACAAGGCTGACTGACAAGGCTGCAGTGGTGGACAAGGCTGACTGACAAGGCTGCAATGGTGGACAAGGCTGACTGACAAGGCTGCAATGGTGGGCAAGGCTGACTGACAAGGCTGCAATGGTGGACAAGGCTGACTGACAAGGCTGCAGTGGTGGACAAGGCTGACTGACAAGGCTGCAGTGGTGGACAAGGCTGACTGACAAGGCTGCAGTGGTGGACAAGGCTGACTGACAAGGCTGCAATGGTGGACAAGGCTGACTGACAAGGCTGCAGTGGTGGACAAGGCTGACTGACAAGGCTGCAATGGTGGACAAGGCTGACTGACAAGGCTGCAGTGGTGGACAAGGCTGACTGACAAGGCTGCAGTGGTGGACAAGGCTGACTGACAAGGCTGCAATGGTGGACAAGGCTGACTGACAAGGCTGCAGTGGAGGACAAGGCTGACTGACAAGGCTGCAGTGGTGGACAAGGCTGACTGACAAGGCTGCAATGGTGGACAAGGCTGACTGACAAGGCTGCAGTGGTGGACAAGGCTGACTGACAAGGCTGCAGTGGTGGACAAGGCTGACTGACAAGGCTGCAATGGTGGACAAGGCTGACTGACAAGGCTGCAATGGTGGGCAAGGCTGACTGACAAGGCTGCAATGGTGGACAAGGCTGACTGACAAGGCTGCAGTGGTGGACAAGGCTGACTGACAAGGCTGCAGTGGTGGACAAGGCTGACTGACAAGGCTGCAATGGTGGACAAGGCTGACTGACAAGGCTGCAGTGGTGGACAAGGCTGACTGACAAGGCTGCAATGGTGGACAAGGCTGACTGACAAGGCTGCAGTGGAGGACAAGGCTGACTGACAAGGCTGCAGTGGTGGACAAGGCTGACTGACAAGGCTGCAGTGAAGGACAAGGCTGACTGACAAGGCTGCAGTGGTGGACAAGGCTGACTGACAAGGCTGCAGTGGTGGACAAGGCTGCAGTGGTGGACAAGGCTGCAGTGGTGGACAAGGCTGCAGATGGACACTGTTGAGGCTGCATTGATGGGCATTTAAATGTAAGGTTTTATATATATATATATACACAGTATCTCATAAAAGTAAGTTAGACAAGGGCTTAGCAAGGTCAGGTTTTTCGAATGGATGGGGTATCTCAGCCAATTTTCTTTAGTCTCTTTAGTCTCATTCTTTAGTTTCTTTAGTCCCTTGGCCTACTTATTAGCTTATTTATTTGGGTGGAGTCAGGTGATCGGGGTTCGTTAAACCTAGGCGGCTGTCTGGGTGGACGTGTGATATGCTGCCCCGGGGCTGCCAGGCCGGAAGCCTGAGGCCTAACCCGGGGACACCTGGCTGTCTGAGGCAAGAAAGAGACTGTGGGGGGCACCTCTTCATTCTGTCTGATATAATGGCCCCCAAAGAATGTAATCCATATGAGTAGTAATGAAGATCAACTGACATAAATAAATTCCATACCTGGGACTGTGTGGACCTTATCAGTGAAAAGACTTCATTCACCAGAGCTATGTTTGAATAATCTTTAGCTGAAGCGTCTGTTAGTACGAGGATGAATGACTGGCGGGGGGAGGACAGGAGAGCCTGCTTTATTCCTGCTACTGACAGTTCCGGACAGTCTCCTCCACCTGTGGCTACCAGTTTGTTAAAGAACTCATCAAATGTTTCCTTCGACTGCGTGAACCTGACGGGTCCAACTTCTGGAAAAACAAGTCTCAATCAGTTCTGTACACTGATAAAAAAGATTCCGTTGGCTTGTAATTTTAACATAAAAATTGTATCATTTTCAACATAAAAATAAATGTTAGTTAATTTACTTTGATATTTTAAGTACCTTACTTCATTTTCGTTGTTTCTTAAAACACACCTTTTTTACTTACGAAAATAATGTATAATATTGAGTAATCTACACAAAACTTTTAAGGCACGTGCATTTCCATATTCTAATTGAGTTACATTTACTTAAAAATGTATCTTTTTTTTTTTTAAATCTTTTCACTTGACTTAAATTGCGGGAGTTTTGATGCTGTATATCAGGGATATCCAATCAGAGGACCTCCAGCTGTTGCAAAACTACAAGTCCTATCATGCCTCTGCCTCTGGGTGTCATGCTTGTAGCTGTCAGAGCCTTGCTATGCCTCATGGGACTTGTAGTTCTGCAACAGCTGGAGGTCCACTAATTGCATATCCCTGCTGTAAATTTTAGACGCTTCAGCAACGGAAGATTTGGCTGCTGAATGACCAGGCCATTTTTTGCCACACGGCACTGCGTCGCTTTAGCTGACAATAATTGCGCGGTTGTGCGGCGCTGTACCCAAACAAAATTGACATCCTTTTTTTCCCACAAATAGAGCTTTCTTTTGATGGTATTTGATCAGCTCTGCGGTTTTTATTTTTTGCTCTACGAACTGAAGAAGAGTGACAATTTTGAAAAAAAAAAACACATTTTGTACTTTGCTATAATAAATATCCCCATTTATTTAAAAAAAAAATTTCCTCAGTTTAGGCTGATACGTATTCTTCTACATATTTTTTGGTAATGAAAATCGCAATAAGCGTATATTGACTGGTTTGCGTAAAAGTTATAGTCTTTTGTCTAGTCAGTCACAGCGCTGGAGCCGCGATACCTGGAAGTCACTTCGGGATAAATGGCGGCGTTGGAGGAGGGCAACGAGGACCGCTTCAGGGCTTTGATCTCAGGTAAGTAATTCATAATGAGCTAGTATGCTATGTATACTAGCTCATTATGCCTTCGTCTTGCAGGGGTTATTTTTTTTATTTTTTTCTGAGGCTTTAGTTCCTCTTTAAAAAACTATTGTGAACAGGAGGAGGGGAGCGGGGTGGATGCCTTTGGTGGCTTTGACTCATTTGTGGTGGTGACCTCAGCAGTAGTGATGACGGTTCTGGTCAATGTTCCCGTAATTTGCATCTTAAGAGAGTGGAGAGGTGAATACTTTGGATGGGAAGAGAAGCAATATGGTAATGTAAGCACATTGTACGGTGTTGCTTTACAAAAGGGATTTCTGTGTTCCTTTAAACTATTTAAAACTCTTCAACTCTTTAATAATGTCGAATGTTGCTGATTTTGATTATGATATGAGAATCAAAAGACATACTAGGATCGTTAAACTCCACCATGGTATACTGCCGGACGCCACATGGAAATTTGGCTTCCACGCGATCAAGAAGCCAGCTGTTCACTTTCTTCAGCTCCATGAAATCATCATACATGGATCCAGTGGTGTCCACCGCATAGGCCAAGGATGAAGACTCTGGGGAAAAGAGAAAAAACAGACATTTGCCAGGTTGACTAGAGAGTGATTTATGTGTTTTATGGGTGCCGGTATGCTGAGGCCCTCCTTGACTTGTGACTCTAGAGGACTCCAACCTCCTGAGAGCCCTGAGCCATATATACTCACCTGACAGCTCTTTCTTCCATTTGTAGCACCCTGATGTCTAGGCAGGGTTGCTCGCAAATTGACCTGTCAAGTGATAGTTGCCTTGGCCGATTGACAGGAGGTCAATTGATTTCATCCTAATTCTGGAGTTGCTGCACTTCTCTCTTCCGTCACCGGGTACCTGGTGGCATTAGATAATACAAGGGCATTGCAAGGACAGATTATGAATGAATGGGGTGTCTTAGCCAATAGGCAGGAATTTTCTTGGGTCCCTTGGCCTGCTGGGAAAGACTATTTATTTGGGAGTTGTCAGGTGATTTGTGTTCTGTTCCACCTGGACGGCTGTCTGGGTGGACATGTGTTGTATTGCCCCGGGCTGCTAGGCCAGAGCCTAAGGCCTATCCCAGGGACATCTGGCTGGTAGGCTGTCTGAGGGCTATCCAGAAGCAGGAGAACAGCGTAGGGTTTGGATTGCGGCTTGCAGTCCAACCAGAAGTAATGGTTCTTCCAACTGGAGAACCTGTTGTGGTCGGAGGTAGAGAGGAAACTGTCGCCACTAATGACCATCCACTTTATTACCAGGGACCAGAGTGAGTAGCTGAAGCAAGCACCAGGGCAGAATTCTCACCAACCCAGGACGGTGAAAAATTGGGAAACTTCAGCAGATGTCAAGCCAGTGGAGGAGAACCTTGCAGAGCAGCCTTGTGTGCCAAGCCAGGGACCGAGCCGGCCAGTGGGGTGACGCTGGAGGAGAATCTGTGAGTGCCAAGTTAGGGACCCAGCAGGGACGAGGGGGTGACGCTTGAGATAGATACTGAGTGAGAAGGTTGGACGAGCTCAGGAGATCCAGTGGCAGTGGATCAGCAGGTCTAAGTGATAGACTGGGAGCTCAGTTGAGTAAAGATTTGAAAAGGAGATTGTGGAGGAAGTGAAAGAGTTCATTACAACCTTTGTTAGAAACCGTTCAAGATTGTTGCCATAGGAGACAGCGTGTCTACCCATGCACATGTGGTGTCCGGCTGGGTGCCTTTCCCTGCATGGCTGTCTACCTATAGAAGTCTTCGAAGAACAGGGACACACCGGACCCCCTACTGTGAGATCAAGTGTGAACCCAGCCTTAAATAAATGGAAAACATCCAAGCAAGTAGACCTCCCCCCCCCATACCGCATAATATTTATTTACTACTTATGAAGGATAAAGACTAAAATATACAATGGCGGAATTTACCTAACTCGGAGGTGCATCTTCCATCAACTCTTCCATCAACTCTGCTGAGACCTGTTGGGATAGACAAAGCAAAACACCTATGAAAATCCAACCAAAACTTTATTTCACGCTTCGCACACAGTAGGGGAGTGTTGGATCCTCTGTCAGGGTTTCATTGCTAGAACCCAGGAGAACCAATTCACAATAAAGAAAATATATATATATATATATAAAAAACCTCAAGGGGAAAAAATAAAATCCACAAAACTGGGGACAACACCTTGAATCCAAAATATAATGCTAAGAGGAAAAAAAATATGTAAAGTGCTTTACATGTCCCTTAAAAAAAAAAAAAATCAAAAGGTAAAATTAGTAGATAGAAAAGATTTTTTTAATAAAAAAAAAATCTTTATTCACCTAACTGTATTCCTAAACCCTAACCCATAAATAAAAACAATTAAAATAGTCACATCCTTGGGAGTAACGCATGAGTAGAAATAAAAACCTAGCAAAAAACAAAAATACTCAAAAAAATCACCAGGTCATTTTATTTTTTTGCGATGCGGCACTGCATTACTTTCACTAACAATCGCGCGGTCGTGTGACACTGCACCCAAACAAAATTGACATCCTTTTTTCTCCACAAATAGAGCTTTCTTTTGGTGGTATTTGATCACCTCTGCATTATTTTTTTTATTTTTTTTGCTATAAACAAAAAAAGAGCGTCAATTTTTAAAAAAAAAAAAAGCAATATTTTTAACTTTTTGCTATAGTAAATATCCCCCAAAAATATATAAAAAACTAATTTTCTTCCTCAGTTTAATGCGATACGTATTCTTCTACATATTTTTGGTAAAAAAAAAAAAATCGCAACAAGTGTATATTGATTGGTTTGCGCAAAAGTTATAGGGTCTACAAAATAAGAGATAGATTTATGGCATTTTTATTATTCATTTTTTTTTATTTATGGCGGTGATCTGCGATTTTTATCATGACTGCGACATACACTTTTGACACTTTTTTGGGACCAGTGACATTTATACAGCGATCAGAGCTATAAAAATGCACCGATTACTGTGTAAATGACACTGACAGGGAAGGGGTTAAACACAAGGGGTTAAGTGTGTCCTAAGGAGTGATTCTAACTGTGGGGGAGATGGGCTTTCACTCACATGACAGCGATCACTGCTCCCAGTGACAGGGAGCTGTAGATATCTGTCATGTCACAAGGCAGGACTTGTTTACATAGGCATCTCCCTGTTCTGCGGCTCCGTGACACGATCGCCGGGACACTGGCAGACATCAAGACTGCGGGAACCGTGGTCATGGTCACGCTGTTCTGGGCCGGAATGCGCGTGTGCGCTAGCCCTGCCGATTAAAGGGGACGTACAGGTATGCCCATTTGCCCACCGCTGCCATTGCGCCAACGTATATCGGCGTGCATCGGTCGGCAAGCGGTTAAATTGTATGAGTTTATCTCAAAGAGAGACAAGTGTCTGAACGGGGAATCTCCATATCTCCTCCCAGTTCCCCTCCTCAGGAACATCTCTTTTTCAACATGATTGAAGTTCCCTCATATCTGTCAGTGATGCTCCTACCAAATGGGTATATAAAACTGAAATAGGTTTCTCTTCCAATCCTCCTTCTAGATATCTGCTCCAACCCTAATTCCTCCACTTGTGAAAGACCTTGACGTAAATTGGGCAGACAGAGCATGGACAAGTTACATATATCTGAAAAAAAAATTGCTTCCTGGAATGTTCCAGTATCCTATCATTTATGCAAAAGCTATCGCTGTTCATCTCTGCACTACCTGAGCTAGCTTTTTAACCTTAAATCTGGTACCAGGCTCCTGGATCTTGAATGGAGTTTAAATGAGGAAGCTGAGGAAGATAAGGATAAATGAGGAAGCTGAAGATTCCTCCAGAGTGGAGTATTTGGAGGTAAAATCACCTTGGAGTGTTTTTTTTTTTCCCCACGCTAAACTAGCTCTCCATAACTTTATAGTTGTTACCATTAAAGGAGTCAGGCCATATGAAGATTTCAAACCTTGGAACAGCAATGCCTGCAGTGGAATCCACCAATTGGGGACGATATCTAAAAGTTCTCCATCATTTTTTACTAAATTTCCTACAAATTGTCCAAAATCTTCCCCAACCAGCCATCACTGTGCTATCGCTTCTGAGAAGAAGTAAGCTCGCTCTATCATGTCTTCTGGCATTGTACATCTATACATTTATATTGGAACCGGGTCTTCTTGGAAATTTCCTCCCTTAGCCCTTGTACACACGGTCGGAGATTCCGTCGGAATGTTTCAAATCGGACCGCTTTGTCGGATATTCCGACTGTGTGTGGTATGCATCGGACTGTTTCCATCGGAATATCCGTCGGACCAAGTTTTCCAACTTGCCGGAAATATTTTACGACAAAATGCTCCGATCAGACATACTCCGATCATGTGTAGCCTACTCCGACGGACAAGGTGCCACGCATGCTCAGATCAAATTCCTAAACCAAAGCTATTGGCTACTAGCCTGAACGTAGTCCCGTCGTAACGAAATAACGTCATCACGTAATGCACGGATTTTCCGACAACTTAGTCCGACCGTGTGTATGCAACATCACATCCAGACCTCTTCTGGAATTAATCCGTCGGAATAACTCCGATGGATTTGGTTGTCGGAATCTCCGACTGTGTGTACAATGGCTAAAACAACTCAATTTAACCCTGAAGTGATTTTACACCTGGGTACTGACTCTCAACAAGCTGTAGTTATCCACCTACGAAATATCGCTACAGTAAGTTGTGGAACTCTCATAGCATAGCTGACACGCTGATAAGGTTGGGGACCTTCATTACCAATGCGAAATGGATTAAATATTGGCCTCAACTTATCTAGCCTTGGAAGAAATTTACTACACTCTGGTCATCGCACTTTAATTGTACAGTTAACGGTTGACGACATGTATACACTTTACGTTTCTCTTGGGTTTTCTATGACTGGATATCATTATTTTGTAGACATGCGCGCACTGAAATATTTCGCTTCAGAATTTCGTTTTCATCTGAAAAATTAATTTATTTAGTTACTCCCAAAATTCATTTTTTATTTATTTTGTTTTGTTAAAAATGCATTTGTCAGAAAATCCAAAATAATTAAGGTCAAATCTGTCATTGAAGGCTTATGGTGTCTGTCGAATGTTCTAAGAAGATTCGATGGAGCAGTGAAACTGTACAACGCCGCAATCGTACATTTCCGGTCGAATGTTCCGCCTACAAGCTATAGTAGAATTCTAATGTTATATGACACTAGAAATAATTATATTTATTCATTATTATTACCAGTCACCCAACATTAGAATTCTTCTGTAGCCTATGGGCGGAGCATTTGACCATTAATGTCCGCTCACAGCGACTGCTTCGTCTAATCTTTATGTCGAATCTTTTCTCTCTATGTGGAATAATCTTGGACTAATAGAGTTAGGTTAGGCACATTCAGCCTTTTTTGCTATTGTCTCTATAATGTTGAATATTTTCTCTCTATGTCGAATCTTTTCTCTCTATGTCGAATAATCTTGGACTAATAGAGTTAGGTTAGGCACATTCGACCTTTTTTGCTATTGTCTCTATAATGTCAAATCTTTTCTCTCTATGTAGAATAATCTTGGACTGATAGAGTTAGGTTAGGCACATTCGACCTTTTTTGCTATTGTCTCTATAATGTCAAATCTTTTCTCTCTATGTAGAATAATCTTGGACTAATAGAGGTAAGGTTAGGCACATTTGACCACAGGTCCAATGGACACAGATCGCTATTGTCAGCGTCATGTCGAATCTCCTATCTATATCCAACTGTTGCCACAACGAAAACTAAAATAAAGCATTTGTTTATGTCGGATCTTTCGGTTTTTGGATTCTGCACGTTCGTTATCGTTTGTTAAAATTATAAAGAAAATACCTGAAATTCGGATGAAAACGAATGCACGTCTATTATTTTGTTGCTTTTTACTGCCTACCATATTCATATTCATTTCAGGTACTTATTTATATAGTCAATTTATGCAACGCTTTACATATACAGTGTACATTCACATCAGTCCCTGTCCTCAAGGAGCTTACACTCTAAGGTCCCTGACTCACATACTAGGGCCGATTTCAATGCGAGCCAACTAACCTTTCCAAAGCTTGTCGTCTCAACCTCCGCAACATCTCCAAACTACGTTCCTTTCTAATCAACGAAACCACAAATCTCCTAAATTCACTCCCTGGTTATCTCACGCCTTGACTACTGCAACTCCCTCCTCATTAGCTTAACTTTATATAGACTACCCCCCCCCCCCCTTCAGTCCATAATGAATGCTGCTGCCAGACTCATCCACCTTACAAACCTCTCTGTGTCTGCTACCCCTCTCTGCCAACCCCTCCACTGGCTTCCACCCGCCCAACAAATTGAATTCAAAATGCTAACAATAAGTTACAAAGCCATCCACAACTCGACCCCCAGCAACATCACTAACCTAGTCCCAAAATACCAACCTAATCGCCCTTTTCGTTCCTCCCAAGACCCCCTGCTTTCTAGCTCGCTCATCACCTCATTCCATATCCGCCTGCAGGACTTCTCCCGAGCCTCGCCCATCCTCCGGAATTCGCTACCCCAATCCGTCAGACTGTCTCCAAATGTATCCACTTTTAGGCGATCCCTGAAAACGTTCCTCTTCAGAGAAGCCTATCCTGCCTCCGTCTAACAACTGCACCATTTTCTCCATTAGCTCATCCCTCACAGCCCTTTTGTAGAACTTGACCCTCCCCCCCTAGATTGTAAGCTCTAACGAGCAGTGCTCTCTGATCCCCCCCCCTGTATTGAATTGTATTGCAATTGTACTAGCTGCCCCAATGTTCTAAAGTGCTGCGTAAACTGTCGGCGCTATTTAAATCCTGTATAATAATACTAATAATAACTAATCAGCCGGCTTGTCGTTGAAGCATGGGAGGAAACCAAAGTACCCAGAGGAAACCCACACAGGTACATGGAGAACATGCAAACTCCATGCAGGCTGTCCATATATATGGGCGGTCGATAATATATTATCTACTCTATTATTTTTTATTGATCTTATACACATTTAATTAATTATCTGGCACCATACTACTTAGTTTAACCCCTTATTCCCCCCATGTTTCCTAGCATATTCATATACTTGAATTATACTTGTATATTTCTACAAATGCTTAAACATCTGATAAATACATATAATAATTGATAATTATTTATTTACTCATATACAAATTATTGCTTATAGCAATGTGGTTCACATGCTCAACGCCCATCTAATTTGGGCGGATGTATAGCATGGAGATTGATACATATTGATAAAAAGTATCTTTTTTCGTTAGTCTCTTTTTTTACTCAGTATTTTGCTGTTTCGTATTTATGGATGCATGCATGTTTTTTCCTCCTTTTTCCCTTTCGACCCGGCACTTTCTTGCCAGCCCCAGTGTTTCCCTGTTATTGGCCCAGCTGCCATCTATTTCCCTTGTCTTTTCTACAGGGGTCTTCCATGGGAGTGTACATGGGATCATTTTCCCTCGGCAATAATTTATTAAGTAACTTTAGTTACAAATGACACGCTTTTGCTTCATCATCTTCCCCTTCCACCCCCCCCCCCCCCACCCCGGGAAGCCTTGGATACTGGCAAGACTTGCATACCATCCGGCATTGTTTACCGTTCTTTTAAACTGTGAGATACATTCAACTGTTATTACACTGAGTTATGTAATTTCCAATTGCATCTTATCTTGTCTTCAACCCTCCATGTTCTACAATTTACCTGTTCTAATATTTTGTTATCTGTTCTTTAATAGAACCTTATCCTTATGTTGCATTTACACCCCTGAAGAAGGAGACTATTTTCAGCTCTGAAACGCGTAGGGTGATCACATCTATAGCTGATTATGTATAGCAATGCGTTTTGTTACCATTATTGCTATAAATTCTTATGATATGTATCCACTTTATATTTGTATGTGATTTTATATACATTCAATAAAGAAAGTTAATTGTTTTTGATTTTTGTTTGTACGTGCCAGTAAAGTCCATCATTAGGGGGTCCTTTTTGATGTAACTCCATGCAGGTAGTGCTCTGGTTTGGAATTCGAACCCGCAATCCTAACAGACAGGCAGAAGTGCTAACCACTTAGCCACTGTACTGTGTTTGCCACTGTACTACCATATTTGACTGGTCCTTTACGCTTTCCCCTCTCTACCCACCCATATCTTTCCCTTGCATTCCCAGTTACGTCCCCTTTCCCTTCTTCCTGCCCACCCCCTACACCCTTCCTTTCAATGAGATGTAGCACCTCAGATATGATTTGGTCGCCCCCCCCCCCCACACCCCCCGCGCCCCAAAAAACTCTGTATATTACATCCTTACAATAGCTAATGTTTGCATTAAGGTGATTTTCATCTGGTTGATATATTGTAGGATTTTCTTTCTAAAACTTAATTAACTAAGAACTATTTAAAGTAAATAATGTAAAGGTTACATACCGTACTGTCCTTTGGATTGGACTGCAGTGTAGGTCACTACTGATTTGCTCGCCAAAATCATCAAGATTACAAGCAGCTTAGACGACATGGCGGTTCGATGTCCCAAACAGAAAATATATGTAACTTTTCAGACCAGGTTCCGACCCAGAAGTGGATGGCCCCTAGAGAGTCTTCTTCCTTTACCTGAGACACAAGGGATACAGTGGCTTTTCTTTGCCTGACTTTATATACCATTTCTGAAGGAAGTAAAAATGAGTTTGCTATTGATTAGCAAGTTTACAAGGTTCATGTTTGTATCTTTTCCCATTTTGATTAGACTGTATTATGTTTATTGATGTACATTATCTACCTGATTTGCATGTAAATGCATTACATCATTGTATTTTATCCATGTTTTTTTTTTTTTTTTTTTATTACTTCTAGTTATCTATTAAAAAGGAGAAAATAACTGTTTAATTATCATGATGTTGCTATATATTAATAAAATGCTTCTGTCTTCCTTGTACAACCACTATAAGGAAAAAAAAAATGATCTTCTCTGAAGACCTCACTGAAAAAAAAAAAAATATGGATTTAATTGACCTACCGTATTTTTTTTTTTTTTCAGCAGTAGCAGGAAATATGGTCCATCGCGTGAATACTGAGAAATTTAATTATTTAAATATATATATATTTATATATATATATTTATTTATATATATAAATAGAAGTGGTATACCACACTAATTAAAACTGTAAGAAAAAAACAGTGAAGAAAAAGCAGCGACACAAAAAAAAAAAAAACAAGAGATATAAGATATAATCATGCACACAAAAGTATTAAAAACAATAATAAAGTCACGCTAATGTAATAAATGTGAGTGGACCAAAAACTGAAGAAAAAACAAATCAAAACATATGAAAAACAGTGGGTGAATATATAAAAAATATCAATAACACATGAAAATGCGAAGGAGTATTGATAACAAGAAAACCTCTGAAGATAATCAAGGAAGCAAGTTCTGCAATGAAAGAGTTCCAGCAGGATGGAAACTTTTCGGGGGTTTTCACCACCTCCAAGGGAAAAAAAAAATTGGAGATCTCCTGTGGCAATCACTTAAAGAAGTGGGGACTCTTACCGGAAGGAGTGGACCTCCTGTAATAGCGAAGGTCACACACAATTCGCAGAAATAGCCCTCTGCAGGGTCTGAGCTGGATCCTAGTCCAAGGGATGCACTGGCAGTCTGAGGGCATCCTTCCCAGTATACAGCTAGCGTCCAACGCCCTTCTTCGAGCTCCCAATCTTCTCAGATAGCACAGAGCGTATAAAGGAATAAAGGCTCCAATAGTGCGTTATCTTTAAAATTTTGTTTTTGCATATGTAAAAAGTATATGTCAAGGCAGAATAGAAATAAAAAATGCAGCACATATCTACAATACATGCACATTTCCTGATGTTTTATCCCTTTAACCACATCCCTTGGTGGAACGCACGCTAACTCTGTTGTGGGTCCCGCGGCTTCCATCTCCTCCAGGCTGTGTAGTTTTGAGGTGACTCACAACAGGAGGATACATCGTTATTATTTTGGTTTATTGGCAATGTTTGTAGCCACTGAGACATTTACTGTAAATAAATCATCAACGGTATTATACTACGAGGAGTGTGTCCTCTTTTATTTCTTTTTCTTGCACCGCTGGTGGCATCCCGATTGGAGCTACGTCTCATACCGAGGTGGAGGGCACTGGATGATCTGTTTAAAGACCCCAGGAGGTCGGGAAGACCCCCCAAGCCTTTACAAGCCTTTCTACCATAAGGTAGGAGGATCCACATTATCTGGTGAGTGGACATCTACGCTTTATCCGTTTATATGTCCCATGTAGGAAGTTTTCATCTGGACCATACAAGAATTTGTTGTGGACTTTTTTGCTTTTTTTGTGCTTTCTAGGGTATTGGACATTTTTACATATACTAAGTCACCTATTTATTAATTGAACAGACAAATAAATAAATCATCGATGGTATTATACTACGAGGAGTCCGTCCTCTTTTATTTATTTTTTTCTTGCATGGCTGGTGACATCCTGATTGGTGCTACGTCTCATACTGAGGTGGATGGCACTGGAAGATCCGTTTAAAGACCCCAGGAGGTCGGGAAGACCCTCACAAGCCTTTATAACATAAGGTAGGAGGATCCACATTATCTGGTGAGTGGACATCTACACTTTGTCCGTTTATATGACTCACATAGGAAATTTTCATCTGGACCATACAAGAATTTGTTGTGGACTATTTTGTGCTTTCTATGGTATTGGACATTTTGCCATATACTAAGTCACTTATTTTTTTATTAAAAAGACATTTAAAAAAATCATCAACAGTATTATACTACGAGGAGTCCGTTCTCTTTTATTAATTTTTCTTGCACCGCTGGTGACATCCCGATTGGAGCTACATCTCATCCCAAGGTGGATGGCACTGGACGATCCGTTTAAAGACTCCAGGAGGTTGGGAAGACCCCCATAAGCCTTTACAATACTTTCTACGATAAGGTAGGAGGATCCACATTATCTGGTGAGTGGACATCTACACTTTATCCATTTATATGACCCACTTAGGACGTTTTCATCTGGACCATACAGGAATTTGTTGTGGACTTTTTTGCCTTGTTTGTGCTTTCTAGAGTATTGGACATTTTGCCATATACCAAGTCACCTATTTATTTATTTATTTAACAGACATTTAAATAAATCCTCAACTGTATTATACTACGAGCAGTCCATCCTCTTTTATTTCTTTTTCTTTCACCGCTGGTGACATCCCGATTGGAACTACGTCTCATTCCGAGGTGGAGGGCACTGGAGGATTGGTTTAAAGACCCCAGGAGGTCGAGAAGACCCCCCACAAGCCTTTACAATCCTTTCTGCCATAAGGTAGGAGGATCCACATTATCTGGTGAGTGGACATCTACACGTTATCCGTGCGGGTGATTAATTTGAGCAGGAAAATTGGTCCAGCATTACCTGAACACTGAAAAAAACAATGGGGTGCCCGCTGTTTACGGGAAATGTAACTATTTAACAGGTAAACTGTACCCCTGTGTGCATCTCAAAATGTGTTATTCAATTTTGGCTTAAAGTATATGTCAAAATAGAAATAAAAAATGCTGTACATCTCTGCAATACATGCATATTTCCCAATGTTTTAACCCTTTAACCACATCCCGCCCAGCCTATAGCAAAATGACGGCTGGGTGGGTGCGCTCCTTTTCTGACTGGGCATCATATGACTTCCATACAAAAAAAGGTAAGCGACTACCACCACCTATAACTGGCCCTTTTAGCAAAGGGCATTGGAGGGCAACATATGTTAGAAAAATTCCAAGGAAACTCCAAGCTCACTTGCTGACCAGCTTGCGGACAACCAAATGAACCTGCCTAACAGAATGTGTTTAAAAAAAAAGGGGGGGTTTCGTCTGCAAACATTTGCAATCAGACTGGTACAGAGGGAATAAGAAAGTATCAAAAATATGTATTGTACGAAGTAAAATCATTTAGAAAGACATACAAAATGTACGCATGTACTGAATACAGAACATCTAATGAAGCACAGAAAGATTCTTCTTATTGTAAATAATCACCAACCCCACTGCAGTGGGGGATGAAAAACTTTTGCTGCAACTTCTTCCGACGCAGATTGTGCTTCACGGGACATAACTGTCACGTACCTGGTGGAGGGAGCCCGGAATGCAGGGAGCGGCCTCTCGTAAGCCTCTGGCTCGAGATTCCCTGGAAGTGGGGACAGGGATTCTAGAGTTCAGAGGGCACAAGTGCCGAGCTGGTGAAGAGTAGAACTGGCCCTGGAGCTGACGGCAGAAAACGGCAGGCACAGGTGGTCAGTCTGGAACAGCTGGTAGGCAGGCAGCAGCTGGCAGCGGGTACAGATGGTCACACTGGAACAGCTGGCAGGCAGGCAGCAGACAGCAGCAGGCACAGATGGTCAGACTGGAACAGCTGGCAGGCAGGCAGCAGACAGCAGCAGGCACAGGTGGTCGGACTGACACAGCTGGCAGGCAGGCAGCAGACAACAGCAGGCTCAGGTGGTCAGACTGGAACAGCTGGCAGAAGAAGCGAGGTCAAGGTACAAGGGTCGGTAACAGGCGGGCAGCAGCGGTACACAGGAGAAGGCAGAAGCGTGGTCAAACAGTCCGAGGGTCAAAGGCTGGCAGCAAGCAGGAGTCGTCAGGAACAGGCCGGGTAGCAAGGAACAGGAACAATCAGGTAAGCAGGAGGCAGAGTAACCGGAACGCTGTAGACTGGACAGCACAGAGGCACTGAAACGGATTCCTTAAGTAGCCCTTTGGGTGCCAAGAACGGTCGCACGGCGTGCCTGCTCGTGCCCGCGTGAAACCGTGCAGCCGTTCGTGACCCCGTGCACCCGCGTGCGCCCGTTCGTGCCATCGCGCACCCGCGTGCGCTCGTTCGCAGCATCGCGCACCCGCGTGTGCCCGTTCGTACCTACATGCACCCGCGTGCGTCCGTTCACGCCAACGCGCGCCCATGGGCACCTGTTAACTCTCAACGAGGGGATTCCATGGGTAGGCCTTCCATGAACCACTGGATTCTGGAGACGACCATGACAATAACCCACTTCCTTAGGAAAGTATCATGCGGTCATACACTAGAATAGATAATCTACGGTTGTGCTCATAAGTTTACACACCCTGGCAGAATTTATGATTTCTTGGCCATTTTCCAGAGAACATGACTGATAGCACAATAACTTTTCTCTCACTCATGGTTAGTGTTTGGCTGAAGCCATTTACTATCAGTCAAACTATGTCTTTTTAAATCAGAATGACAACAGAAACTACCCAAATGATCCTGATCAAACGTTTACACCCCCTGGTGATTTTGGCCTGATAACATGCACACAAGTTAACACAAAGGGGTTTGAATGGCTATTAAAGGTAAGCATGCTCACCTGTGATCTGATTGGCTTGTAATTTGTGTGTGTATAAAAAGTCAATGAGTTTCTGGACTCCTGACAGACCCTTGCATCTTTCATCCAGTGCTGCACTGACATTTCTGGATTCTGAGTCATGGGGGAAAGCAAAAGAATTGTCAAAGGATCTGTGGGAAAAGGTAGTTGAACTGTATAAAACAGGAAAGGGATATAAAAAGATATCCAAGGAATTGAGAAAGTCAATCAACAGTGTTCAAACTCTAATCAAGAAGTGGAAAATGAGGGGTTCTGTTGAAACCAAACCATGGTCAGGTAGACCAACTAAAATTGCAGCCACAACTGCCAGGAAAAATGTACGGGATTCAAAGAAAAACCCACAAATAACTTCAGGTGAAATACAGGACTCTCTGAAAACATGTGGTGTGTCTGTTTCAAGATGCACAATAAGGAGGCACTTGAAGAAAGATGGGCTGCATGGTCGAGTCACCAGAAGAAAGACATTACTACAAAAATGCCACAAAGTATCCCGCTTACAATACGCCAAACAGCACAGAGACAAGCCTCAAACCTTCTGCCACAAAGTCATTTGGAGTAATGAGACCAAAATTGAGCTTTTTGGCCACAACCATAAATGCTTCATTTGGAGAGGAGTCAACAAGGCCTATGATGAAAGATCCCCCATCCCTACTGTGAAACACGGAGGTGGATCGCTGATGTTTTGGGGATGTGTGAGCTACAAAGGCAGAGGACATTTGGTCAAAATTGATAGCAAAATGAATGCAGAATGTTATCAAAAATTACTGGAGGAACATTTATGTTCATCAGCCAGGAAGCTGCGCATGGGACGTACTTGGACATTTCAACATGACAGTGATCCAAAACACAAGACCAAGTTGACCTGTCATTGGCTACAGCAGAATAAAGTGAAGGTTCTGGAGTGGCCATCTCAGTCTCCTGACCTCAATATCATTGAGCCACTCTGGGGAGATCTCAAAACCTGCCCTTCATGGAAGACAGCACAAGAATTTACAGGAACTGGAAGATTTGTGCCAAGAGGAATGGGCAGCTTTACCATCTGAGAAGATAAAGAGCCTCCTCCACAAATACCATAAAGGACTTCAACATGTCATTAATCTTAAAGGAGGAAATACACGATATTAAGAACTGTGGTATGTAAACATTTGATCAGGGTCATTTGGGCAGGGCCATCTTTAATATTGATTGGACCCCGGGCAAACATTTTCTTGCCCCCCCACATGCAATTTCACTCTCCACCTGCTCTGATACACATACAATAAATAGCAGCTAGACTTAAAATCAGTTAACTGTATCAGATCAGGCAGCAATTGTGATTGGTTGCCAGCGGTTACAGCATATCATTACTGCTTACAGACTGGTTGCTAGAGGTTACAGCACACATTACGGCTCACTGATTAGTTGCTAGAGGTTACAGCAAATGATTTCTACTTGTTAATTGGTTGCTAGTATTACTGCTCACTGATTGGTTGCTAGAGATTACTGTACAGCATTACTGCTCACTGATTGGTTGCTAGAGATTACTGTACGGTATTACTGCTCACGTATTGGTTGCTAGAGATTACTGTACAGTATTACTGTTCCCTGGTTGCTAGAGATTACTGTACAGTATTACTGCTCACTAGTGATGGACGAACGTCCGACGGGACGTTTCGCGAACGCGGACAGCGAACGAGGCCGATCGTTCGCGAAACGGAATGTTCGCGGCGGGCCCCATTGACTTCAATGGGAGGCAAACGTTGCAAACCTACAGGTCAAATTTTCAGCCACGAAATAATTAATAGCTGTGCAAACATAGTCCCACCACATGGCCAATGACATAACACATGTATGATGTGAATTTGGGATCGACAACTACAAGCATTCTTTTTTTATCTGGGAAATTGTTCTGATAATTCAGGACTGTGGAGCGCATGAAGGCAATGGAGGAGAGGGAAGGTCAGGGTAGGCAAAGAAGAGGGTGCAGGAGATGATCACCAGCAGCGTGACATACAGCAATGACACCTGCACCATGATAGAGTCATCTGACAGCAGCACCGTGATACAGAGCACTGACATCAGCAGCGTGACATAAAGCACTAACAGTAGCACCGTGATAGAGAGTACTGACATCAGCACTCTGATATACAGCACTGACACCTGCACCGTAAGCAGTCCCAGGAGGAAGTCAGCATAGCACAGGGATGGTGGGAGCCCCTCATAATGAGCATAGCACAGGGATGGTGGGAGCCCCTCATAATGAGCATAGCACAGGAATGGTGGGAGCCCCTCATAATATGCACAGCAGAGGCAGCAACACCGGGGACCAACCTCCTCCTTGGGCTGATCTGGGTACTGTCGTCAGACTGCTGAGTAGCGGTTGTTGCTACCTCCTCTTCCTGATCCAATACCAAGAGTGGCTGCGCATCAGAAATGTCCTCTTGATATGGATCGGAAAATAATTCCTGTGACTCAAGCGGAAGGTATGTGGTGGTGGTGGTGGTGTTGTTGGTGGTAGTGTCTTTGGGGGTGCACATAGCAGAGAGTGAAGAAGAGGGTGCAGATCGAGAGGATGAGGAGGGTGCAGAAGAGTAAGGCTGAGCGAGCCATTCAACCAAGTCTGGTGCGTCCTTTGAAGTAATTGAACGCACCTTCTGCAACTTCCCACTTTGGCTCAAGCCTGTTGCTCCTACCCTACCCCTACCACCCCTGCGGAAGGGCCTGCCTCTTCCTCTGCCTGTCATTTTTTAAATGACCCTGTGACAAAACTCTCAGTCCCTATACCGATGAAGGACTGCTGCAGTATAGGGCAGCGGTCAGCAGTAGTGCACCTCAACCCTATGTATTGTGGACCGATAGCGGTCCTTATAGAATAGCAGACTGTACCTCACTCAACCCTATGTACTGTAGCACCCTAGACCAAGTTACCAGTCCTTATAAGGACTTTTGTGGACCAAGTAGGTTGTGTGTGACTGATTAGCAGACTGTACGTCAGTCCCTATACTGCTGAAGGACTGCTGCAGTATAGGGCAGCGGTCAGCAGTAGTGCACCTCAACCCTATGTATTGTGGACCGATACCAGTCCTTATAGAATAGCAGACTGTACCTCACTCAACCCTATGTACTGTAGCACCCTACACAGACCAAGTTACCAGTCCTGATAAAGAGCTTTGTGGACCAAGTGAGTTGTGAATGATTAGCAAACTGCAGCAGAAGGGCAGCAGTCAAGTATAATATTCTTTCTATATTTGGAAGAAAGAATATTATACGTGTACAAGCCTATTACCATACCACTGATACCAGTCCTAAAAAGAACCTTTGTGGAACTAATAGTAACAGCAACTGTTTAAACTGATCCTCACTGCCTGACACACTGCTTCCTTCCTGTCCCTATATAAACTGGCAAAACAGAGGAGACTGGAACAACTACTGGTTACTGGAATAGCACTTTTGTGGACCTGATAGTAACAGCTAATGATGATGATGATGATGATGATGACTAATCTGGCTGTCCCTACAATAGCAGCAGACACCGCGCTCTGTCCCTTTATCTAAACTGACAAAAGACACTCAGGCTGCTGCAACAATCAGTAGCACAGCAAACCTATATACACCTAACACCTATACCAGTCCTGAAAAGAACTTTTGTGTACCAAATTGCTAGCGATTTATCTCTCCCTGCTCCAAACAGCAACCTTTCCCTATAGTGACAGAAGAAAGAATGTAAAATGGCCGCCGGATCGGGTCTATTTATAAGTTAGGGGGAATGTCCAAGTGTCCATGTGCTGTAATGTCTCAATTGGCTGTCCTGTACCCCATGATGGATGTGTCATCATAGGTCAAAGTTCTTTTACACAGAAAAACGCGGAAGTCCGCCGGGCGAACGGCGAACGACCGGAATTCGCCGCGAAACGACCGCCGGGCGAACCGTTCGGCCATCACTACTGCTCACTGATTGGTTGCTCGAGATTACTGTAAAGTATTACTGCTCACTGATTGGTTGCTAGGGGTTACAGCACATCATCTCCTTACTGCAGGGGGGGAATAATCTACATATGAATGCTGCCTTTATTTACATATCAATGCCGCCAGCCGCAGCTATTTACTTATGAAAGCCGCCACTATTTACATACAAATGTCGTTTATTTACATGTAAACATAGGATCTGCAGGGGAGTCATCTGTACACAACATTGGGCAGATCTGGGCAGCATTAGTAACAGCATTTCACACTGAGATATTGGGACACAACACAGGACTAAAACTTTAAAGGACAAGGGAATTTAAACTGGGATAGTTGGCAATTACGGAGGCAGATGCTTTGGGCCCCACAACAATGACAGGGCCCAGGGAAGCTGTGCCATTTGCCCTGCCTTAATGACCCCCCTGCATTTGGGTAGTGGTGGTGGGGTATAATTACAGTCACATTTTATCACTCAGTATGGTGGCTCAATACTCTTATTACCACATACCTTTAAATCTATATATGAAAACATATGAAAGATTAAGAATTGTGTACGGTCTTCATACAGCTAGCCGCTGCCACTTCCCGGTCACAAGGGGTAGTCAACACACAGGTTTATGGGAGGGACAAACTCCAATATGGTTACTGCTTGTAAAGGTCTGAAATTATACATTACCTGGATAACCTAATAACTGGTGTACTCTGTAAGCATGGTGCTAAATATAGCTTACAATGGAGCCAGGGAATGCCTTAGTGTGAGGTCCCTCCTAGTTACAATCCGTACCCCTACTCCCCAATTCACAAATACAAGTGAAAACACTAATGCCGCGTACACACGATCAGACTAGCCGGCGGACTTAGTCTGGCGGACAAACCACCGTAAAGTCCACCGGACTGTCCGAATGAGCGGACCTGCCCACACATGGGACTTTTCCGGAGGACTATCCGCCGTTCTTTTGAAATTAATGGACTTGCCAACACACGGAGGAAAGTCTGTTCATTTTGAATGCGGCTCCAGGTAGCCGGGACTAGCAAAGGAAGTCAATGTTTGATTGACACGCCGCTGGCCCCATCACCTGGTATGGACTTAAAGGGGAAGCCCTACACTGAAAAAACGGCGTGGGGTCCCCCCCAGGTCCATATCAGACCCTTATCCGAGCACGCTACCCGGACGATCAGGAAAGGGGGTGGGGACGAGCGAGTACCCCCCTCCTGACCTGTACCAGGCCACTTGCCCTCAACATGGGGGGGTGCTTTGGGGAAGGGGGTCCGCACGCCCCCCCCCCACCCCAAAGCACCTTGTCCTCATGTTGATGAGTACAAGGGCCTCTTCCCGACAACCCTGGCCATTGGTTGTCGGGGTCTGCGGGCGGGGGGCTCATCGGAATCCGGGAGCCCCCTTTAATAAGGGGGCCCCCGGATACCGGCCCCCCGCCCTATGAGAATGAGTATGGGGTACAATGCACCCCTACCCTTTCACCTGTGAAAAAAATGTAAATAAAACACAACACACAAGGGTTAAAAATAATTTATTGCACAGCTCCGGGGGTCTTCTTCTGTCTTGGAGGGTCTTCTCGCTGGAATCCTCCGCTATCTTCTGCTAGCTCTTTTACTAGCTCTTTTACTAGCGGAGGAGCCCGGATTTCTGTAGCCCTCAGTGTGTCCCTCAGGGCTGCTGGCAACAGCTGCGTCAGTGGAAGTTGCAGCTAAAGTTTTACATCCCCCACTGTAGTGGGGTTGGTGATTATTTACAGTAAGAAGAATCTTTTTGTGCTTCATTGGATGTTCTGTTTTCAGTACATGTGTAATTTTTTTTTTTCCCAAACAAGCTTTATTTTGAGAAAATTAAGCAATACAAAGTTCTGTTAAGGTACAATAACAGTAATAGAACTACATCAAATACCTTTTCATAGGGGTACAAACAGGTATTTTATATCTTCTGGGAGGGATTGTCACGAACACACGAACATACTGAGTGGGTACATACCAAAGTAATGTTAAGGTGTCAATGTTCTCTCGTTACAACACTAGTGATCAGCTCTGATTCTGCTTCTTTCCCTTGTGTTTAAAACTAGGTGTACCAAAGCATAAAGGTCGTCATAGTTAACCGGAATCTTGAATTAGTACTGTAATGTGTGGGTCTGTAAAACCCTTCCATGTCTTTTCCATCAAAATTAGCAATGCAACCATCAGTCCCTCCCTTCACACCAGGGTACTCGGTGTAATCCTAGACTCGTCATTTCAGCCTTAAATCCAATCGTTGTCAAAAGTTTGCAGAATTCACCTCCGAAACATCTCTAAAATTCGCCCCTTTTTAACAAATGAAACCACCAAGCTCCTCATTCACTCCCTTGTAATCTCTTGCCTTGACTATTGCAACTCCCTTCTCATTGGTCTGCCTCTCCATAGGCCATAGCCCATTCTATGGATGGGATCTGTAATTGATGTACTGTTGCTTTGTTTTTGTTTTTCCAAACGTAATGCTTGTGCTAATAAGTGGCCACTCCTATTGCTGTGCTTCTGAGAAAGGGTGTATTTTCTCTTCATTTTTTGTCCTAGTTCCTCGAGGAAGAGTTTACGTGTCTCTATAAGTTCTTGGTAAGTGTGTTAGGTTGCGTTCATGTGACCTTTCTAGTGTTTGTATTTAGTTGAGGAGGTTATGTTTCTTTTATTCGTGTTTCAGTGCGGAGGCAAGCGATATGAGTTGTCCCCGTATCATACACTTATGGGCTTCCACTGAGTAAGAGAGGATGTGTCTGGGGTATAATTGTCTTGGAAGTAATTGGTGATAGTAGTGTGGAGTTTGATGACTCTTTCCTTGTCACTTTGAGTCAAGTCTCCAAATTTTGGACATGTTGCTTTGTTCTGGGAAAGTTAAGCAAGGGGTGATTGGGTGGTGATCGGAAATGAACACTGGTTCTATTGTTGTTTTGGATAGGTAGGGTAGATCGTGTTGGCGGAGTAAGAGGTAATCAAGACGTGAGTATTTGTTATGGGGGTGAGGCATGTCAAGCTCGATAAAGAGTGGGCTGGTCAAGAAAGTTTGGGAGGAGCAAATCTTCATTCCGAGCAAATGGGGTTTATCAGGAGGGGCGGAGGGCATGGACAACTGTAAGAGGAGTGTAAGGGAAGTGGGGAGGAGGAAGGGGTTGGGTGTAGTTGATGTGGGGGGGGGTGAATAGTTAAGTGGGTGGAACGGAAAGGGCTGTATGGGGGAGGGGCTGGGTAGGAGAAGTGGAAGTGGGTGGAGAAGGGAAGGGAGGTAAAAAAGTAGGGCCAAGAGGGGTTAGGTGAAGGGTCAATGCCGGGAAGTGGATGTATAGAATTCCAGATTAAGTCAGCAAGAACTTCCAGAGTTTGCTGGGTGGGGGGTTGGTAGGTATCGGTCCAGAGGTGGCTGATTTCTCCCAGACCTATGAGGTCAGAGGTGATTATGTAGAGGTACATGGGGATGAAATTGTAGGGAGAAGTCAAATGGTTAGTGTCTTCTGGATGTGGGGCGAGTGTAAGAATAAAAGGTTGCAGGCTAGGGCTAGTATTAATGAGCCTGGGTGTGGGGTATAGAGAAGTGTGGATGTAGGGGGCAGTCTTGGGTGGGGGGTGATGCGTGGGGGTTAAGAAGAGAGAATTGAAGGAACAATCAGTGAAAGCGGTGTGCCGGCCTTAATCCGCAAGATGCAGCCTGTAGTTAGAAGGTGTTTTCTTTAATCTGATAGATGAGCTTTTCGGTGGGCTGGTGAAGTTGTTGGACTGTCATTGCTTGGAGTGCCTTGGGCAGCTGGCGGTATATCCACTTGCCGACCGCCTAACGCCGATGTACGTCGGCAGAATGGCACGGGCAGGCATAAGCACGTACATGTACGTGATTTGCCTCCCGCGGGTCGGGGGCCCGATCGGGCCCCCGCCCGGTGCCTGCGGCGGTCGGTTTTCGTTCGGGAGCGATCCCGGACGAGGGGACGGCCATTCATTCATGGCCACCCCCTCGCGATCGCTCCCGACGAATAGAAATCCCCGGTGACATCACTTCCTCTCCTGTAATGTAAACACAGGAGAGGAAGTGATGTATTCTCTCCTCCGTGTCGGTATTTTTCGTTCCGACACGGAGGAGAGCGGATCAGTGAGTTGCACCAACACATCCCACACACAGTAGAACATGCCAGGCACACTCACACCCCCCCTTTACCCCCCGATCACCCCCCCAATTACCCCTGCCCCCCAGTCACAGTGACACCAATGTCATTTTTTTTTTTTTTTTTTTTTTTTTTTGCATTGGTGTCATTTGTGACTGTAATAACTGTTAGGGCAGTTAGAGTTAGCCCCCTTTAGTTCTAATGTACCCCCCTAACCCCCCCAATAAAGGTTTAACCCCGTGATCACCCCCCGTCGCCAGTGTCACTAAGGCTGGGTTCACATTGCAGCGGTTTATGAGAACGAATGTGATTCGCACCGCACTGCAGTGCAAATCACATCCGATCTCTGTGCGATTCGAGTTCAGCCATTCGCCGCACCCGCCGCACCCGCCACACCCGCCGCACCCGCCGCAAATTCGCACGGGACCCTTTTTTTGGCCCGCAGCAGAATCGGATCGCATGGGTGTTCACACCATGCGATCCGAGTTTGCAGATCGCACTGCGATATGCGAACTGATCTGGGGGTGTCAGTAACATTTCACTGACACTCCCAGCAGTTCGCATAGGGCAGTGTGAACTGCCGCCGGGAGGCATGCGATGCGGGAACCCGCCGCGGATTCGCGGCGTTTCCGCATCGCTCCAGTGTGAACCCAGCCTAATAAGCGATCATTTTTCTGATCGCCGTATTAGTGTCCCAGGTGACGCTAGTTAGGCAGGTAGGTATTTAGGTTCGCCGCAGCTTTTTATAGCGCCAGGGACCCCCATATACTACCGCATAAAGCCCCCTGATTGCCCCCTAGTTAACCCTTTCACCAGTGATCACCATATAACTGTTACAGGTGACGCTGGTTGGTTAGTTATTTTTTTATAGTTTCAGGGCACCCGCCATTTATTACCTAATAAAGGTTTAACCCCCTGATCACCCGGCGGGTGTCATTTGTGACTAATAACTGTTAGGGCAGTTAGGGTTAGCCCCCTTTAGTTCTAAGGTACCCCCCTAACCCCCCCAATAAAGGTTTAACCCCGTGATCACCCCCCGTCGCCAGTGTCACTAAGGCTGGGTTCAGATTGCAGCGGTTTGAGAACGGATGTGATTCGCACTGCAGTGCAAATCACATCCGATCTCTGTGCGATTCGAGTTCAGCCATTCGCCGCACCCGCCACACCCGCCGCACCCGCCGCAAATTCGCACGGGACCCTTTTTTTGGCCCGCAGCAGAATCGGATCGCATGGGTGTTCACACCATGCGATCCGAGTTTGCAGATCGCACTGCGATATGCGAACTGATCTGGGGGTGTCAGTAACATTTCACTGACACTCCCAGCAGTTCGCATAGGGCAGTGTGAACTGCCGCCGGGAGGCATGCGATGCGGGAACCCGCCGCGCATTCGTGGCGTTCCCGCATCGCTCCAGTGTGAACCCAGCCTAATAAGCGATCGTTTTTCTGATCGCTGTATTAGTGTCACAGGTGACGCTAGTTAGGCAAGTAGGTATTTAGGTTCGCCGCAGCTTTTTATAGCGCCAGGGACCCCCATATACTACCGCATAAAGCCCCCTGATTGCCCCCTAGTTAACCCTTTCACCAGTGATCACCATATAACTGTTACAGGTGACGCTGGTTGGTTAGTTATTTTTTTATAGTTTCAGGGCACCCGCCATTTATTACCTAGTCTCACTAGTGTACCCCTAAATTTAGGGGTGTCTACTTTCCAAAATGGGGTCATTTGGGGGGGGTTTGTGCCATCTTGGCATTTTATGGCCTTCAAAACTGTAACGCCCTTAGAAAGCCTGAAGGCGGTGCTTGGTTTTCGGGGCCCCGTACGCGGCTAGGCTCCCAAAAAGTCCCACATATGTGGTATCCCCGTACTCAGGAGAAGCAGCAGAATTTATTTTGGGGTGTCATTTCACATATGCCCATGGCATGCGTGAGCAATATATCATTTAGTGACAACTTTGTGAAAAAAAAAAAAAAAAAAAAAAAGTTTGTAATTTTCCCGCAACTTGTGGCAAAATATAAAATATTCCATGGACTCAACATGCCTCTCAGCAAATAGCTTGGGGTGTCTACTTTCTAAAATGGGGTCATTTGTGGGGGTTTTGTGCCATCTTGGCATTTTATGGCCTTCAAAACTGTAATAGGTAGTGAGGAGTGAAGTCAAATATTTACGCCCTTAGAAAGCCTGAAGGCGGTGCTTGGTTTTCGGGGCCCCGTACGCGGCTAGGCTCCCAAAAAGTCCCACATATGTGGTATCCCCGTACTCAGGAGAAGCAGCAGAATTTATTTTGGGGTGTCATTTCACATATGCCCATGGCATGTGTGAGCAATATATCATTTAGTGACAACTTTGTGAAAAAAAAAAAAAAAAAAAAAAAGTTTGTAATTTTCCCGCAACTTGTGGCAAAATATAAAATATTCCATGAACTCAACATGCCTCTCAGCAAATAGCTTGGGGTGTCTACTTTCTAAAATGGGGTCATTTGTGGGGGTTTTGTGCCATCTTGGCATTTTATGGCCTTCAAAACTGTAATAGGTAGTGAGAAGTGAACTCAAAAATTTACGCCCTTAGAAAGCCTGAAGGCGGTGCTTGGTTTTCGGGGCCCCGTACGCGGCTAGGCTCCCAAAAAGTCCCACATATGTGGTATCCCCGTACTCAGGAGAAGCAGCAGAATTTATTTTGGGGTGTCATTTCACATACGCCCATAGCATGTGTGAGCAATATATCATTTAGTGACAACTTTGTGTAAAAAAAAAAAAAAAATTTTTTTTTTGTCATTATTCAATCGCTTGAGGCAAAAAAATAAAATATTCAATGGGCTCAACATGCCTCTTATCAATTTCCTTAGGGGGTCTACTTTCCAAAATGGGGTCATTTGGGGGGGTTTTGTACTGCCCTGCCATTTTAGCACCTCAAGAAATGAGATAGGCAGTCGTAAACTAAAAGCTGCGTAAATTCCAGAAAACGTACCTTAGTTTGTAGATGTGACAACTTTTGCGCAAACCAATAAATATACAATTATTGACTTTTTTTTTACCAAAGACATGTGGCTGAATACATTTTGGCCTAAATGTATGACTAAAATTGAGTTTATTGGATTTTTCTAATAACAAAAAGTAGAAAATATCATTTTTTTTCAAAATTTGCGGTCTTTTTACGTTTATATCGCAAAAAATAAAAATCGCAGAGGCAATCAAATACCATCAAAAGAAAGCTCTATTTGTGGGAAGAAAAGGACGCAAATTTTGTTTGGGTACAACATTGCATGACCGCGCAATTACCAGTTAAAGCAGCGCAGTGCCAAAGTGTAAAAAGACCTCTGGTCATTTACCAGCAAAATGGTCCGGTCTGAAAGTGGATATAGTGCGGTGCAAGAGAGCTTCAGCATTTAGTGTAATGGTGACCTTCTTCGCGAATATCCCTCATGGAGGTTGCGCGTTTTGTTGGTGGTAGGCGAAAGTCACTATACCAATCAGGCAGGTCTATTACTGGGATCTCTAGGGTATTGCAGAAATGCAGGGGCTCTAAGGTTTGTTGTGCAGCCTTGGCTGTTTGCAGAGAGGCAAAAAGGAAACTTACAGATGTAGCTGATGGATTTAGAGCGTAAGATGTGAAGGAGAGGTCTCAGCTCTTTTCTGCTCTGCAGGGTGATATTTGATAGTTCCTGGAAGATTTTTACTTCTGCACTGTGTGACATCAGGTGGCCTCTTTTGCAGGCTGACCTAAGGATTTCTTCCTTCCCCAGGGAAGCTAATCAGGCAGCAGACTATATACCTTGGGGGATCTGTGTCTCTTCCTCGGGGTCTGAGTGCTCTGTGTAAGCATTCTATCTCTATTGGGGTGTCTGGGGGTCTCTCCAATAGGTTGTTGAAAAGGGCAATAGTGGTGTGGGTGAGCTGATTGAGTTCAATGGTTTCAGGCAACCCTCTTACCCTTAAGTTGTGGCGCCTGCCACAGTTGTCAAGATCTTCCAGATGTCGGTCGAGCCCTTGCTGGTGTATGGAGTGTGACTCAGTGATTTGCTGTACTTGACAGAGTGAGGCGTCATGGCAGGTTGTCGTTCTCTCCACCTCCCCCACTCTGGTACTGATGTTGTGTATGTCATCTCGCAGGTCAAGGATGGCTGCCGATAGAGTATTTTTTATATCTGCTGCAATCTCGCACAGATCATGAAGGCTGGGTGCAGATGCTTCTCTGTCCGCTGCAGTGTTACTCCTTTCCTGTGATCGTGGAGGGCTGGTGCTGAGAGAATGGGATCTCTATGAGGAGGCCTATGTATCAGACATGGCGCCCCTCTGCCTCTGTGTGCGGAATAATTCCGGGATGTTACCGCTTAGCTGGGTTCCCAGGTCTCGGGGTGAGCGGGCCCTGGTAGCGGAGGCTCTGCGGTGTGTTCTCCCTGTCATTCCGTGTGCAGTACCGCTGTTAGTGAGAGTGCAGGACCTCATGGTGTCGGAGCTCAGGAGTTAAGCAGCCATCTCGGACCAGGACCAGGCCATGCCCCCCCCCCCATTATCTATATTATTATCACACAACTGGGGTCATCGTAATCCAGGGACATCTCTGTTTCCCGGAGTTTGTTGTTGTTGATTGCCTTGGGGTTTTCTATCTTCCTCCACAGAGTTAACAAGATTTAATCTATAGCTGAGCCTATGCTGACTGTGGGGACATTAGGGTCAGGGCCAGTGCTACCACTAGGCGAACTAGGCAGCCGTCTACCTCCTCCTAGGGCGCAGCCACGGCCGCTTGTATTTCCTATTCTACAAATGTGAAGACAAAAGAGGAAAAAGAGTGGTGCCTCTAAGTGTAGACTGTTTATTAAGCTCATAATTGTAGCAACTCACATAATGTAAAACAAAGGAAGGCTCATCAATGATAAAACCCCATGGAATGGCCGACAGCTGGGCATTCATCCTGGGTGAATGTCACATGATGTCCCCCCTGGAATCTGCCTTGCATGCTCTCCACAGGCCCAGCTGCAGCACCATCTGCCGTCTACTGTGTCCACCAGACACAGCCGATGATTGATCAGTGTATTGGCCGCTGCCGGTACCATGTGTCCTCTGTGACCAATTACAGTTGTATAAAATTAATGGCTTTGATTCATACCATCCATTGTATACTGTTGTCTTGATCTTTGTGATTGGTCACAGTGATTACATGGTACAGACGGGGCCAATCAAAGCCCATCTGTATCATGTGATTAGCTGTGGCCAATCACAGCTAAAGTCAATAGCAAACATTGAATGAATTGATTTTATTTATTAAAAATATTGTAGTTGTTTTTATTTTTTGCTAAACCAACTAAGAAAGAAAAATTTTGAAAAAAAAAAACTAATGGGCACTGACGGCCACTAAAAGACAGCATTGATGGACACTGATAGGTGGCAGCGATGGGCACTGATAGGCGGCACTGATGGCACTGATAGATGGCATTGATGGACACTGATAGGTGGTACTGATGGGTACTGATAGGTGGCACTGATGGGTACTGATAGGTGGCACTGATGGCACAGATAGGTGGCACCGATGGGCACTAATAGGCGGCACTGATGCCACTGATAGGTGGGACTCATGGGCAATGATAGGTGGCACCGATGGGCACTGGATAGGCAGCACTGATGAGGGACTACTGACAGGCATCACTGATGGGCACTGATTGGCACCTTTTTGGGCACATTTATGGGCACTGACAGGCACTCTTTATGGGGCACAGGCTGGCAGCTGATTGACAGTGATTTGCAGCTGATGGGCACATCTGATGGGGGCTGTGCTTATGATCAATGTGCTGATTATCAGCAAATACTCCCCCACTCTCCCTGCCAGCCTCAACTGAGGAAAGCCCTTTACTTGGCCCTTCCTGGTTCATGTGACGATCAGCTTTGATTGGTCAAGGCTGATGATCATGTGGCAAGAAGCCTCCACACTTCCGATCACTGCACTGCGCCCCCCCCCCCCATGGGTGTGCGCCGGCATGCTATCCTGATTGTGTCATATGACGTACTGATCAGGATAACTAAACCACTTTGCCAATGTCATACTCCCATATGGCGGGCGGCAAGTGGTGAAAGTAACGCAGTGCCGTATTGCAAAAAATGGCCTGGTCATGAAGGGGGGGGGGGGTAAATCTTCCGGAGCTGAAGTGGTTATGAAAAATGAAATTCTGCCTGAAAAGGTGAGCTTAGCCTTTAACACAGTTCCTTTTCGATTTTTTTTTTTTTTTTTCTTCTTCTGGTTAAGATTTAAAAGAAGAATAAGATGAGTGTAGGAGGAAATGATAACCTTGATGCCCTTTCTTGCTGGTGATTGTGCAAGAAGAAGGGGACCTTGTTCTCTTATCATAGGCTGGAGACGTAGCCGCGGTTTTATCAGTACCGGTGTAGTGTTCAGCAATAATGACACTGCCAGTTCTCATACCGAATATTATAAGTATGGAATTAGTATTTACTGTAGCAGAGCGTCCCAGAGAGAGAGTCGGGAAAAGTCCTGTCCGAGATTTACACATCTCCCAGGCTCCTCTCCTACACGTTCTCAGGGGTCTCTGATCCGCGGTCCAGTTCAGATCTTGATCCTCTCCCCCCGGGGCCAATTTAGGGGCCCATGCACACAGGACTTCTATAAAAAAAAAAAAAAAATGCCAGCGCTACAGCATCGCTAAAAACATCCGTTTTTTTTTGCGTTTAGCTGCATTTATTACATTAGCGTTTTGACGCGATTTGTTGCGCTTTGCCACGTTTTTCATCGTTGCCGTTTTTTGGGTGTTTTTCATTAAAATCACTCCCTACAATATAAAAGATGCCTAAAAACGTCTAACGCGGCTTGACGTATAATCGCGTTTAGGCACTTTTTTTACATTTTTTTTTACAGCCCGTTTTTACTGCTCCTGAAAGCACAAGCTGATGATTTTTTTTTTTTTTTTTTTTTTTTTTTTTACAGCCTCCAAAGGCTAACATGGAGAGGCGCTTTTAGAGGCAGTTAAAAAAAAAAAAAAAAAAACGTTAAGTGAGGACCTGTATATTTTGTATAGTTAGGCCCCATTTCCACCGGAGCGAATATCTGCTTGAAGCTTGCAGCTCAAAAATGCTGGAGGCAAAAAATAAAAAAATCAATGATTCTCTATGGAGACGGTTCACATCTCCACTCCTAGTCGCCTGAAGCCAAACGCCTGGAGATCAAACAAGTTCTGAGGCCTTTTTTGTCGCTCAAATCGGGCAGATTTGGCCAGTTTTGGTGCGTTTGTATTCCCATAGAAATGAAAGGAAACATGCGATTTTCTGCTAAAATTTAAAAAAGTAAAAAAATTAAATAGTAATAATATATGAATAAATACATGTAAAATAAATATACAAATAGCTAAAAGTCATCATAAACAAGTGAAATAAATTAATAATATGAAATAACACATAATAAATAATAATTAACCTCTAACCTTAAAAAAATACATTATTATTGTTATTATTATTACTATTAATAATATAATAACAATAAACACCCAAACTTGAATAAAAAAAACATTAATAATGATAATAATAATAATAATAATAATAATTTATTTTGTAAAATGTGTATATTTGGAAAAACCCATAAAATAGGACCTTCAAGCCTGCCCCCTGTGGGTTACATTCTTGCTGCTGTTCTGGAACCAACTCCTCCCAGGAACATGTGACCCCCAGGCGAGGCCTGCCCCTGCCAATACAAGTTAAAGTGGAGTTCCACCCTAAAGTGGAACTTCAGCTCATCAGAACCCCCCTCCCCCTCCGGTGCCACAGTTGGCACCTTTCGGGGGGGAGGGGGGTGCATATACCTGTCTAAGACTGATAAGGCGGCACTGATGGGCACCGATGATGTGGCACCAATGAAGTGGCACTGATATGTGGCACTAATAGGTGGCACTGATAGGCAGCACTGATAGGTGGCACTGATATGTGACACAGATAGGCACTGATAGGTGGCACAAATAGGCACTGATAGGTGGCACGGATTGACATGGATAGGCGGCACAGATGGGCATGGATAGGCGACACGGATGAGCATGGATGGGCACTGATAGGGGGCATGGATGGGCACTGATAGGCGGCAGGGATGGGCACTGATAGGTGGCATTGTAGTGTACAGTATTGTATGGATGGATGCCAATCAGTGCCAAACAATAATGCATGCCGATCAGTGATGCCCATTGTGGGCACTGATTGGCATCCATTGTGGGCAATGATTGGCATCCATTGTGGGCAATGACTGGCATCCCTGGTGGTCTGGTGGCATCCCTGGTGGTCCAGTGTGGGCATCCTCGGGGGAGCTGCACTGATAATCGATCAGCACAGACCCCCCCTGTCAGAGGAGCAGCCAATCGGCTCTCCTCTACTCGCGTCTGACAGACACGAGTGGGGAAAAGCCGATCACCGGCTCTTCCTATTTACACTGTGATCAGCCGTGATTGGTCTTTACCGAGATCAGAGTTGCGGTGTGTCAGACTGACACCCCACGACAACGATCGCCGCAGAGGTTTAATATCCTGATCATGTCATATGACGTCCGGTCAGGATATTGAAACCACTCTGCCGGCCGTCATTCTGCTATATGGAGGGTGGCAAGTGGTTAAAGAATATGTAAACTCAACATTTCATATTCCAGATATGTGGCTGCTGATCCCCATGTAGTGGTATGAAGAAGTCTTCTGATCTCTTTGTATTGCTTCCTTTATGTGAAATCCCCGGTGATCCTGCCAGTCTCTCTGCTTTCCTATTAAAAAAAAACAAACAAAAAAATGACCACACTAGGCATGATAGCTCATCGTCGTCAGTCCTCTAGCTATGCTGGATTGATATATATAAAAATCAAAAGCGTATTGTCAGTATGGTATTTTGAAAAATGCGGCACATATCCCAACATACTAAATACCATAATAACTAAAATTGCACAGAAAATCCCATATATATATATATCATTTTTATTTATTTTTTCATATAGTGAGTTTATTTATGTCATTGTATCCTTTAGATCTGGGGGATTTTCTGTGCAATTTTATTTATTATGGTATTTTGTATGTTGGAATAAGCGCACCATTTTTCGAAATACTATACCGGCAATGTGCTTTAGTGGTGATAAGGGAAGTATAGGGAGTGTTGCTGATAAAATGCATAGGACTAGATAGCCTTCCAGTTAATGTATAACGATGCACAGAAGGAGACAGAGTCTATTCTGGTCTCTTTCTTTATTGACGTATTGTAAAATAGTTTTGCAATGGAAACAGATACCTGTATATTGAACTCTCGTGCAATAATCAGAGTTCTTACAAATAAAAATTGGTTTGAAGGCACTGGCAGATCTGTTAACCACTTACAGACCGGAAGGATTTGCCCCCTTAATGACCGGGCCATTTTTTTTCACGATTCGGCACTGCGTCGTTTTAGCTGACAATTGCGCGGTCGTGCGTCGTGGCTCCCAAATAAAATTGATTTATTTTCTTCCCTACAAATAGAGCTTTCTTTTGGTGGTATTCTATCACCTCTGTGGTTTTTATTTTTTGCGCTATAAACAAAAAAAGACAGATAATTTTAAAAAATATATATATTTTTTTTTATTTTCTACTATAAAACATATGCCATAAAAAAATTAAAAATCTAATTTCTTCATCAATGTAGGCCAATATGTATTCTGATACCTGTTTTTGCTAAAAAAAAAAAAATAAAAAATATCCCAATACATGTATATTGATTGGTTTGCGCAAATGTTATTACATCTACAAACTAGGGGATCGATTTGTAGCATTTTTTTTTACTAGTAATGGCGGTGATCAGTGATTTTTAGCGGGACTGTGACATTGCGGCGGACAAATCAGACACCTAACTGACATTTTTGACACTTTTTTGGGGAGCCAGTGACACTAATACAGTGATTAGTGCTAAAAAAATATGCACTGTCACTGTACTAATGACACTGGCAGGGAAGGAGTTAACATCAGGGGCGATCAAGGGGTTAACTGTGTTCCCTGGGTGTGTTTACTAACTGTATAGGGGATGGGCTGCCTGGGATAACACAGAGATCTGTCTTTCTGCTTAGCAGGAAGACAGATCTTAGTGTCATCCCCCCAAAAGAACTGAGATCTACTTTGTTTACTACGGCAGATCCCCGTTCTGTCTCTGCGGGGAACGATAGTGGATGGCCATGCGTCCATCGAGTCCAAAGACTCCAAAGACATGCAGGTAGGTTAATTGGCTTCTGTCCAAAATTGGCCCCTAGTATATGAATGGGGACCTTGGATTGTGGGCTCCTTGAGGGTAGGGATCGATGTGAGTGTGCGATGTACAGGGATAGGGACAATTGTAGACACTCACTCAGGTTGAACTGGATGGACTGGTGTCTTTATTCAACCTTGCTAACTATGAAACTATGAAACTATGAGTCAGCTGGACCCTCTGATAGGCTACCCCGCTGGCCAATCGGTGTGCATGAGTGCGCCCACACAAAAACGAGTGCACAAACCGCCGTACCGGTATGGCCATTTGCACAACCGAGCCACCTTACCGCAGTATAACTGCGGCGGCTGGTCGGCAAGTGGTTAAAGCTGATGGTCGATGATTGCTCGGCTCTCCCCCTCTGCTCTGAGCATAGAGCCAGGACTGTCAGTAAGCAGTTGTCTGCCCCCCCTGCCGCACTCATTGGGGTATCAGGCTGTGAAGGGGCGGGAGTTCCCCTTAATATTCATATCAGACCCAAAGGGCCTGGTAATAGACTAGGGGGGGACCCATGCCGTTTTTTTCAATGATTTTTATGTATATTGCCGGGACCCGACAATACAGCCGCGAGCAGTTTCAAATGAAATTTTTTCCTTTTAGAAATGTAATTTTGCTGTGGTACTGTTCTAAACATGGGACAGATGCGTTACTTTACAGGCAGACTAAGGGGACCCCCGCCACAATATGTAATGGAATATTTCATTGTTATTGTTTATTTTAACCTCCTATAAATGCAGAACGAATTGCAACCTTGTGATCCATAGGAGAAGTTTGGCCAAAATAGCTTTGGCCATACTTCTCCTTCTTTACTAGTGATGGCCGAACGGTTCGCCCGGAGGTCGTTTCGCGGCGAATTTCGGCTGTTCGCGGTCCGCCCGATCGGCGGACTATTGCCGCCGTTCGCCCGGCGGACTTCCGTGTTTTCTGTGTAAAAGAACTTTGACCTATGATGACACATCCATCATGGGGTACAGGACAGCCAATTGAGACATGACAGCACATGGACACTTGGACATTCCCCCTAACTTATAAATACACCCGATCCGGCGGCCATTTTACATTCTTTCTTCTGTCACTATAGGGAGAGGTTGCTGTGTGGAGCAGGGAGAGATTGCAGTGACCCAAATCGCTAGCTATTTGGTACACAAAAGTTCTTTTCAGGACTGGTATAGGTGTTAGGTGTATATAGGTTTGCTGTGCTACTGATTGTTGCAGCAGTCTGAGTGTCTTTTGTCAGTTTAGAGAAAGGGACAGGACGGTGTGCGCTGCTGTAGGGACAGTCAGTTTAGTCATTAGCTGTTACTATCAGGTCCACAAAAGTGCTATTCCAGTTATTGTTCCAGTAGCCTCTGTTTTGTCAGTTTATATAGGGACAGGCAGGAAGCAGTGTGTGAGGCAATGAGGGTCAGTTTAATCAGTAGCTGTTACTATATTAGGTCCACAAAGGTTCTTTTCAGGACTGGTATCAGTGGTATGGTAATAGGCTTGTACACGTATAATATTCTTTCTTCCAAATATAGAAAGAATATTATACTTGACTGCTGCCCTTCTGCTGCAGTCTGCTAATCATTCACAACCCACTTGTTCCACAAAGGTCCTTATAAGGACTGGTAAGGTCTAGGGTGCTACAATACATAGGGTTGAGTGAGGTACAGTCTGCTATTCTATAAGGACTGGTATAGGTCCACAATACATAGGGTTGAGGTGCACTACTGCTGACCGCTGCCCTATACTGCAGCAGTCCTTCATCAGTATAGGGACTGACGTACAGTCTGCTAATCAGTCACACACAACCTACTTGTTCCACAAAGGTCCCTATAAGGACTGGTAACCTGGTGTAGGGTGCTACAGTACATAGGGTTGAGTGAGGTACAGTCTGCTATCCCATAAGGACTGGTATAGGTCCACAATACATGAGGAAGAGGCAGGCCCTTTCGCAGGGGTGGTAGGGGTAGGGCAGGAGCAACAGGCTTGAGCCAAAGTGGAAAGTTGCAGAAGGTACGTTCAATTCTTTTAAAGGACGCACCAGACTTGGTTGAGTGGCTCACTCAGCCTTACTCTTCTGCACCCTCCTCATCCTCTCGATCTGCACCCTCTTCTTCACTCTCTGCTATGTGCACCCCCAAAGACACTACCACCAATAACACCACCACCACCACCACCACATACCTTCCGCTTGAGTCACAGGAATTATTTTCCAATCCATATCAAGACATTTCTGATGCGCAGCCACTCTTGGTATTGGATCAGGAAGAGGAGGTAGCAACAACCGCTACTCAGCAGTCTGACGACAGTACCCAGATCAGCCCAAGGAGGAGGTTGGTCCCCGGTGTTGCTGCCTACTCCGAGATCTCTACTTATAGTGGTGGAATTCAACACATGTGACCAGTAGACTATGTATATGTCTATAAACAATTTTTTTAATCGAGCACACAGACCTTCTTTCTTCATTTGGCTCACTTCCTTGTCCAAAAAAAGCACACCGTACTATATGCCCGTACCCTCCTCTTTGAAGAGGTTGAGCGGTGTCATATTTCTACTGGGTCTGCTTATTATGAGAGGCTCCCACCATCCCTGTGCTGTGCTGACATCCTCCTGGGTCTGTACCTCTGCTGTGCATATTATGAGGGGCTCCCACCATCCCTGTGCTGTGCTGACTTCCTCCTGGTGCTGTACCTCTGCTGTGCATATTTTGAGGTGCTCCCACCATCCCTGTGCTATGCTCATTATGAGGGGCTCCCACCATTTCTGTGCTGTGCTGACTTCCTCCTTGGGCTGCTTATTATGAGGGGCTCCCACCATCCCTGTGCTATGCTTATTATGAGGGGCTCCCACCATCCCTGTGCTGTGCTGACTTCCTCCTGGGGCTGCTTATTATGAGGGGCTCCCACCATCCCTGTGCTATGCTGACATCCTCCTGGGGCTGCTTATTATGAGGGGCTCCCACCATCCCTGTGCTATGCTGACATCCTCCTGGGGCTGCTTATTATGAGGGGCTCCCACCATCCCTGTGCTGTGCTGACTTCCTCCTGGGGCTGTACCTCTGCTGTGCATATTATGAGGGGCTCCCTCCATCCCTGTGCTATGCTTATTATGAGGGGCTCCCACCATCCCTGTGCTGTGCTGACTTCCTCCTGGGGCTGCTTATTATGAGGGGCTCCCACCATCCCTGTGCTGTGCTGACTTCCTCCTGGGGCTGCTTATTATGAGGGGCTCCCACCATCCCTGTGCTATGCTGACATCCTCCTGGGGCTGCTTATTATGAGGGGCTTCCACTATCCCTGTGCTATGCTCACATCTTCCTGGGGCTGCTTATTATGAGGGGCTCCCACCATCCCTGTGCTGTGCTGACTTCCTCCTGGGGCTGTACCTCTGCTGTGCATATTACACCCTCCCTGTGCTATGCTCATTATGAGGGGCTCCCACCATCCCTGTGCTATGCTCATTATGAGGGACTCCCACCATCCCTGTGCTATGCTCATTATGAGGGGTTTCCACCATCCCTGTGGTATGCTGAATTCCTCCTGGGGCTGCTTACGGTGCAGGTGTCAGTGCTGTATATCACAGTGCTGATGTCAGTACTCTCTATCACGGTGCTGGTGTGAGTGCTTTATGTCACGCTGCTGATGTCAGTGCTCTCTATCACGGTGCTGGTGTCAGATCACTCTATCACGGTGCAGGTGTCATTGCTGTATGTCACGCTGCTGATGTCAGTGCTCTCTATCAAGGTGCTGGTGTCAGATGACTCTATCACGGTGCAGGTGTCATTGCTGTATGTCACTCTGCGGGTGATCATCTCCTGCACCCTCTTCTTTGCCTACCCTGGTCCCAGACCTTCCCTCTCCTCCATTGCCTTCATGCGCTTCCCAGTCCTGAATTGTCACAACAATTTCCCATATAAAAAAAGAATGCTTGTAGTTGTCGATCCCAGATTCACCTCATACATGTGTTATGTCATTGGCCATGTGGTGGGACTATGTTTGCACAGCTAATAATTATTTTGTGGCTGCAAATTTGACCTGTAGGTTTGCAAAATCCGCCTCCCATTGAAGTCAATGGGGCCCGCCGCGAACGTTTCGGTTCGCGAACTATCGGCCGCGTTCGCGAAAACGTCCCGTCGGAAGTTCGTCCATCACTATTCTTTACCACTGCCCGACTTTATATTATTTTTGGAAACCAATAAATACCATAAAGGCAACGGGGGAAACTTGTCTCTAAGACATTTTGGATTATATAATCATTATCAGAGTTCTCCCCTGAGTGAACAAAGGGTTAAAAATATGAACCAAGTCACGGCCTCCTTCTATAGCCATGTGGTTGGCCAAGGTTTGAGAAGATAAACAGAAACAAGATCTTATTTCAGCAGTTTATGATTTTTTTTTTAGGTTAGTAGCCATATTCTATTTGGCGAGGATAAAAGGTTTAAAGCCTAGCTCCATTTACTGTATATTTCCATTTTAAATAGCGATTTTGAGCCAAAAGATTTCTTTTACTAACTGATGTGACCGCTATCAACGCATTGTTAACCAAAAAAAAAAATATATATATTTTGTGTAGCTAACTTGTGAAGTTATACATTTAAAGCCAAAATGTGTCTTTGTTTTTGATAGAAGTGAAATGTATTTTATGTTTATATATCTATATCTGGGGGATTTTCTGCGCAATTTTATTTATTATGGTATTTTGTATGTTGGAATAAGCGCACCATTTTTCAAAATACTATACTGACAATGTGCTTTAGTGGTGATAAGGGATGTATAGGGAGTGTTGCTGATAAAATGCATAGGACTAGATAGCCGCTACCTTCCAGTTAGGGCCGGTTCACACAGCGAGCCGCGGCGAGGCGTCTCCGACTTACCTCGCCGCGACCTGCGGGGAGCTCAGCGGCGACTTGCAGAGGACTTCTGTATAGAAGTCAATGCAAGTCGCCCCCGAAGTCGCCCCGAAGTAGTACAGGAACCTTTTTTCTGAGTCGGAGCGACTCGAGTCGCTCCTCTCAGAACGGTTCCATTGTACAGAACGGGGGCGACTTGCGGGAGCGAGGCGAGGCGAGCCGTGTCGCCTCGCCTCGCTGTGTGAACCGGCCCTTAATGTATAACGATGCACAGAAGGAGACAGAGTCTATTCTGGATTCTTTCTTTATTGACGTATTGTAAAATAGTTTTGCAATGGAAACAGATACCTGTATATTGAACTCTCGTGCAATAATCAGAGTTCTTACAAATAAAAATTGGTTTGAAGGCACTGGCAGATCTGTTAGCCACTTACAGACCGGAAGGATTTGCCCCCTTAATGATCGGGCCATTTTTTTTGCGATTCGGCACTGCGTCGCATTAGCTGACAATTGCGCGGTCGTGCGACGTGGCTCCCAAATAAAAAATGTACGTCCTTTTTTTCCCCACAAATAGAGCTTTCTTTTGGTGGTATTCTATCACCTCTGTGGTTTTTATTTCTTGTGCTATAAACAAAAAAGAGAGATAATTTAAAAAAATATATATATTTTTTATTTTCTACTATGCAATAAAGAAAATTAAAAATCTAATTTCTTCACCAATTTAGACCAATACGTATTCTGCTACCTGTTTTTGGTAAAACAAAATCCCAATCAGTGTATATTGATTGGTTTGCGCAAAAGTTTTTGCATCTAGAAACTAGGGGATCGACTTATAGCATTTTTTTTTTACTAGTAATGGCGGTGATCAGTGATTTTTAGTGGGACTGCGACATTGCGGCGGACAAATTAGACACCTAACTAGCATGTTTGACACTATTTTGGGAGCCTGTGACACTAATACAGTGATTAGTGCTAAAAAAATATGCACTGTCACTGTACTAATGACACTGGCAGGGAAGGGGTTAGCCTCAGGGGTGATCAAGGGGTTAACTGTGTTCCCTGGGTGTGTTTACTAACTGTATAGGGGATGGGCTGCCTGGGATAACACAGAGATCTGTCTTTCTGCTTAGCAGGAAGACAGATCTTAGTGTCATCCCCTGACAGAACTGAGATCTGCTTTGTTTACTACGGTAGATCCCCGTTCTGTCTCTGCAGAGAATTATAGTGGATGGCCGTGTGGCCATCGAGTCAGCTGGACCCTCTGATTGGCTCCCCCGCTGGCCAATCGGTGTGCATGAGTGCACCCACACAAAAACTAGTGCATGAACCGCCCTACCGGTAAGGCAAATCGCACAGCCGAGCCACCTTGCCCCAGTATAACTGCGGCAGCTGGTCAGCAAGTGGTTAAAGCTGATTGTCGATGATCACTCGGCTCTCCCCCTCCGCTCTGAGCAGAGAGCCAGGACTGTCAGTCAGCAGCTCTCTGTCCTCCCCTGCAGCACTCATTGGGGTATCAGGCTGTGAAAGGGCTGGAGTTCCCCTTAATATTCATATCAGACCCAAAGGGCCTGGTAATGGACTGGGGGGGGGGACCCATGCCGTTTTTTTCAATGATTTTTATGTATATTGCCGGGACCCGACATTACAGCTGCGAGCAGTTGTAAATGACATTTTTTCCTTTTAGAAATTTAATTTTGATAAACACGGGACAGGGTGCACTACTTTACAGGCAGACTAAGGGGACCCCCCAGGCACAATATGTAATGGAATATTTCATTGTTATTGTTTATTTTAACTTCTAGGTGGATGCCAACCATATGGATGGGATCTTTCCAGAGCCTCACATGATTCTGTGATGTCAGGTGACAGCGGGCTTTATTCCGCTGTCAGCTGAAAACAGGTCACAGGAATGCAGAACGAATTGCACCCCTGTGATCCATAGGAGAAGATTGGCCAAAATAGCTTTGGCCATACGTCTCCTTCTTTACCACTGCCCAACTTTATATTATTTTTGGAAACCAATAAATACCATAAAGGCAACGGGGGAAACTTGTCTCTAAGACATTTTGGATTATATAATCATTATCAGAGTTCTCCCCTGAGTGAACAACGGGTTAAAAATATGAACCAAGTCACGGCCTCCTTCTATGGCCATGTGGTTGGCCAAGGTTGAGAAGATAAACAGAAACAGGACCTCATGAGCAGTTCATGATTTTTTTTAGGTTAGTAGCCATATTCCATTTGGTGAGGAGCAAATGTTTAAAGCCTAGCTCCATTTACTGTATACTTCCACTTTAAATAGAGATTTTGAGCCAAAAGATTTTTTACTAACTGATGTGACCGCTATCAAACCATTGTTAACCATAAAATACAGTGGTGTGAAAAAGTGTTTGACCCCTTCCTCATTTCCTGTTCCTTTGCATGTTTGTCACACTTAAGTGTTTCGGAACATCAAACCAATTTAAACAATAGTCAAGGACAACACAAGTAAACACAAAATGCAATTTGTAAATGAAGGTGTTTATTATTAAAGGTGAAAAAAAATCCAAACCATCATGGCCCTGTGTGAAAAAGTGATTGCCCCCTAAACCTAATAACTGGTTGGGCCACCCTTAGCAGCAACAACTGCAACCAAGCGTTTGTGATAACGTGCAATGAGGCTTTTACAGCGTCCTGGAGGAATTTTGGCCCACTCATCTTTGCAGAATTGTCCTAATTCAGTTACATTAGAGGGTTTTCGAGCATGAACGGCCTTTTTAAGGTCATACCACAACATCTCTATAGGATTCAGGTCAGGACTTTGGCTAGGCCACTCCAAAGTCTTCATTTTGTTTTTCTTCAGCCATTCGGTGGTGGACTTGCTGGTGTGTTTAGGATCATTGTCCTGCTGCAGAACCCAAGTTGGTTTCAGCTTGAGTACACGAACAGATGGTCGGACATTCTCCTTCAGGATCTCTTGGTAGACAGCAGAATTCATAGTTCCTTTTATCACGGCAAGTCTTCCAGGTCCTGAAGCAGCAAAACAGCCCCAGACCATCACACTACCACCACCATATTTTACTGTTGGTATAATGTTCTTTTTATGAAATGCAGTGTTCCTTCTACGCCAGATATACTTGGACACACACCTTCCAAAGAGTTCCACTTTTGTCTCATCGGTCCACAGAATGTTGTCCCAAAAGCCTTGGGGATCATCAAGATGTGTTGTGGAGAAATTGAGACGAGCTTTGATGTTCTTTTTGCTCAGCAGTGGTTTTCTCCTTGGAACTCTGCCATGCAGGCCATTTTTGCCCAGTCTTTTCCTGATGGTGGAGGCATGAACGCTGACCTTAACTGAGGCAAGTGAGGCCTGCAGTTCCTTGGACGTTGTTGTGGGGTCTTTTGTGACCTCTTGGATGAGTCGTCGCTGCGCTCTTGGGGTAATTTTGGGCGGCCGGCCACTCCTGGGAAGGTTCACCACTGTTCCATGTCTTCGCCATTTGTGGATAATGGCTCTCACTGTGGTTCGCTGGATTCCCAAAGCTTTGGAAATGGCTTTATAACCCTTTCCAGACTGATAGATCTCAATTACTTTCTTTCTCAATTGTTCCTGAATTTCTTTGGGTCTCGGCATGATGTGTAGCTTTTAAGGATCTTCTGGTGGACCTTACTGTGTCAAGCAGCTCCTATTTAAGTGATGCCTTGATTGTGAACAGGTGTGGCAATAATCAGGCCTGGGTGTGGCTAGAGAAATTGAACTCAGGTGTGGACAACCACAGTTAAAGTATGTTTTAACAAGGGGGGCAATCACTTTTTCACACAGGGCCATGATGGTTTGGATTTTTTTTCACCTTTAATAATAAACACCTTCACTTACAAATTGCATTTTGTGTTTACTTGTGTTGTCCTTGACTATTGTTTAAATTGGTTTGATGTTCCGAAACACTTAAGTGTGACAAACATGCAAAGGAACAGGAAATGAGGAAGGGGGCAAACACTTTTTCACACCACTGTATATATATTTTGTGTAGCTAACTTATGAAGTTATACATTTAAAGCCAAAATGTTTCTTTGTTTTTGATAGAAGTGAAATGTATTTTATGTTGTTTTTTTTTTTTTTTTTTTTTTTCCTGTTATGGCAATCCGGACAATCTTTCCTCATTTCTTACTTTTGCATACAAAGAATAGAAAACACAAATAACAAAATGCACAGAAGGTAAGAAAAAAACCCCATAAGGAAATGACTGAGGGTTGTTTTGTCCATTATTTATTTCCTTAGTGAGATGTAATTAAAACAACTGAAGTTTCACTGACATAAGCAACAAGGTCATGTCACATAGCAATAGGGTCATAAAAAGTGCTTGTAGACTTTGATAAGCTTTAAAAATCGAATTTATGCCGGGTTCAGATGTACCGGTTTCCCTTCATCCAATTGACATGAAATGCGAGTGTGAACGGCTCTCAATGGAGCCGGTTCACACCGGTCTGGGGCGGGCCGCGGAACGGATTGCAAAAGGGTCCAGTGCGTGTTTGTACCCGGTTCAGGTGCGAATACAGGCAAAAATTCAGACCTGGACCGGTGAACAGACACTCACCGGACCCCAGGCACATTTCTACCCTCACGCTGGATTTCTCTCCAGCCCAATTTCTGCCTCACCACACTTCTCTCCCCAAGAAATTGTACTCCGAGTCTTTGGCCATGCATATGGTCAGTGCAGCTAGTTTCTGTGTTCCCGTCTTATGGGGCTCGACTCGAGCACCAACTGTGTGGGACTGGCTCACACGCCTTCACAAAGTGGGAGTGTCACTCTTTTTTTTTTTTTTTTCCAAATCTTTTTATTGAAGTTTCACATATTAACAATCATAGAATACAGGTCCAAGCTCAGTCAATCAGCAATGAAAATACACATCAAATTTAGAATCAAGTGAATAAGGTAACTGGAAGTACTGATGTCTGTGTCTCTTAGGCATATACTACGCAATGATGATTAAGTACCTTAACAATCATTAAAACGTTTATCAAAATTGGGTTAACAGATTCGCATTAATTCAAACATACCATAACTGTTCTTGCATATATGTCTAAGGGCATCTTCTAGAATTGTCCCATAGAGCCCACTTTCGAAGAAAGGATTGCATTCTATTTTCCTGATAAGCTATCGTTCTTTCGTACTCAAACGAGTGGTCAACTAAGGCCATCACTTCTGACAGTAAAGGAGAAGCAGTAGATTTCCATTTACGTGCGATACTCAGCCGAACCGCGAATAAAATATGTGCCACTAAAGTGCGCTCCATGGGAGGGTATACATCTAACTCCACACACAGAAAAGCTTGTTCAGCTCTAAGGGGGTTTAAGATCCCCGTGATCTTAGCTATCAGCTTGCCTACTTCCCTCCAGAAACTTCGTAGAGATATACAGAGCCAAAACATGTGTGCCAAGTTACCCACTTGACCACATCCTCTCCAGCATACGTTCATCTCCTCTCCTGCATATTTTGCTATCATGTAGGGTGTCCTGTTCCATCTGAAACGTAACTTTTGTGCTCCTTCTCTAAAGTTTGAATGACGAGTGGAATTGTAACTGCTCTTAATTGCTCTGACCCATTGGTCTGGGGAAATAGTGATGTTTAATTCCTCCTCCCATTTTGTCAGCTACTTGAACATCACAAAATGTAATTTACCGTGAAGGAGATTGTAGATGGCCGTAATACCTTTCTTATGTGCGAAAAGTGGCTGCCATAGCTCCCAGATCAATTCCGGGAGACTAAAATACTGTGTTCGGTCGCTAGGGATCATGCTCGCTATCCTGGCATAGGTCCGGAATTCCGTCTTAGGGAGACCTTGAGTGACCCTCAAGTTCTCAAACGATCGTATGTCCCCCTGCGTCAGCAGTTGGTGTAAAAAACAGAGTCCATAGTCTGCCCAGTGAGTCACTTGTAGGTCAGGAGCAAGGAAGGACAGGGCCGAAAGGGGGATAGGGAGATGCTTAAGGTCGGTGCTGTCGTGCTGGTGTCTACTCAGATAAGACCAAGCCTGCAGTGACGCGTTTATAGTAGAGTGGTGTATAAATCGTCTGGGGTCCCCGACTGCCGTGGCGAATAATAGCCCCGAGAGATCTCTCTGTTGTGTCTGCTCTAGTTCACATATATGCCACCATTTCTGTTCTGGGGTATAGAACCAAGCTCTAAGTTGATCTAGTATAGCCGCCATATGGTAATCCCTCAGCTCTGGGACCCCCAAGCCGCCTACCTTTCTGTGTTTAATTAGTACTCTAAAGCCACATCTTGCTGGCTTCCCCTCCCATAAATATCTACTCAGTTGGCATTGTAGCGTTCTATAAAGTGAAGCTGGCAGTGTAACAGGAAGTGCTCTAAAGAGATATAGGAGCTTTGGTAATAAGAACATTTTGTACGCGGCCAGCCTGCCAGACCAGGAAAGAAAAAACTTTCTAAATCTGGATAGCTCCCCCTCAAAGCTCAACGGGATAGGTTCAAAGTTATATTTGTAGAGTTGAGATAAGGAGCAGGTCAACCTTATGCCCAGGTATTGTATGGATTCGGATGCCCAGGCATATGGTAGAGAGTGTTGTATTCGGCTCCGTAAGTCAGATGGAACATTTATACCCAATATGCTTGACTTAGGCCGCGTACACACGCGCGGACTGTTTGCCCAACCTTGTTCGGCAAACAGTTTGTCAAACAGTCCGCTCAAAATTTGCATGAGCGGACTTGCCCACACACGAGCGGACTGTTTGACGAACAAGGTTGGGCAAACAGTTCGCTCAACTTTTGAAATGAACGGACTCGCCCACGTAAGGCGGAGGCAAGTCCGCCCATTTCGAGCGCGTGTACAGGTAGGCGGGGCCCGCGAAGGAGACGTCGCGGGCTCCGCCGCCTGGAATGGGCTTAAAGGGGAACCCCAACGCCGAAAAAAATCGGCGTGGGGGTTCCCCCCAAGTCCACACCAGACCCTTGTCCGAGCACGCTACCCGGCCGGCCAGGAAAGGGGGGCGAGCGAGCGCGCCCCCCCTCCTGAGCCGTACCAGGCCGCGTGCCCTCAACATGGGGGGGTGCCTTGGGGAAGGGGGGGCCGCGCGGCTCCCCCACCCCAAAGCACCTTGTCCCCATGTTGATGAGGACAAGGGCCTCTTCCCGACAACCCTGGCCGTTGGTTGTCGGGGTCTGCGGGCGGGGGGCTTATCGGAATCCGGGAGCCCCCTTTAAGAAGGGGGCCCCCGGATACCGGCCCCCCACCCTATGTGAATGAGTATGGGGTACAATGTACCCCTACCCATTCACCTGTGAAATAAAGTACAAATAAAAACACAACACAGGGGGAAAAAATATTTTATTGCACAGCCGGGGGTCTTCCGTCTTCGGGGGTCTTCTCGCCGGACTCCTCCGCTATGTGTGTGTAGCTCTTTTGCCAGCGGAGGAGTCCGGCTTTCTTCCTCCCCGCCGCCGGCCTCTTCTCCCGACTTCGGGGGTCTTGTCCCCCTCTTCGGTTCTTCTGCCGGGCCACCGCGCCTGGTCCGGTGGCCCGGTCTTCTGTCGCCGTCTTCCGTTCTTCTGTCGCCGCCTTCGGTTCTTCTGCCGGGCCACCGCGCCTTCTTGTAGCTCTTTTACAGGCGGTGGCCCGGTCTTCTGTCGCCGTCGCCGTCGCCGCCTTCCGTTCGTGTTCTTCTTCTTGTTCTTCTTGTTCTTCTCCAGGCGATGTTGACACGTCGCTCCCTCCGGCCGGAATGCCAGAGCCGCCCTGCGCTGTGACTTATATAGTGACAATGGGGCGGGGTCACATGGTATATGTCACATGGGTTGATGTCACATGGTGACCCCGCCCCCTTACGATGTCATAGTCCCCATGTGACATCAACCCATGTGACCAACCCATGTGACATATACCATGTGACCCCGCCCCATTGTCACTATATAAGTGACCGCACAGCGCGTCCCCGGCATTCCGGCCGGAGAGCTCGTCGAGTCAACATCTCCAGGAGAAGAACAAGAAGAAGAACACGAACGGAAGGCGGCGACGGCGACAGAAGACCGGGCCACCGCCTGTAAAAGAGCTACAAGAAGGCGCGGTGGCCCGGCAGAAGAACCGAAGGCGGCGACAGAAGAACGGAAGACGGCGACAGAAGACTGGGCCACCGGACCAGGCGCGGTGGCCCGGCAGAAGAACCGAAGAGGGGGACAAGACCCCCGAAGTCGGGAGAAGAGGCCGGCGGCGGGGAGGAAGAAAGCCGGACTCCTCCGCTGGCAAAAGAGCTACACACACATAGCGGAGGAGTCCGGCGAGAAGACCCCCGAAGACGGAAGACCCCCGGCTGTGCAATAAAATATTTTTTCCCCCTGTGTTGTGTTTTTATTTGTACTTTATTTCACAGGTGAATGGGTAGGGGTACATTGTACCCCATACTCATTCACATAGGGTGGGGGGCCGGTATCCGGGGGCCCCCTTCTTAAAGGGGGCTCCCGGATTCCGATAAGCCCCCCGCCCGCAGACCCCGACAACCAACGGCCAGGGTTGTCGGGAAGAGGCCCTTGTCCTCATCAACATGGGGACAAGGTGCTTTGGGGTGGGGGGGCCGCGCGGCCCCCCCTTCCCCAAGGCACCCCCCCATGTTGAGGGCACGCGGCCTGGTACGGCTCAGGAGGGGGGGCGTGCTCGCTCGCCCCCCTTTCCTGGCCGGCCGGGTAGCGTGCTCGGACAAGGGTCTGGTGTGGACTTGGGGGGAACCCCCACGCCGATTTTTTTCGGCGTTGGGGTTCCCCTTTAAGCCCATTCCAGGCGGCGGAGCCCGCGACGTCTCCTTCGCGGGCCCCGCCTACCTGTACACGCGCTCGAAATGGGCGGACTTTCCGAGCGGGAACAGTCCGCTCATTTCGAAAGTACAGCGGACAAGCCCACACACGGGCGGACTGTTCGCTCAAACACAGTTTCAGCGGACAGTTTTTCGGAATTTCCGAAAGACTTTGTCCGTCCAACTGTCCGCTGAAACTGTCCGCTGAAAGCCCACACACGGGCGGACTGTCCGCCCAAACACTGTTCAGCGGACAAGGTTGGGCGAACAGTCCGCCCGTGTGTACGCGGCCTTAGTTGCATTAATTTTGTAATAAGAAATTCCTTTAAAATTTTCCAACACCTCATATACCGTATTCAGGGATCTCTCCGGGTACACAAGAGATAAAATCACATCATCTGCGTATAGGGTTATAGAGTGCCTAGTGAACCCAGAGCTAATGCCCCTAATATTCGGATGAGTCCTTATCCTCTCCGCCAAGGCTCCATCAAAAGGGCGAAGATCAGGGGTGACAAAGGGCACCCCTGTCGCGTTCCATTGGTGATACAAAACTGTTCAGAGAATAGGCCCTCTGCGAAGACATGCGCCGAGGGTTTGGAGTACAGAGCAGAGATGGCGGAGAAGACCGGGCCCAAGAAGCCAAACTTCAACAGGACCGCCGAGAGGTACCCCCATTGGACCCTGTCAAAGGCTTTCTCTGCGTCCAATGACAGGAGGACCGCAGCCCCCCCCCCACCGGACGCCGAGTGAATCAAGTTCAACACCCTCCTAGTAGTATCTGGAGCCTGTCTCCCCACAATGAACCCCACTTGATTGGGCTGTACCAATTGAGGCAAAACCTTTGTTAACCTGTTGGCCAATAGCTTGGCATATATCTTCAGGTCCACATTTAACAAAGATATGGGCCTGAAGTTCTGCACTTTATCTGAGTCCTTCCCCGGTTTAGGCAATGTTACAATAGTTGCCGATAGCATCTCAGGCGGGAAGGAGGCCGAGGAGGCAGCTACCTGGAATACCCTCTGCATATAGGTAGTCAGAATACTGGAGAATGTCTGATAGTACTCCGAGAAGTATCCATCAGGGCCAGGAGATTTATTTTTAGGGAGGGCCTCTATGGTCTTTTGTATCTCAGCTAGCGAGAATGGGGCATTCAACTCCTCTAATTGCAATGGTTGCAATCTCGGGAGATTAAGTTCCTGGAGGAAACGCTCTATGACATCAGGTGTAGGCTGTACATTAGAAGCATCTTTCTTCAGGTTATATAGGTTGCTGTAGTACCAACCAAATGCGTCTGCTATTTCTTTAGGGTTAGTGAGTCTGGCGCCGCTCTGTGGATGAATTATATAGGGTATTCTTTGCCTAAGCAATCCTTAAGCTGTGTGGCTAAAAGTTTCCCGGCTTTATTGCCATGCGTGTAATAGTTAGCCTTGAGTTTGTGGACGTTCCTCGAATGTTGGGCCACTAGTAGGGTACGTAGTTCATTCCGAGCTTTAGCTAGATTATTGCTGACAAAGAAAGAGGGTGTAGCTTTATTCAAAGTTTCTAAATCATTAATCTCCTTCAAAAGGCTATCCAAGCGCTGCCTCCTCCTCCTGTTCCTCCCCGCGCTGATTTTAATCAAGAGACCTCTAGTAAATGCTTTGTGTGCATTCCATAAAATAAACGGGTCCACTTCCCCAACATCGTTAATTTTAAAAAATTCTTGCAAATTGTCAGTAATCTCTTTTATGACCTCCGGGGTCTTGAAAAGTTGTGGATCACACCTCCACCGGTTTGCCCGGGTAGAGAAAGTGCCATCCCCAACCATGACCGATACCGGTGCATGATCTGTCCATGAAATAGTACCAATCTCCGACCTAGAAATACGCTGTAATAAGAACTTGTCAACTAGAAACATGTCAATCCTAGAATAGGACATGTGGACCTGTGAAAAAAAAGTGAAGTCACGTTCAGTGGAGTGTTGGCACCTCCACACATCATATAGGCCAGCTGAGAAATCTCACCCTGCATGACAAACGCGGAGTGGGGCTAGATACACCTAAGGACTTATCTGGAACCACATTTAGGTCTCCACATAAAATGACATGACCCTTAGCTGTTTTTTGTATTTTTTTCCAGAGCTTATTAAGAAAATGTACCTGTCTGGCATTGGGTGCATATGCGTTAATTATGGTATATGCCACATTGTTAATTTCGCAGCTAAGAATTAAATACCTCCCTTCTGTGTCCTGTTGATGGGATAGATATTTATATGCAACTGATTGCTTAATGAGAATTGCAACAACTCTTTTTTTTTTGTCGGGGCATTAGACAGGTACACCGTAGGGAAGTGCTTATTAGATAATTTAGGGTGGTTGCTCTCTTTAAAGTGAGTCTCCTGCAGACAGAGGACATCGCTTCGCAGAAGCTGAGCCTCCCTCCAAAGCATGTGTCGCTTTTGCGGACTGTTTAAACCATTAACGTTTAAGGATGATATTTTGAATGCCATGACTGACGAACGTGTAACTTATTCAGTAACTGAAGGTATACACTCTAAACACAGAATAAAATTTCTATCCTCTCTATGCACAATCACCAACCAGATGGATAGATGAACACTGTAATGGCTATGTGTGGAAAGTATTATTTCAAAAAGGGGAAAAAAATAAAAAATAATAAATAAAAATACTGGATTAAAAAGAAAAACGTTGAGTAAAAAAAAAATAATAGAAAGAAAAAAAAGGAATAAAAAATATAGGAACCGATTCCAAGGAATCTGAGCCAACAGTGGCTATTGATAACGGGGGGAAACACAAGTCTCGATGCCGATGGGGTCATCCAGAGTCAGGTGTAATGGGATATGAACAAGGCACGGTAGGTAGATGTGACCACTTCAACCGTCGGGAGGATCCGTTGTTGGTTGGTGGGCTGTGGTGGCTGACACCTCCGGGGTGATGATTTCCCATTTTTCCAGTAGACGCAGGCCATCCTCCAGTGTGTTTATGCGATAGTCCCGGTCCCCTTTGGAGAAAGACTATCCAATAATGAGCCAGCTGTGAATGGCTATTCTCTGGATTTTCCTAATGTGAGAGACTTTTTTCTACTTGACTTAGTTCCAAGAGTACCTGGACTTTTCTACCTAAACCCTCTAACCCTACTTTGAGAGACTGTGTTTCGTTTATTCTTCTTGCAAATAAAAATCCCTTAAGCGAATCTGGTGTCAGTCTGTGCAGTTCTTGATCCATCTACCTCGGGAAACCCCCTAGACACACACGAGGTCAAGAAGGTAACGGTAAGGCCAAATAAATCAGCCGCTCCTTCGGGGGTCGGTGCTACATTATTGTTTATTTTAACTTCTAGGTGGATACCAACCATATGGACCAGATCTTTCCAGAGCCTCATATGGTTCTGTGATGTCAGATGACAGCGGGCTTTATTCCGCTGTCAGCTGTAAACAGGTCACAGGAATGCAGAACGAATTGCACCCCTGTAATCCATAGGAGAAGCTTGGCCAAAATAGCTTTGGCCAGTGGCGGTGCGTCCATAAAGGGCGCAGGAGCGCCGTCCCCCCTCTCCTGTCACTCTCTAATCACCATAGATAGATTAATGCATTGCATGAAACTATCTATGGTTGCTGCTGACACCCCCCTATTCAGGTGCCCGGCCCCTTTTCAGTCACCGGGCACCTGAATTACAGCAGCGGGGGTGTTTTTTGGAATCACCTGATTAGAGCTATAAGCTCTAATAGGCATCCAAAACAGTGACAAGCGGGCGCAACGCTGTGCGTTCCTTGTCACTCAGCAGTATTTTAGCAAACCGAAGGAATTTGCTTTGCTAACATTGTACCGCCCCTTAGCCAATCAGGTGCAAAGGTCTGTCTTACCTGTGCCCTGATTGGCTGAAACGACAAGCGCTGTGATTGGGCGCCTATCAGGCGTCCAATCATAGCAGAGGATGAGAGGAGGAGCGGGCAGGAGAAGAAATGGAGGACACCGCTGCCGCCATCACCTGAGACAAGGTAAGTGCCGGGCGGGGGGGGGGGGGCACAGTGGCAGCACTTGGGGCACAGAGATCAGCAGTAGGAGATACATGGTCTTCTTTGTAGGGACAGCTTCATTTTGAGTCACAAGGAAATCTTGCTCTCAGGCTCTACGCAGTTGATGGTTTGTCACTTTATTTTAAATGATTCACAATGCAACAGGAACACACAAAGTGAGTGGCACAAAATTTACTGAGAAACATACAAATAAAGTAATATGCAATGTACCTGTATCTGCTTTACACTGTATCTGTGCAATTTGGAGGACTTAAAAAAAAAGGAGGATTGCTTGAGTGATTTTCAGGAAAGGATACATTGTGAAACCTGTTCATTATGAGCGACAACGCACACTTTTTTCCATGTTTTGTTTTTTTAATATATTTTAATTTATAAATGGCCCCATTACGTTTTAAGGTCTCTGTTGGTTACAGGAAATAAAGCTTGCCTCACACTGCATATTACTTATGTCTTATTATACTTACTGGGCACAATGGCTGCGTTTTAATGGGCACAGCAGCTGCGTTTTAATGGGCACAGCGGCTGCTTTTAAGGGGCACAGCGGCTGCGTTTTGATGGGACTTTTTTTTCAGAATTTTTCAGTTTGTTTGTGCCCCCCCAAAAAATTTTGAGCACCAGCCGCCACTGGCTTTGGCCATACTTCTCCTCCTTTACCACTGCACAACTTTATATTATTTTTGGAAACTAATAAATACCGTAAAGGCAACGGGGGAAACTTGTCTCTAAGCCCCTGTACACACGGGTCGGAGATTTCCACAACCAAATCCGTCGGATTTTGTCTGGCAGATATTGTCCGAAACTGTTGCATACACACGGGTCGGGCCAAGTTGGCGAAAAATCCGATCTTTCAGAACGTGATGACGTAATTTCGTTACGATGGGAACTACGTTCAGGCTAGTGGCCAATAGCTTTGATGTAGGAATTTGATCTGAGCATGCGTGGCACTTGGTCCGATCAAAATTCTCTACACATGATCGGAGTATGTCCGTCCGGCCCAGTTGGTCGGGAAATATTTCCAACATGTTGGAAAATTGGGTCCGACGGATATTCCGACGGAATCAGTCCGATGCAGACCACACACAGTCGGATTATCTCACGACGCGGTCCGATAGGACACATTCCGACGGATTCTCCGTGTGTATGCGGCATAAGACATTTTGGATTATATAATCATTATCAGAGTTCTCCCCTGAGTGAACAATCGGGTTAAAAATATGAACCAAGTCACGGCCTCCTTCTATGGCCATGTGGTTGGCCAAGGTTGAGAAGATAAACAGAAACAGAACCTTATTTCAGCAGTTCATGATTATTATTTTTTTTAGGTTAGTAGCCATATTCCATTTGGTGAGGAGCAAATGTTTAAAGCCTAGCTCCATTTACTGTATACTTCCACTTTAAATAGCGGTTTTGAGCCAAATGATTTCTTTTACTAACTGATGTGACTGCTATCAACGCATTTTTAACCAAAAAAAAAATAATAATAATTTTGTGTAGCTAACTTGTGAAGTTATACATTTAAAGCCAAAATGTTTCTTTGTTTCTTTGTTTTTACTTAATGTGATTGTAGCCATATCAGTGCGATTGCGACAGAGTACTGTCCGTGATACTTTTTTTATTTTCACTAACATACCATTTTTCAGGACACGCTTTCGGGGTATGTTCCCTTTCTTCAAGGTCCAAGCAGTACTTGAAGAAGGGGACATACCCCGAAAGCTTGTCCTGAGAAATGGTATGATAGTGCAAATAAAAAAAGTATCACGGACAGTACTCAATTTTCTCTTTCTTTGTTTTTGATAGAAATGAAATGTATTATTTTATGTCGTTTTTTATATATATATATATATATATATATATATATATATATATATATATATATATATATATATATATATATATATATATATATATATATATATCGGTGGGATTTTCTGTGCAATTTTATTTATTATGGTATTTTGTATGTTGGAATAAGCGCACCATTTTTCGAAATACTATACCGGCAATGTGCTTTATTGGTGATAAGGAAAGTATAGGGAGTGTTGCTGATAAAATGCATAGGACTAGATAGCCTTCCAGTTAATGTATAACGATGCACAGAAGGAGACAGAGTCTATTCTGGCCTCTTTCTTTATTGACGTATTGTAAAATAGTTTTGTAATGGAAACAGATACCTTTATACTGAACTCTCGTGCAATAATCAGAGTTCTTACAAATAAAAATTGGTTTGAAGGCACTGGCAGATCTGTTAACCACTTACAGACCGGAAGGATTTGCCCCCTTAATGACCAGGCCATTTTTTTTACGATTCGGCACTGCGCCGCTTTAGCTGACAATTGCGCAGTCGTGCGACGTGGCTCCCAAATAAAAAATTGACGTCCTTTTTTCCCCACAAATAGAGCTTTCTTTTGATGGTATTCTATCACCTCTGTGGTTTTTATTTTTTACGCTATAAACAAAAAAAGAGAGATAATTAAAAAAAAAAAAACAATATTTTTTATTTTCTTCTATAAAACATATGCAATAAAAAAAATGAAAAATCTAATTTCGTCATCAATTTAGGCCAATATGTATTCTGCTACCTATTTTTGGTAAAAAAAAATCCCAATACGTGTATATTGATTGGTTTGCGCAAAAGTTATTGCATCTACATACTAGGGCAGTGATGGTGAACCTTGGCACCCCAGATGTTTTGGAACTACATTTCCCATGATTCCCCACTACACTGCAGAGTGCATGAGCATCATGGGAAATGTAGTTCCAAAACATCTGGGGTGCCAAGGTTCGCCATCACTGAACTAGGGGATCGATTTGTAGCCTTTTTTTTTTTATACTAGTAATGGTGGTGATCAGTGATTTTTAGCGGGACTGCAACATTGCGGCGGACAAATCAGACACCTAACTGACATTTTTGACACTTTTTTGGGAGCCAGTGACACTAATACAGTGATTAGTGCTAAAAAAAAATGCACTGTCGCTGTACTAATGACACTGGCAGGGAAGGGGTTAACATCAGGGGTGATCAAGTGGTTAACTGTGTTCCCTGGGTGTGTTTACTAACCGTATAGGGGATGGGCTGCCTGGGATAACACAGAGATCTGTCTTTCTGCTTAGCAGGAAGACAGATCTTAGTGTCATCCCCCGACAGAACTGAGATCTGCTTTGTTTACTACGGCAGATCCCCGTTCTGTCTCTGTGGGGAACGATAGTGGATGGCCATGCGGCCATCGAGTCAGCTGGACCCTCTGATTGGCTCCCCTGCTGGCCAATCGGTGTGCATGAGTGCACCCAAACAAAAACGAGTGCATGAACCGCCCTACTGGTACGGCAAATCGCACAGCCGAGCCACCTTGCCCCAGTATAACTGTGGCAGCTGGTCAGCAAGTGGTTAAAGCTGATTGCCGATGATCGCTCTGCTCTCCCCCTCTGCTCTGAGAAGAGAGCCAGGACTGTCAGTCAGCAGCTCTCTGCCCTCCCCTGCAGCACTCATTGGGGTATCAGGCTGTGAAGGGGCTGGAGTTCACCTTAATATTCATATCACACCCAAAGGGCCTGGTAATGGACTGGGGGGGGGGGGTCCCATCCTGTTTTTTTCAATGATTTTTATCTATATTGCTAGGACCGGACATTATAGCCGCAAGCAGTTTTAAATGATTTTTTCTCCTTTTAGAAATTTAATTTTGCTGTGGTACTGTTCTAAACATGGGACAGATGCGCTACTTTACAGGCAGACTAAGGGGACCCCCAAACACAATATGTAATGGAATATTTCATTGTTATTGTTTATTTTAACTTCTAGGAATGCAGAATGAATTGCAACCTTGTGATCCATAGGAGAAGTTTGGCCAAAATAGCTTTGGTCATACGTCTACACCTTTACCACTGCCCAACTTTATATTATTTTTGGAAACCAATAAATACCGTAAAGGCAATGGGGGAAACTTGTCTCTTATACGTTTTGGATTATATAATCATTATCAGAGTTCTCCTTTGAGTGAACAACGGGTTAAAAATATTAACCAAGTCACGGCCTCCTTCTATGGCCAAGTGGTTGGCCTAGGTTTGAGAAGATAAACAGAAACAGGATCTTATTTCAGCAGTTCATGATTTTTTTCTTAGGTTAATAGCCTTAATCTTTCCTCAATTCTTACTTTTGCATACAAAGAATAAAAAACACAGATAAAAAACATTCTCAAAAGGTAAGAAAAAAACCCATAAGGAAATGACTGAGGGCTTTTCTGTCCATTATTTATTTCCTTAGTGAGATTTAATTAAAACAACTGAAGTTTCACTGACATAACAACAAAGTCATGTCACATAGCAATAGGGTCATAAAAAGTGCTTGTAGACTTTGATAAGCTTTAAAAATCGAATTTATACCGGGTTCAGATGTACCGGTTTCACCGCATCCAATTCACATGACATGCGAGCGTGAACGGCTCTCAATGGAGCCGGTTCACACGGGTCTGGGGCGGGCCGCGGAACGGATTGCAAAAGGGTCCAGTGCGTGTTTGTGCCCGGTTCAGGTGTGAATTCAGGTAAAAATTTGGACCTGAACCGGTGAACAGACATGCACCGGACCCCAGGCACGTTTCTACCCTGACAATGGATTTCACTCCAGCCCAATTTCTGCCTCACCACACTTCTCTCCCCAAGAAATTGTACTCCGAGTCTTTGGCCATGCATATACTCAGTGCAGCTAGTTTCTGTGTTCCTGTCTTATGGGGCTCGACTCGAGCGCCAACTGTGTGGGACTGGCTCACACGCCTTCTGTCATGGTTATGCAATAGTTTGTCTGCTTACCTGTTTCCATGTGTTCATCTCTAGAGACCAGCCGACACCTGACTGCTTTTGTAATCCTTCCTCTGGCATGGCTCCACCCTAGCTCCTATCAGAGAACTCTATATTAACCTGTGCACTGCAGGCAAACCCTGCTGATCAACCTTTGTGTGTTAGCTTCCTGTTACCTGCCGTGTGCTCTTCTGTTGTTTCGTTACCGACTTTGGCGTGTCCTTGACTATCCCTGTTTGCCTGTGATCCTGACCTATTGGCGTGTCCCTGACTATTCCTGTCTGCTTGTGGCCCGACTTTGGCTTTGTCCCTCACTATCCCTATCCTCCTGTTGCCTACTGTGGGTGCGAGCTGGGGGACCGTGGGGGTCGCGACCTGGAGCCAGTTGCAGCCCAGTCCATCCTCACTACTAGAGGCTCTGGTGAACACCTGCTGGCTCTTAGACTCCGCGCCCCAGGGAATCTTACGCTCTAACCCCAGTGGGATCTGTCTCCCGTCCGCAGCAGTCAGCCGTAGGGTCCACAACCTTGCAGTGCACTCCTGATCCCTACGGTGTGCATCTGTCACCTCGCCTCAAGGTGACCTGACACCTTCGCAAAGTGGGAGTGTCACTCTTGCTGTGCATTCTGGGAGGGGGGTACTTAAGGTGTTGACATCACGTGCTTCGGGGTTCCGGTCCAGAAGTGCTTTCTGTCTGTTTGGTCCTGGTCCTCCTGACCAGCCCCCAGGGCTCTCATGGTCTGGGGTGCTGATCCACCCGATTCCAAGTCTCGGGGCTGGCTGGCCCAAGACAAAGTAACTGAAGGAAGCATTCGGAGGTGGTCCGGTGCCATCTCGGTTTGCGGAAAGGCCCAGCAACTGTAGAAGCATCCAGGGGAGGACTCTTCGGGAGAAGATCACGCAAAGGTTGGCTTCTCAGAAGAGCCTGGAGGCTAAGTTGAAAGATTCCAAGTGAATCTCATCTCGTATGGTATTGCCAGACTGGCTGCAAGATACTGGTACCGTACGAGGGTTCTCTAAGTTTTCTACATCTTTCAGTTATTCAAGTGTTCTACAACAAGTCTGTGGCAGAGACTTTATTCAAGTGTCCTGTAGCAAGTCTGTGGCAGAAACTTGGCTTTATTTGAGCACTCTATCGGCTGCTAGGCCTAGAGAGAGAAGGACTATCCAATAAGGGTGAGGAGCCAGCTGTGAATGGCTATTCTCTGGATTTTCCTAATGTGAGAGACTCTTTTCTACTTGACTTAGTTCCAAGAGTACCTGGACTTTTCTACCTAAAACCCCCTACTTTGAGAGACTGTGTTTCGTTTATTCGTCTTGCAAATAAAAAATTCCTTAAGCCGATCTGATGTTAGTCCCTGCAGTTCTTGATCCATCTACCTCGGGAAACCCCTTAGACACACATGAGGTCAAGAAGGTAACAGTAAGGCCAAATAAATCAGCAGCTCCTTCGGGAGTCGGTGCTACATTATTGTTTATTTTAACTTGTAGGTGGATACCAACCATATGGATGGGATCTTTCCAGAGCCTCATATGTTTCTGTGATGTCAGGTGACAGCGGGCTTTATTCCGCTGTCAGCTGAAAACAGGTCACAGGAATGCAGAACGAATTGCAACCTTGTGATCCATAGGAGAAGTTTGGCCAAAATAGCTTTGGCCATACTTCTCCTCCTTTACCACTGCCCAACTTTATATTATTTTTGGAAACCAATAAATACCATAAAAACAACGGGGGAAACTTGTCTCTAATACATTTTGTATTATATAATCATTATCAGAGTTCTCCCCTGAGTGAACAAAGGGTTAAAAATATGAAGACGAGTGATGGATCATCATCTCTTTATACCCCTTTCCTACCTTCTATCCCAATCTCTTTATCTTTTTATGGCTTCTCCCCCTCTCATAACCACCACACAGCCTTATTTCACATGGCCTATACCCGCCTCAGTAATTTGAGATGTTGACAGCACCATTCAGGTTTTTAATACTTAAGACTTGGTCTTCGTTAGATTCATTTGCGGGTAGTAAACTTAATCTTGCAGGTTATTTACTTTATATCAGATGACTCCCATTTTCCAAGTGTTCAGTTTTATGTTTTATGTCCTATGTTACATCTGATGATTTTGTTATTTGAGACATAATATGCTGTTTATCCACCTTCCTTTTCCCCTTTTTGAAGCATTCATGTATTGAAGGTGTAATTCTCTGTATCTTGTTATACTGAAATAAAAATTTTTTGGAAAAAAAAAAAAAAAAAAAAAAAATATGAACCAAGTCACGGCCTTCCTTCTATGGCCATGTGGTTGGCCAAGGTTGAGAAGATAAACAGAAACTGGACCTTATTTCAGCAGTTTATGAATTTTTTTAGGTTAATAGCCACATTCCATTTGACGAGGAGCAAATGTTTAAAGCCTAGCTCCATTTACTGTATACTTCCACTTTAAATAGCGATTGTGAGACAAATGATTTCCTTTACTAACTGATGTGACCGCTATCAACGCATTGTTAACCAAAAAAATGTATATATTTTGTGTAACTTCTTTTTGAAGTTATACATTTAAAGCCAAAATGTTTCTTTGTTTTTGATAGAAGTGAAATGTATTTTATGTTGTATTTTTTTTTTTTTCCTGTTATGGCAAACCGGACAATCTATTCCTCAATTCTTACTTTTGCATACAAAGAATAAAAAACACAGATAAAAAAAGGCTCAAAAGGTACCGTATATACTCGAGTATAAGCCGAGATTTTCAGCCTCTTTTTTGAGGCTGAAAGTGCCCCCCTCGGCTTATACTCGAGTCATCGCTGTCTGCCTGCTCGATCAGCGTGTCGAGCAGACAGACAGCGGACATTCTACCCTTCAAACGCCGCGCCTCCGCCTCCGCCTTCGCCTGTGATAGGCGGAACACTGAATTTCCCAGCAGCCTGTGTTCCGCCTATCACGGACATCGTCTCATCCTCGTACTACGGACGAGGATGAGACGATGTCCGTGATAGGCGGAACACAGGCTGCTGGGAAATTCAGTGTTCCGCCTATCACAGGCGAAGGCGGAGGCGCGGCTTTTGAATTTTAGAATGGCCGCCGAGGCGCCGACGAAGAGCGGCGATCCTGGCAATGCACGGGACGGAGGCAAGGCAAGGCACGGCACGGGACGGGACGGAGGCAAGGCACGACACAGGACGGAGGCAAGGCACGGGACGGAGGCAAGGAGGCAAGGCACGGCACGGGACGGAGGCAAGGAGGCAAGGCACGGGACAGAGGCTCGGGACACAGGTAGGCTGGACACACACACACACACACACACACACACACACACACACACACACACACACACACAGGGATGGATGGATGGATGGAGACACACACACACAGGGATGGATGGATGGAGACACACACACACAGGGATGGATGGATGGATGGAGACACACACACACAGGGATGGATGGATGGATGGACACACACACACACACAGGGATGGATGGATGGATGGACACACACACACACAGGGATGGATGGATGGATGGACACACACACACACACAGGGATGGATGGACGGACACACAGGGATGGACGGACACACAGGGATGGACGGACACACAGGGATGGACGGACACACACACAGGGATGGACAGGCATGTCTCACCCTCGGCTTATACACGAGTCAATAAGTTTGCCAGTTTTTTTGGGGGTAAATTGGGGGCCTCGGCTTATATTCGGGTCGGCCTATACTCGAGTTTATACGGTAAGTGAAAAAAAAAAAACATAAGGAAATGACTGAGGGTTGTTTTGTCCATTATTTATTTCCTTAGTGAGATTAATTAAAACAACTGAAGTTTCACTGACATAAGCAACAAAGTCATGTCACATAGCAATAGGGCCATAAAAAGTGCTTGTAGACTTTGATAAGCTTTAAAAATAGAATTTATGCCGGGTTCAGATGTACCGGTTTCCCTTCATCCAATTGACATGAAATGCGAGTGTGAACGGCTCTCAGTGGAGATGGTTCACGCAGGTCTGGGGCGGGCCGCAGAACGTATTGCAAAAGGGTCCTGTGCGTGTTTGTGCCCGGTTCAGGTGCGAATTCAGGCAAAAATTCAGACCTGAACCGGTGAACAGACACTCACCGGACCCCAGGCACGAAAAAACCCAAGGCCACACATATGTGAACCCGGCCTTATCTGTATGGCAAAATTTGGATACCTGGAGCCTCTTTTCTAGTAAATTTTGACAAAAGTTTGCCTAGATGACAAGTTTTATTATTTACAAACCAGCTGGGATGAGCCCGATGTTCGAGTCGAACGTATGTTTTTTTAAATGTTGGCTTTGGATTCCTCTTAAAATTTTGAGGGGCCCCCACGCCACTTTAAAAAAAAATTTGGTGCAGGTTTCCCGTTAACCACTTTACGACCGGCGCACGACGATATACATCCATTTTTTGAAGAGGGATATCTCGGTAATGGCAGCAGCTGCTGCCACAAGCGAGATATCCATCTCTTCAGACGCCGGTCGTGTGTACGATAACGGTGGTCTCCGCAGAAGGTTCGCTGCGAGATCACCGTTATCGGAGGCGGGAGAGGTGCCGCCGCTCTCCCGCGCCCTCCGCCACTTACCAGAGCTGTCGGTAGCGGCGGAGGTGATCGGGTCCTGTCTGTGCCTGGGCATAGAGACGAGTGAGGCTAAGATGGCCCCCACTTGTCTTTATACCATAGGAGGGCGGAAGCGACATCAAAACGTCACTTACGCCCATACCTCTCAAAGGCACATTTTTTCAATGTAATTTTTTCACATTACTATTTTTTATTTTATTTTTTGCATTTTAGTCCAAATATGAGATCTGAGGACTTTTTGACACCAGATCTCATATTTAAGAGGACCTGTCATGCTTTTTTCTATTACAAGGGATGTTTACATTCCTTGTAATAGGATTAAAAGTGATCCTTTTTTTTTTAAACAGTGTAAAAAAATAAATCTATTAAAATAAATAAGAAAAAATAAAGACATTTTTTAAAACACCCCGTCCTGACGAGCTCGCGCGCAGAAGCTAACGCATACGCGAGTAGCGCCCGCATAAGAAAACGGTAGTCAAACCACACATGTGAGTCATCGCCGCGATCAGTAGAGTGAGAGCAATAATTCTACCCCTAGACCTCCTCTGTATCGCAAAACATGCAACCTGTAGAATTTTTTTAATGTGGCTTATGGAGATTTTTGAGGGTAAATGTGTGACGCCATTCCACGAGCGGGGCGCAATTTTGAAGCGTGACATGTTGAGTATCATTTTACTCGGTGTAACATTATCTTTCACAATATAAAAACAATTGGGCTAATTTTACTGTTGTCCTATTTTTTTATTCAAAGTAAAAAAGTGAATTTTTTCCCCAAAAAAAGTGCGCTTGTAAGACCGCTGCGCAAATACGGTGTGAAAAAAAGTATTCAATGACCGCCATTTTATTCTCTAGGGTGTTAGAAAAAAAACAATATATAATGTTTGGGGGTTATAATTAATTTTCGAGCAAAAAAAAACTGTTTTAAACATGTAAACACTGAATCTGAAAAAGAGGCCTCGTCCTTAAGTAGTTAAGATTCATACCAGACCCAAAGGGCCTGGTAATGGAATGGGGGGGAGGGGGACACACCATTTTTTTTCAATGATTTTTATGGATTTTGCCGGGACCCAACAATACATTACAGCCGCAATCAGTTTTAAATAACTTTTTTTCCTTTAGAAATGTAAATTTGCTGTGGTATTGTTCTAAACACGGGACAGATGCACTACATTACAGGCAGACTAAGGGGATCCCCAGGCACGATATTTAGAGGAACATTTAATTCTAATTGTTTCACTTTAAGCATTATTAAAATCACTGCTCCCGAAAAAACTGCAATTTTTAAAACTTTTTCTTTGCATTGATACATGCCCCCTGGGGCATGACCCGGGTCCCCAAACACTTTTTATGACAATAACTTGCATATAAGCCTCCAAAATTAGCACTTTTTATTATTCCTGTTCGTGCCCCATAGACTTTAACGGTGTTGGCACAATTTTTTTGCCTGTTCGCATGTTGTGGTGCGAACCAAACAGGGGGGTGTTCAGTTCATCCCTACTGGAGATGCAGATCGAGCATAGGCACCTTATTACACTTCTGGTGGAAGTGCCCCCTAATTCAGGCTTACTGGTCAGAGGTTCATCGCATTATCTTTTCAGTTTCTACCCTCACACGGGACTTCCCTCCAGCCCAATTTCTGCTTCACCACCCTTCTCTCCCCGAGAAATTGTACTCCGAGTCTTTGGCCATGCATATGGTCAATGCAGCTAGTTTCCATGTTCCTGTCTTATGGGGCTTGACTTGAGCACCAACTGTGCGGGACTGGCTCACACGCCTTCACAAAATAGCAGATATGGAAAACCTCATCGCGATCGCACAGGACAACCCTTCCAAGTTCACAACTACATGGTCCTGTTATATCTATTTCCAAACCATGACAGAATACAACAGGCTTATGGGGAAATCACCATAACAGACTGCTCTTTCCAGAAAAAAAATTGATCCGATTCAGGCAAATTGGTTTACCGCCATGGTGTCTCCGTGGATTTGGGTAGAGGCAGGGTGCCCAACGTGTGTGATGCACAATCCACCTGTCACTCCCTCTCCTTCCCCTCACCCCTGCTCCTCTCCACCCCTCGACCTCCTCCCCTCACCCCCCCTTCTTTATCTCTCCCTCTCTTTCTTATATCCCTCCCCTTGGCTAATCGGACACCAACCCCCACCTTTGGAATTTGATGGCCAATTCACTCTCTTAAATTACATTAGGGTATTTCCCCAGTGTAACTCATTCCAACCCAAAAGTCTTTGTCTTTCAGACGCCTAGGCCACCACGGCATCGGGATTATGGTTCAGTTTAGGGGCCCTCCCCTTTCATTTTCTATGGCCCTTATTAGCTATATAAATAAAAAGGGAAAGGTCTGGTGTCCTCAGTAACACACTTCCATCCCTGTAACATATAGTAAAATGAAGGATTCGCCCCGGAACTTTAAATGAATTGGGTACCATTTCCACCAGAAAACATAACAGTGGTGAATACAGTATATGGTTTATTCAAGTAAAATTGTACACAAGCATAGATATCATCAACAGTTGCCAATTTAAAAAAGATACATAAACCAGGAATATTGGTACATAAATATAACAGTACTCATAGTACATAGGCATCATACTTCCCAACTAGTTTTGCGAGATCCAGCTCGCTCTTCAGGGGTGGATGTGTGTAACAATGTACCTAGGATGAAAAAGTATATATTTTTTGGCAATATGGCACAGTATTGATTATAAAGACACAGGGTAGGAGGGGTTAGGGGTCCCCATACTCCCCACGGAGCTTGACCATGGCTACAAGTGTTCGGCTCCAAGACGGCAGCAGCAGGTGCCTCACCAGGGAGCTGAGGGGACGGAGTCAGATGGGACCCCACCAGGGGCCAAACGGAGAGCAAGCATGGCATGGGTATCGGGATGTATCCCTAGAGACCTCGTTAGTCCATAAAGAGTATAGGCTGTGAACATAGGTATGTTTGTCAGGCACCTAAAGTGGTAAAGTACTGACAAACATACCTCATTCACCTAAACGTTGGGTTGAACTTTGGGGGAGTAAAATACCCGGAATGATTGAGCTTCCCATAAATTGGGCCCAGGGCTCCCAAGCAATTTCAAACTTGTGTGTTGAGTCCAAAATGATGCTAGCTGTTTTTTCTTGGGACATAATCCATGAGACTTTCCATTTAGTTGCCTTTATGGAGACTGAGGGTCACTTCCAGGCCTTTGCCAGGGTTAGTTTGGCTTCTACCAATATGAAGTATATCAGTTTTCAGTTACTTCTGAGGATCCTTGGAATATGAGAGTTTAGTAGAGCGACCCCCTGGGGACCTGGAGATCTTGCATCCCGTGACCCCTCTGATAAGGTTAAAGATCCTTCTCCAATAGGATCAGATTTTTTGGGCATTCCCATCAGATATGGGCTAACGGGCCCGCCATTTGGTACCCCCTAAAGCATGAGAAATCTGCTGAGGGGAAAATTGTGGCTAGTCGGTTTTTTAGCTATTTCTTGCCCTTTCCGATATATATAGTCACGAGGAGTCAAAAAGTTTGTATCAACTTGGGTTTTGTGTCCTGGTTTTATTTGTTCAACATATCTTTATTGACGTTTAGAAGGTTTGAAGTAAACACATGTGAAATTTGAAACTGGTCTTACTGATGACAATGCAATACCACAGTAACAAATTCCGCAATATAATAGCACAATGAAAATAATCCCGCAATATAATAACACAGTAACAAATTCCGCAATATAATAACACAATAAAATAATTCCCCAATATAATAACAAAGTAACAAATTCCGCAACATAATAACACAGTAACAAATTCTGCAATATAATAACACAATAAAATAATTCCGCAATATAATAACACAGTAACAAATTCCGCAATATGCAGGGGGATAACTCGCTACAGGCAATATCAAGGGACAAAGTAGCTACAGTATATGTTAACAAGGCCAACAGTTTTTTTTTTTTCTTTAAATTCTAATTTTATTTTTAATTATTATAAAGTATTACACATGATTAACCACTTGCCGCCCGCCCTATAGCAAATAGACGGCGGCAAAGTGGTTGCATAATCCTGACCGGACGTCATATGACGTGATCAGGATTATGAGCGCATCGCGGCGATCGTTGTTGCGGGGTGTCAGTCTGACACCTGGCAACTACGATCTCGGTAAAGAGTCTCCGACTGAGACTCTTTACCACGTGATCAGCCGTGTCCAATCACGGCTGATCACAGTGTAAATAGGAAAAGCCGGTGATCGGGTTTTCCTCACTCGCATCTGTCAGACGTGAGTAGAGGAGAGCCGATCGGCTGCTCCTCTGACAGGGGGGGTCTGTGCTGATCGATTATCAGCACAGCCCCCCCGAGGATGCCCACACTGGATCACCAGGGACACCACCAGACCACCAGGGATGCCAAGGACAAGGTATGCCACCCTAGACCACCAGGGATTCCAGTCAGTGCCACAATGGATGCCAATCAGTGCCCATAATGAATGACAATCAGTGCCCACAATGGGCATCACTGATTGGCATGCATTATTGATTGGCACTGATTGGCATCCATTAGTACAATATATTATAATACAATGCCGCCTATCAGTTCCCACCTGTGCCGCCTACCCATGCCCACCTGTGCCACCTACCCATGCCCACCTGTGCCACCTACCCATGCCCACCTGTGCCGCCTAACCCATGCCCACCTGTGCCACCTATCCATGCTCACCCATGCCAATCCGTGCCAATTTGTGCCACCTATCAGTGCCCATCTGTGTCGCCCATCAGTGCCACCCATCAGTGCCGCCTATCAGTGCCACATATCAGTGTCCATCAATGCCACCTCATCAGTGCCACTTCATTGGTGCCACCTCATCGGTGCCCATCAGTGCCGCCTTATCATTGCCCATCAGTGTAACCCCATCAGTGCCCATCAGTGAAGGAGAAAACTTACTTATTTGCAAAGTTTTGAAACTGAAACAAAAAAAAAACATTTTTTTTTCAAAATGTTCGGTATTTGTTTATTTGTTTAGCAAAAAATAAAAACCGCAGAGGTGATCAAATACCACCAAAAGAAAGCTCTATTTGTGGGAAAAAAATGATAAAAATTTCATTTGGGTACAGTGTTGTATGACCGCGCAATTGTCATTCAAAGTGCGACAGCGCTGAAAGCTCAAAATTGGTCTGGGCAGGAAGGTGTTTAAGTGCCCGGTATTGAAGTGGTTAAACAATTTCAAACATATATATTACTTACATACATAATAATCACATTTATTATTTTATTTCCTCTTTTCCCCCCTCCCATACATATCTTAGATATTTTAACATATAAAAAAAAAGAAAGAAAAAAAAAAAAAAAGGCCAACACTTGAAGATCAATGTAAACAAACTTTGTACTTGGAGGGGGGGGGGTTAGTAGAGGGTAAGGGCCGGTTCACACTGCAGGCGCGGCGAGGCGTCTCCGACTTGCCTCGCCGCGACCTGCGACGACCTCAGCGGCGACTTGCAGATGACTTCTGTATAGAAGTCAATGCAAGTCGCCCCCGAAGTCGCCCAGAAGTAGTACAGGAACCTTTTTTCTGAGTCGGAGCGACTCGAGTCGCTCCTCTCAGAACGGTTCCATTGTACAGAACGGGGGCGACTTGCGGGAGCGAGGCGAGGCAAGTCATGTCGCCTCGCATCGCCCCCAGTGTGAACCGGCCCTAAGAAGGCTGAGGGGTGGGTTGGGAGGGGGAGGGGGGAGGGAAACAAGGAAGGTCAAGTAGAGGGAAGGAGACAGGTCCTACGGAAATCAGGTCCATAACATCATCGTGACGTGGTTTAGTGGCATTTTGAAGGCCAATGAAGGCCATAGTTCACATCACATTCATTTTTTTTCTTTCAATTTTGTGCAATCAGAAAGATCAACTCGTTCCTGTGATGATACGTCTGTAAATTAGGCTCTGTTGTGCTTCATTGGGATGTCCATTGGGTGGGCACCATTCCTGGATATTATCATCTCATCTATATATATATAATTGTCACAGCAATAAAGATTAAATTGAAGAAAGAAGACATTTTGTGTGTGTGCCTCCCATCCTACTATCCTCATCCTGTGTTATGGAAGTGCTGTTGTCAGTTATGGGAGATCATTCTCCACATCTTCTTTGGGCAAGGATCGGCTTCTTTCAGTCCCGTATAGTATGATGATTCCAACGTTGAACCCGGTAAAATACACCTTGAAGAACCAGGATGTCAGTCTAGTCTAGTCGAGGTCTAGTAGTCAAGTCTATCAGTAGACGGAGGAGACTCTAAACTTGCCCGTCTGTAAAGTAGAAATATATAAACATTATGGGATGCACCTAAATAATTTAGATGTTAGGGCCGGTTCACACAGGGGGCGACACGAGGCGACACGACTTGCCGTGCCACGACCTGACAAGTCGCCCCCGTTCTGTACAATGGAACCGTTCTAAATGGAGCGACTCGAGTCGTTCCGACTTAGAAAAAAGGTTCCTGTACTACTTTTGGGCGACCTCGGGGCGACTTGCATTGACTTCTATACAGAAGTCATTTGCAAGTCGCCGCTGAAGTCGCGGCAGGTCGCGGCGAGGCAAAATTTCATTTTTCATGTTGAAACATTGTATCGATGACAAGAATAAAGGCTATAAATCACTTTTGAGACATAAGGCATACAGTATGTAATAAGATGCAATCAATCAAAAGAGAAATGGCTAATATACAGTAACAGTCATAACAACAACAGCAAATGACCGGGTATCCATGACGAAAATGGGAATAATTAATCTGGGTAGGACTATAAGGACAGGCATCTGCGGCGTAGAAGCTCACCAGGATAAAAAAAGAAGTTAGGTGAGTGATATGTGGAGGCTCTGGTTCTCAGGAGAACTGCAAAGGACGTGTGTTTTTTGTAGGAAACAGACAGAGAGAATAAATAGAAGAGAAAAAGCAAGGAGTGGGGAAAAAGGGGAAGAGTCCCTCAGGGGATTGCGGGGCGAGGGAAAGAAATGCCCTCCCGGAGGGAGACTTGGATATTACAATAATGTTTTTGGTCATTTTATTCCAGTTCCTATTTGCAGGTTGAGGTCAGCACGCTGTGGAGGCCAGTCAAGTTCCTCCACCCCAAACTCGCTCATCAATGTATTTATGGACTTTGCTTTGTACACTGGTCCAAATCATTTGGTGGAGGGGGGATTATGGTGTCGGGGGGAGGGGGGATTATGGTGTGGGGCTGTTTTTCAGGGGTTGGGCTTCGCCCCTTTGTTCCAGTGAAAGGAACTCTTAAGGCATCAGTATGCCAAGACATTTTGAACAATTTCATGCTCCCAAGCTTTATGGGAACAGTTTGGGGATAGCCCCTTCCTATTCCAACATGACTGTGCACCAATGAACAAAGCACCATGCATGAGCGAGTTTGGGGTGGAGGAAATTGACTGACCTCAACATTTGGGATGAATTAGAGGGGAGACTACGAGCCAGACCTTTTCGTCCAACATCAGTGCCTGACCTCACAAATGCTCTTGTGGAAGAATGGTCAAACATTCCCATAGACACATCTCCTAAACCTTGTGGACGGCCTTCCCAGAAGAGTTGAAGCTGTTATAGCTGCAAAGGGCGGAGCCAACTCAATATTAAACTCTACAGACTCTCAGGGCCGGGATCTCAGCCCTTCCTTCTCTGTGCTCAGGTTGCTCAGCTTTCAGTTAATTGCCAGAACTCATCGTTCCACAGTGGCACACCTGTTGATCATCTCCTGCTTGTCAGTCAAGCCCTCAGCCAGCCCCTCCTGGATATTTTTAACCGCCTGGTTCATTTCATCAATTGCCTTTGCCTTGGTCAAACATATCTGGAGACTCTCTGCTGTGTTCCTGTTGAAGACGTGCCTGGCTGACATCCCTTCTGGTTCCTGATCCTGTCTGCTGCCTCTGACTACGCTGATCTCTGGCTGCCCGATTTCCTGGCTTGTTCTGACTACTCGATTTGGCTACCGAACCCTGGCTATGTTTTGACTACATTTACCAGTTGTACCATTTTTACCATTTTAATTAAAAAGTGTGATTTTTACTGCATTTTATGTCTCCATCATTTTCATGGTTCCTGACACAGACTAAGCCTTTGTACACACAATCGGAGATTCTGACGGAATGTGTCCGATCGGAGCGTTTTGTCGGATATTTCCGACTGTGTGTGGTCTGCATCGGACCAAATTTTCCAACTTGCCGGAAATATTTTCCAACAAAATTCTCCGATCGGACATACTCCGATCATGTGTAGAGAATTCCGATCGGACAAAGTGCCACGCATGCTCAGATCAAATTCCTACATCAAAGCTATTGGCTACTAGCCTGAACGTAGTCCCGTCGTAATGAAATAACGCCATCACGTCGGATTTTCCGACAACTTTGTCCGACTGTGTGTATGCAACAGTTTTGGACAAAATCCAACGGATTTGGTTGTCGGAATCTCCGATTGTGTGTACAAGGGCTAAGACTGGGATGCCATTAAAGTTCATGTACGTGTAAAGGCAGGTGTCCCAATACTTTTGGAGGTATAGCGTACTTATGAACCAAGTAAGCCAGGGCTGGGGAAAATTCCTTGAGAAGCCATAAAACATCTTTTAACCTCAAGTACTAAAAATAATAAATACATAGATAATTATTTAATTGGACCAAGCATTGAGGAAAGGTGTCCCAAACCATTTCACGTGTCATCATTTTTTAAAGTGGTTCTGCACCTAAAAAAAAAAATATTAAAAGCCAGCAGCTACTAATATTGCAGCTGCTAAGTTTTAATAAAATCACACTTACCTGTCCCGGGGTCCAGCGATGTCGGCGGCAGATGACGAGCGATCGCTGCCACCACCGCCATCCTCTGTCAGGGAATCGGGAAGTGAAGCATGACGGCTTCACTGCCCGGTTCCCTACTGCGCATGCGCGAGTCGCACTGCGCGTCTCTTATGGTCCCCCGCTGTGTCTCTGACAACTGTGTGTTTCCCAGAACACAACGGGGGGGGGGGCGGGGCGTCTGCGGGGGTCTGTGGCAGTCTGGCCGGAAGTGGGTGCAGTTACCTGGATTATCCAGGTAACTGCACCCCCCTCCCCCCTGAAAGGTGCCAATTGTGGCACCGGAGGGAAACCATATTCTTCCATATACACAAGGGATCTGTCAATGTTTCAGTTCAAGAAAACGGTTTCAAAATAGCTGCAAAATGGTATAAAACTCCATCCCAGTTACATAAATTTTTCCCCCAAGTACCCTCTACATGCTGGAGATGTTCCCAGGAAGAGGGAACTCTCCTCCACATTTGGTGGTCATGTCCCCGTATCCAACCCTTCTGGACGGAAGTACATCGTCTCATCTGTAAGATCACCACCCTCCCCATTGATTTTACACCTGCACAATTCCTTCTTCACCATTCCTCGATTTCGAGATCAAAATATCGAGGATCACTGGCTCAACACCTCATTAATGCCGCGAGAATGTGCATCCCAGTCCTATGGAAATCCAGTACCCCACCCTCCATCTCAGATTGGTTCCATCGCATTTCTAAGGTGGCTGAGATGGAAGAACTAATACACCAATCGAAAGATTCTCCACTAGGTTTCTGGAAAATTTGGGCATGCTGGCAGCATTTCCGAAATTCATCGGAATACTCCTCATTACTTTCCTAAGTCCTGGCACTTATATATTACCTTGTACCATTTTTTAGGGCATATACCTACTTCATTCACCCCTGTCTAATAACTTGTCTATTGGTGTCCTTTTGTTAGGAAAATACTCGAGAATGTGAACATCTATTATCCTAGATACTGGGTTAATCTACTATTCTACTCCTGGGGGTCTATATTCCTGTAGAACCTTTTAAGAATCTAAAGCTAGTCAAGTTGTTTCAAAGTATTGTACCATTTTAGGGTATTTACTCACCTCATAGATCAGTCACGTTTGAATGACTTATTGAGTACCTGTTGTACTTTATTTCTGCTCATCATTTTGTAACTGTTCATACCTTTCTTTCAATAAATTAATATATACCTAAAAGTCCCCACTACAGTTCTCAGATTAGCAGATGACCTTCATCAAGAGCACCTAAGTTGGCTGATCAGAACTCCCCCCAGCGTTGCCACTCATCCCGTTCCCCCCACCAAGGAGTAAGTGAAGGAAAAAAAATAGAGAATACATGGAAGGGAGAGGAAAAGAGGGGGAGGAACAAAGAAAAAGGGAGAGGAAGAATACGAGAAAGAACAAGAAAAACGGCTAGAGAGAGGGATGGGGGAATAAAATAAGAAATTAGGATAGAGGGAGATAAAAGGGAAAGAAAGGAGAACAAAGAGAAAGAGTGGTACATTCTAAAATACACACGATCGGAATTCTCGTTGGAAAAAGCTCTGCTGGTTTTACTGACGGAATTCCGCTCAAACTGTCTTGCCTACACACGGTCACACCAAATTCCAGCTGCTAAGAACACGGTGACGTACAACACGTACGACGGGACTAGAAAAAGGAAGTTCAATGCTCAGTAGCCAATAGCTTCCATCTCTTAGTTGAATCTGAACATGTGTGAGTTTTTGCGTGTCGGAATTGCATACACACGATCGGAATTTCCAATAGAAACTTTTTTCCGTTGGGAAAATTGAGAACATACTATCATTTTTTTTTTGCTGGCGGAAATTCGGACAGCTAAATTCCGATGGAGAAAACACGCGGTCGCATTTTCCAATGAAAAGCTCTCATCGGTCTTCTGCTGGCTGAAATTCCGATCGTGTGTACGCGGCATTAGAGGTTTTAATACTGAACTAGTGGAAGTGACTCTAAATGTCCGTGGGTTGGGACGCAAATTACTTGTCTTGCCTTGGGTGGTGACAACCCAACGCTATGAAAATAATTTTACTGTTAGGGGGGTCCCCACAACTTGGGAAATTTTATCAAGGGGTCACGGCACCAGAAAGGTTGAGAACCATTGCTCTACAAGCTTTAAAAATTAAAAAAAAAAAAAATTCACGGCATAATATGAGATGAGAAGATCAGAACTTACCCTCCATAATTCTTTACGTGGATGAAGTACACTCTACAGATGTCTATTCCTTAAGCGTAGATGAAGGTCGATTCTCTCCAATCACAGAACATTATTTATCCTTCGTATTTCTCAGGGCCACATATCAGGTCCCCAAGATCTCGATGATGGGCGCTGATTTTGCTGCATTTAAACTTACACCGTGATTAGTCATAAGAGAAAAGCAATCTGAGCCAACTGTATGCTGCGGTGTAAAACACAACTACAAATCTATTACTAAACAGGGGCGGACTGACCATTCGGCCACTCGGGCACTGCCCGAGGGCCCCATGCCACTAGGGGGCCCCATCAGGGTTGCAAGCCTCAGATAAGAGAAAAGCAATCTGAGCCAACTGTAAGCTGTGGTGTAAAACACAACTACAAATCTATTACTAAACAGGGGAGGACTGACCATTCGGCCACTCGGGCTCTGCCCGAGGGCCCCATGCCACTAGGGGGCCCCATCAGGGTTGCAAGCCTCAGTAAAACCAGGGACAGTATGTAAAAATCTGTGTTTTTTCTTTTACATCTGTCTCTGAAATGTAACTGCCCCACCTCTCCAGTACCTTCTCAGCCAATAGAAACATGTCTGTGTATACTGTGTGATTGTATACTGTGTGTGTGTGTATCTGTGTCTACTGTGTGGCCCCATAATCTCTGATTGCCTGGAGGCCCCATAATCTCCTATTGCCCATGAGTTGTCAGTCCGCCCCTGTTACTAAATAAACCCAATATGCGCTAAAGCCCGGGGCATTTTATTTTTATTTTTTTCATTAAATCCAGCGGGCTAAAAAAAAAAAAGCTCAGGAGGAACATCGCCTAGTTAGTACAGCGACCCCCCCCCCCCCCAAGCTATTGAGTTCTGACAGGGGGACACCCCTCAAAACACACCGGCTGGCTGAGGGCGCGGATCGGATGGCAATCGGCACACCATTTTCAGTCATGCCCCTTCGACAGAAGCCAGCCGGAAGACCAGCTTCTATCGCATCGATTGCCGTACACAAGGAAACCGAATGTCGGCAAGTTTCTGTTGAACTGACCGATGCCTCCCGATAATCAGCCCATGTGCACTAGGCTTAACATAATATAAGCTGAAGAGATATTTAAAAACTCTTGTGAAGCAAAAAAAAATTATAAAAAATGCATCCAAAATCATGAAATCAAATCCCTTACTGTGCAAATACAAAATGTGCATTTATTAGAAAGCTGAGTGGTGTTTCATGAACATTTATAAAACATATATAACACCAAAAACTCAGAGTTATGCCGCATACACACGATCGCATCATTCCGACAACAAAATCCATGGGATTTATTTCCAAAGGATGTCGGCTCAAACCTGTCTTGCATACACGCGGTCACACAAATGTTGTCGGAAAGTCCATTCGTTAAGAACGCGGTGCCGTACAAGACGTTACGACGAGCCGAGAAAAATGAAGTTCAAAAGGCAGTGCGGCTCTTCTGCTTGACTCCGAGCATGCGCGGAACTTTGTGCGTCGAAAATTGTGTGCACGCGATTGGAATTTCCGACCTTCCGACGGATTTTGTTTTGTCGGAAAATTTGAAAACCAGCTCTCAAATGTTTGTTGTCGGAAATTCCGACAACAAACGTCCGATGGAGCCTACACACGCTCCTACACAAGCTCCCATCAAAACATTTGTTGTTGGAAATTCTGACCGTGTGTACAGGGCATAGTAGTTCCTATTCAGTGCTGCCTAACTTCAGTGGCAACTTAAAATGATAAAGTCCTCAAAAAAAATAAAAAAAAATTATGCAGATAACTGTCCTTAGATTTTATAATATAAATATTAAAAGAAAAAATATAAAAAAAAAAATATATATATATATATATATATATATATATATATACAGTGGTGTGAAAAAGTGTTTGCCCCCTTCCTCATTTCCTGTTCCTTTGCATGTTTGTCACACTTAAGTGTTTCGGAACATCAAACCAATTTAAACAATAGTCAAGGACAACACAAGTAAACACAAAATGCAATTTGTAAATGAAGGTGTTTATTATTAAAGGTGAAAAAAAATCCAAACCATCATGGCCCTGTGTGAAAAAGTGATTGCCCCCCTTGTTAAAACATACTATAACTGTGGTTGTCCACACCTGAGTTCAATTTCTCTAGCCACACCCAGGCCTGATTATTGCCACACCTGTTCACAATCAAGGCATCACTTAAATAGGAGCTGCTTGACACAGTAAGGTCCACCAGAAGATCCTTAAAAGCTACACATCATGCCGAGACCCAAAGAAATTCAGGAACAATTGAGAAAGAAAGTAATTGAGATCTATCAGTCTGGAAAGGGTTATAAAGCCATTTCCAAAGCTTTGGGAATCCAGCGAACCACAGTGAGAGCCATTATCCACAAATGGCGAAGACATGGAACAGTGGTGAACCTTCCTAGGAGTGGCCGGCCGCCCAAAATTACCCCAAGAGCGCAGCGACGACTCATCCAAGAGGTCACAAAAGACCCCACAACAACGTCCAAGGAACTGCAGGCCTCACTTGCCTCAGTTAAGGTCAGCGTTCATGCCTCCACCATTAGGAAAAGACTGGGCAAAAATGTCCTGCATGGCAGAGTTCCAAGGAGAAAACCACTGCTGAGCAAAAAGAACATCAAAGCTCGTCTCAATTTCTCCACAACACATCTTGATGATCCCCAAGACTTTTGGGACAACATTCTGTGGACAGATGAGACAAAAGTGGAACTCTTTGGAAGGTGTGTGTCCAAGTATATCTGGCGTAGAAGGAACACTGCATTTCATAAAAAGAACATTATACCAACAGTAAAATATGGTGGTGGTAGTGTGATGGTCTGGGGCTGTTTTGCTGCTTCAGGACCTGGAAAACATGCCGTGATAAAAGGAACTATGAATTCTGCTGTCTACCAAGAGATCCTGAAGGAGAATGTCCGACCATCTGTTCGTGTACTCAAGCTGAAACGAACTTGGGTTCTGCAGCAGGACAATGATCCTAAACACACCAGCAAGTCCACCACCGAATGGCTGAAGAAAAACAAAATGAAGACTTTGGAGTGGCCTAGCCAAAGTCCTGACCTGAATCCTATTGAGATGTTGTGGTATGACCTTAAAAAGGCCGTTCATGCTCGAAAACCCTCTAATGTAACTGAATTAGGACAATTCTGCAAAGATGAGTGGGCCAAAATTCCTCCAGGACGCTGTAAAAGCCTCATTGCACGTTATCGCAAACGCTTGGTTGCAGTTGTTACTGCTAAGGGTGGCCCAACCAGTTATTAGGTTTAGGGGGCAATCACTTTTTCACACAGGGCCATGATGGTTTGGATTTTTTTTCACCTTTAATAATAAACACCTTCATTTACAAATTGCATTTTGTGTTTGCTTGTGTTGTCCTTGACTATTGTTTAAATTGGTTTGATGTTCCGAAACACTTAAGTGTGACAAACATGCAAAGGAACAGGAAATGAGGAAGGGGGCAAACACTTTTTCACACCACTGTATATATATATATATATATATATATATATATATATATATATATATATATATATATATATGCAGATAACTGTCCTTAGATTTTATAATATAAATATTAAAAGAAAAAAAATATAAAAAAAAAAAAAAAAAAAATATATATGCAGATAACTGTCCTTAGATTTTATAATATAAATATTAAAAGAAAAAAAAAAAACAGGGCTCCTAGGGTGTATTTGGTGAGAATTGTATCTAGTCATATTTTATTATAGTACTATTATTTAAGGGGAAAAAAAATGCTAAAATAGTAGCAAAACAATTTGAGAAAACAACCCAAAAAGGAAAACACACCCATAAATTAATATAATATAATATAATATATGTGTCTATGCTTGTGTGTTTGTACACTCGTGTGTGCATGTGTGTATTTTTCTTTTTTATTGATTTTTTCTCTTCATTTTTTAGCTACTATTTTCTTTTTTTTTTCTTTTTTTTTTTGCTTTTTGTTCTTTGCTGTGAAATAATCATACTACAATAAAATAAGGCAAAAATAAAATATACATTTTCACAAAATGATCCTCAGAGGCCATTTAAGGTTTATTGTACCTTTGAAAAAAGAACTTTAAACGAACTTAACTCACCGTTCTTTTTCCATCCCAATGCATTTTGGAGAAATGGTGACATTTTCCAGCTAAATTTCAGAAACGTAGCTATAGTCAAAATGTTCTATTTCCTGAATTAGTAGTGATGTAAATAACAATTTCAATAAATGTTTATTTTTCAACTATGTGAATGGAATGCCATTGCTATAAAAAATCACATTGATCTGCAGTTGTATTGTATTGTATATTGTATTTAAAGTACTTGAATTACGTACGCTCTTACCTCTGTCCATATGAATGGAAAATGATGACTCTCTCTTTATTAAACTATTATATAAATAAATAAAAAATTTCCACTGTATAACTTAGTAGATATATAAGGATTGTACAAATTTATGCTTTCAATGATCACATCTGGCAATAAAACTCTGTGTATAAATTCTTCTCATAATGATCCTAGTACTTGGAAAGAAAAAAGGAAGGGCACACACACAACAACAGTACGACATCTCCATATCATTTTCTTTTAAAGCATTGCAGTTGATAATTAATCATTTCCATATCATTTTCGTTTAAAGCATTGTATTTTAAAAATAATAATTACCATATAATTTTATTTTAAAGCATTGCATTTGATAATTAATACTTCCCATGTAATTTTCTTTTAAAGCATTATATTTGAGAATTAATAATTAACATATCATTTTATTTTAAAACATTGCATTTGATAATGGAGAATTTGAATATAATTTTATTTAAAGCATTGCATTTGATAATTAATAATTTCCATTTAAATTTTAAGTTAAAACATTGCATTTGACAATTAATAACTCCCATATCAATTTCTTTTAAAGCATTGTATTTGATAATTAACCACTTCCCGACCAGCGCACGACGATGTACGTCAACAGAATGGCACGGGCAGGCATATTGGCGTACAGGTACGTCCAATATTCAATGCCGCCCTGGCATCGGGAGCGCGCCGCCGGCGGCGCGCTCCCGCGCTGGTCGGGACCCCCGTGAGTCCGGTCGCGGGACCCGCGGACTCGATCGCCGCGGGCATCCCCGCGATCGTCTCACGGAGCGCCCGAATGGAGGAAATGCCGAGTAAACAGCATTTCTCCATTCTGCCTAGCAACTAGTGACGCTGATCTCTGCTCCATGTGATTGGAGCAGAGATCAGTGTTCACTAAATGAAAGCCCAACCCCCCCACAGTTAGTAACACACCCCTAGGAACACTTAACCCCTACGCTGCCACCCACTGGTTAACCCCTTCACTGCCAGTGTCATTTACACAGGAATATATAGTGATTACTGTATAAATGACAATGGTCCCAAAAATGTGTCAAAAATGTCCGATGGGTCCCCCACAATGTCGCAGTCACAATAAAAATCTCTGCTCGCCGCCATTACTAGTAAAAAAAAAATAATAAAAAATTATTAATAAAAATGCTATAAAACTATCCCTATTTTGTAAACGCTATAACTTTTGCGCAAACCAATCAATAATCGCTTATTGCAATTTTTTTTACCAAAAATATGTAGAAGAATACGTATCGGCCTAAACTGAGGGAAAAAAATGTTTTTTTAAATATTTTTGGGGGATATTTATTATAACAAAAAGTAAAAAAATAATGCGTTTTTTTCAAAATTGTCGTTCTATTTTTGTTTATAGCGCAAAAAATAAAAACCGCAGGGGTGATCAAATACCACCAAAAGAAAGCTCTATTTGTGGGAAAAAAAGGACGTCAATTTTGTTTGGGAGCCACGTCGCACGACCGCGCAATTGTCAGTTAAAGCGACGCAGTGCCGAATCGCAAAAAGTGGTCTGGTCTTTGACCAGCAAATTGGTCCGGTCTGAAAGTGGTTAATAAATCCCTTATCATTTTATTTTAAAGCATTGTATTTGATAATTAATAATTCCCATATAATTTTCTTTTAAAGCATTGCAGTTGATAATTAATCATTTCCATATCATTTCATTTGCCTCTGTGAGGTCCTCGCTCAATGCTTTCTTCATCCATAAAAAGCTTTGCCTTTGATTCAATGAATGCAAGTAGGGGAGACTGTGACGTTTTTCTGAACCTCCTCCAATCACAGAGCTCCTTGCATTAATTGAAAAGAAAGTATGGCTTTTTTATGAATGGTGGAGGTATTTATCAAGATCAACTGCCCCGCTGTGACCAGTACATGGGAATTCAACAATCTTTCAATCCCTTTCTAGTTTGCTAGCTCAACCCACGAGGTAGCTATGCTATTTCCAATGTTTACCAATGCCCACAGAAGATAGGGGATACTTTTGTTCCAAAATGGTGTTATTTGTATACTTACATATGTTTATTTTCTCTACTATTCAGTTCTCCTGTTCCTGCATCTTGCTCTCCTGAAGAAGCTGGAATCCGCGAAACTTGTTGGGACTCTGACCTCCAATGATCTATGGGAGCTTTACCTTATACGTCCAATAATGATTGGAGACATTCTCAGTGGGATTCCAACAGAGATGATATGACCACTTACGCCCTGTACACACGGTCAAGAAACGTAGACGGAAACGTTACGATCGGATTATGTTGTCGGGAAAATCCGATTGTGTGTGGGCTCTATCGGACTTTTTCCATCGGAAATTGAGACGGAAAAAGTTTGAGAGCTGGAGCTAAAAAAAATTTCCACAACAAAATCCGAGCTGACTTTTTCCGATCGTTTGTAGAGAATTCCGACGGACAAAGTGGCACGCATGCTCAGAAAAAAATTGCGAGACGAAATCAATTGGCTACTGGCCTCTACGTCGTCCCGCGGTACGCAACGAACGTCGCCGCGTTCCGAACGATTGGATTTTCCGACAACTTTGTCCGACCGTGTGTATGCAACAAAAGTTTCAGCCAAAATCCGTCTGAAAAAAATCAGACGGATTTTGTGGTCGGAATGTGTATGTTGATGATATGTGGATAAACTTTATTTTAAAGTAACATGTTCTAATGTCTTGTGACGGTACCGGTAAAATCCTACTTGCCCCCCCCCCATATATACACAAAACTATATATCCAATGGTTGACACTGCACAAATATTAGAGACAAAGAGTGTGGTGCATATAATCCAAGCGATAGATCGGCACTCATGGGTAAGGTGAACAAACAATGGAGGTTTTATTTTGGCGTTTTCGACGAGGCCCAAGCTCGTCTTCCTCAGGACGGGCCTGAGGAAGACAAGCTTGTGCCACGTCGAAACGGCAAAATAAAACCTTAATTGTGCCACTCTCTTTTTTTTGATTATATACAATACAATATATGTAATTATAAATAATAATATATAATAATATATAATAATATAAATAATAATATAAAAATATATATGTATATATATATATATATATATATATATATATATATATATATATATATATATATATACATATATATACATATATATATATATATATATATATGTATATACATATATATACATATATATATATATATATATATATATATATATATATATATATATATATATATATATATATTACACACACACACATACACATATACACACATAGGTAAAATTGTAAAATGTGTTAGATACCTGTTCAGATGTATAAACATGGACAATTAGCGATTGTGAAAAAAAATACAGTTAAATAATTGTTTTTAAATAAATATATATATTTTTTTTTATCATGCTACATATCATGCTTTATGATATTAATTTCTGAAATTAATTGTGGATTTTTTTATAATGTTTTATATGTTTTTGTAGAAGTTGTGTATTTATTCAAATGTGCGACACGTTATGTAAAGTGGAACATCGCATACTTGTAAAGGTTGGTGTAATGTGATCATTATTTATGTAACAATTATGTGTTCCTAAAGGCATCACAAATGAGAATCTATAATATATTGTATGAGGCTGTGGTCATTTTTCTTGTTTTATGATAGATAGATAGATAGATAGATAGATAGATAGATAGATAGATAGATAGATAGATAGATAGATAGATAGATATAATTTTATAATTTATAAGCCTGAATTGCTGTCAAAATCAATATATTAGCCCTATAATGTTTTTTTTTTCCAAAATAATTTAATTATAATTTATATTTTAATTGTATGTATAATATAGAATTAGAAAGTTTAATATTTAAATTGATCTGTTAGTAAATAATGAATATATTCTGTTTAATTTAATACATTTCTAAAAATCACAATGTAAGTTTTCATGAGATTTAAAAAAATCAAATTCAGTTCAAATTCAATAAACAGTTTTCATTTAAATAAAAGTGAAAAACAATTTATCTTTTTGAAAAAAATAAAAATAAATAACATGTTTTATGTAACCAGCCATTTCTAAAAATCACCATGTAAGTTTTCATGAGATTTTTAAAAATTAAATTCAATTCAAATTCAATGAACAGTTTTCATTTAAATAAAAGTGAAAAACAATTTATCTTTTTGAAAAAAAAAAAAAAAAATAACATGTTTAATGTAACCAGCCATTTCTAAAAATCACCATGTAAGTTTTCATGAGATTTTCAAAAATTCTATTCAATTCAAATTCAATGAACAGTTTTCATTTAAATAAAAAAATGAAAAGCAATTTATCTTTTTGAAAAAGAAAAAATAGCATCATCATCACCACATTTTTGTATTAAAACTCAACAAACACTTTTCATTTAAAAAACAAAAAACAAAACAATTAAACTTTTAAGCAAAATCATAACAAAAATGACATGTATTTTGTAACCAGCCATTTCTAAAAATCACAATGTAAGTTTTCATGAGATTTAAAAAAAATAGAATTCAGTTCAAATTCAATAAACAGTTTTCATTTAAATAAAAGTGAAAAACAATTTATCTTTTTGAAAAAAAAAAATAACATGTTTTATGTAACCAGCCATTTCTAAAAATCACCATGTAAGTTTTCATGAGATTTTTAAAAATTAAATTAAATTCAAATTCAATGAACAGTTTTCATTTAAATAAAAGTGAAAAACAATTTATCTTTTTGAAAAAAAAAAAATAACATGTTTTATGTAACCAGCCATTTCTATAAATCACCATGTAAGTTTTCATGAGATTTTTAAAAATTCTATTCAATTCAAATTCAATGAACAGTTTTCATTTAAATAAAAGTGAAAAACAATTTATCTTTTTGAAAAAAATAAATAAAAATAAATAACATGTATTATGTAACCAGCCATTTCTAAAAATCACCATGTAAGTTTTCATGAGATTTTTAAAGATTCTATTCAATTCAAATTCAAATAACAGTTTTCATTTAAATAAAAGTGAAAAACAATTTATCTTTTTGAAAAAAAATAAATAAAAATTAATAACATGTATTATGTAACCAGCCATTTCTAAAAATCACAATGTAAGTTTTCATGAGATTTTTAAAAATTCAATTCAAATTCAATGAACAGTTTTCATTTAAATAAAAATCAAATGCAATTTATCTTTAAAAATAAAAATAAAAAAAATCATACCAGAACTACCGTGCATTGTGTAGCCAGCCTTTTCAAAAAATTGTATTTTCTGGATTTTTTTTAAATATAATTTGCATTGTAAATCATTAATAAACCATACAATGTATACACAAACAATCCTGAGATGTTTCTTTCTGAATGCATTTATGTTTAGTCTTTTGGTAAGAATTTGCACATATTTATAATTATTTTTTTTTTATAAATAAATTATTATTAATAAAAAAAAAAAAAGAGATAAAATATCACCTTTAATAAAGAGAGGGCCCACTGTTAAATTGGCGATGTCCATGTCGCTGTCCATTATCGTGGGGTTTGTTTGGGAACAATTCTGTAAATAGATGTAAAGTGGAGATTATTTGATGTATGTGTCTGCGGGTACTTACAGTCTAGAGGCAACTTACCGGACTGCACGTCCCCGATGTGGTATTACACAAGATTATCTGACATTCTATATAAATCCGGCTGTAACTCCCAGCAAAGTCGGCGATATCAAGAGAGAGACGTCCTTGCGGGGAAACTCCATTCTCCTCCACATACAGGGAAGAGTCACCGAGATAAGGGCAGCTGGTGAGAAATAAAAAAATGATGATACCAGCAAACAGTCAGCTGAAATATATACAATAAAAGATAACTGAGACGCAAAATATCCAATAACCTTGATAATTATAAGATAATGATAAAGAAACGGTAGACAGTTCATCAATTCATAGGAGGAACAGGCTAGCTTGCTTGAACTCAGAGCAGTTCCTCAGCAGATAAAGGGTTACCTGGGAAAACATTGCTGCGTTTAGATGCGCCCTCCGGTGTTCAGTAACTGAAGTACATATACTGTATGAGGACCTGCAAATGGTTCTTTCATTCTGGTTTTAACCACTGCCCTTTTCTGCCACTTTTTGTTTACCACCGTGCTGCAGCTCAGTTTCAGGGTCTTGGCAATCTTCTTATAGCCTAAGCCAGTGATGGCAGAACCTTGGCACCCCCAGATGTTTTGGAACTACAATTTCCATGATGCTCAACTACGCTGCAGAGTGTATGAGCATCATGGGAAATGTAGTTCCAAAAACATCTGGGGGTGCCAAGGTTCGCCATCACTGGCCTAGGCCATCTTTATTTAGTATATCATGCCCCACAGTAATCTCCAGCAACCAATCAACAAGCAGAAATCATGTGCTGTACCTCTAGCAACTAATCAGTGAGCTGTAATGTGTGCTGTACCTTTGGAAACCAGTCAGTGAGCGGTAATGATACACTGTAACCACTGGCAACCAATCGCAATAGCTGCCTGATCTGATTCAGTAAACTGAATTTGAGTCTAGCTCAGTGATGGTGAACCTCGGCACCCCCAGATGTTTTGGAACTACATTTCCCATGATGCTCAACTACGCTGCAGAGTGTATGAGCATCATGGGAAATGTAGTTCCAAAACATCTGGGGGTGCCAAGGTTCGCCATCACTGGCCTAGGCCATCTTTATGTAGCGCAAAAATTCTTTTTTTATTTTTTTTCAGATCCTCAGAGAGTTCTTTGCCTTGAGGAGCCATGTTGAACTTCCAGTGACCAGTATGAGAGAGTGAGAGCGATAACACCAAATTTAACCCACCTGCTCCCCATTCACACCTGAGACCTTGTAACACCAAGCCCTTGTACACACAGTCGGACATTCCAAAACGGAAAATGTCCGATCGGACCGCATTGTCGGATAATCCGACTGTGTGTGTGGGCTCCATCGAACTGTTTCCGTCGGAATATCCGACGGACCAAGTTTTAGAGCTGGGCTATAAAATTTTCCGACAACGTGATGCGATCGGACTTTGTCCGATCGCTTGTAGAGAATTCCGATCGGACCAAGTGCCACGCATGCTCAGATCAAATTCCTAGACCAAAGCTATTGGCTACTAGCCTGAACGTAGTCCCGTCGTAACGAAATAACGTCATCACGTTACGAACGATCGGATTTTCCGACAACTTTGTCCGACCCGTGTGTATGCAACAGTTTCGGACAAAATCCGTCGGACAAAATCCGATGGATTTGGTTGTCGGAATGTCCGACCCGTGTGTACACGGGCTAACAAGTCACATGAGACCGGGGGGGGGGAGGGAAAATGGCTAATTGGGCCCAATTTGGACATTTTCACTTAGGGGTGTACTGACTTTTGTTGCCAGGGGTTTAGACATTAATGGCTGTGTGTTGAGTTATTTTGAGGCGACAGGAAATTTTACACTGTTATACAAGCTGTACACTCACTACTTTACATTGTAGACAAGTGTCATTTCTTCAGTGTTGTCACATGAAAAGAGAGAAGAAAAGATTCACAAAAAATGTGAAGGAGAGGTGTACTTACTTTTGTGAGATACTGTATATACAGTTCCTTGAAAAAGTATTCATACCCCATGAAATTTTCCACATTTTGTCAACCAACCAAAAACGTAAATGTACTTTATTGGGATTTTATGTGATAGGCCAACACAAAGTGGCACATAATTGTGAAGTGGAAGGAAAATGATAAATGGTCTTTAAGATGTTTTATCAATAAATAGCTAAAAAGTGTGGGGGGGGGGGGGCAAATGCCTTCAGAAGTCACCTAATTAGTAAATATAGTGTAATATAATCTCCATGGTAACTCTGGAGGAGCTGCAGAGATCCACAGCTCAGGGGGGGGGGGGGGGAGAATCTGTCCACAGGACAACTATTAGTCGTCTCTCCACAAATCTGCCCTTTATGGAAGAGTGACAAGAAGAAAGACATTGGAGAAAGAAAGTCATAAGAAGTCCTGTTTGTAGTTTGTGAGAAGCCATGTGGGGGAGGGGGCAGCAAACATGTGGAAGAAGGTGATCTGGTCAGAGGAGACCAAAATTCAACTTTTTGGCCTAAAAGCAAAATGCTATGTGTGGGGGGAAACTAACACCGCCCATCCCCCTGAACACACCATCCCCACCGTGAGACATGGTGGTGGCAGCATCATGTGGTGGGGATGCTTTTCTTCAGCAGGGACAGGGAAGCTGGTCAGAGTTGATGGGAAGATGGATGGAGACAAATACAGGACAATCTTAGAAGAAAACCTGTTAGAGTCGGCAAAAGACTTGAGACCGGGGCGGAAGGTTCACCTTCCAGCAGGACAACGACCCAAAACATCCAGCCAGAGCTACAATGGAATGGTTTACATCAAAGCATCTTCATGTGTTAGAATGGCCCAGTCACAGTCCAGACCTAAATCCCATTGAGAATCTGTGGCAAGACTTGAAAATTGCTGATCACAGACGCTCTCCATCCAATCTGACAGAGCTTGAGATATTCTACAAAGAAGAAGAATGGGCAGAAATGTCCTCTCTAGATGTGCAAAGCTGGTAGAGACACCCCCAAAAAGACTTGTAGAGAAAGGGGGTTCTACAAAGTATTGACTCCGGGGGGGGGGGGGGGGGCGCCATACAAATGCCCCTCCCCCACACTTTTCACATATTTATTTGTATCATTTATCATTTTCCTTCCACTTCACAATTATGTGACACTTTGTGTTGGTCCATCACATAAAATCCCAATAAAATACATTTACGTTTTTGGTTGTAACATGAGAAAATGTGGGGAATTTGAAAGGGCGTATGAATATTTTTCAAGGCACTGTATGTATTGTGGTAGGCAAGTGGTTAATTCTATTCATGTGAAGCCAGATCAGGGCTGTTCTAGTAGACTACACTATAGTTTTTTCTTTGACAGGAAGAGACGGATGGATCTGTGTGAGTATGGTAGGGAGCAGGACGGGATAGTAGCTGAGGCGGGGAGGAAGATGTCGGGGAGGGAGAGAGCAAAGCGAGGGGTACTATTGGCAGTACAGTGACTCCCCAACTCCCTAAAACATGCACTTGTCAGACCCTATACTTAAAAAGCCCTCACTGGACCCATCCAATCTTAACAACCTACGCCCCATCTCCTCGCCCGCCTTTTTATCCAAACTCCTTGAATGTTTGGTCTATAACCGACTGAGCGTCCACCTTGCTGATAATGGCCTTCTTGATCCTCTTCAGTCTGGATTTCATCCTCAACACACCACAGAATCTGCTCTCCTAAAACTAACTAACAATCTACTAATGGCTCTGTACTCCTACTCCTGGACCTCTCTGCAGCCTTTTATACGGTTGACCACCCCCTTCTCCTCGAAAAACTCCTTGCCTTTGGTCTCCGTGACTGGACTCTTCGCTGGTTCTCTTCCTACTTATCCAACAGCACCTTTAGCGTTTCTTACAACTCTACTTCCTCCTCTCCTCCTCCCTTCTCTGTTGGGGTCCCCCAAGGTTCTGTTCTTGGACCACTCCTATTTTCAATTTACACCTCCTCCCTGGGTCAGCTGATAGCCTCCCATGGCTTCCAATACCATCTCTACACTGACGACACACAAATCTATTTCTCTACCCCTCAGCTCACTCCCTCTGCCTCCTTATGCCGCGTACACACAACCGGACTTTTTGACAGCAAAGGTCCAACGGAACAAGTCCGTCGGACAATTCAATCTTGTGTGTGGGGCTCCATCGGACCTTTGCTTGCCAAAAATCCAGGGGACTTTAGAAATAGAGCATGCTTTAAATTTTTCCACCGGAACTCCGCCGGACCGAGAAATCCGTTTGTGTGTGTGCTGGTCCGACGGACAAAAACCGACGCTAGGGGGCAGCTATTGGCTACTGGCTATGAACTTCCTTGTTCTAGTCCGGTCGTACGTCACCACGTTCGAATCCGTCGAACTTTGGTGTGATTGTGTGTGGCCAAGTCTGTTAGTTCGGAAAAGTCAGTCGGAACTCCGCCGAAAGTCAGTCAGAAAGACCGTCGGACCTAGTCCCTCGAAAAGTCCGGTCGTGTGTACGCGGCATTACTTATCACTAATTTACTATCAGATATCTCAGTCACACCACTTCCTCAAACTCAATCTATCCAAAACCAAACTTATAATTTGTTCTTCCCCGATTTGCTCCTTCCCTTGATCTCTCTGTCAAAATCGATGGCACAACTATAAGTCCATCCCCACATGCCAAGGTTCTAGGTGTAGTCCTGGACTCTGAACTCTTCTTCAAGCAACATGTCCAATCACTGGCCAAATCTTGCCGCCTCAACCTCCGCAACATCTCCAAAATACGCCCCTTTCTAACCAATGACACAACAAAGCTCTTCATTCACTCGTTGGTCATCTCTCGCCTCGACTACTGCAACTCCCTTCTCATTGGCTTACCTCTACATAGTCTATCACCTCTTCAATCCATCATGAATGCTGCTGCCAGACTCATCCACCTTACCAATCGCTCGGTGTCTGCTACTCCTCTCTGTCAATCCCTCCACTGGCTTCCGCTCAGCCAAAGAATTAAATTAAAAATACTAACAACTACGTACAAATCCATCCACAACTCTGCCCCCAGCTACATCACTGACCTAGTCTCCAAATATCAACCTACTCATTCTCTTCGTTCCTCTCAAGACCTCCTGCTCTCTAGCTCCCTCATCACCTCCTCCCATGCTCGCCTCCAGGACTTTTCCAAAGCCTCTCCAATCCTATGGAATGCCCTACCCCAATCTGTCCGCCTATCTCCTACTTTATTAGCTTTTACACGATCCATGAAAACCCTTCTCTTCCGAGAAGCCTACCTCACCCGCACCTAACTGTATTTTCATTTTCTCCATTAGCTCATCCCCCACAGTTATTACCTTTAGTTTCCACTTGGACCCTCCCTTCTAGATTGTAAGCTCTAACGAGCCGGGCCCTCTAGTCCCTCCTGTATTTATTTGTATTGTAAGTGTACTGTCTGCACTCATGTTGTAAAGCGCTGCGCAAACTGTTTGCACTATATAAATCCTGTATAATAATAATAATAATAATAATACGGGGAGGAAACTTCAAGGCCCCTTCATGCACTAAGGACCCCTGGGCAGTTCCTAGAGGTGCCTGTACATTATGACAGCCCTAGCTCTCACTCCAGACACATTTACCTGTTTTCCCGCAGCTCCCAGCCAAGAGTTGCAGTGCCCAGGCGCACACACAGGGGGATTATATGTGGCCCAGACATGGAAGGGGATCAGTGTGGCGTGGCAAGTACAGGGCCGATGCCCTGCATGTCTCTTCGTCCGGCATTCAGCTGCTGGAGGGAGAGACACACAGGGCATTGTTCCTGTACTTACCACGCCACATTGATTCGCTTCCCTGTATGGGCCCCCCCCGTGTGCCCAGGCCCCTACAGGAGGACCGGTGGTCCCTCCTATCAGCGGCCCTGGGCATCGAGAATCGATGGCCTACAAGAGCGCTCACCAGCGCCCTCACAGTTAATTCAGAACGACAAGCTGTCGGCCGCAAAGGCCAATGATAGTTGTAGTTCATTCATTCACAGAAGTTTGTGAAAGCATGACATGGCCGTGTGGGGCGCCACCACATGGCTGTGCTGTTTTCAAATTCTGTGGGTGTGGGAAGAAGAACACTGCAGGAGCTGCAACATGTTACATGTTCCACCCATTGCTGGCCGCAAAGCCAACAGTCCACGTAGTTCATTCATTCCCAGAACTTTGTGAAAGAATGACATGGCCATGTGGGGCTCAAAATTCTGACAGCTGAGATAGGAAGAAGAACCTCTGCCTGCTGTCACAAGGAGGGGGGAGCAGGAGGAATAGGGACAGGAGCTGGAACGTGTTACATGTTCCACCCGTTGCTGGCCGTAAAGCCAACAGTCCATGTCGTTCATTCATTCCCAGAACTTTGTGAAAGAATGACATGGCCATGTGGGGCTCAAAATTCTGACAGCTGAGACAGGAAGAAGAACCTCTGCCTCCTGTCACAAGGAGGGGGGAGCAGGAGGAATAGGGGCAGGAGCTGGAACATGTTACATGTTCCACCCGTTGCTGGCCCGTAAAGCCAACAGTCCATGTCGTTCATTCATTCCCAGAACTTTGTGAAAGAATGACATGGCCATGTGGGGCTCAAAATTCTGACAGCTGAGACAGGAAGAAGAACATCTGCCTCCTGTCACAAGGAGGGGGGAGCAGGAGGAATAGGAGCAGGAGTTGGAACATGTTACATGTTCCACCTGTTGTTGGCCGCAAAGGTCAACCGTACTTGTAGTTCATTTATTCACAGAACTTTGTGAAAGAATGATGTGGCCGTGTAAGCGGAGCCCCACACGGCCATGCTGTTTTAAAATTCTTACAGCGGGAACGGGAAGAGAAACCCCCTCCTCCTGTCACCAGAAGAGGGGGAGCAGGAGAAACAAGGGCAAGAGCTGGAAAATGTTACATGTTCCACCCATTGTTGGCCGCAAAGACCAACATTACTTGTAGTTAATGTATTCGCAGAACTTTGTGAAAGAATGATTTGGCTGTGTGGGCGGTTCTACCCTAAATACAGATGGAACATATAACGTGTTCCAAAGCTGAACGTATCCTTTAAGTTTGGTCTTGGTCTTGGACTAACCCTAGCCTTCTTGTCCGATTTCTGCCTTTCTTTTCAATAGGCTCAGTGCTTCCATGCAAGGCATTAAAGGGAAATTTAAAACAATAAAAAATAAAATAAAAATTTGCGGTATATAAAATATAAGTCACTTCAGAATTTACAGCTAGAGTGTCGGAGAAAAAGACTCTTACTAGTCACTGATGACGTTGTATCTCCCAGTATCTGTATCGGATGTAGTGGTCAGAAGGCAGCTCTTTATAAGCAACACGGCTGTAGAAGGAGTCTTGTCTTCCAAACTTATCCCAACGTACAAAGGTACATGTATGTCTATCCAGCCTCCGGGGTCGTCATAGAGGATGGTGTAATTAGAATCTTGGAAGATGCCCATTCTGACCGCGTAGGATGAAGCTCCACCAAGGGATAGATTACTTTCACTGCAAAACAATGTTCCAATGTTACCACCACTGTAAGAAAGCCCTCCGCCACTGACCACTAATGTATGGGGGGCACTTCTTATTTTGTCACCAATGTAAAGGGGGACTTACCAACTGACCACCAATGAGCGGGGGGGCCCTGCTTCATTAACCACTGATGTACAGTAATGAGCACTTCTCCCACTAACTGCCAATGTAAGGGTGCAATTCTCCCACTGACCACCAATGTAAGGGGGCACTTCTCGACTAGCCATTGAAGTAGGGAGGCCCTTCTCCTACTGACTACCAATGTAAGGGGAATCTTCTTCAGTGTCCTTCAATGTAAGGAGGTCCTTCTCCACTGAGTACCAAATATAAGGGGGGTACGTCTCAACTAATCACCAATGCACAGAGGAATACTGACCTTCTATGTAAGGGACCATTCCAAACAGACCACCTCTTTAAAGGGGGGGGGGGCTTTCTAAATTGACCACCAATGAAGGGAGCACTTCTTCACTGACCACCAATGTAAAGGGGCACTTCTTCACTGACCAACCAGGTAAGGGGGTACTTCTCTACTGTTCAGTGACATAAGGGGGCACTTCTTCACTGACCAACAATGTAAGGGGGTACTTCTCTACTGTTCAGAAACATAAGGGGACATTTCTTCACTGACCAATGATGTAAACCCACCCCCCCCACCCCATCAACAAAATAAGGGGGCATTTCTTTTGGAAGAAGTGTCATTTACTTTTTTTTTCCAAATAAAAAAAAAAAGCCCCTCCCCAGTGTATAGAAGTCTTCCTATTATAGTTAAACATACTTTACCTTACTAGTACACTTGTAGAGAACCAAAGGACATTTTTCATGCTTCTTGGGTAAGTACATGAGATATTTGTTGAAGATGTAAGCAAGGAGAATGCTGATGATAAATATGCCACATTTGTATATGTAAAATAGCTGCTACTTTCCTGAAATAAAAGATAGGAAAACTTATGACTGACTCAATAAAGTAATAAACATATTCTGGAGTGTCTTCTCCAAAGTCTCCTGAGAGGTCAGAGAACATCTTCTATTGGTACCATAATGTCACTAAAATACTTTATATCTGTTATAATTACCTACTTTTTTTTTCTTCTTTTTACTTACCACCAGTTCTGTTCCACAATGACCACTCCTGGGCAGTGTGGTGACGGTAATGTACCGTATATCTCTTATTTCAAAGACCCCGGTGCAGTTATCGTCCTTCAAATGTAATGATGAAGTATTGAATCCCAACAACTCAATGTTGCATTTACTATAAGAAACTGTAATTTGATTCATTCCACATTCAGTACTGATATCTAGGGGGGAAATACACACAAATTAACATATACACACAAAAAAAAGGGTGTAGAACTTCATACCTCTTCATGTTCTTGGGCAATTGACCACTGTGTTAACACCTTCTTGGGTGATTGAATGACAGTGACCTAGTTACCTGTATGTCTATGAATACTGGGGTATGACACTAATGCCACGTACACACGATCAAACTATCCGGCAGACTTGGGTTGCCGGACAGTCCGTTCGTGTGTGGGCTCCGGCGGACATTTTTTTCCCAGTCCGGCAGACTGAGAAAGTAGTTTTGACTCAAAAATTGTCCGCCGGACTGTGAGTCCGGTGGACAATCCGGCCGTGTGCGTGCTAGTCCAACCAACGGCCAGGGTTGTCGGGAAGAGGCCCTTGTTTTTTCGGTGGAGGGCTTCCTCTTTAAGTCCATACCAGGTGACGGGGCCAGCGACGTGTCAATCTCGCCACCGAAGGCAGCGACATTGACCTCCTGTGCTAGTCCCGGATACCTGGAGCCGCGTTCAAAATGAAAGGACTTTCCTCTGTGTGCGGGCAAGTCTGTTCATTTCAAAAGTACGGCAGACTCCACCATAGTCCGGCGGACCTAGTCCGCCGGAAAAGTCCGGTTGTGCGTGGGCAGGTCCACTCGTTCGGAAAGTCCGGTGGACCTCCGCTTCAAAGTTTGGCGGTTTGTCTGCCGGGCTAAGTCCGCCGGACAGTCTGATCATGTGTATACGGCATAAGAATGACGCTAAGTCCAGGTGAATGTGAATACTACTAATTATACCATGGCCTTGTTAGCAGTTTGAAATGGCCAGTTAGGCCGGGAGAGTGGAGATCAATGTCTTTTCTGGTTCTTTGGTCTCTTTAGTGGTTTCTTCTCTGGGTCTGGTTCACTTATCCTGTGGTTTATAAATATAGGACAGTGGTCCAGCATGGAGAGGAGGGAGGGAGAAGGAGAGTTCCCAGAGAGAGGCCCGCAAGATTCCAGAGCCCCATGTCTCATAAGAGTGATACCCATGAGGAACAGAGAAAGGCTATCCACCATCATCAGGATGTAAAGACATCTGAACCTGGAGTTTGTCCTGAAGACACCAGCACTGGAGCATGCTTCTGAAGGATTTACATCAAAATGAGAGTGTCTCGGAAGGCATGTAATTGCATGTGCACTACTTTTGCAGGGCAGCACACAAGCCTGTAGTTAGAGCTAGAGAACCAGGGAAGAATTATGTCTGTGACTGTTGAACTTTGTAATTGCCGTTGTATTTTTCCAAGTAAAGTACTGAAAATTGTAAAAAATACAAAACTTGTGCCAAATATATTAAATAACTATAAAGCTACTCCCCAAATACTGTAGGCAAGCTACTAGACAATGTGAATGTGTCGATAGGGGGTGCTGGAAATTATACTATGTGATTATATATATATATATATATATATATATATATATACACACAGTGGTGTGAAAAAGTGTTTGCCCCCTTCCTCATTTCCTGTTCCTTTGCATGTTTGTCACACTTAAGTGTTTCGGAACATCAAACCAATTTAAACAATAGTCAAGGACAACACAAGTAAACACAAAATGCAATTTGTAAATGAAGGTGTTTATTATTAAAGGTGAAAAAAAATCCAAACCATCATGGCCCTGTGTGAAAAAGTGATTGCCCCCCTTGATAAAACATACTATAACTGTGGTTGTCCACACCTGAGTTCAATTTCTCTAGCCACACCCAGGCCTGATTATTGCCACACCTGTTCACAATCAAGGCATCACTTAAATAGGAGCTGCTTGACACAGTAAGGTCCACCAGAAGATCCTTAAAAGCTACACATCATGCCGAGACCCAAAGAAATTCAGGAACAATTGAGAAAGAAAGTAATTGAGATCTATCAGTCTGGAAAGGGTTATAAAGCCATTTCCAAAGCTTTGGGAATCCAGCGAACCACAGTGAGAGCCATTATCCACAAATGGCGAAGACATGGAACAGTGGTGAACCTTCCCAGGAGTGGCCGGCCGCCCAAAATTACCCCAAGAGCGCAGCGACGACTCATCCAAGAGGTCACAAAAGACCCCACAACAACGTCCAAGGAACTGCAGGCCTCACTTGCCTCAGTTAAGGTCAGCGTTCATGCCTCCACCATCAGGAAAAGACTGGGCAAAAATGGCCTGCATGGCAGAGTTCCAAGGAGAAAACCACTGCTGAGCAAAAAACATCAAAGCTCGTCTCAATTTCTCCACAACACATCTTGATCCCCAAGACTTTTGGGACAACATTCTGTGGACCGATGAGACAAAAGTGGAACTCTTTGGAAGGTGTGTGTCCAAGTATATCTGGCGTAGAAGGAACACTGCATTTCATAAAAAGAACATTATACCAACAGTAAAATATGGTGGTGGTAGTGTGATGGTCTGGGGCTGTTTTGCTGCTTCAGGACCTGGAAGACTTGCCGTGATAAAAGGAACTATGAATTCTGCTGTCTACCAAGAGATCCTGAAGGAGAATGTCCGACCATCTGTTCGTCTACTCAAGCTGAAACCAACTTGGGTTCTGCAGCAGGACAATGATCCTAAACACACCAGCAAGTCCACCACCGAATGGCTGAAGAAAAACAAAATGAAGACTTTGGAGTGGCCTAGCCAAAGTCCTGACCTGAATCCTATTGAGATGTTGTGGTTTGACCTTAAAAAGGCCGTTCATGCTCGAAAACCCTCTAATGTAACTGAATTAGGACAATTCTGCAAAGATGAGTGGGCCAAAATTCCTCCAGGACGCTGTAAAAGCCTCATTGCACGTTATCGCAAATGCTTGGTTGCAGTTGTTGCTGCTAAGGGTGGCCCAACCAGTTATTAGGTTTAGGGGGCAATCACTTTTTCACACAGGGCCATGATGGTTTGGATTTTTTTTCACCTTTAATAATAAACACCTTCATTTACAAATTGCATTTTGTGTTTACTTGTGTTGTCCTTGACTATTGTTTAAATTGGTTTGATGTTCCGAAAAACACTTAAGTGTGACAAACATGCAAAAGAACAGGAAATGAGGAAGGGGGCAAACACTTTTTCACACCACTGTATAAAAAATACAAAACTTGTGCCAAATATATTAAATAACTATAAAGCTACTACCCAAATACTGTAGGCAAGCTACTAGACAATGTGAATGTGTCGATAGGGGGTGCTGGAAATTATACTATGTAATATATATATATATATATATATATATATATATATATATATATATATATATATATATATATATATATATATATATATATATATATATATATATATATATATATATATATACTGCATATGTAATAATGCACGTGCTAAAAAAACTGTTTCAGATCATATATCATGGATAGTGAAATAAGAATTGGTGAAAGTGATAAAAAATGCAAAAAATCGAATGACAAGTCCATAAAAAAAACTGGATGGGAACTTGATGGATCAAACCAGAAATGTGCAAACTAGTCTGATGCTACGTCATCAGGAAGCCTTATGCTTCCCGGTGGCGTAGCATTACGACGCGTACATTGAGGTGTCTTCCGGTCACGTCACTTCCGGGTCTAAGCTTCCGGTTCGTCTCTCAGCATAAATGCAAAGCACGCCGACCTTCTAGCGAAAGCTGAGCGGCGCTCGGCTTCCACCAGCATTCACTGCGGGTTATCCTTAGCGCCGGGAACAGCCACCACCCAGTGTAAGCCGGCATTTGTTATGTTTTAGTATTTAAAAAAAAAATAAAACAATATTATGCTATTGGTCCTCCTCTTGTCTTCTATCCCCCATGACTGACCGTGTTGGAGAGGAGAGCATAGTCCAAAAGTTCCAGAACCCATCCAAAGTCTACTTGTTCCAGTACTCCAATCTAGCGATCCCAGACCTTCTTTTTAGTTAAAGTGGAAGTAAACCCCCCCCCCCGTCGTTTTCAGCCAAGGAAGCTGCCATCTTTGCCTCTGTTTAATCTTCAACTGCTACGGTGCTGCACATGTGATCCGTTATGACACCAGCCATTGGATGGTTTGATAGTTTGGCTGAGAGCACAGCCAATGTGCAGTTAGCATTCCCGGCATGCCTTTTTTTTTAACTGTTTAAATCTATGGGTTTACTTCCACTTTAAAGAGGAAATGGAAATCTGTTGAGCAGGTTTTTCATTAGAGCACATTGGGTGTGATTTGGATTTTCTGTGAAGTGGTGAAGGACTGTCTGCACACTTCTGGTTTGATCCATCAAGATGAATGATGCAGCCTTAACAGTCCACTTTACTGGCGATACCCGCACTCCATCATTTGGAGGGGAATCCTCAGACTTTGGCTTTATAGGTAAATGTAATGGTCCGGCATCCATAATCTTTTTTTTTTTTTTTTTCCTGTACAGCGTATCTAGTAGACGTTGGATCTACTTTGTAATGTTGAAGACATTTTGCGACTCATCCAAGTTGATTCCTTAGCTAAAGGACATCGCTTGAATGAGTAGTGAAACCTCTTCAACAGCATAAGTCCAGTTAAAAATGACCACAACTAGCTAGTGAGCAGAGCTTTAGCTTGTGCTTTCTGAAATGTTAGGGAGGTGTGGTCCTAGGAGGGGCTGCAGTGTGCTTTGTCATCAGTGTTCACCTTCCGCTTTCCTGCTGAATTCATGGAGCATGGTTGGGTTCCCTTTGATAGGGATCTCAAGTTCTAGAGGGAAGAGATTTTCATCCAGACTTGGAGTGGTCACATGTCTACTATTAGCTACCGGTTTGTTAATTGCCACTAAGAAAATTTGGAATGATATGGAAGCACATTTACATCTCCTTACCTTCAGGCATGGCATAACCAAAGACAGTGGTGTAATTTAATGATGGAGTGCAATAACATCCTGATACTCCATTAACAATCCTGCACTCTTCATCGGGAAAACATTGACTGTTTGCCGAGCTGACGTTGGATTCTAGGTAGAAACGAAATTTTACAAATCAGGAATTCATGAAGTGCATTACTTTCTACATGGCCCACTTGACAATGTGTCCAATGTCCAACACCCACCCCCATGTCCTATGGAGGTTGAGGGTTGAGAAAATAGATCTTTCTAATATTGGGATTGCTTTAAGGCCCCGTTCAGACCTAAGCATTTTTCTTCTTGAACCTTGTAGCTTTAATACACGCAAACAAAATCCCATTCATTTCATAGGCCCTTGTTCACATCTGAGTAGACATGTGCGCCGTCAATAAATTTGTTTTGTTTCGTTCTGTTTCGTATTAAAATTAATTCGTATTTCTACTAAAATTTGGCAACCTTGGGTGGACCATTTCCTACCGAAGGACTTTGATACGCGCCTTATGGCTCCTTAACCTAAAATGATTAGTGATTCGGGGCCTGTGGTTCCCCTGGGCCTGCCGACCATACTTTTTCTTCTCCCCCTCCTTCCCTTTACTCTATCACAACCCTTCCCTTTCTCCTTATGACCCTATCTCTCTCTTTTCTCTCCTCTCTTTTCCTATTTCCACATCTTTTTCTTACTTTCTTTTCTATGTTGGGTAAAATACCTTGAGCAACACTGTCTCTCTTCGCTATTACCCTGAGCAGGGATTGTTGATATGAAAATGAATGTCTACGGGCTTTTTTCCCTACCAACATTAGTTGGCCTATTCTTGTCTGGCCCCCCCCCCCCCTTCCATTGTTTTGATTCTTTCTTACCCTATGCGTGTAGGAACCAAGGGACAATCTTGAGTCTGTACCGATTTATCCACTTTTACAATGCTTAGGTAACAGCGTATCTGATTATCCTTCGTTACTATTCCTGTTGTAAACTGTTCTGTCTATTGTACCCTGTCTGACTCTTCAATAAAAAATTTGAAAAGAAAATTAATTAGTATTTTGTAATTCGTGTCCGAAATTCAATTTGGATTTGTACGAAATACTAATTTTTGTTAGGTTCGTAAACTTTTCGTAACAATTACGAATGTTCGTTATGATGAATTTATCATTATGAGGGGCTCCCACCATCCCCTGTGCTGTGCTGACTTCCTGGGTTTTTAACTTTTAAGTTTGTTAACTTTTCTTAACAATTACGAAAGTTCGTTATGATGAATTTATCATTATGAGGGGTTCCCACCATCCCCTGTGCTGTGCTGACTTCCTGGGTTTTTAACTTTTAGGTTCGTTAACTTTTCGTAACGATTAGGAATGTTCGTTATGATGAATTTATCATTATGAGGGGCTCCCACCATCCCCGTGCTGTGCTGACTTCCTGGGTTTTTAACTTTTAAGTTTGTTAACTTTTCTTAACAATTACGAAAGTTCGTTATGATGAATTTATCATTATGAGGGGTTCCCACCATCCCCTGTGCTGTGCTGACTTCCTGGGTTTTTAACTTTTAGGTTCATAAACTTTTCGTAACAATTAGGAATGTTCGTTATGATGAATTTATCATTATGAGGGGCTCCCACCATCCCCTGTGCTGTGCTGACTTCCTGGGGTTTTTAACTTTTAGGTTCATAAACTTTTCGTAACAATTAGGAATGTTCGTTATGATGAATTTATCATTATGAGGGGCTCCCACCATCCCCTGTGCTGTGCTGACTTCCTAGGTTTTTAACTTTTAGGTTTGTTAACTTTTCGTAACAATTAGAAATGTTCGTTATGATGAATTTATCATTATGAGGGGCTCCCACCATCCCCTGTGCTGTGCTGACTTCCTGGGGTTTTTAACTTTTAGGTTTGTTAACTTTTCGTAACAATTACGAATGTTCGTTATGATGAATTTCAATTTATCACCAGTCACGTTTCCGTTGTAATGGAATTTGGATCCGAAATTCGTAAACGAAATTTCGTATTTCGTGCAGAATTAGGAAGCATAGCAATTCGTATTTCGGATCCACCTGAATGTACGAATTTACGGAAATTCGTACGAATTTTCGATTTGTACAAAACTAATCGCACATGTCTACATCTGAGTGTTTGGTTGCCTGTAGCAAAATGTAGAGGAGTAACTAGAACCTTCAGGGAAGAAACCATGAGGGGCTGCCCTGGCCTCCAACCAGGGCCCTTCCCACTGATCTCGGGGGATCTTTATTCCCATCTTGAGACCCTTTATTACGGTCCCGCAGGAGGCCACTTTCCTGCCGTCTTGGGCCCCCACAGTGGTGGAGGGCCAGAGCTCAGTCGCAATTACGACCTGTGCAACCCTGGTAGTTTTGCCACTGGTGTCAGTATTTATTTTATTTTTGCATTTTTATTTTTTTTTTTACCATTTTATTCCATTTATTTAGTTTTTACAATTTTATTATATATATATATATATATATATATATATATATATATATATTTATTTTAGGACCCCAGTTGGGGGGGGGGGCTTTGCTGAAATATCAGGGGTCTAAACAGACCTTTGATATCTCACTTTTGAGACAGAGAAATGGACTGAGGACAGCCTCAGCTGCACAGAATGAATAAACAAGCAGGATTAGCCCGGTACAGAGCTTCCTGTTCATTTATAAACTGAAGCATAGTAAACCGATACCGGGGACGATCACTGACTATTTATGAAGAGTAAGGAAGTGGCCGGTAATTGACACTTTTACCAGCCAATTCCCTGCTCTCCATCCTGACAGATTTTCTCGGGGGAGGGGTGAGGGGGGCCAGGAAAGCACACAGGGGTTTAGGGCAGCAGGTCAGGGGTAGGGAGGCAGCAGGCGTGGCATGTAGAGGAACCAGTGCCCTCCATCTCCCTCCTGAAGCCGCTGAATATCTGCGGGAGGGAGAGAAGGAGACGCAGGCACTCAGCAGCTGCATGGAGGGATCAGTTCCTCTACATGCCACTGTCCCTGCCGCCCTCCTATCCAGGTGTATGCAAAAAAAGAGAGAGTTTGGGACTTTAAATGAGGTGTGTACACCAATGGCCGGTGCAGTGAACACAATCTTAGTATGAATACATAAACGAGAAGTGATTTTTTTTTCACGAAACGCGTAGAGCACATTGTGTGTCAATCCCTCTAGTGTAGTATCATGTACACAATGTATGTATTTTACTGTGTAATTTTGCTGCATCACTGCTATGGTATGCTATGGAGCAACTGTTACATTATGGTACAACATGGTTTTATATATTGTTATACAATCCATTAAAGATTGTTTTAAAGTGTATTTATATTGTTTATGTATTCATATTAAGATCGTGCTCACTGCAACGACCATTGGTGTACACGCCTCATTTAAAGTCCCAAACTCTCTCTTTTTTTTGCAAATATACAGGGACGGAGGCACATGTCTATGTGGGCCTCATTTAAGATCCCAAACCTGTTCTATATCCATCCAGGTGTCCGGGCCCCCCTGGAGCATGAGGACGGGCTGCAACGGCAATCCCTGTGACACCTGTACGTATGCCCCTGAACATGCTTGTCGCTCAAAAAAAAGTGAATGTGTTTCTTTTAGGCATAGTGGGGGCAGTTTGACCCCATAGACTTCAATGGGGGAAAAAAAATGCTCACTTTGGGCATTTTACAAGTGTTTTGTAGCAAGTTTTTTGGCAAAAAAAAAAAAAACAGCTCCCCATCTCCAATCCTCCTCCCCAAGTGACTTTAATTGGCTAAAATAAAACTACCTGAAGGTTGAATACATTTGTAAAATACTTGTAATGCGCTTCTGAAACTCATAATATGCTTGCAAAACTCTTAAAAACACCTGAAAATCGCTCTGCTCAGGTGTAAACGGGGCTTTGAGAACTTCCTTGCAGACCGCAGACGTTTAGGCGTCCTTAAAGCGGTAGTAAAGTCATTTTTTTTTTACTTTTACCTACAGGTAAGCCTATAATAAGGCCTATAAGAAGGCTTACCTGTAGATAAAAAGAATATCTCCTAAACCTGTACGGCTTAGGCGATATTCCCCTTGCAATGAGCTGCTGCAGTGCATACTAGCTCATTATGCCTTTTCCTTTACAGGTTACATAGTTACATAGTAGGTGAGGTTGAAAAAAGACACAAGTCCATCAAGTCCAACCTGTGTGTGTGATTATATGTCAGTATTACATTGTATATCTCTGTATGTTGCGGTCGTTCAGGTGATTATCTAATAGTTTCTTGAAACTATCAATTCCCCTCGCTGAGACCCCCACCTGTGGAAGGGAATTCCACATCCTTATCGCTCTTACAGTAAAGAACCCTCTACATAGTTTAAGGTTAAACCTCTTTTCTTCTAATTTTAATGAGTGGCCACGAGTCTTGTTAAACTCCGTTTTGCAAAAAAAGTTTTATCCCTATTGTGGGGTCACCAGTCCAGTGTTTGTATATTGTGGGGTCACCAGTCTGGTATTTATATATTGTGGGGTCACCAGTCCGTTATTTGTATATTGTGGGGTCACCAGTCCGGTATTTATATATTGCGGGGTCACCAGTCCGGTATTTATATATTGCGGGGTCACCAGTCCGGTATTTATATATTGTGGGGTCACCAGTCCAGTATTTGTATATTGTGGGGTCACCAGTCCGGTATTTATATATTGTGGGGTCACCAGTCCGGTATTTATATATTGTGGGGTCACCAGTCCGGTATTTATATATTGTGGGGTCACCAGTCCGGTATTTATATAATGAAATCATATCCCCTCTCAGGCGTCTCTTCTCCAGAGAGAATAAGTTCAGAGCTCACAACCTTTCCTCATAACTAATATCCTCCAGACCCTTTATTAGCTTTGTTGCCCTTCTTTGTAGTCGCTCCATTTCCAGTACATCCTTCCTGAGGACTGGTGCCCAGAACTGGACAGTATACTCCAGGTGCGGCCGGACCAGAGTCTTGTAGAGTGGAGAATTATCGTTTTATCTCTGGAGTTGATCCCTTTTTAATGCCAATATTCTGTTTGCTTTGTTAGCAGCAGCTTGGCATTGCTGAGCCCATCATCTACTAGGACCCCCAGGTCCTCCTCCATCCTAGATCCCCCCAGAGGTTCCCCTCCCCCCAGTCTATAGATTGCATTCAGATTTTTGCCACCCAAATGCATTATTTTACATTTTTCTATATTTATCCTCATTTGCCATGTAGTTGCTCCTCCCCCCATTAATTTGTTCAGATCTTTTTGCAAGGTTTCCACATCCTGCGGAGAAGTTATTGCCCTGCTTAGCTTAGTATCATCCACAAATACAGAGATTGAGCTGTTTCCCCCATCCCCATCCTCCATGTCATCTATGTACAAATTAAATAGGATTGGTCCCAGCACAGAACCCTGGGGGACCCCACTACCCACCCCGACCATTCCGAGTACTCCCCATTTATCACCACCCTCTGAACTCGCCCTTGTAGCCAGTTTTCAATCCATGTACTCACCCTATGGTCCATGCCAACGGACCTTATTTTGTACAGTAAACGTTTATGGGAACTGTGTCAAATTCTTTTGCAGAATACAGATACACCACATCTACTGGCCTTCCTTTATCTAGATACACCACGTCTACTGGCCTTCCTTTATCTAGATACACCACGTCTACGGGCCTTCCTTTATCTAGATACACCCCGTCTATGGGCCTTCCTTTATCTAGATACACCCCGTCTATGGGCCTTCCTTTATCTAGATACACCACGTCTACGGGCCTTCCTTTATCTAGATACACCACGTCTACTGGCCTTCCTTTATCTAGATACACCACGTCTACAGGCCTTCCTTTATCTAGATACACCACGTTTACGGACCTTCCTTTATCTAGATACACCACGTCTATGGGCCTTCCTTTATCTAGATACACCAAGTCTACAGGCCTTCCTTTATCTAGATACACCACGTCTACGGGCCTTCCTTTATCTAGATACACCAAGTCTACGGGCCTTCCTTTATCTAGATGGCCGCTCACCTCCTCATAGAGCAGGGATATGCAATTAGCAGACCTCCAGCTGTTGCAGAACTACAAGTCCCATGGGGCATAGCAAGACTCTGACAGCCACAAGCACGACACCCAGAGGCAGAGGCATGATGGGACTTGTAGTTTTGCAACAGCTGGAGGTCCTCTAATTGCATATCCCTGTCATAGAAGGTTAGTAGATTGGTTTGGCAAGAACAATTCTTCATGAATCCATACTGATTACTGCTAATGATACCATTCTTATTACTAAAATCTTGTATATAGTCCCTTATCGTCCTCTCCAAGAGTTTACATACTATTGATGTTAGGCTAACTGGTCTGTAATTCCCAGGGATGTATTTTGGGCCCTTTTTAAATATTGGTGCTACATTGGCTTTTCTCCAATCAGCTGGTACCATTCCAGTCAGTAGACTGTCAGTAAAAATTAGGAACAATGGTCTGGCAATGGTCTAGTTCCCTAAGTACCCTTGGGTGCAAGCCATCTGGTCCCGGTGATTTATTAATGTTAAGTTTCACAAGTCCAATTTTAATTCTGTCCTCTGTTAACCATGGAGGTGCTTCCTGTGATGTGTCATGAGGATAAACACTGCAGTTTTGGTTACTGAAGCCCCCCGATTCCCTCGTGAAGACCAAGGAGAAGAGTATATTCAATACTTTCACCATCTCCCCATCCTTTGTAACCAAATGTCCTTCCTCATTCTTTATGGGGCCAATATGTTCTGTCTTCCCTTTTTTATTGTTTATATACTTAAAGAAATTATTGGGATTTTTTTTGCTCTCCTCCGCTATGTGTCTTTCATGTTCTATCTTAGCCATCCTTATGGTACCCTTACATTTCTTGTTGCATTCTTTATAAAGTCTGAATGCTGATGATGATCCCTCAACCTTGTATTTTGTGAAGGCCTTCTCCTTTGCTTTTATATGCATTTTTACATTGGGGTTAAGCCATCCAGGACTTTTGTTCGCTCTTTTAAATTTATTACCCAATGGGATGCATTGGCTAATGCCCTTATTTAATATGCTCTTAAAGCAAACCCATCTCTCCTCCGCGTTCTTTGTTCCTAAGATTTTATCCCAATTTATGCCTTCTAGCAAGGTTCGTAGTTTAGGGAAGTTGGCTCTTTTGAAATTCAGTGTCTTTGTATTCCCCTTATGTTTCCTATTTGTATGATTTATACGGAAGCCAATTGACCTGTGTAGAAAAAAAAAAAGTCAGCGGGTTAACCACCGCTTTAACTGAGTTAGGAGCACAGGAAGTGATGTCACTTCCTCTAAGTCTCAGGAGTCTTGTTTTTTTGGTGGTTGAAAGCCTCTCTTGCTTACCTCTGGCTGAACAGCTGGTATTTGTGACTGCTGTCGTATAAGGGGACCCCGTAGTAGGAGTTTCCATGGTAAGGAATGTAGAGTTAATATGTGCCGCAGAAGTAAATCCAGATGTAACATTTTGGATGTCCGTAGTGGTATACAAAGTCGTAAAAGTTGTAGGAAGCGCTGTCCTTAAAGCTGTTGTAGGAGTTGTTGTAGTGGTGTTTACCTGATCCTCTGAAACAATATTGGGATTTCTGTTAGTTTCACAATTCATCTTTTGATTTTTTTTGTTGAGTTATTGCTTATCTAATTCATATGTTTTTCAGGGTTTGATGATACATAAATGTTGATATCTATTGCTTAACAAGAAAACAGAACCATATACTCACCTCAATCCTACAGCATCGTTGTGATGCAGAGGTTGTCCCACATTGGTCATAAGCCGGCAAATTGACCAATCCCTTTTTTTCCCTCAAGCAAAAATAAAATAAATAAATATGACCAATAGGTGGCGGTAACGAGGCAGGAATCACACTTAATAAAAAAAGCATGGAGATTATTTTGTCCGGATTGTGCGAGGAAAGGTCCACACCAGATGCGGTGGGACTGCATTTGGGCAGCTATTCCAGCACAGTCCCACTGCATGGACAAGACAAATTGCCTTGTTTCCTTTGTGTCTGGTTAACACCACTGCATTGGGGGGGGGGGGCATACCTCCCAACATTTTAAAGCGGGAATCTGCCAGGAGTACCGCCGTTTTTTTTTTTTAAAAGCCAGCAGCTACAAATACTGCAGCTGCTGACTTTTAAAATAAGGACACTTACCCGCCCAGCGCGCCCGCGATGTTGGCACCCAAAGTCGATCTCTCGGTCGTCTCTCGGGTGCTGCCGCCGCCGCCATCTTGGGTATGGGAATCAGGAAGTGGAGCCTTTCGGGTTCATTTCCCGGTTCCCTACTGCGCATGCACGAGTCGCGCTGCGCAATAAGAATGGTCCCCACTGTCTCTGGGATCCGTGTGTTTTCCGGCAGGCCGCGGGGGACCTTCGGAAAGGGGCGTAGATTCTGCGGAAAGGGGCGTACCTTTCTGCAGAATCTACGCCGGAAGTGGGTGCAGATACCTGTACTGTACAGGTACCTGCATCCCCCTCCCCTTTGAAAGGTGCCAATTGTGGCGCCGGAGGGGGGGGAGGGTTCCGATGAGCGGAAGGTCCACTTTAGGGTGGACCTCCGCCTTAAGAGAGGAATGAGGGACACCTACTAACAAACATATATAGGCATAGGACACACCCCCTGTCACACCCCCTTAAAGGAGAATTAACCCCCAAAAAACTAAATCTAGAAGGGCGTTTTTTTTTAGCACTATTATTCCTTTATATTGGCTTTTAAAATGTACAAATGCAGCAATTTAGAATTTGGATGAAATGTTAAGCTCTGGAAAACACTTTTTGAAAGATAAAAAAGTGCATTTTATGTACAATTATATAGATCAGACCAAAATGAGGGACGAATGAGGAGGAAAGAGGGACAGAGGGACATTGCTCCAAATCAGGGACAGTCCCTTCAAATCAGGGACAATTGGGAGCTATGGGGTGATGAAAAAAAAAAAAATGCCGAAAAGAAAAGTAATGTTTTTCAGCACAGTGCAGGGCGTTCCCCCAGATGAACTGGACCATGTAAGAAGAAAGAGAAAGTATGAGAGGAAAGGAAATAGCAGTGCGGACCCCCATCTGCCCCAACGAGCTTCCAAGTATATTTAAGAGGTAACACCTGTCATTCCAGGGGTCCCATGTTTTCCCAAATAGGGAAATTGTATCCTGCACTATAGCAGAGAGGTGGTCATTGATCCTAAACCAAGAGATGTTGGCCTTTAGAAGGTCAAATAGTATCTTAGGGGATTTTGTACCACCTCCTCCACCCTGTAGAGTGTAAGCTCCACAGGCAGGTCCCTCCTATTCCTTCTGTGTTGAACTTTATTGCAATCACAGTGTCTCCCTTTATATTGCAAAGTGCTGCACAAACTTGTGGCACTGTATAAATCATTTATAACAGTAATAATAAAAAAAATAAAAAATACCTGGAATTCAGCTTTAATTCTTATGTTGCGTACACACCGGGTACACACAATCTGACTTTCCGCCAACAAAACCATGGATTTTTGTTTGAAGGTCGTTGGCTCAAACTTGTCTTGCATACACACGGTCACACAAATGTTGGCCAACAATTCCGAACGCGGTGACGTACAAGACGTACGACAAGCTGAGAAAAAGGAAGTTCAATAGCCAGTGCGGCTCCTTCTGCTTGATTCCGCGCCACGCGTGAATTTTTGTGCGATGGACTTGTGTACACACGATCAGACTTTCCGACAAAAATTTGGCTGAAAATTTGAGAACCCGCTAAAGGCCCGTACACACGATCAGACTTTTTGACAACAAACATGCAAATTAGCTGTTTTAAGGCAACATCCGACCGTGTGTACGCTCCATCGGACAAACTTTTTTGGTTTTCATCGGAATTTTGTTGGCTGTGCGAACAGACAAACTTTCTGGCAACAAAAGTCCGATGGAGCAAAGTCTGATCGTGTGTACAGAAAACCATCGGACTTTTGTACAAAGTACAAACAGGCATGCTCAGAACCAATGCAAAAGATCAGACAACAATACAGAAGTTGACCAAAGGTGGCGGTAAAGAGCAGAAAAACCCACGTGATTTGGTGAAAGTCGGCTGAAAAAGTCCTGCTGTGTGTATGCAATACAAGTTCACGGCTGACGCCCTTTGTACAAAAATCCAAGGGAAAGTTTGTACAAAGTCCTATCGTGTGTATGAGGCTTAATAATAAAAAAAAATAAAAAAATACCTGGAATTCAGCTTTAATTCTTAAGCCTCATACACACGATCGGACTTTGTACAAACTTTCCCCGTGGATTTTTGTACAAAGGGCGTTGGCCGTGAACTTGTATTGCATACACACGGCAGGACTTTTTCAGCCGACCTTCACCAAATCACGTGGGTTTTTTCTGCTCTTTACCGCCACCTTTGGTCAACTTCTGTATTGTTGTCTGATCTTTTGCATTGGTTCTGAGCATGCCTGTTTGTACTTTGTACAAAAGTCCAATGGTTTTCTGTACACACGATCAGACTTTGCTCCATCTGACTTTTGTTGCCAGAAAGTTTGTCCGTTCGCACAGCCAACAAAAGTCTGATGAAAACCAAAAAAGTTTGTCCGATGGAGCGTACACACAGTCGGATGTTGCTCCAAAACAGCTAATTTGCATGTTTGTTGTCAAAAAGTCCAATCGTGTGTATGGGGCCTTAATGCTGCGTACACACCGCGTACACACAATCGGACTTTCCGCCAACAAAGCCATGGATTTTTGTCTGAAGGTCGTTGGCTCAAACTTGTCTTGCGTACACACGGTCACACAAATGTTGGCCAACAATTTCCGAACGCGGTGACGTACAAGACGTACGGACGAGCCGAGAAAAAAAGAAGTTCAATAGCTAGTGCGGCTCCTTCTGCTTGATTCCGTGCCACGCGTGAACTTTTGTGTGATGGACTTGTGTACACGCGATCAGACTTTCCGACAAAAATTTGGCTGAAAATTTGAGAACCTGCTAAAGGCCCCGTACACACGATCAGACTTTTTGACAACAAACATGCAAATTAGCTGTTTTGGAGCAACATCCGACCGTGTGTACGCTCCATCGGACAAACTTTTTTGGTTTTCATCTGACTTTTGTTGGCTGTGCGAACAGACAAACTTTCTGGCAACGAAAGTCCGATGGAGCAAAGTCTGATCGTGTGTACAGAAAACCATCGGACTTTTGTACAAAGTACAAACAGGCATGCTCAGAACCAATGCAAAAGATCAGACAACAATACAGAAGTTGACCAAAGGTGGCGGTAAAGAGCAGAAAAACCCACGTGATTTGGTGAAAGTTGGCTGAAAAAGTCCTGCTGTGTGTATGCAATACAAGTTCACGGCTGACGCCCTTTGTACAAAAATCCAAGGGAAAGTTTGTACAAAGTCCGATCGTGTGTATGAGGCTTAAGAAACATTTGTTGGAGGAAAGTCCGACAGCAAATGTTGGATGGCGCATACACCTGGTCGGACTTTCCAACAGCAAGCTCACGTCCAACATTTCCCGTCGGAAAATCCGACCGTGTGTACGCGGCATTATAGTGATCACTAAAGCTAGAAAATCATTATTTATTGAATAAGGCACACTGTTACTGAGTGAATACTTACCTGTACAATAGCCATACCAGCATTGTGGTGTACTCTGTATTTTATACACATAAAAGCCTTTGGGACACATCTTCACCGAAATGGGCCTTGACCACCTACAGCACGCAATCCAGTTGGCACAGGCCGTAAGATTGGCGATTCCTTCTTCGATGGTTGGATGTAAGCCATTCAGCCACATAGGCGCATGAACTCCGCAGCTGTATAACGGGACACAGTACTCGGGGATCCGCAGATTTTGTTCTCCTTGAAACCGATACCAGCCATACATGCCAAGGTCACAACGAGCCCAATCAAAGTTATAAAAGTAGTCAGTATAATTATGTATGTTGGAAGTACTGCGCCAGAGGTCATTAAGTACGGTGTGGTTGGAGCAAGGGTCAGTACAGGAATTTGATCCAAGTTCATAGTATTTGGAAGGACAAGAACAGGCATAAGACCCGTATCCATTGGTACACGCGGCTAGTGGAAGACACTTATTCAGAGCGCTGTCGGCACACTCATCGATGTCAACACAGCCAGACTCTTCCTTATACTTGAAACCATTGTTACATTTACAGGTGTAAGATCCGATGGTGTTCACACAGGTTCCACCACCATAAAAACCACAATTGTTGGTGTAACGATCCTGGCATTCATCAATGTCCTCACAATACGTTCCATTTCCTGCAAATCCCACTTTACACGTGCACTGCTGGTCCCCACCAAACTCTCCACATGTTGCGTTCGGGTCGCAGTCAGAATCTGAACAGTTTCCTAAAATAAAAAGTAAATATATTAGTGAGAGATTATAGTTAGAAATATATGGTAGACCATAGACTAAATTCACAATGCTAACATCAGGGAATTTCTTGGAAGATGGGCTCAATTTCAATGCTAACACCACGGGATAAGGACCCCTAGTTTTTTCATCTCAGACCAATGAGATTTGAAACCTACATTAAGATGGTTAACCACTTTCAGACCGGACCATTTTGCTGGTCAATGACCAGAGGTCTTTTTACAATTTGGCACTGCGCTGCTTTAACTGGTAATTGCGCGGTCATGCAATGTTGTACCCAAACAAAATTTGCGTCCTTTTCTTCCCACAAATAGAGCTTTCTTTTGATGGTATTTGATTGCCTCTGCGATTTTTATTTTTTGCGATATAAACGTAAAAAGACCGCAAATTTTGAAAAAAAATGATATTTTCTACTTTTTGTTATTAGAAAAATCCAATAAACTCAATTTTAGTCATACATTTAGGCCAAAATGTATTCAGCCACATGTCTTTGGTAAAAAAAAAGTCAATAACTGTATATTTATTGGTTTGCGCAAAAGTTGTCACATCTACAAACTAAGGTACGTTTTCTGGAATTTACGCAGCATTTAGTTTACGACTGCCTATCTCATTTCTTGAGGTGCTAAAATGGCAGGGCAGTACAAAACCCCCCCAAATGACCCCATTTTGGAAAGTAGACACCCTAAGGAAATTGATAAGTGGCATGTTGAGCCCATTGAATATTTTTTTTTTTTTGCCTCAAGCGATTGAATAATGACAAAAAAATATATATATTTTTTTTTTTTACACAAAGTTGTCACTAAATGATATATTGCTCACACATGCTATGGGTATATGTGAAATGACACCCCAAAATAAATTCTGCTGCTTCTCCTGAGTACGGGGATACCACATATGTGGTACTTTTTGGGAGCCTAGCCGCGTACGGGGCCCGAAAACCAAGCACCGCCTTCAGGCTTTCTAAGGGCGTAAATTTTTGATTTCACTTCTCACTACCTATTACAGTTTTGAAGGCCATAAAATGCCAAGATGGCACAAAACCCCCACAAATGACCCCATTTTAGAAAGTAGACACCCAAAGCTATTTGCTGAGAGGCATGTTGAGTCCATGGAATATTTTATATTTTGCCACAAGTTGCGGGAAAATTACAAACTTTTTTTTTTTTTCACAAAGTTGTCACTAAATGATATATTGCTCACGCATGCCATGGGCATATGTGAAATTACACCCCAAAATAAATTCTGCTGCTTCTCCTGAGTACGGGGATACCACATATGTGGGATTTTTTGGGAGCCTAGCCGCGTACGGGGCCCCGAAAGCCAAGCACCGCCTTCAGGCTTTCTAAGGGAGTTACAGTTTTGAAGGCCATAAAATGCCAAGATGACACAAACCCCCCCCCCCCCCCAAATGACCCCATTTTGGAAAGTAGACACCCCTAAATTTAGGGGTACACTAGTGAGACTAGGTAATAAATGGCGGGTGCCCTGAAACTATAAAAAAATAACTAACCAACCAGCGTCACCTGTAAGGCCGCGTACACACGCGCGGACTGTTGGCCCAACTTTGTCCGTCCAACAGTTTGAGCGAACAGTCCGCTCAAACTTAGCATGGACGGACATGGCCACACACGACGGACGAACAGTTTGCTGAAACCGTGCGCGATGACGTGAACGGCACGTACGACGGGACGAAAAATACGACGTCCTATACACTGCAATGCAACCTTCCGACGTGGAAATCCTTTCTGAGCATGCGCGAGACTTAGTTGGCCGAACAAGCCTACACACGAGCGAACAGTCCGCTGAAACCTTGTTTCAGCGGACAGTTTTTCGGAATTTCCGTAAGACCTTGTTCGGCCAACTGTCCGCTGAAACTGTCCGCTGAAGCCCCACACACGAGCGGACTGTCCGCCCAAACACTGTTCAGCGGACAAGGTTGGGCGAACAGTCCGCGCGTGTGTACGCGGCCTAACAGTTATATGGTGATCACTGGTGAAAGGGTTAACTAGGGGGCAATCAGGGTGCTTTATGCGATAGTATATGGGGGTCCCTGGCGCTATAAAAAGCTGCGGCGAACCTAATTACCTACCTGCCTAACTAGCGTCACCTGTGACACTAATACAGCGATCAGAAAAACGATCGCTTATTAGGCTGGGTTCACACTGGAGCGATGCGGGAACGCCACAAATCCGCGGCGGGTTCCCGCATCGCATGCCTCCCGGCGGCAGTTCACACTGCCCTATGCGAACTGCTGGGAGTGTCAGTGAAATGTTAATGACACCCCCAGATCAGTTTGCATATCGCAGTGCGATCTGCAAACTCGGATCGCATGGTGTGAACACCCATGCGATCCGATTCTGCTGCGGACCAAAAAAAGGGTCCCGTGCGAGTTTGCGGCGGGTGCGACGCAAATTCAGCCATACTATCTGTATGGCTGAACTCAAATCACACAGAGATCGGATGTGATTTGCACTGCAGTGCGGTGCGAATCACATCCGTTCTCATAAACCGCTGCAATGTGAACCCAGCCTTAGTGACACTGGCGACGGGGGGTGATCACGGGGTTAAACCTTTATTGGGGGGGTTAGGGGGGTACATTAGAACTAAAGGGGGCTAACCCTAACTGCCCTAACAGTTATTACAGTCACAAATGACACCAATGCAAAAAAAAAAAAAAAAAAAAAAGACATTGGTGTCACTGTGACTGGGGGGCAGGGGTAATTGGGGGGTGATCGGGGGGGTGTGAGTGTGCCTGGCATGTTCTACTGTGTAGTGACGTGTTGGTGCAACTCACCGATCCGCTCTCCTCGGTGTCGGAACGAAAAATACCGACACGGAGGAGAGAATACATCACTTCCTCTCCTGTGTTTACATTACAGGAGAGGAAGTGATGTCACGAAGGATTTCTATTCGTCGGGAGCGATCGCGAGGGGGTGGCCATGAATGAATGGCCGCCCCCTCGTCCGGGATCGCTCCCGAACGAATACCGACCGCCGCAGGCACTGGGCGGGGGCCCGATCGGGCCCCCGACCCGCGGGAAGGCAGGGACGTACATGTACGCCAATATGCCTGCCCGTGCCATTCTGTCGACGTACATCGTCGTGCGGCGGTCGGGAAGTGGTTAAATAAAGATCCTTATCCTTGTGTTCACATTTTTTTTAAATTTAACCTTATGTAAAGGAAGTTTTTATCAAGGCCAGGGGGGTCTCCAAACTTTCTAAGCAAGTTTACTGTCCTTCAAGCTTGAGGAGGGCCACTTCAACAGGAACGTGTGCGTTGGGCTAAGTACGCTTAGTAGGTGGAATGGTGCCCCATCATTGGTTTCAGTTGGTGTAAGCCCCTGTACACACGGTCTGAGATTTCGACAACCAAATCCGTCGGATTTTGCCCGTCGGATCTTGTCCGAAACTGTTGCATACACAGGGTCCGACTAAGTTGTCAAAAAATCCGATCTTTCAGAACGTGATGACGTAATTTCGTTACGATGGGACTACGTTCAGGCTAGTAGCCAATAGCTTTTATGTAGGAATTTGATCTGAGCATGCGTGGCACTTGGTCCGATCAAAATGCTCTACACATGATCGGAGTATGTCCGATCGAACCAGTTGGTCGGAAAATATTTCCAACAAGTTGGAAAATTGGGTCCGACGGATATACCGATGGAAACATTCCGATGCAGACCACACACAGTCGGATTATCCGACAACACGGTCCGATAGGACACATTCCAACGGATTCTCCGATTGTGTGTACAAAGCTTAATAGTGCCCCAAGGGCCGGATAAAGGAAAACAAAGGGCCATATCTGGCCCTTAGGCCACAGTTTGGAGAACACTGATCTAGGCAAAGGTATAGCTACTACGGCTCAACTGGAACACATTGAAGTCCCTTGACCACTCATCTATTTGACTTTGTCAGTTGAGTGTTGGAAACATACCCCAGCATCAGTATATCTACAAGGGCATCTCAGTCCCATTGTATCCAATCACCATAGTCTCCTGAAATGTGTTAAGACAAATGTTGATCATTCAAGAACATAATGGAGATCTGAACAATTGCCAAAACAGCATTTTCAAGATGCACATAATCCAACCCAATGGTGGAAAGCCTGACATGTTGTCAAATTGTTGGTAGTATATCATGCCCCACAGTAATCTCCAGCAACCAATCAACAAGCAGAAATCATGTGCTGTACCTCTAGCAACTAATCAGTGAGCTGTAATGTGTGCTGTACCTTTGGAAACCAGTCAGTGAGCGGTAATGATACACTGTAACCACTGGCAACCAATCGCAATAGTTGCCTGATCTGATTCAGTAAACTGAATTTGAGTCTAGCTGCTATTTATTGTATGTCTCAGAGCAGGTGGAGAGTGAAACTGCATGGGGGGGGGAGGGGGGCCCCCAAGAAAAGTTTTGCCCGGGGTCCAATCAATATTAAAGACGGCCCTGGTCATGATGACCGGCGGCCTCAAGTGATCGTGGGCACGAGAGGCAGAACACAGGAGTGTGTGTGTAAACATACAAATCCCTGTTCTGTTCTGTGAGGAGTGACCGATTGTGAGTTCCTAATAGCTAGGGACCACGATCTGTCATTTCCTCTAGGTCAGTCCCCTCCCCCTACAGTTAGAAACACACACAGGGAACACAGTTAACCCCTTGATCGCCCCCTAGTGTTAACTACTTCCCCGCCAGTGACATTTTTACAGTAATTAATGCATTTTTATAGCACTGATAAAATGTGTCAAAATTGTCCCATGTGTCCGCCATAATGTTGCAATCCCGATAAAAATCGCAGCTCGCCGCCATTACTAGTAAACAAAATAATATTAATAAAAATGTTATAAATCTATCCCCTATATTGTAGACGTTATAACTTTTATGCAAACCAATCAATATACACTTATTGCAATTTTTTTCCCCAAAAATATGTGAAAGAATACGTATCGGCCTAAACTGAGAAAAAATTAGCTTTTAAAAAAAAAAAAGAACGGGATATTTATTATATTATATATTATATTATTTTCAAAATTGTTGCTTTTTTTTTGTTTATAGCGCAAAAAATAAAACACGCAAAGGTGATCAAATACCACCAAAAGAAAGCTCTATTTGTGAGAAAATAAAGACGTCAATTTTGTTTGGGTGCAGCGCCGCACGACCGCGCAATTGTCAGTTAAAGCGGCGCAGTGCCGAATCGCAAAAAAATGGCCTGGTCCTTTAGCTGCACAATCTTCCGGGGCTGAACTGGTTAAACTGCGCAGAGGGTTCTTTACTGTAAGAGGGGCAAGGGTGTGGAATTCCCTTCCACAGGCGGTGGTCTGAGTGGGGGGGGGGCATGATTTCAAGAAACTATTAGATAAGCAACCTGAACGACCACAACATACAGGATATACAATGTAATACTGACATATAATCACACAACATACAGGATATACAATGTAATACTGACATATAATCACACAACATACATGATATACAATGTAATACTGACATATAATCACACAACATACATGATATACAATGTAATACTGACATATAATCACACACATAGGTTGGACTTGATGGACTTGTGTCTTTTTTCAACCTCAGCTACTATGTAACTATATAAATGGTGTTCGTACCACACATGTGAGGTATCGCAACGAACATCAGAGCAAGAGCAATAATTTTAGTGCTAGACCTCCTCTGTATCTCTAAACTGGTGACCTGTAAAGACGTTTAAGTTTTAGTATAGCACTGTGTCATGTTAGGTATCTATTTACTCGGTGTAACATCAGCTTTTATATTTTACCCCCCAAAAAAATGGTGTTAGAACATTTAATAAAATTTATACTTTTTCCTAAAAATGTGGATTTTAAAAATTACAGCGCAAATATCTCGTGACATAAAAAAATTGACAGAATCGCCATTTTATTACCCAATTTATTTATTTTTTATTATATTTTGGGGGGGTTATAAGTAATTTTCTAGCTAAAAAAAATGCCATTTTTTTACATGTATGACAAATGTCAGAATTGGTATAGAGGTAAAGCTATTAATAAGAACATGCATACATGTAACAGAATCACAATGCATTCATCTGCCTTACCTGATGTGTTGAGCCCTGCAAAAGATGTGAGAATAAGAGAATTAGTATTTCTAAATCATCTGTCTATTGTAAATCTTAATTCTACAATGTACATCGAATGAGGTGACGGTATATCGACAGTGTTCTCGTTTGGACACTGCACACAGAATCATGTAGGCCCTTTGCCCACATGATTCTGCTGGATCAGTGGTTGGCATCGCATCTTTGCAAGGATCCTGGCTTTAAACTGGTTGTAAACCCTTACAACACACTTAGATTAAGGCTTACCTGTAGGTCCAAGAAATATCTCCTAAACCTACACGGTTTAGGAGATATTTGCCGAAAGACAGGCACTGCTGTCTATGGCGCATGCGCCGTAGACAGCGGCACGCAGGCGCACTGAGCGCGGCATCGTCAACGACGAAGATGCCGCGCGTGTCGGCTCCCGTGGACGTCATCGCGGCTTCGTCGAATGACAGCGGCGGAGCAGCAAGACCCCCACCGAGAAGATGGATGCGCCGGACTACAGGGGACAGCGGTGACTTCGCTGGCTCCTGTGTCAGGTAAGTGACACATAATGGACTACTATGCGATGCGATGTGATGCGATGCATAGTAGTCCATTATGCTTTACCTTTGCAGGGAATGAAAGAGGAAGTAAACTCATCAGGGTTTACTTCCTCTTTAAACCAGCTAAGATCCTCAATGTAGGGAACTTGTATGTTCAGACTACGATGGTTTCCTTCCACTAGCAAACAAAAGCACCCAGTTCTGTGATTGTGAATGGGAACATTTCCGGACTCAGTTCAGATAACATAGATTGTCCCGAGTGCTGTGGCACAATAGTTATGCCGAGTACACACGATCGGAAATTATGGTCGGAAAAAGCTCTGATGGTTTTCTCGATGGAATTCCACTCAAGCTGTCTTGCCTACACGCGGTCACACCAAATTCCGACCGTCAGGAACGCGAGACGTACAACACTACGGCGAATCGAGAAAAAAAATTAAGTTCAACGCTTCCGAGCATGCCTCAAATTGTTTCCGAGCATGCGTAGGAATTGCAACAGGCGATCGGAAAAATTGAGAACATGCTCTTAATACCCACCTCAAAACTGAAACGTCATGACGTACCGGTCTTTATGAGAAACAAATAACCTTATTACAAGGGATTTTCTGCCACAGATATTTCTTCATGTCTTGTATATAGTTCAATGTGACAGATGTTGACTTTCATACATTTCTAACAATATAGTTTGTTTGTTACGAAGAATGGTACTTTGAGGCACAAAATTGGTTCTAATGAGCGACTCTAATAAAATTCCAGCAATGGTTAACAATGACAAATGGGCAACCTCCACCCCTGTCACAGCATGATCCCATAGGAGTGGCTGGGGGAGGAGATGATGTATGAAGTATGATGTAACATGCACTATGACCTTGTGTTCCAGTTACGTTTGTCCACTGTATACTGCAATGTACCTTGATGCTTACTCTTAAACCTTACACTTCGATGTAAACATATTACATAAATACCTAATAAAAAATATTGAAATCAGAGAACATGCTCTCAAATTTTTGCTGGTGGGAATTCGTCCAGCTAAATTCCAATGGAGCATACACACGGTCGCATTTTCCGATGAAAAGCTCTCATCGGTCTTTTGCTGGCCCGAAATTGCGATCGTGTGTACACAGCGTTAGACTTCTTATAGCTTCTCAACCACTTTAGATCAAAAATAATCGAAACAGATTTATAATGGCGGCTCTTCTTCCATAGTGGTGGTACCAGTAGCTGCTCTGAGAATGGGGAGGATAAGGTCTTTCAGTATAAAAGTAGCGGATGGCTTTTTGAGAATGAAGACCAGGAACCAGACTGTTCTGTTTCTGGAGGCTCCTGGAGGTCGTTTGGCAATTTTAGCCATTTCAGACCTGTAAAATTGGTGGCCTCAACCCAGTTCCTATCCAAACAAAGCTCAGTCTTCACCCGTTATACAACAGCACAAACACATATTACACATTTATTGGCTAGATCATATCAGTTCAGATAGGTGGTCACTGTGGGAAATTAGTAGGTTTCTGAGTTTGGAAACATCCAACCAAAATCGACAAATGTAGACCTAAGGCCCCTTTCACACAACTGTTCTGATCAGGTCGGCCTGTCCGTTTTTCCGGTGCACCTGATTGAATATGGTTCTTTGGACCAGTGGGTATGAGCAAACTTGTGTCTGTTTACACCCGTCTACCTCCAATCTGATCTGCTAAAAACAAATGGAAGGGGATCCATCCTCCTCCGCGTAGGTGGATCAGAGGTGGCCGCTCATACAGTAAACCAAAGTGGTCTCGATCCATTTGTGCTCTGCATAAACTAAGGGGACATGGACATGTCATCTGCCCACTCTCCTCTGATCAGCAGGGGAACAGTGGACAGATACCCCGCTGATCAAAATGGAGCCTGCCCATGCAAAAGGGGCCTAATGCCCCGTACACACGATCGGACTTTCCGACAACAAAACCATGGAATTTTGTTCGAAGGTTGTTGGCTCCAACTTGTCTTGCATACACACGGTCACACAAATGTTGGGTAATAATTACGAATGTAGTGACGTGCAAGGCGTGCGGCGAACCGATAAAAAGGAAGTTCAATAGTCATGTGACATGGGGCGTGGCCTGGACTCCGCGGAGATGGCGGTGTGAGTCCTGAGCTCTGGCACGCAGCGGAGAAATATTAGCGGCTCACGACGACTAGAGGCGCCAAAATTCTCCTCCATACCTGCGGATTGACTTCTCGACCCCCCACCGGTATCATGTCCAGGAAACGGCAAGCCGCACACCGGCCGAAAAAGCTGACGGACTACTATGCACAGCCGGCGCTGCTTCATGGACAAGATGGTGCCGGCTCCTCTCCGGCACACAGGACAGATCACAGAATGCAACAGGGACTAACTCCAGCAGCGTACAGGCAGACCCTGGATCTGGAGGATTCCTTACAACCCCCTTCTCCTCTGCAAAGAAGCCCTGCTAAATCCCGCAGCAGGCTAGATGACACAGGGACACAGCAGTGTGAGGTAAGATCCAATGCAGACACCAGAGAGCTCGCTGACTCTATTGTCTCATTTCCCACGCTGAATCAACCAGTGTTAGACACTACACTCAAAGACAGCCTCCTCTCACTTAGGAGAACCATACATACAGGTATGAAGGCTTGCATGAGAAATGCAAGCCATCATATCCAGCTGCTGTCAGTCAAATCCAGTGACACGGGAGCTGGGGGGGCCGAGTCCTGCTGTCTGTGTCAATGGATGCAGCATCGGGACTCGGGAGAGCGCCCGCACAGGTTCCCCCATGGAAAGCAGCTCTCTGTGGGGGCACTCGCTAAAGAGGAGGAGCCAAGAGCACCGACGAGTCACCCCAGAAGAAGAGGATCGTGGGCCGCTCTGTGTGAGTGGTAAGTAAACATGTTTTTTGTTTTTGTTATTTAAAAATAATTGAGCCTTTACAATCCCTTTTTAACTTGTGGCTCAGCTGTCGGGGGGAGGGCCAGTAACACTGCAACCCAAGTACCTGTTTTTACTGTCCCCCAGCTGGCTGTTTAAATGAGGCCTTAAAGAGTGATACATGTGGAAGAGGTGAGGTTTTGTTACAATATATAAACTGATAGAACTTACCAGTAAAGCCCAATATCTGAACAGTAAGTGATCCGTTCCCCCAAGCATTTAGAATCCAGGTTCCCGCAGCCGGACTTTTCACTAAACGGGAACTTATGAAGACGTGATCATAGACGTTGAAATTATAATGGAGGATATTGGGATTTTCCTCTAATGTCAATGTATTTCCTAAGGAGAGAGTATAAATAATAATTTATTCACACAAATAATATATCAACTGATAAAAACTTACTGGCATGATACCCAAAATTTACTGGCACAGCCATTTACAAAAGCTACAAACAAGTGCAACTAGCAATGTGATTTAAGGTAGATATTAAAGCGGGAGTCCGCCGGGAGTCCGCCATTTTTTTTTTTTTTTTAAAAGCCAGCAGCTACAAATACTGCAGCTGCTGACTTTTAAAATAAGGACACTTACCCGCCCAGCGCGCCCGCGATGTCGGCACCCGAAGCCGATCTCTCGATCGTCTCTCGGGTGCTGCCGCCGCCATCTTGGGTATGGGAATCAGGAAGTGGAGCTTCATTTCCCGGTTCCCTACTGCGCATGCGTGAGTCGCGCTGCGCAATAAGGATGGTCCCCGCTGTCTCTGGGATCCGTGTGTTTCCCAGCAGACAGAGGGGGACCTTCGTAAAGGGGCGTAGATTCTGCGGAAAGGGGCGTATATTCTGCAGATATCTTTGCCGGAAGTGGGTGCAGATACCTGTACTGTACAGGTACCTGCACCCCCCCCCCCCTGAAAGGTGCCAATTGTGGCGCCGGAGGGGGGGAGGGTTCCAATGAGCGGAAGCTCCACTTTAGGGTGGAGCTCCGCTTTAAGGTAAAAACTGTAAGACATTAGATTGGGCGGCACACACACACATGAAATCGACTCTCCCAGTGACAGCAGGACAGATCACCGACACGATGCGTCCCCTCCTGAGACACAGTGACCGTCTCTCTCCATGCCAGGTGGTCACTCCAGGGAGTACTACTTGAGGATGGAGCTGAATCCCTCGACAGGTAAGTATCCTTTTATTAAGAGCCATTAGCTACAGTATTTGTAGCTGCTGAGTTTTTTTTTTTTTTTTTTTTATTGTGGGGTGAAGATCCTCTTTAATCTTAGCCAGTGGGCTCTCTGAATGGTTTTTCCCCTATCAATGCATTATATGAACTTTAAGTGGTTGTAAACTCTTCCATATGCCTTGGTGTCAGGTCACTTGTCTTTTATCAAAACTTGTCAGAACTAGCAGAGGAAGGAGGCAGCAGACAGAAATGACACGTAGTGCTTTGGATTGGGATAAGTACATGCTATAGAGGGATATACTTTCTTCATATTTCATGTCTGAGGTTTACAACCATTTTAAGCTGGCCAACAAATTGATATGATTTTTTTTTCTGTAAATCTACAATAACACTCTTACCATTCGGGTCGGTGAAATTAATAGTGAATTTGTCATCTCTTGTGATCAGTAAATATGATAAGGACGTTGTGATATCGAACACTTCAGTGTATTTGTCAACAACATTCAATTTTATGCCCAGGATCATCACAGATGAATTCAGAGGTTTCGTTAAAAGTAGTTCCATTGCGTGCAATAATTGCTAAATATAAGAGAAAGAGCACAGATTAAATGTTGTTAAATGTGACTAGAGGTTAGCGTTTAGCATAATTAACAACAGTCCAATGACTGACGAGTTAAATTCAGTGGGTTGGGTCAGGGAAACTTTTAGGGGTCTATCCGTCAATAATACTACCTTGCTTCATCAATTAATTCAGTGCGAATGGAGAAAAATCAAATGTTATCTGCAGATTGAGAATGTGTGAGCCCTTGTACACACGGGTCGGATAATCTGTCGGATTGCGTCTTATCGGACCGTGTCGTCGGATAATCTGACTGTGTGTGTGGTCTCCATCGGACTGATTCCGTCGGAATCTCTGTCCGACCCAATTTTTCAACATGTTGGAAATATTTCCCGACCAACTGGGCCGGATGGACCTAATCCGATCATGTGTAGAGCATTTTCATCGGACCAAGTGCCACGCATGCTCAGATCAAATTCCTAAATCAAAGCTATTGGCTACTAGCCTGAACGTAGTCCCATCGTAACGAAATCACGTCATCACGTTCTGAATGATCGGATTTTTCGACAACTTAGTCCGACCGTGTGTATGCAACAGTTTCAGACAAGATCCAACGGACAAAATCCGACAGGCAAAATCCGACGGATTTGGCTGTGGAAATCTCCGACCGTGTGTACAGGGGCTGAGCCCTTGTACACACGGTCGGACATTCCGACAACCAAATCCATCGGATTTTGTCCGAAACTGTTCCATACACACGGTCGGACAAAGTTGGCGGAAAATCCGATCATTCAGAACGTGATGACCTTATTTCGTTTCGACGGGACTACGTTCAGGCTAGTAGCCAATAGCTTTGGTCTAGGATTTTAATCTGAGCATGCGTGGCACTTTGTCCGATCGGAATTCTCTACACATGATCGGAGTATGTCCGATCGGATCATGTTGTCGGAAAATTTTACCGACAAGTTGGAAACTCCGACGGAAACAGTCCGATGCAGACCACACACAGTCGGAATATCCGACAAAACGCTCCGATCGGACACATTCCGTTGGAATCTCAGACCGTGTGTACAAGGGCTGAATGGTGGGAAATATAATTTGATGGCACTGAGGAGTATACCTATTTCCTATCTAGTGACCACATTGCATTATAAATGGTTTGGTATGGATTTTGGGGAGACCACAACCAATTTTTTTTTTTTTTTTTTTGCATGAGGTCCACCTTAAAATCCATGCCAGACCTCTAGCATGGTTAAGGGTCTGCAATGGATTTGCAGGAGGAACCCATTAATATTTCTTTTAGGAGGATCTCCCTTAACATCCATATCAGACCCTCATCAAGGATAAGGGTCTGATATAGATGATGGGAATCTCCAGCCACTTTGTTTAAACAACAGAGTTAAAGTGGTTGTAAACCCTTACAAACCACTTTGACCTACAGGTAAGCCTAGATTAAGGCTTACCTATAGGTCCAAGAAATATCTCCCAAACCTATACGGTTTAGGCCCCTGTACACACGGTCGGAGATTTCCACAACCAAATCCGTTGGAATTTGTCCGTCAGATTTAGTCTGACGGATTGTGTCCGAAACTGTTGCATACACACGGTCGGACTAAGTTGTCGAAAAATCCGATCTTTCAGAACGTGATGACGTAATTTCGTAAAGGTGGGACTAGATTCAGGCTAGTAGCCAATAGCTTTGATGTAGGAATTTGATCTGAGCATGCGTGGCACTTGGTCCGATCAAAATTCTCTACACATGATCGGATTAGGTCCGTCCGGCCCAGTTGGTCGGAAAATATTTCCAACATGTTGGAAAATTGGGTCCGACGGAGATTCGGACGGAATCAGTCCGATGCATACCACACACAGTCGGATTATCTGACGACACGGTCCGATAAGACTCATTCCGACAGATTCTCCGACCATGTGTACGCGGCATAGAAGATATTTGCCCGAAGATGGGCACCGCTGTCTGCGGCGCATGCGCCGTAGACAGCTGCGCGCAGGCGCACTGAGCGGTGGCATCCTCGATAACGAAGATGCCGCGCAATGCCGCACGTCTCGGCTCCCGTGCGCATGCGCGGGAGTGACGCCATCGCGGCTTCGCCGAAAGACAGCGGCGGAGCTCCGCGAAGAAGATGGATGCGGCGGACTACAGGGGACAGCGGTGACTTCGCTGGCTCCTGTGTCAGGTATGTGACACATAATGGACTACTATGCGATGCGATGTGATGCATAGTAGTCCATTATGCTTTGCCTTTGCAGGGAATGAAAGAGGAAGTAAACTCATCAGGGTTTACTTCCTCTTTAAAGGCTAAGGTCACCTTCTGAAAAAGAAATATAAATACACATTTTTTTGCAGGTGAAACAATATTTTTTTAAGGAGCCTGCAGAGAAGATGGCAGGTGCAATGCCAGGCTCCTGGAGACTCTCCGGATAACTGTCTGCTGGTACCTCCAATATTGGCAGGTAAGTTGCCTGAGAGCAGGAAGATCAATGAACTACATTGACTACATTGATTACATGAGCTCACTAGCACCCTCCTAGTTCATTGAGAACTTCAAGCTGGCAGCCGCAATGACTGACGGTATTTGTACTCTATTGATTATAATTCACACTGGGCAGCTTATACAAAGAAAGCAAGAATCCCACCATTCAGAAACTTTGATCCAACATAACCACTCATGGGAATCTTTCCACCAAGTAGTACGCAACAACAGCCCTGAAGGAGGGGGGAGGCTATTCTCCCGAAAAGCACATGTTGCTAATTTTTATTAAAGACCCACGAACCATATTTTATAAGTCAAACCTCTCTGGAAATAAAAATAGGAAATGGCTGCACCTCACATGGGTGGGCTCCAAGTAAAGTTTATTGGACTATGAAAATATCCAAAATGACACCAGAGGACACCAGCAGTGGTCAAGGTAGATGCATTTCACACAACAGAAATGTGCTTAATCATTACTTATTATATTATCATTAATGATTAAGCACATTTCTGTTGTGTGGAATGCATCTACCTTGAGCACTGCTGGTGTCCTCTGGTGTCATTTTGGATATTTTAATCTTCCTATGCACTTTACTTGGAGCCCATGTGAGGTGCAGCCATTTCTTATTTTGACAATTTACCAGGGAGGCGAGCCTGGGCTAGCGCTCAGGTGTGTGTGTCCCAGTGGGCGTATCAGTTACAGTGGTGAGTTATTTTCATTTTAAATTTCTCTTGATGCTGGGCGCTACTTTCTTTTTTATCTAAGTGTACATGCTGAAACGTCATTAAGTCACACAGAAAAGGCAATAGCCCAATCCCCGAGAGGGCCCATCATCACCATCCATCACTGAGCACTATCCACCGGAAGACATTTCTTCCTTCTGCCCACACAAGTACCCGCTCAGGACCAGTGACCTATCCAGTCAGTCCAACACAAGCTCTATTAATTTACAGTACACTGTAAATGATTGATGTTGCTGTCTGGGCAGAGCCATGCATGACCATGCTGTTTTCAAATTATGATAGCAGGTGTGGGCAGAGGATAATGGGGGGGGGGGGGGGGGGGGGTCAGGGGAAGAGGGGATACAGGTCCACTACAAGGGAGTATGTCCAAGTTGAGATCTAAGTTTTCTATTAGGCTCGTGCAATTCGTTTCTTAACTAATCGAAATTTGGCCGAATTTTGCATCTTTCGGACATTCGGATGCATCCGAATGTCCGAATAAAAAAAATAACGAATTACAACGAATACGAAAGAAATATAACAAATTAATTCGAAATGATTCGGTAATTCTTAAAGGTTTAATGAAAGAAAAGGTCAGCTCAAAGAAAATCTTATAGTCCAATCAGCTAATTAATTTTGTGCCGGAGGATGGATTACTGGCAAAGTGCTTTTCTGAGAACTGAGTGAGAAGGGTGTTGTACTGTATTGGAGCGGAGGAGAAGAGACGTTGTCATTGTGTGTATTAAAAGATTCAATAAACAAACGACTTTCCAAACTACGAATCGTTATCACGAATGTCTATACATACATAAATAGCGAATTTTAACAAATGAATTCGACACTCTACGAATAATAACGAATTATCCGAAAACGTATTAAAGTAACATAACGAATATAACAGAACGAAATGACGTATTATACGAATGACAACGAACCGAAACTAAATGAAATTTTCCGTTGTGCACAAGTCTATTTTCTATAAGAGTGCAGAATGGAAATCTGTTGGCATCAAGAGTACTCGGACTTCACCATTATACATTTACCAATACAAATTCTTACCTGTTCGTAATAGGAATCATTCACTACAGTGGTTCTTGTAAAACTAATTGATGAAATGTTATTGAATATTTCCTCCTGTGTGGCATTCATGGTACAATATCCTGGGTACAGCAGGAAGTAAACCTGGATAAGAATAGGTAATATGTTTAGCTATGGATCAGAGATACATAGACGATATATAAATTTACATGGAAGACTCCTACTTGGGACTTCTTATCCTCCAGCAATGTGTAAACCTCAGACAGGAGCTGAGTGTCATTGTAATCAGTCATGGAACCAGAAGTGAATACGGCAATCATGGACTCAGCGGGGGAAATCTCCAGAGCTCTCCTCAGCCCATACAGGAGGGACTGATTGCATTCAAGCAGATGTTGATCGATCTGACCATCCCCATAGTTTGCTTTTATGCTTTGCAGAAAATAGCTTTGCTCGGTAGTGAGGGTTTCATTTGTTTCTGAGCAGAAAGCAGATAGATTAAGTTAGGTTATCAGATATAAATCATCTAATTAGCAATCTATAAATCTAAAGCTGGATTCTGGGAATTTGATAAATGTCTACCCTTTACGTTCCGCTCTGCTTGTGTATTTTAGGGTGCAGGGATAAGGTGTGTTACTTACACTATTCCTCACTCCAGCAACATTTTCTTCTGCCTGAAGCTTCAGGCAGTAAGTGGAAGTGAGGGGTTCCGTTGGCATCATCACGTACAGTACAGGTTTTTTTTTTACCTGAATTGTACAATAGGAGGAACGCTTGAAACTGTAGACTAAAGAACTTAGAGAGAAAGTTTTGTGGGGCCAGTCACACATCTGGATGGACTCTACTGGATTGAGAAGTAAGATAATATGTTTAGTTTACACTTGCAGTTGGAGGGCAGTAAAAAATGTTTAAGCAGAGTTTTTACTGCCCCCCCCCCACCACTCTCCCTAAGCTACAGGGGCAGCCATATAAGGGTATATACATGCTGAATTCACAATGCTTTGTAAAAATGACCGCTGCTGTTGAATTCAGTTTTCAGTACCATCTGTGGAATGCAACCAATACAAGTGAATGGGACCATACTTCAACTGCCCAGCAATCATGTACAATGGTGGTGCAGGCTTCTAGGGTTTAAAACAGGTGGGGAGGAGGCAACGTAACACATCCTCACCAACATTAAAACACCCTCTTTGAAAACTACAGACAAACACAAGGATAAGCAAGCCCTTACACTTTATACACGTGCCCTCAGAGCATTTAACCATTGCAGTGTGGGAGAAGCCACTACAGGGGTGTATTTTGCCCAATTCCTGTAGTTTAGCTTTATATAATACAAAATAAAATAAAGGCACTGAACCCTTAATGTTCTATATCAGCCTTTCCCAAACTTTTAAAAACAGAGGAGCCCTTAAAACAGTGGCAGCTGGTGCTCAAAAGTTTTGGGGGGGCGCAAACAAACTGAAAAATACTGAAACACCCCCATCAATTGCAGCCTCACTGTGCCCATCGTATGCAGCCACTTGTGCCCATCAAATGCAGCCATTTGTGCCCATCAAATGCAACCATTTGTGCCCATCAAACGCAGCAACTTGTGCCCACCAAACACAGCCAATGTGCCCATCAAACATAGCCACTGTGTCCATAAAACGCAGCCACTTGTACCCATCACACACAGCCACTTGTGCCCATCATATGCAGCCATCTGTGCCCATCAAATGTTAACACCTGTGCCCATCATATGCGTCCACTTGCCCATCAAACGCAGCCACTGTGCCCGTCATATGCAGCCACTTGTGCCCATCATATGCAGCCACTGTGCCCATTAAATGCAGCCACTGTGCCCATCATATGCAGCCACTGTGCCCATCATATGCAGCCACTGTGCCCATCATATGCAGCCACTGTGCCCATCATATGCAGCCACTGTGCCCATCATATGCAGCCACTTGTGCCCATCAAATGCAGCCACCTGTGCCCAAATGCCACCACCTGCCAAATCAAATGCAGCAATTTGTGCCTATCAAATGCAGCCACTTGTCCATCAAATGCAGCCACCTGTGCCCACCAAATGCAGCCACTGTGCCCACTCTGGCTGCATCCCCCCCTCATGTGGAAAGCGGCCCTGACACCCTTTCATGCCCAAGGGGGGGGGGGGGTCCAGAGCCACGATCCATGCCTTCAGGGGAGATGGGGGGCATGCAGCCGAGTGGACTTACCTCTCAAAGCTCCAGCGAGAGTCTCCTCGCTCCTCTTCCTAAGCACCAGGCATCCAATAGGGTGGCCTAGCGCTTTGGCCCATCAGGAAGCAGGGCTGACGCCCTGCCTCCTGATTGGCAGGGAGGAAAGTTAGTGTGAAAATAGCAAAAAGTTAATTTGCTATTGTCACACAATTGGGTGGGTCAGGGCGCACTCTCTGCACCCCGATCCCACCCTATTTTGAAGCTTAGTAGAGCCTCAGGGTCTAATCAGGTGCTTCAAAATGTACCACCCCGCCAATGGAATCCCTGTGTCCGGCATCCTGAAAGGGGCTGGGCGCATGGATGGGGGCCACCACTGCCTTAAAAGAACTTTCCAGTCTCAGTGGAAATCCTGCTAAAAATTCCTATATCTACAACTCATGATACATTGCTATGATGGTCAGTGGGAAGAATGCTCCTTACGGCTTTGGACATTGGTAAGAATTACTCTTTACAGGTAGCTAAAAATATGAATGGCGTCAATGGGAACTTATCTGAGAGGCAGAAATTGCTCATTGCTCAAGGAACTCTTCGAAACCTCTGGAGGCACCCAAGGCTTTCCACGGAACCCTGGTTAAGAAACTCTGCTCTATATGGATGTGCTTAGTACAAATTAACATTGAAGTACTATACTAAGTGCCGGTTCACACAGGGGCGACTCAGATCCGACTTCAAGTCACCCCAAGTCACCTCAGGTCGCACAACATGTAGAAATCAATGTAAGTGAATGAGAGCCGTCTTAATGCACACTACTGAAGTCGCTCCGACTTCAGAAAAGGTTCCTGTACTACTTCAATCCGACTTGTAGGCGACTGGTACCCATTGATTTCAATGGAGGTCGCCTCCAAGTCGGATCTCCGTCTATACAGAGGCGACTCTCAGAGAATTATCAGCTCTCAAAAGGAGTTCCCCCCCTGAGAGCTCATTCTCTGATTGGCCACGGCAAGTCGCCTGGCCTGGGGCGACTTAAAGTAGTGTTGTAAGTCACGCCAAGTCACGCCAAGTCAAGTCAAGTCGTGTTGCCCCTGTGTGAACCGAGCCTGAGACAATACGGGATAGTTATCTCTGACATTCACGGAAGATGTCCAAATACATAGACAAAGAAAAGATCGACGGGGGAAACAATTGTTCACTGGCACAGATTCTCCTTTAAAACCAAAATCTCAGAGCAAACCAATAAGTAACCGATTATAGAAGTGACTTTCTATTTACCTGCATAGTCTAGTTTTATTGCGGTATATTGTCGGGTAACACAGGGAAATCTTGAAGCCAATTCATTCAGAACACTTTCCAGGTTGGATGAGAAACCCAAAGAGGTGAGATGTGTATCTGTTAGTAGAGTAAAGGAAGTCCCCTCTGAAAGAGAAATTATTTACGTAAAAATAGTCTCTGATGATCACATTGCATAAAGCTTATTCATCATTGATGTGGACCACATGGTGGACCCCATCATAAGGTGCCGTATCTTACCTAGCGCCTTTACCACTTGCCTACCAAGGTCGGTTTTTAAAAGTCTATTGCTGTTGTGAGCTTGGTATTGATGTTTCCACCCCCCCCCCCCCCCCACGCTCAGCACAATGTGATTGAGGGAGCCCCTTGACTATATTGGATTATGGCATTAGGATGACCATTACACAATCTCCTCTGCAATTAATGAACCTGGAAATGACAAGGACTTCACCATTTCCAGCTTTAAGCCCTTGTACACACGGTCGGAGATTTCGACAACCAAATCCGTCGGATTTTGTCCGTCGGATTTTGTCCGTCGGATTTTGTCTGTCAGATTTTGTCCGTCGGATCTTGTCCGAAAACTGTTGCATACACACGGGTCGGACTAAGTTGTTGAAAAATCCGATCTTTCAGAACGTGATGACGTAATTTCGTTACGACGGGACTACGTTCAGGCTAGTAGCCAATAGCTTTGATGTAGGAATTTGATCTGAGCATGCGTGGCACTTTGTCCGATCAAAATTCTCTACACATGATCGGAGTATGTCCGATCGAACCAGTTAGTCGGGAAATATTTCCAACATGTTGGAAAATTGGGTCCGACGGAATCAGTCCGATGCAGACCACACATACAGTCGGATTATTCGACGACGTGGTCCGATAAGACACATTCCGACAGATTCTCCGACCGTGTGTACAAGGGCTAAGAGGGACTAAGTTGTTGAAAAATCCGATCTTTCAGAACGTGATGACGTTATTTCATTACGATGGGACTAGATTCAGGCTAGTAGCCAATAGCTTTGGTGTAGGAATTTGATCTGAGCATGCGTGGCACTTGGTCCGATTAAAATTCTCTACACATGATCGGAGTATGTCCGATCGAACCAGTTGGTCGGAAAATATTTCCAAAAAAGTTGGAAAATTGGGTCAGATGGATATTCCGAAGGAATCAGTCCGATGCAGACCACACACAGTCGGATTATCCAATGACACGGTCCGATAGGACACATTCCGACGGATTCTCCGACCGTGTGTACAAGGGCTTAGAGCTGTCATTGCCCTGGGTCGCTTTTTCTTGAATAGGACTACAACCCACTGTCGGTAGTTCTTAAGCCCCGTACACACGAGCGGACTTTTCAACATCCAAAGTCCGACGGACTGAGTCCATCAGACTATTCGATCGTGTGTGGGCTGCAACGGACTTTTGACTCGCCAAAGTCCGAAGGACTTTAGAATATGGAACATGCTTCAAATTTTTCCGAAGGAACTCCGCCGGACCCGGTCCCTTCGAAAAATTCACTCGTGTGTATGCTATTCCAACGGACTAAAACCGACGCTAGGGCAGCTATTGGCTACTGGCTATGAACTTCCTTATTCGAGTCCAGTCGTACGTCATCACGTTCCAATCCGTCGGAGTTTAGTGTGATTGTGTGTGGCCAAGTCCGCTCAGCCGAAAAGTCCGTCAGAACTCCGTCGGAATTCCAGCAGAACTCCGACGGAACTCCTTCGGAAGTCTGTCAGACATAAGTCCTCTCGTGTGTACGGGGCTTTAGCCATCTCCATATTGTTCTCAACTCCTTACCATAGTCTTGACATTTGTATTGTCTGACACTTCCCCCCCTCATTTCACCACATACCCCCCAACTCCTCCCTTTCCTCCAAACCCCTTCACACCCCATTAAACCAGACCAGACTGTGTTTGGAGTAAAGGGCCAAAGGCCTTGATTTATTAACCAAAATATGTATAAATATAAAAATATAAACTTTCAATAAATAACTTTTAATAACTTGTAAACTTTTCCTTTAACACTGGAACATGGGTCATTAGCATATCCACAACCTTACTGGTCACTGCACCATATATTTGACCTCTTGACCTCCAGACGGCCTCCCCTGTCTCGGGATGCAGTGACCTACCCCTTTTCTCCTCCGGTTACCCCCTTGCAGAGCTGGACTGGGAAAGAAATTTGGCCTTGGACTTCATCCAGACCGGCCCACTTACATTTTGAGTGTCCCATCAGCGCCCCCTTACATCAGAGTGTCCCATCACCAGCCCCCTTACATCAGAGTGTCCCATCAGCGCCCCTTACATCAGAGTGTCCCATCAGCGCCCCTTACATCAGAGTGTCCCATCACCAGCCCCCTTACATCAGAGTGTCCCATCAGCACCCCTTACATCAGAGTGTCCCATCACCAGCCCCCTTACATCAGAGTGTCCCATCAGCACCCCTTACATCAGAGTGTCCCATCAGCACCCCTTACATCAGAGTGTCCCATCAGCACCCCTTACATCAGAGTGTCCCATCAGCGCCCCTTACATCAGAGTGTCCCATCACCAGCCCCCTTACATCAGAGTGTCCCATCAGCACCCCTTACATCAGAGTGTCCCATCAGCACCCCTTACATCAGAGTGTCCCATCACCAGCCCCCTTACATCAGAGTGTCCCATCAGCGCCCCTTACATCAGAGTGTCCCATCAGCACCCCTTACATCAGAGTGTCCCATCACCAGCCCCCTTACATCAGAGTGTCCCATCAGCACCCCTTACATCAGAGTGTCCCATCAGCACCCCTTACATCAGAGTGTCCCATCACCAGCCCCCTTACATCAGAGTGTCCCATCACCAGCCCCCTTACATCAGAGTGTCCCATCAGCGCCCCTTACATCAGAGTGTCCCATCAGCGCCCCTTACATCAGAGTGTCCCATCAGCACCCCTTACATCAGAGTGTCCCATCACCAGCCCCCTTACATCAGAGTGTCCCATCAGCACCCCTTACATCAGAGTGTCCCATCAGCGCCCCTTACATCAGAGTGTCCCATCACCAGCCCCCTTACATCAGAGTGTCCCATCAGCACCCCTTACATCAGAGTGTCCCATCAGCACCCCTTACATCAGAGTGTCCCATCACCAGCCCCCTTACATCAGAGTGTCCCATCAGCGCCCCTTACATCAGAGTGTCCCATCAGCGCCCCTTACATCAGAGTGTCCCATCACCAGCCCCCTTACATCAGAGTGTCCCATCAGCACCCCTTACATCAGAGTGTCCCATCAGCACCCCTTACATCAGAGTGTCCCATCACCAGCCCCCTTACATCAGAGTGTCCCATCAGCACCCCTTACATCAGAGTGTCCCATCAGCACCCCTTACATCAGAGTGTCCCATCAGCACCCCTTACATCAGAGTGTCCCATCAGCACCCCTTACATCAGAGTGTCTCATCAGCGCCCCCTTACATCAGAGTGTCCCATCAGCACCCCTTACATCAGAGTGTCCCATCAGCACCCCTTACATCAGAGTGTCCCATCAGCACCCCTTACATCAGAGTGTCTCATCAGCGCCCCCTTACATCAGAGTGTCCCATCAGCACCCCCTTACATCAGAGTGTCTCATCAGCGCCCCCTTACATCAGAGTGTCTCATCAGCGCCCCTTACATCAGAGTGTCCCCTGAGCAGCCCCCTTACATCAGAGTGTCCCATCAGCGCCCCCTTACATCAGAGTGTCCCATCAGCGCCCCCTTACATCAGAGTGTCCCATCAGCACCCCCTTACATCAGAGTGTCCCATCAGCGCCCCCTTACATCAGAGTGTCCCATCAGCGCCCCTTACATCAGAGTGTCCCATCAGCACCCCTTACATCAGAGTGTCCCATCACCAGCCCCCTTACATCAGAGTGTCCCATCAGCGCCCCCTTACATCAGAGTGTCCCATCAGCGCCCCTTACATCAGAGTGTCCCATCAGCACCCCTTACATCAGAGTGTCCCATCAGCGCCCCCTTACATCAGAGTGTCCCATCAGCGCCCCTTACATCAGAGTGTCCCATCACCAGCCCCCTTACATCAGAGTGTCCCATCAGCGCCCCTTACATCAGAGTGTCCCATCAGCACCCCTTACATCAAAGTGTCCCATCAGCACCCCTTACATCAGAGTGTCCCATCACCAGCCCCCTTACATCAGAGTGTCCCATCAGCACCCCTTACATCAGAGTGTCCCATCAGCACCCCTTACATCAGAGTGTCCCATCAGCACCCCTTACATCAGAGTGTCCCATCAGCACCCCTTACATCAGAGTGTCTCATCAGCGCCCCCTTACATCAGAGTGTCCCATCAGCACCCCTTACATCAGAGTGTCCCATCAGCACCCCTTACATCAGAGTGTCCCATCAGCACCCCTTACATCAGAGTGTCTCATCAGCGCCCCCTTACATCAGAGTGTCCCATCAGCACCCCCTTACATCAGAGTGTCTCATCAGCGCCCCCTTACATCAGAGTGTCTCATCAGCGCCCCTTACATCAGAGTGTCTCATCAGCGCCCCCTTACATCAGAGTGTCTCATCAGCGCCCCTTACATCAGAGTGTCCCCTGAGCAGCCCCCTTACATCAGAGTGTCCCATCAGCGCCCCCTTACATCAGAGTGTCCCATCAGCGCCCCCTTACATCAGAGTGTCCCATCAGCCCCCCCTTACATCAGAGTGTCTCATCAGCACCCCCTTACATCAGAGTGTCCCATCAGCCCCCCCTTACATCAGAGTGTCCCATCAGCGCCCCCTTACATCAGAGTGTCTCATCAGCGCCCCCTTACATCAGAGTGTCCCATAAGCACCCCTTACATCAGAGTGTCCCATCAGCACCCCTTACATCAGAGTGTCCCATCACCAGCCCCCTTACATCAGAGTGTCCCATCACCAGCCCCCTTACATCAGAGTGTCCCATCAGCACCCCTTACATCAGAGTGTCCCATCAGCACCCCTTACATCAGAGTGTCCCATCAGCACCCCTTACATCAGAGTGTCCCATCAGCACCCCTTACATCAGAGTGTCCCATCAGCACCCCTTACATCAGAGTGTCCCATCAGCACCCCTTACATCAGAGTGTCCCATCAGCACCCCTTACATCAGAGTGTCTCATCAGCGCCCCCTTACATCAGAGTGTCCCATCAGCACCCCTTACATCAGAGTGTCCCATCAGCACCCCTTACATCAGAGTGTCTCATCAGCGCCCCTTACATCAGAGTGTCCCATCAGCACCCCCTTACATCAGAGTGTCCCATCAGCAGCCCCCTTACATCAGAGTGTCTCATCAGCACCCCCTTACATCAGAGTGTCTCATCAGCGCCCCCTTACATCAGAGTGTCTCATCAGCGCCCCCTTACATCAGAGTGTCCCATCAGCACCCCCTTACATCAGAGTGTCTCATCAGCGCCCCCTTACATCAGAGTGTCTCATCAGCGCCCCTTACATCAGAGTGTCTCATCAGCGCCCCCTTACATCAGAGTGTCTCATCAGCGCCCCTTACATCAGAGTGTCCCCTGAGCAGCCCCCTTACATCAGAGTGTCCCATCAGCGCCCCCTTACATCAGAGTGTCCCATCAGCGCCCCCTTACATCAGAGTGTCCCATCAGCGCCCCCTTACATCAGAATGTCCCATCAGCACCCCTTACATCAGAGTGTCCCATCAGCACCCCCTTACATCAGAGTGTCCCATCAGCGCCCCCTTACATCAGAGTGTCTCATCAGCGCCCCCTTACATCAGAGTGTCCCATCAGCGCCCCCTTACATCAGAGTGTCTCATCAGCGCCCCCTTACATCAGAGTGTCTCATCAGCGCCCCCTTACATCAGAGTGTCCCATCAGCACCCCCTTACATCAGAGTGTCTCATCAGCACCCCTTACATCAGAGTGTCTCATCAGCACCCCCTTACATCAGAGTGTCTCATCAGCGCCCCCTTACATCAGAGTGTCTCATCAGCACCCCCTTACATCAGAGTGTCTCATCAGCAACCCCTTACATCAGAGTGTCTCATCAGCGCCCCCTTACATCAGAGTGTCTCATCAGCGCCCCCTTACATCAGAGTGTCTCATCAGCGCCCCCTTACATCAGAGTGTCTCATCAGCGCCCCCTTACATCAGAGTGTCTCATCAGCGCCCCCTTACATCAGAGTGTCTCATCAGCGCCCCCTTACATCAGAGTGTCTCATCAGCGCCCCCTTACATCAGAGTGTCCCATCAGCACCCCCTTACATCAGAGTGTCTCATCAGCGCCCCCTTACATCAGAGTGTCTCATCAGCGCCCCCTTACATCAGAGTGTCTCATCAGCGCCCCCTTACATCAAAGTGTCTCATCAGCGCCCCCTTACATCAGAGTGTCTCATCAGCGCCCCCTTACATCAGAGTGTCTCATCAGCGCCCCCTTACATCAGAGTGTCCCATCAGCGTCCCCTTACATCAGAGTGTCCCATCAGCGTCCCCTTACATCAGAGTGTCCCATCACCAGCCCCCTTGCATCAGAGTGGCCCACTGAGCCATCGGCCCACCGGGAAACTCCCTGTAGTCCCAATGGCCAGTACATGCCTGCCCCCTTGTAACCAGAAAGTACATCACCAACCATCCCCATCCCCATGGATGGGTACAACCTAATTACCACCTGCACCACTTACCCTTCTAAACTGACCCCCCAAACAACCTGCCCACCCTGTAAACACACCCCCTCAAAAACAAAATCCTACTAACAAACAGGGGAGGGTGGGTGGGAATCTCTTCCTCCTCCGCTCTCCAAGTGCCCTGACTTCCGCTCGGCTTCCCGGCCGAACGTAATGGCTCCGCCCCCCCTAACTCCGCCTACCAGGCTTCTTAAAGCGGCCCCCCTATTATTGTTCTCTAAAAACGGCGACAGTGCATACAAAGCAACTGTCATGCCGTCCCTTCGCTTACAGCCTTTGGCTGCTGCTACTTGGCCTCTCTTTCCCACAACATCCCTTGCCTTTAGCCTTTTATAGTCACAAGAAAAGAACGTCCACATGAAGTTGTAGTTTTCACACTTTACTGTTGCCCTTTAAGGATGGCAGTTACAAATACTTCATAAAGACGTATTATCCTGCGTTGCTTGGCATACTTGGCTAATCACATATAGTAGATGGCCCATAGCAGTCAATTGTGAAAGCCACACATTGCACCTCACTGTTCAGCCATCTTCCCTTAATATCCCTCTCTTCTCCTTGGAAGCACCACTGTATTGGAACCCAACGCCCTGATGTTACTCTCTCACTTTCCAGGGTCAGCAGGACCCACCTAGGTGGCTTGTTGAAGAGACCTTGCAACCAACTCAAAAACTGCAATAAAAAGCAGGAAAAGAGTATCAGAAAAAAATAAAGTATTGTAAATGTTCTCTTGCAGGGATTTTTATTGCCCAACTGGGAACCATCAAAGATACTGTAGAAACCCTCCAACACCAAGGGGTTCTCAGATAACAGGGGATTATTCAAAATCTCACATCGTACAGTAAGCCTCTATACCAGTGGTCTCCAACCTGCGGCCCGGGGGCCAGATACAGCCCTTTGCCTGTCTTTATCCGGCCCACAATGTTCCTCTTACTGATACAAGACACCATTCCTCCCACTGACACCAACAACAGGGCACTATTCCTCCCACTGACACCAACAACAGGACACTATTCCTCCCACTGACACCAACAACAGGACACTATTCCTCCCACTGACACCAACAACAGGACACTATTCCTCCCACTGACACCAACAACAGGGCACTATTCCTCCCACTGACACCAACAACAGGGCACTATTCCTCCCACTGACACCAACAACAGGGCACTATTCCTCCCACTGACACCAACAACAGGACACTATTCCTCCCACTGACACCAACAACAGGACACTATTCCTCCCACTGACACCAACAACAGGGCACTATTCCTCCCACTGACACCAACAACCGGGGACTATTCCTCCCACTGACACCAACAACAGGGGACTATTCCTCCCACTGACACCAACAACAGGGGACTATTCCTCCCACTGACACCAACAACAGGGGACTATTCCTCCCACTGACACCAACAACCGGGGACTATTCCTCCCACTGACACCAACAACAGGACACTATTCCTCCCACTGACACCAACAACAGGACACTATTCCTCCCACTGACACCAACAACAGGACACTATTCCTCCCACTGACACCAACAACAGGGCACTATTCCTCCCACTGACACCAACAACAGGGCACTATTCCTCCCACTGACACCAACAACAGGACACTATTCCTCCCACTGACACCAACAACAGGACACTATTCCTCCCACTGACACCAACAACAGGGCACTATTCCTCCCACTGACACCAACAACCGGGGACTATTCCTCCCACTGACACCAACAACAGGGGACTATTCCTCCCACTGACACCAACAACAGGGGACTATTCCTCCCACTGACACCAACAACCGGGGACTATTCCTCCCACTGACACCAACAACAGGGGACTATTCCTCCCACTGATACCAACAACAGGGGACTATTCCTCCCACTGACACCAACAACAGGGGACTATTCCTCCCACTGACACCAACGACCGGGGACTATTCCTCCCACTGACACCAACAACAGGGGACTATTCCTCCCACTGACACCAACAACCGGGGACTATTCCTCCCACTGACACCAACAACAGGGGACTATTCCTCCCACTGACACCAACAACAGGGGACTATTCCTCCCACTGACACCAACAACCGGGGACTATTCCTCCCACTGACACCAACAACATGGGACTATTCCTCCCACTGACACCAACAACAGGGGACTATTCCTCCCACTGACACCAACAACAGGGGACTATTCCTCCCACTGACACCAACAACCGGGGACTATTCCTCCCACTGACACCAACAACATGGGACTATTCCTCCCACTGACACCAACAACAGGGGACTATTCCTCCCACTGACACCAACAACCGGGGACTATTCCTCCCACTGACACCAACAACATGGGACTATTCCTCCCACTGACACCAACAACAGGGGACTATTCCTCCCACTGACACCAACAACAGGGGACTATTCCTCCCACTGACACCAACAACATGGGACTATTCCTCCCACTGACACCAACAACATGGGACTATTCCTCCCACTGACACCAACAACATGGGACTATTCCTCCCACTGACACCAACAACCGGGGACTATTCCTCCCACTGACACCAACAACATGGGACTATTCCTCCCACTGACACCAACAACAGGGGACTATTCCTCCCACTGACACCAACAACAGGGGACTATTCCTCCCACTGACACCAACAACAGGGGACTATTCCTCCCACTGACACCAACAACATGGGACTATTCCTCCCACTGACACCAACAACATGGGACTATTCCTCCCACTGACACCAACAACCGGGGACTATTCCTCCCACTGACACCAACAACATGGGACTATTCCTCCCACTGACACCAACAACAGGGGACTATTCCTCCCACTGACACCAACAACAGGGGACTATTCCTCCCACTGACACCAACAACAGGGCACTATTCCTCCCACTGACACCAACAACAGGGGACTATTCCTCCCACTGACACCAATGATGGGGCACTATTCCTCCCACTGACACAAATGATGGGGCACTATTCCTCCCACTGACACCAATGATGGGGCACCATTCCTCCCACTGATACCAATGATGGGGCACTATTCCCCCCACTGACACCAATGATGGGGCACCATTCCTCCCACTGACACCAATGATGGGGCACTATTCCTCCCTCTACCTATGATGGGGCACTATTAATCCCACTGACACCAATGATGGGATACTATTCTTCCCACTGACACCAATGATGTGGCACTATTCCTCCCACTGATACCAATGATGGGGCCCTATTCCTCCCCCTGACACCAATGATGGGGCCCTATTCCTCCCACTGATACCAAATGATGGGGCACTATTCCTCCCACTGATACCAATGATGTGGCACTATTCCTCCCACTGATACCAACAATGGGGCACTATTCCTCCCCCTGACACCAATAATGGGGCACTATTCCTCCCACTGATACCAAATGATGGGGCACTATTCCTCCAACTGACACCAATGATGGGGCACTATTCCTCCCACTGATACCAATGATGTGGCACTATTCTTCCCACTGATACCAACGATGGGGCACTATTCCTCCCCCTGACACCAATGATGGGGCACTATTCCTCCCACTGATACCAAATGATGGGGCACTATTCCTCCAACTGACACCAATGATGGGGCACTATTCCTCCCACTGATACCAATGATGTGGCACTATTCCTCCCACTGACACCAACAACAGGGGACTATTCCTCCCACTGACACCAACAACAGGGGACTATTCCTCCCACTGACACCAACAACAGGGGACTATTCCTCCCACTGACACCAACAACCGGGGACTATTCCTCCCACTGACACCAACAACAGGGGACTATTCCTCCCACTGACACCAACAACCGGGGACTATTCCTCCCACTGACACCAACAACATGGGACTATTCCTCCCACTGACACCAACAACCGGGGACTATTCCTCCCACTGACACCAACAACAGGGCACTATTCCTCCCACTGACACCAACAACAGGGGACTATTCCTCCCACTGACACCAACAACAGGGGACTATTCCTCCCACTGACACCAACAACAGGGGACTATTCCTCCCACTGACACCAACAACAGGGGACTATTCCTCCCACTGACACCAACAACAGGGGACTATTCCTCCCACTGACACCAACAACAGGGGACTATTCCTCCCACTGACACCAACAACAGGGGACTATTCCTCCCACTGACACCAACAACATGGGACTATTCCTCCCACTGACACCAACAACAGGGGACTATTCCTCCCACTGACACCAACAACCGGGGACTATTCCTCCCACTGACACCAACAACATGGGACTATTCCTCCCACTGACACCAACAACAGGGGACTATTCCTCCCACTGACACCAACAACAGGGGACTATTCCTCCCACTGACACCAACAACAGGGGACTATTCCTCCCACTGACACCAACAACAGGACACTATTCCTCCCACTGACACCAACAACAGGGGACTATTCCTCCCACTGACACCAACAACATGGGACTATTCCTCCCACTGACACCAACAACATGGGACTATTCCTCCCACTGACACCAACAACAGGGCACTATTCCTCCCACTGATACCAATGATGGGGCACTATTCCCCCCACTGACACCAATGATGGGGCACCATTCCTCCCACTGACACCAATGATGGGGCACTATTCCTCCCTCTACCTATGATGGGGCACTATTAATCCCACTGACACCAATGATGTGGCACTATTCCTCCCACTGATACCAACGATGGGGCACTATTCCTCCCCCTGATACCAAATGATGGGGCACTATTCCTCCCACTGACACCAATGATGTGGCACTATTCCTCCCACTGATACCAACAATGGGGCACTATTCCTCCCCCTGACACCAATGATGGGGCACTATTCCTCCCACTGATACCAAATGATGGGGCACTATTCCTCCAACTGACACCAATGATGGGGCACTATTCTTCCCACTGATACCAATGATGTGGCACTATTCCTCCCACTGATACCAACGATGTGGCACTATTCCTCCCACTGATACCAACGATGGGGCACTATTCCTCCCACTGATACCAAATGATGGGGCACTATTCCTCCCACTGATACCAATGATGTGGCACTATTCCTCCCACTGATACCAACGATGGGGCACTATTCCTCCCCCTGACACCAATGATGGGGCCCTATTCCTCCCACTGATACCAAATGATGGGGCACTATTCCTCCCACTGATACCAATGATGTGGCACTATTCCTCCCACTGATACCAACAATGGGGCACTATTCCTCCCCCTGACACCAATGATGGGGCACTATTCCTCCCACTGATACCAAATGATGGGGCACTATTCCTCCAACTGACACCAATGATGGGGCACTATTCTTCCCACTGATACCAACGATGGGGCCCTATTCCTCCCAGTGACACCAATGATGGGGCACTATTCCTCCCACTGATACCAAATGATGGGGCACTATTCCTCCCACTGATACCAACGATGGGGCACTATTCCTCCCACTGATACCAAATGATGGGGCACTATTCCTCCCACTGATACCAATGATGTGGCACTATTCCTCCCACTGATACCAACGATGGGGCACTATTCCTCCCCCTGACACCAATGATGGGGCCCTATTCCTCCCACTGATACCAAATGATGGGGCACTATTCCTCCCACTGATACCAATGATGTGGCACTATTCCTCCCACTGATACCAACAATGGGGCACTATTCCTCCCCCTGACACCAATGATGGGGCACTATTCCTCCCACTGATACCAAATGATGGGGCACTATTCCTCCAACTGACACCAATGATGGGGCACTATTCATCCCACTGATACCAACGATGGGGCCCTATTCTTCCCACTGACACCAATGATGTGGCACTATTCCTCCCACTGATACCAATGATGGGGCCCTATTCCTCCCCCTGACACCAATGATGGGGCCCTATTCCTCCCACTGATACCAAATGATGGGGCACTATTCCTCCCACTGATACCAATGATGTGGCACTATTCCTCCCACTGATACCAACAATGGGGCACTATTCCTCCCCCTGACACCAATAATGGGGCACTATTCCTCCCACTGATACCAAATGATGGGGCACTATTCCTCCAACTGACACCAATGATGGGGCACTATTCCTCCCACTGATACCAATGATGTGGCACTATTCTTCCCACTGATACCAACGATGGGGCACTATTCCTCCCCCTGACACCAATGATGGGGCACTATTCCTCCCACTGATACCAAATGATGGGGCACTATTCCTCCAACTGACACCAATGATGGGGCACTATTCCTCCCACTGATACCAATGATGTGGCACTATTCCTCCCACTGACACCAACAACAGGGGACTATTCCTCCCACTGACACCAACAACAGGGGACTATTCCTCCCACTGACACCAACAACAGGGGACTATTCCTCCCACTGACACCAACAACCGGGGACTATTCCTCCCACTGACACCAACAACAGGGGACTATTCCTCCCACTGACACCAACAACCGGGGACTATTCCTCCCACTGACACCAACAACATGGGACTATTCCTCCCACTGACACCAACAACCGGGGACTATTCCTCCCACTGACACCAACAACAGGGCACTATTCCTCCCACTGACACCAACAACAGGGGACTATTCCTCCCACTGACACCAACAACAGGGGACTATTCCTCCCACTGACACCAACAACAGGGGACTATTCCTCCCACTGACACCAACAACAGGGGACTATTCCTCCCACTGACACCAACAACATGGGACTATTCCTCCCACTGACACCAACAACAGGGGACTATTCCTCCCACTGACACCAACAACCGGGGACTATTCCTCCCACTGACACCAACAACATGGGACTATTCCTCCCACTGACACCAACAACAGGGGACTATTCCTCCCACTGACACCAACAACAGGGGACTATTCCTCCCACTGACACCAACAACAGGGGACTATTCCTCCCACTGACACCAACAACAGGACACTATTCCTCCCACTGACACCAACAACAGGGGACTATTCCTCCCACTGACACCAACAACATGGGACTATTCCTCCCACTGACACCAACAACATGGGACTATTCCTCCCACTGACACCAATGATGGGGCACTATTCCTCCCACTGATACCAATGATGGGGCACCATTCCTCCCACTGACACCAATGATGGGGCACTATTCCTCCCACTGACACCAACAACAGGGGACTATTCCTCCCACTGACACCAACAACCGGGGACTATTCCTCCCACTGACACCAACAACATGGGACTATTCCTCCCACTGACACCAACAACCGGGGACTATTCCTCCCACTGACACCAACAACAGGGCACTATTCCTCCCACTGACACCAACAACAGGGGACTATTCCTCCCACTGACACCAACAACAGGGGACTATTCCTCCCACTGACACCAACAACAGGGGACTATTCCTCCCACTGACACCAACAACATGGGACTATTCCTCCCACTGACACCAACAACAGGGGACTATTCCTCCCACTGACACCAACAACCGGGGACTATTCCTCCCACTGACACCAACAACATGGGACTATTCCTCCCACTGACACCAACAACAGGGGACTATTCCTCCCACTGACACCAACAACAGGGGACTATTCCTCCCACTGACACCAACAACATGGGACTATTCCTCCCACTGACACCAACAACAGGGGACTATTCCTCCCACTGACACCAACAACATGGGACTATTCCTCCCACTGACACCAACAACCGGGGACTATTCCTCCCACTGACACCAACAACAGGGCACTATTCCTCCCACTGATACCAATGATGGGGCACTATTCCCCCCACTGACACCAATGATGGGGCACCATTCCTCCCACTGACACCAATGATGGGGCACTATTCCTCCCTCTACCTATGATGGGGCACTATTAATCCCACTGATACCAACGATGGGGCACTATTCCTCCCCCTGATACCAAATGATGGGGCACTATTCCTCCCACTGACACCAATGATGTGGCACTATTCCTCCCACTGATACCAACAATGGGGCACTATTCCTCCCCCTGACACCAATGATGGGGCACTATTCCTCCCACTGATACCAAATGATGGGGCACTATTCCTCCAACTGACACCAATGATGGGGCACTATTCTTCCCACTGATACCAATGATGTGGCACTATTCCTCCCACTGATACCAACGATGTGGCACTATTCCTCCCACTGATACCAACGATGGGGCACTATTCCTCCCACTGATACCAAATGATGGGGCACTATTCCTCCCACTGATACCAATGATGTGGCACTATTCCTCCCACTGATACCAACGATGGGGCACTATTCCTCCCCCTGACACCAATGATGGGGCCCTATTCCTCCCACTGATACCAATGATGTGGCACTATTCCTCCCACTGATACCAACAATGGGGCACTATTCCTCCCCCTGACACCAATGATGGGGCACTATTCCTCCCACTGATACCAAATGATGGGGCACTATTCCTCCAACTGACACCAATGATGGGGCACTATTCTTCCCACTGATACCAACGATGGGGCCCTATTCCTCCCAGTGACACCAATGATGGGGCACTATTTCTCCCACTGACACCAATGATGGGGCACTATTCCTCCACTGACAGCAATGATGGGGCACTATTCCTCCCACTGACACCAATGATGGGGCACTATTCCTCCACTGACAGCAATGATGGGGCACTATTCCTCTCACTGATACCAACGATGGGGCACTATTTCTCCCACTGACACCAATGATGGGGCACTATTCCTCCACTGACACCAATGGTGGGGCACTATTCCTCCACTGACAGCAATGATGGGGCACTATTCCTCCCACTGATACCAATGATGGGGCACTATTCCTCCCACTGACACCAATGATGGGGCACCATTCCTCCCACTGATACCAATGATGGGGCACTATTCCTCCCACTGACACCAATAGTGGGGCACTATTCCTCCACTGACAGCAATGATGGGGCACTATTCCTCCCAGTGACACCAATGATGGGGCACTATTCCTCCCAGTGACACCAATGATGGGGCACTATTCCTCCCACTGACAGCAATGATGGGGCACTATTCCTCCCACTGACACCAATGATGGGGCACTATTCCTCCCTCTACCTATGATGGGGCACTATTCCTCCCACTGACACCAATTATGGGGCACTATTCCTCCCTCTACCTATGACGGGGCACTATTCCTCCCACTGATACCAAATGATGGGGCACTATTCCTCCAACTGACACCAATGATGGGGCACTATTCCTCCCACTGATACCAACGATGTGGCACTATTCCTCCCACTGATACCAACGATGGGGCACTATTCCTCCCACTGATACCAAATGATGGGGCACTATTCCTCCCACTGATACCAATGATGTGGCACTATTCCTCCCACTGATACCAACGATGGGGCACTATTCCTCCCCCTGACACCAATGATGGGGCCCTATTCCTCCCACTGATACCAAATGATGGGGCACTATTCCTCCCACTGATACCAATGATGTGGCACTATTCCTCCCACTGATACCAACAATGGGGCACTATTCCTCCCCCTGACACCAATGATGGGGCACTATTCCTCCCACTGATACCAAATGATGGGGCACTATTCCTCCAACTGACACCAATGATGGGGCACTATTCTTCCCACTGATACCAACGATGGGGCCCTATTCCTCCCAGTGACACCAATGATGGGGCACTATTCCTCCCACTGATACCAAATGATGGGGCACTATTCATCCCACTGATACCAACGATGGGGCCCTATTCTTCCCACTGACACCAATGATGTGGCACTATTCCTCCCACTGATACCAATGATGGGGCCCTATTCCTCCCCCTGACACCAATGATGGGGCCCTATTCCTCCCACTGATACCAAATGATGGGGCACTATTCATCCCACTGATACCAACGATGGGGCCCTATTCTTCCCACTGACACCAATGATGTGGCACTATTCTTCCCACTGATACCAACGATGGGGCCCTATTCCTCCCAGTGACACCAATGATGGGGCACTATTTCTCCCACTGACACCAATGATGGGGCACTATTCCTCCACTGACAGCAATGATGGGGCACTATTCCTCCCACTGACACCAATGATGGGGCACTATTCCTCCACTGACAGCAATGATGGGGCACTATTCCTCCCACTGACACCAATGATGGGGCACTATTCCTCCACTGACACCAATGATGGGGCACTATTTCTCCCACTGACACCAATGATGGGGCACTATTCCTCCACTGACACCAATGGTGGGGCACTATTCCTCCACTGACAGCAATGATGGGGCACTATTCCTCCCACTGATACCAATGATGGGGCACTATTCCTCCCACTGACACCAATGATGGGGCACCATTCCTCCCACTGATACCAATGATGGGGCACTATTCCTCCCACTGACACCAATAGTGGGGCACTATTCCTCCACTGACAGCAATGATGGGGCACTATTCCTCCCAGTGACACCAATGATGGGGCACTATTCCTCCCAGTGACACCAATGATGGGGCACTATTCCTCCCACTGACAGCAATGATGGGGCACTATTCCTCCCACTGACACCAATGATGGGGCACTATTCCTCCCTCTACCTATGATGGGGCACTATTCCTCCCACTGACACCAATTATGGGGCACTATTCCTCCCTCTACCTATGATGGGGCCCTATTCCTCCCACTGATACCAAATGATGGGGCACTATTCCTCCAACTGACACCAATGATGGGGCACTATTCCTCCCACTGATACCAACGATGTGGCACTATTCCTCCCACTGATACCAACGATGGGGCACTATTCCTCCCACTGATACCAAATGATGGGGCACTATTCCTCCCACTGATACCAATGATGTGGCACTATTCCTCCCACTGATACCAACGATGGGGCACTATTCCTCCCCCTGACACCAATGATGGGGCCCTATTCCTCCCACTGATACCAAATGATGGGGCACTATTCCTCCCACTGATACCAATGATGTGGCACTATTCCTCCCACTGATACCAACAATGGGGCACTATTCCTCCCCCTGACACCAATGATGGGGCACTATTCCTCCCACTGATACCAAATGATGGGGCACTATTCCTCCCACTGATACCAATGATGTGGCACTATTCCTCCCACTGATACCAACAATGGGGCACTATTCCTCCCCCTGACACCAATAATGGGGCACTATTCCTCCCACTGATACCAAATGATGGGGCACTATTCCTCCAACTGACACCAATGATGGGGCACTATTCCTCCCACTGATACCAATGATGTGGCACTATTCTTCCCACTGATACCAACGATGGGGCACTATTCCTCCCCCTGACACCAATGATGGGGCACTATTCCTCCCACTGATACCAAATGATGGGGCACTATTCCTCCAACTGACACCAATGATGGGGCACTATTCCTCCCACTGATACCAATGATGGGGCACTATTCCTCCCACTGACACCAACAACCGGGGACTATTCCTCCCACTGACACCAACAACAGGGGACTATTCCTCCCACTGACACCAACAACATGGGACTATTCCTCCCACTGACACCAACAACAGGGGACTATTCCTCCCACTGACACCAACAACAGGGCACTATTCCTCCCACTGACACCAACAACATGGGACTATTCCTCCCACTGACACCAACAACCGGGGACTATTCCTCCCACTGACACCAACAACAGGGGACTATTCCTCCCACTGACACCAACAACCGGGGACTATTCCTCCCACTGACACCAACAACAGGGCACTATTCCTCCCACTGACACCAACAACAGGGCACTATTCCTCCCACTGACACCAACAACATGGGACTATTCCTCCCACTGACACCAACAACCGGGGACTATTCCTCCCACTGACACCAACAACCGGGGACTATTCCTCCCACTGACACCAACAACAGGGGACTATTCCTCCCACTGACACCAACAACCGGGGACTATTCCTCCCACTGACACCAACAACAGGGGACTATTCCTCCCACTGACACCAACAACAGGGGACTATTCCTCCCACTGACACCAACAACAGGGGACTATTCCTCCCACTGACACCAACAACAGGGGACTATTCCTCCCACTGACACCAACAACATGGGACTATTCCTCCCACTGACACCAACAACAGGGGACTATTCCTCCCACTGACACCAACAACATGGGACTATTCCTCCCACTGACACCAACAACCGGGGACTATTCCTCCCACTGACACCAACAACAGGGCACTATTCCTCCCACTGACACCAACAACAGGGCACTATTCCTCCCACTGACACCAACAACAGGGCACTATTCCTCCCACTGACACCAACAACATGGGACTATTCCTCCCACTGACACCAACAACCGGGGACTATTCCTCCCACTGACACCAACAACAGGGGACTATTCCTCCCACTGACACCAACAACCGGGGACTATTCCTCCCACTGACACCAACAACATGGGACTATTCCTCCCACTGACACCAACAACAGGGGACTATTCCTCCCACTGACACCAACAACAGGGGACTATTCCTCCCACTGACACCAACAACCGGGGACTATTCCTCCCACTGACACCAACAACCGGGGACTATTCCTCCCACTGACACCAACAACAGGGGACTATTCCTCCCACTGACACCAACAACAGGGGACTATTCCTCCCACTGACACCAACAACAGGGGACTATTCCTCCCACTGACACCAACAACAGGGCACTATTCCCCCCACTGACACCAATGATGGGGCACCATTCCTCCCACTGACACCAATGATGGGGCACTATTCCTCCCTCTACCTATGATGGGGCACTATTCCTCCCACTGATACCAACGATGGGGCACTATTTCTCCCACTGACAGCAATGATGGGGCACTATTCCTCCACTGACAGCAATGATGGGGCACTATTCATCCCACTGATACCAACGATGGGGCACTATTTCTCCCACTGACAGCAATGATGGGGCACTATTCATCCCACTGATACCAACGATGGGGCACTATTTCTCCCACTGACACCAATGATGGGGCACTATTCCTCCACTGACACCAATGATGGGGCACTATTCCTCCACTGACAGCAATGATGGGGCACTATTCCTCCCACTGATACCAATGATGGGGCACTATTCCTCCCACTGACACCAATGATGGGGCACCATTCCTCCCACTGATACCAATGATGGGGCACTATTCCTCCCACTGACACCAATAGTGGGGCACTATTCCTCCACTGACAGCAATGATGGGGCACTATTCCTCCCAGTGACACCAATGATGGGGCACTATTCCTCCCAGTGACACCAATGATGGGGCACTATTCCTCCCACTGACACCAATGATGGGGCACTATTCCTCCCTCTACCTATGATGGGGCACTATTCCTCCCACTGACACCAATTATGGGGCACTATTCCTCCCTCTACCTATGATGGGGCCCTATTCCTCCCACTGATACCAAATGATGGGGCACTATTCCTCCAACTGACACCAATGATGGGGCACTATTCCTCCCACTGATACCAATGATGTGGCACTATTCTTCCCACTGATACCAACGATGGGGCACTATTCCTCCCAGTGACACCAATGATGGGGCACTATTCCTCCCACTGATACCAAATGATGGGGCACTATTCTTCCCACTGACACCAATGATGGGGCACTATTCCTCCCACTGATACCAAATGATGGGGCACTATTCTTCCCACTGACACCAACGATGGGGCACTATTTCTCCCACTGATACCAACGATGGGGCACTATTCCTCCACTGACAGCAATGATGGGGCACTATTCCTCCCACTGACACCAATGATGGGGCACTATTCCTCCCACTGACACCAATGATGGGGGCACTATTCCTCCACTGACAGCAATGATGGGGCACTATTCCTCCACTGACAGCAATGATGGGGCACTATTCCTCCCACTGACACCAATGGTGGGGCACTATTCCTCCCACTGACACCAATGATGGGGCACTATTCCTCCACTGACAGCAATGATGGGGCACTATTCCTCCCACTGACACCAATGATGGGGCACTATTCCTCCCACTGATACCAAATGATGGGGCACTATTCCTCCCACTGACACCAATGATGGGGCACTATTCCTCCCACTGATACCAAATGATGGGGCACTATTCCTCCCACTGATACCAATGATGGGGCACTATTCCTCCCACTGACACCAATGATGGGGCACTATTCCTCCCACTGATACCAAATGATGGGGCACTATTCCTCCCACTGATACCAATGATGGGGCACTATTCCTCCCACTGACACCAATGATGGGGCACTATTCCTCCCACTGATACCAAATGATGGGGCACTATTCCTCCCACTGACACCAATGATGGGGCACTATTCCTCCCACTGATACCAAATGATGGGGCACTATTCATCCCACTGATACCGACGATGGGGCACTATTTCTCCCACTGACATGGGGCACTATTCCTCCCACTGACACCAATGATGAGGCACTATTCCTCCCAGTGACACCAATGATGGGGCACTATTCCTTCCACTGATACCAAATGATGGGGCACTATTCCTCCCACTGATGCCAATAATGGGGCACTAATCCTCCCAATGATACCAAATGATGGGGCACTATTCCTCCCACTGACACCAATGATGGGGCACTATTCCTCCACTGACACCAATGGTGGGGCACTATTCCTCCACTGACAGCAATGATGGGGCACTATTCCTCCCACTGACACCAATGATGGGACACTATTCCTCCCACTGACACCAATGATGGGGCACTATTCCTTCCACTGATACCAAATGATGGGGCACTATTCCTCCCACTGATGCCAATAATGGGGCACTAATCCTCCCAATGATACCAAATGATGGGGCACTATTCCTCCCACTGATGCCAATAATGGGGCACTAATCCTCCCAATGATACCAAATGATGGGGCACTATTCCTCCCACTGATACCAAATGATGGGGCACTATTCCTCCCACTGACACCAATGATGGGGCACTATTCCTCCCACTGATACCAAATGATGGGGCACTATTCATCCCACTGATACCGACGATGGGGCACTATTTCTCCCACTGACATGGGGCACTATTCCTCCCAGTGACACCAATGATGGGGCACTATTCCTTCCACTGATACCAAATGATGGGGCACTATTCCTCCCACTGATGCCAATAATGGGGCACTAATCCTCCCAATGATACCAAATGATGGGGCACTATTCCTCCCACTGATGCCAATAATGGGGCACTAATCCTCCCAATGATACCAAATGATGGGGCACTATTCCTCCCACTGATACCAATGATGGGGCACTATTCCTCCCCTGATACCAATGGTGGGGCACTATTCCTCCACTGATACCAACGATGGGGCACTATTCCTCCCCATGACACCTATGATGGGGCACTATTCCTCCACTGACACCAATGATGGGGCACTATTCCTCCCACTGACACCAATGATGGGGCACTATTCCTCCCACTGATACCAAATGATGGGGCACTATTCCTCCCACTGATACCAACGATGGGGCACTATTCCTCCCCCTGATACTAATGATGGGGCACTATTCCTCCCACTGACACCAATGATGGGGCACTATTCCTCCCCCTGATACTAATGATGGGGCACTATTCCTTCCACTGATACCAAATGATGGGGCACTATTCCTCCCACTGATACCAACGATGGGGCACTATTCCTCCCCCTGATACCAACGATGGGGCACTATTCCTCCCTCTGACACCAAAGGATGGGGCACTATTTCTCCACTGACACCAATGATGGGGCACTATTCCTCCCACTGATACCAATGATGGGGCACTATTCCTTCCACTGATACCAAATGATGGGGCACTATTCCTCCCCCTGATACCAATGATGGGGCACTATTCCTCCCACTGACACCAATGATGGGGCACTATTCCTCCACTGACAGCAATGATGGGGCACTATTCCTCCACTGACAGCAATGATGGGGCACTATTCCTCCCACTGACACCAATGGTGGGGCACTATTCCTCCCACTGACACCAATGATGGGGCACTATTCCTCCACTGACAGCAATGATGGGGCACTATTCCTCCCACTGATACCAAATGATGGGGCACTATTCCTCCCACTGACCCCAATGATGGGGCACTATTCCTCCCACTGACAGCAATGATGGGGCACTATTCCTCCACTGACAGCAATGATGGGGCACTATTCATCCCACTGATACCAAATGATGGGGCACTATTCCTCCCACTGACACCAATGATGGGGCACTATTCCTCCCACTGACAGCAATGATGGGGCACTATTCCTCCACTGACAGCAATGATGGGGCACTATTCCTCCACTGACAGCAATGATGGGGCACTATTCCTCCACTGACAGCAATGATGGGGCACTATTCCTCCACTGACAGCAATGATGGGGCACTATTCCTCCCACTGATACCAAATGATGGGGCACTATTCATCCCACTGATACCAAATGATGGGGCACTATTCCTCCCACTGACACCAATGATGGGGCACTATTCCTCCCACTGACAGCAATGATGGGGCACTATTCCTCCCACTGATACCAAATGATGGGGCACTATTCATCCCACTGATACCAAATGATGGGGCACTATTCCTCCCACTGACACCAATGATGGGGCACTATTCCTCCCACTGACACCAATGATGGGGCACTATTCCTCCCACTGACAGCAATGATGGGGCACTATTCCTCCACTGACAGCAATGATGGGGCACTATTCCTCCACTGACAGCAATGATGGGGCACTATTCCTCCCACTGACACCAATGATGGGGCACTATTCCTCCCACTGACAGCAATGATGGGGCACTATTCCTCCCCCTGACACCAATGATGGGGCACTATTCCTCCCACTGATACCAAATGATGGGGCACTATTCATCCCACTGATACCAAATGATGGGGCACTATTCCTCCCACTGACACCAATGATGGGGCACTATTCCTCCCACTGACACCAATGATGGGACACTATTCCTCCCACTGACACCAATGATGGGGCACTATTCCTCCCACTGACACCAATGATGGGGCACTATTCCTCCCACTGACACCAATGATGGGACACTATTCCTCCAACTGACACCAATGATGGGGCACTATTCCTCCCACTGATACCAACGATGGGGCACTATTCCTCCCAGTGACACCAATGATGGGGCACTATTCCTCCCACTGATACCAAATGATGGGGCACTATTCCTCCCACTGACACCAATGATGTGGCACTATTCTTCCCACTGATACCAACGATGGGGCACTATTCCTCCCAGTGACACCAATGATGGGGCACTATTCCTCCCACTGATACCAAATGATGGGGCACTATTCTTCCCACTGACACCAATGATGGGGCACTATTCCTCCCACTGATACCAAATGATGGGGCACTATTCATCCCACTGATACCAACGATGGGGCACTATTTCTCCCACTGATACCAACGATGGGGCACTATTCCTCCCACTGACACCAATGATGGGGCACTATTCCTCCACTGACAGCAATGATGGGGCACTATTCCTCCACTGACACCAATGATGGGGCACTATTCCTCCCACTGATACCAAATGATGGGGCACTATTCATCCCACTGATACCAACGATGGGGCACTATTCCTCCCACTGACACCAATGATGGGGCACTATTCCTCCACTGACAGCAATGATGGGGCACTATTCCTCCCACTGACACCAATGGTGGGGCACTATTCCTCCCACTGACACCAATGATGGGGCACTATTCCTCCACTGACAGCAATGATGGGGCACTATTCCTCCCACTAACACTAATGATGGGGCACTATTCCTTCCACTGACACTAATGATGGGGCACTATTCATCCCACTGACACCAATGGTGGGGCACTATTCCTCCACTGACAGCAATGATGGGGCACTATTCCTCCACTGACAGCAATGATGGGGCACTATTCCTCCCACTGACACCAATGGTGGGGCACTATTCATCCCACTGACACCAATGATGGGGCACTATTCCTCCACTGACAGCAATGATGGGGCACTATTCCTCCACTGACAGCAATGATGGGGCACTATTCCTCCCACTGACACCAATGGTGGGGCACTATTCCTCCCACTGACACCAATGATGGGGCACTATTCCTCCCCCTGACACCAATGATGGGGCACTATTCCTCCCACTGACACCAATGATGGGGCACTATTCCTCCCACTGATACCAAATGATGGGACACTATTCCTCCCACTGACACCAATGATGGGGCACTATTCCTCCCACTGATACCAAATGATGGGGCACTATTCCTCCCACTGACACCAATGATGGGGCACTATTCCTCCCACTGACACCAATGATGGGGCACTATTCCTCCCACTGATACCAAATGATGGGGCACTATTCCTCCCACTGACACCAATGATGGGGCACTATTCCTCCCACTGATACCAATGATGGGGCACTATTCCTCCCACTGATACCAAATGATGGGGCACTATTCCTCCCACTGACACCAATGATGAGGCACTATTCCTTCCACTGATACCAAATGATGGGGCACTAATCCTCCCAATGATACCAAATGATGGGGCACTATTCCTCCCACTGACACCAATGATGGGGCACTATTCCTCCACTGACAGCAATGATGGGGCACTATTCCTCCCACTGACACCAATGGTGGGGCACTATTCCTCCACTGACAGCAATGATGGGGCACTATTCCTCCCCCTGACACCAATGATGGGGCACTATTCCTCCCACTGATACCAAATGATGGGGCACTATTCCTCCCACTGACACCAATGATGGGGCACTATTCCTCCCACTGATACCAAATGATGGGGCACTATTCCTCCCACTGACACCAATGATGGGGCACTATTCCCCCCCACTGATACCAATGATGGGGCACTATTCCTCCCACTGATACCAAATGATGGGGCACTATTCATCCCACTGATACCGACGATGGGGCACTATTCCTCCCACTGACACCAATGATGGGGCACTATTCCTCCCACTGATACCAAATGATGGGGCACTATTCCTCCCACTGACACCAATGATGGGGCACTATTCCTTCCACTGATACCAAATGATGGGGCACTATTCCTCCCACTGATGCCAATAATGGGGCACTAATCCTCCCAATGATACCAAATGATGGGGCACTATTCCTCCCACTGATGCCAATAATGGGGCACTAATCCTCCCAATGATACCAAATGATGGGGCACTATTCCTCCCACTGATACCAATGATGGGGCACTATTCCTCCCCTGATACCAATGGTGGGGCACTATTCCTCCACTGATACCAACGATGGGGCACTATTCCTCCCCATGACACCTATGATGGGGCACTATTCCTCCACTGACACCAATGATGGGGCACTATTCCTCCCACTGACACCAATGATGGGGCACTATTCCTCCCACTGATACCAAATGATGGGGCACTATTCCTCCCACTGATACCAACGATGGGGCACTATTCCTCCCCCTGATACTAATGATGGGGCACTATTCCTCCCACTGACACCAATGATGGGGCACTATTCCTCCCCCTGATACTAATGATGGGGCACTATTCCTTCCACTGATACCAAATGATGGGGCACTATTCCTCCCACTGATACCAACGATGGGGCACTATTCCTCCCCCTGATACCAACGATGGGGCACTATTCCTCCCTCTGACACCAAAGGATGGGGCACTATTTCTCCACTGACACCAATGATGGGGCACTATTCCTCCCACTGACACCAATGATGGGGCACTATTCCTTCCACTGATACCAAATGATGGGGCACTATTCCTCCCCCTGATACCAATGATGGGGCACTATTCCTCCCACTGACAGCAATGATGGGGCACTATTCCTCCCACTGACACCAATGGTGGGGCACTATTCCTCCCACTGACACCAATGATGGGGCACTATTCCTCCACTGACACCAATGGTGGGGCACTATTCCTCCACTGACAGCAATGATGGGGCACTATTCCTCCCCCTGACACCAATGATGGGGCACTATTCCTCCCACTGACACCAATGATGGGGCACTATTCCTCCCACTGATACCAAATGATGGGGCACTATTCCTCCCACTGATACCAATGATGGGGCACTATTCCTCCCACTGACACCAATGATGTGGCACTATTCCTCCCACTGATACCAATGATGGGGCACTATTCCTCCCACTGACACCAATGATGGGACACTATTCCTCCCACTGACACCAATGATGGGGCACTATTCCTCCCACTGATACCAAATGATGGGGCACTATTCCTCCCACTGACACCAATGATGGGGCACTATTCCTCCCACTGATACCAAATGATGGGGCACTATTCATCCCACTGATACCGACGATGGGGCACTATTTCTCCCACTGACACCAATGATGAGGCACTATTCCTCCCACTGACACCAATGATGGGGCACTATTCCTCCCACTGATACCAAATGATGGGGCACTATTCCTCCCACTGATACCAAATGATGGGGCACTATTCATCCCACTGATACCGACGATGGGGCACTATTTCTCCCACTGACACCAATGATGGGGCACTATTCCTCCCACTGATACCAAATGATGGGGCACTATTCCTCCCAGTGACACCAATGATGGGGCACTATTCCTTCCACTGATACCAAATGATGGGGCACTATTCCTCCCACTGATGCCAATAATGGGGCACTAATCCTCCCAATGATACCAAATGATGGGGCACTATTCCTCCCAATGATGCCAATAATGGGGCACTAATCCTCCCAATGATACCAAATGATGGGGCACTATTCCTCCACTGACAGCAATGATGGGGCACTATTTCTCCCACTGATACCAAATGATGGGGCACTATTCCTCCCCTGATACCAATGGTGGGGCACTATTCCTCCACTGATACCAACGATGGGGCACTATTCCTCCCCATGACACCAATGATGGGGCACTATTCCTCCCACTGACACCAATGATGGGGCACTATTCCTCCCACTGATACCAAATGATGGGGCACTATTCCTCCCACTGATACCAACGATGGGGCACTATTCCTCCCCCTGATACTAATGATGGGACACTATTCCTCCCACTGACACCAATGATGGGGCACTATTCCTCCCCCTGATACTAATGATGGGGCACTATTCCTTCCACTGATACCAAATGATGGGGCACTATTCCTCCCACTGATACCAACGATGGGGCACTATTCCTCCCCCTGATACCAACGATGGGGCACTATTCCTCCCTCTGACACCAAAGGATGGGGCACTATTTCTCCACTGACACCAATGATGGGGCACTATTCCTCCCACTGATACCAATGATGAGGCACTATTCCTCCCAGAGACACCAATGATGGGGCACTATTCCTTCCACTGATACCAAATGATGGGGCACTATTCCTCCCACTGATGCCAATAATGGGGCACTAATCCTCCCAATGATACCAAATGATGGGGCACTATTCTCCCACTGATGCCAATAATGGGGCACTAATCCTCCCAATGATACCAAATGATGGGGCACTATTCCTCCCACTGACACCAATGATGGGGCACTATTCCTCCCCTGATACCAATGGTGGGGCACTATTCCTCCACTGATACCAACGATGGGGCACTATTCCTCCCCATGACACCTATGATGGGGCACTATTCCTCCACTGACACCAATGATGGGGCACTATTCCTCCCACTGACACCAATGATGGGGCACTATTCCTCCCACTGATACCAAATGATGGGGCACTATTCCTCCCACTGATACCAACGATGGGGCACTATTCCTCCCCCTGATACTAATGATGGGGCACTATTCCTCCCACTGACACCAATGATGGGGCACTATTCATCCCCCTGATACTAATGATGGGGCACTATTCCTTCCACTGATACCAAATGATGGGGCACTATTCCTCCCACTGATACCAACGATGGGGCACTATTCCTCCCCCTGATACCAACGATGGGGCACTATTCCTCCCTCTGACACCAAAGGATGGGGCACTATTTCTCCACTGACACCAATGATGGGGCACTATTCCTCCCACTGATACCAATGATGGGGCACTATTCCTTCCACTGATACCAAATGATGGGGCACTATTCCTCCCCCTGATACCAATGATGGGGCACTATTCCTCCCACTGATACCAAATGATGGGGCACTATTCCTCCCACTGATACCAACGATGGGGCACTATTCCTCCACTGACAGCAATGATGGGGCACTATTCCTCCCACTGACACCAATGGTGGGGCACTATTCCTCCACTGACAGCAATGGTGGGGCACTATTCCTCCACTGACAGCAATGATGGGGCACTATTCCTCCCCCTGACACCAATGATGGGGCACTATTCCTCCACTGACAGCAATGATGGGGCACTATTCCTCCCACTGACACCAATGATGGGGCACTATTCCTCCACTGATACCAACGATGGGGCACTATTCCTCCCACTGACACCAATGGTGGGGCACTATTCCTCCACTGACAGCAATGATGGGGCACTATTCCTCCCCCTGACACCAATGATGGGGCACTATTCCTCCACTGACAGCAATGATGGGGCACTATTCCTCCCACTGACACCAATGATGGGGCACTATTCCTCCACTGACAGCAATGATGGGGCACTATTCCTCCACTGACAGCAATGATGGGGCTCTATTCCTCCCCCTGACACCAATGATGGGGCACTATTCCTCCCACTGACACCAATGATGGGACACTATTCCTCCCACTGATACCAAATGATGGGGCACTATTCCTCCCACTGACACCAATGATGGGGCACTATTCCTCCCACTGATACCAAATGATGGGGCACTATTCATCCCACTGATACCGACGATGGGGCACTATTTCTCCCACTGACACCAATGATGAGGCACTATTCCTCCCAGTGACACCAATGATGGGGCACTATTCCTTCCACTGACACCAATGGTGGGGCACTATTCCTCCCACTGACACCAATGATGGGACACTATTCCTCCCACTGATACCAAATGATGGGGCACTATTCCTCCCACTGACACCAATGATGGGGCACTATTCCTCCCACTGATACCAAATGATGGGGCACTATTCATCCCACTGATACCGACGATGGGGCACTATTTCTCCCACTGACACCAATGATGAGGCACTATTCCTCCCAGTGACACCAATGATGGGGCACTATTCCTTCCACTGATACCAAATGATGGGGCACTATTCCTCCCACTGATGCCAATAATGGGGCACTATTCCTCCCAGTGACACCAATGATTGGGCACTATTCCTCCCACTGACACCAATGATGGGGCACTATTCCTCCCACTGATACCAAATGATGGGGCACTATTCCTCCCACTGACACCAATGATGGGGCACTATTCCTCCCACTGATACCAAATGATGGGGCACTATTCATCCCACTGATACCGACGATGGGGCACTATTTCTCCCACTGACATGGGGCACTATTCCTCCCACTGACACCAATGATGAGGCACTATTCCTCCCAGTGACACCAATGATGGGGCACTATTCCTTCCACTGATACCAAATGATGGGGCACTATTCCTCCCACTGATGCCAATAATGGGGCACTATTCCTCCCAGTGACACCAATGATTGGGCACTATTCCTCCCACTGACACCAATGATGGGGCACTATTCCTCCCACTGATACCAAATGATGGGGCACTATTCATCCCACTGATACCGACGATGGGGCACTATTTCTCCCACTGACATGGGGCACTATTCCTCCCACTGACACCAATGATGAGGCACTATTCCTCCCAGTGACACCAATGATGGGGCACTATTCCTTCCACTGATACCAAATGATGGGGCACTATTCCTCCCACTGATGCCAATAATGGGGCACTAATCCTCCCAATGATACCAAATGATGGGGCACTATTCCTCCCACTGATGCCAATAATGGGGCACTAATCCTCCCAATGATACCAAATGATGGGGCACTATTCCTCCCACTGACACCAATGATGGGGCACTATTCCTCCCCTGATACCAATGGTGGGGCACTATTCCTCCACTGATACCAACGATGGGGCACTATTCCTCCCCATGACACCTATGATGGGGCACTATTCCTCCACTGACAGCAATGATGGGGCACTATTCCTCCCACTGACACCAATGATGGGGCACTATTCCTCCCACTGATACCAAATGATGGGGCACTATTCCTCCCACTGATACCAACGATGGGGCACTATTCCTCCCACTGACACCAATGATGGGGCACTATTCCTCCCCCTGATACTAATGATGGGGCACTATTCCTTCCACTGATACCAAATGATGGGGCACTATTCCTCCCACTGATAGCAACGATGGGGCACTATTCCTCCCCCTGATACCAACGATGGGGCACTATTCCTCCCTCTGACACCAAAGGATGGGGCACTATTTCTCCACTGACACCAATGATGGGGCACTATTCCTCCCCCTGATACCAACGATGGGGCACTATTCCTCCCTCTGACACCAAAGGATGGGGCACTATTTCTCCACTGACACCAATGATGGGGCACTATTCCTCCCACTGATACCAATGATGGGGCACTATTCCTCCCACTGATACCAAATGATGGGGCACTATTCCTCCCCCTGATACCAATGATGGGGCACTATTCCTCCCACTGATACCAATGATGGGGCACTATTCCTCCCACTGATACCAAATGATGGGGCACTATTCCTCCCCCTGATACCAATGATGGGGCACTATTCCTCCCACTGATACCAAATGATGGGGCACTATTCCTCCCACTGCTACCTATGATGGGGCTCTATTCCTCCCACTGACACCAATGATGAGACACTATTCCTCCCACTGATACCAACGATGGGGCACTATTCCTCCCACTGATACCAAATGATGGGGCACTATTCCTCCCACTGATACCAACGATGGGGCACTATTCCTCCCCACTGACACCAATGATTGGGCACTATTCCTCCCACTGACATCAACATCCGGCCCTCCCTAAAGTCTGAAGGGCAGTAAACTGAGCCTTTGTTTAGAATGTTTGGAGACCCCTGCTCTATAGGTTGACTTTATGCATTTCGCACGTTTCTGCTTTACTTGTGTGCCTTATGAGTCTACGTCAAAGCGTTCTATTGTGTTTCACATGATTGCTACTTTAAATAAACCTATTGGAATCTCAGAATCCCTTGTTGGAGGACCGTTCTCTACAGTACATATCCAATTAAATATCAGCTCCACAAAAAAACCCCTAAAACATCCCCAGGAAGGTGCTTGTCTGTCCTGGTGCCCTCGCCCATAACCATGCTTCATATCATCATTAGCAAAGTGTTAATTATAAAGAACTGCTGTTAAAAAAAATCAGATCATCCAATCATGGTGGAGAGTTTGATGAAAAAAGTTGAACAATCTGCGTCCTTTTTTGGCCAACAGTTTGCAAAAAAGAAAATTTGGGTTGGAGACCCAACTTACCTCTCACTGTACATGCGTAATGCTTAACTGCTGTTGAAGAAGGAGGCCCCGTAGTAATAGTGATGTTGTCAGCCGGAGTCGGAGGCTCACTAGTCACATTTTGGACATTCGAGGCGATGTTCTTGGGAACTGTCGTGCGCAAAGTTGTTGAAGGCGATGCCGTAGTGGTGTTCGCCTGAATCTCTGAAATGACATCATAAAGACTGTAAGATTCACAATTTAATTCTTTATTTAAAAAATAATACTATTTAACTGCTTCAACCCCCCCCCCCCCCCGGAAGATTTGGCTGCTGAATGACCCAGGGCATTTTTTGTGATCCGGCACTGCGTCACTTTAACTGACAATTGCGCGGTCGTGCGACGCTGTACCCAAACAACATTTATGTACTATTTTTTCCCCACAAATAGAGATTTCTTTTGGTGCCATTTGATCACCTCTGCGTTTTTTATTTTTTTTATTTTTTACTAATGACGCGGCATTGATGGGCACTGATTAGGAGGCACTAATATACAGCACTGATAGGCATTAATAGATGGCACTGAATGGTGGCACTGATGGGTACTAATAAATGGCACTTATAGCAAGAATTGATGATGAGACACTGACAGTCATTGCTGATGGGCACTGATTAGGAGGCACTGATATGCAGCACTAATATACAGCACTGATAGGCATTAATAGATGGCACTGAATGGTGGCACTGATGGGTACTAATAAATGGCACTTATAGCAAGAATTGATGATGAGACACTGACAGTCATTGCTGATGGGCACTGATTAGGAGGCACTGATATGCATCACTAATAGGCATTAATAGATGGCACTGATTGGTGGCACTGATGGGTACTAATAAATGACACTTATAGCAAGCATTGATGATGAGACACTGACAGTCATTGCTGATGGGCACTGATTAGGAGGCACTGATATGCAGCACTGATAGGCATCACTGATAGGCATTAATAGATGGCACTGATCGGGGGCACTGATGGGTACTAATAAATGGCACTGGTAGCCATTAATAGATGGCACTGATGGGTACTAATAAATGGCACTGATAGCCATTAATAGATGTCACTGGTTGGTGGCACTGATGAGTACTAATAAATGGCACTGATAGCAAGCATTGATGATAAGACACTGACAGTCATTGCTGATGGGCACTGATTGGCATCTGTGGTGGGAACTGGTAGGTGTTACTGATGGGCACTGATTGGCATCTGATAGGCACTGATTGGCATCTGTGGTTGGCACCTCTGATGGGGACTGCACTGATAATCAGTGTGCTAATTATCAGTGCAGACCCCCCCCCCCCCATGAGGAAAACGGCTCTCCTCTGCTCACATCCTATCAGCGCAAACTGAGGAACTCTTCCTGGTTACCGCTATGATCAGCTGTGATTTGTCACAGCTGATCATGTGGTTAAGAGCCTTAAGGCAGGGGCAAACTGACAACTTATGAGTCCCCCGAGTAAAAGAAGATCATGGGGCCCCCTGTGTCCCCGCCCACACGTAAGCCACACCTACACAAAGCCCCACCTACATAAATCATGGGGCACACAGTAAGGCACATCACATGGCAGACAGCAGGGCACAGGGTACATCACATGGCATGGGACGCACAGGGCACATCATGGGGTACACCACAGGGCACAACACGGGGCATGGGGCACACAGTATGGAACATTGCAGGGCACACAGGAGGGCACAGGGCACATCAAGGGGTACACCGCAGGGCACAACACAGGGCATGGGGCACACAGTAGGGCGCATCGCAGGGAACACAGGAGGGCACATCATGGGACACAGGGCACATCAAGGGGTACACCACAGGGCATGGGACACACAGTAGGGCACATTACAGGGCACACAGGAGGGCATATAATGGGACAAAGAACACACCAGGGGGTACACAGCAGGCACTGAGCACATCACAGGGCATGGGGCACATCACAGGGCACACAGCAGGGCAAATGACAGTGCACATCAGGAGTTACACAGCAGGGCACAGGGCACACAGTAGGGCACATCACAGGGCACAAAGCATGGTTTATTATGCTACAGACAGTAGAGCACATTGTTGAGCACAGCATGGGGGCACAGGGGGGACACTGTGGGTGGCGGAGGACACTGTGCGGGGAGAGAACCAGTAGAGTATCATGGGGCCTCCTGCAGTTCTGTTGGGGCCCGGGCCCCCTACATCTGTACTGGCTGACGCACAGCCCGCTCCCACCCCCCATGATGGCGACCATGGTACCACCAAACTCCAATAAAAAAAAATCACCTCACCCTTCACCTGTAATACCTCGCAAAACGCGCTGCTCCCCGCCAGCCCCTCCTCTCTTCTCGTCTATTCCAGGTAATATAATGTACAAGCACCTGTGGTGGACGGGAGGGAAGAAGGGGCCGGCTGAGGAGTAGCGCGCTGTGCGAGGTATTATTACAGCCGCTTCCCTGCATATGTTGAGGAGCCTCTCGCGGTGGGTCAGTCCGCCCCTGGTCTTAGGCTCTTTTCGGAGATGTGGTGTGTCGGAGCCACACACAACACCACCGATTGCTGTGCTGTGCATCCCCGGGGGCCCGCACGAGAGGCTTATCCTGCTCATCGTCATATGACGCCCAGTGAGGATAATTGAGCCACATTGAGGACGTCATTTGGCAACAGGGCGGTTGGGAAGCGGTTAAGAACCAAAACATTCAGGTCTTCCATTGTATTTTATGAACCAAAACATTCAGGTCCCTCATAATGTGTACAGGGCTGGACTGGGACAAAAATTTGGCGCTGGACTTCATCCAGACCGGCCCACTTTAATTTTGCAAACACGCAAAAAACAGTATATAAACTGTACGCAATTGCGCAACAAAGCCCCTAGAGAGCCCCCTTTACATCTGGGTCCCCAGAGAGCACCCCACTTACATCAGGGTCCCCAAAGAGCCTCCCCTTACATCAGGGTCCCCATATAGCCTTCCCTTTACATCAGAGTCCCCAGAGATCATCCGCCTTACATCAGGGTCCCTAGAGAGCCAACCCCTTACATCCGGGTCCCTAGAGAGCCAACCCCTTACATCTGGGTCCCCACAGAGCCCCCCCCCCTTACATAAGGGTCCACAGAGAGCCTCTCTCTTACATCAGGTTCCCCAGAGAGCCTCTGACTTACAATAGGGTCCCCAGAGAGCCCCTCCTTACATCAGGGTCACCAGAAAGAGGAAAGTAGTGGGCCAGGACCCTGTGGTTGGGGACTCCTGGACTGACTCGGGGCTATGGGCCCCAGATTCGGGGCTATGGCCCCAAAAGTCCCCCCCCCCCAGCGATGCCACTGGCTGTCACTGAAACCGGCCCACTGAGCCATCGGCCCACCGGGAAACTCCCAATAGTCCCTATGGCCAGTACATGCCTGTAATGTGGTCAGAAAAATGTATCACAGACAGTACTCAATTGTTATTATTTATAGTAAATGTTGTTTTACTTGGGGTCAGTACATACCTGTACAATAAGCATGGTGGCAGCCTTGTATGCTCTTTATTTTATACACATAGAAGCCTTCAGGACACATTTTCACGGAAATTGTCGTGGACACCCAACAGCACCGAAACCAGTTGAGACAAGCGATACGGTTGACAATGCCATCTTCGACTTTGGGGTGTGAGCCTCCCAGGTACAATGTAATGTATGTACCACAGCTGTACTCTGGTATGCAGTACTCGGGGATTTGCAGGTTGGAGTCTCCTTTGAACCGATACCAGCCAATCAGGCCGGAGTCACAATGGTACCAATCCATGTTACTCCAGTAGTCACTGGAATTATAAATGTTAGAAGTGCTGCGCCAGGTGTCATTAAGTACAGTGTGGTTGTAACAAGGGTCAGTACAGGAATAAGATCCTGGTACATAATATTTCGAGGGACAAGTGCAGTTATAAGACCCGTATACATTGGTACACTCCTCTAGTGGAAGACAGTTATTCAGAGAGCTCTCTGCACACTCGTTGATGTCAACACAGCCCAACCCTTCCTTATACTCAAACCCAGTGTTACATGTACAGGTGTAAGATCCGACAGTGTTCACACAGGTACCACCTCCGTTATTACAAATGTTGGCGTAAGGATCTTGACATTCATTTATGTCATCACAATACGTTCCGTCTCCTGCAAATCCCACTTTACACGTGCATTGCTGGTCCCCACCAAACTCTCCACACGTTGCGTTTGGGTGACAATCAGAATCCGAGCAATTTCCTAAAAATGAAAAATAAATAAATACATTAAAAAAAAAATCGGGCAAGAAATTATTGTATTTGTGAAAATTGATAAAGCTTTGTGAATTGAGAGCCAAGCATCTGTGACAGTTTCCACTCATCCGGGTCCTGGTAGTGTTAGTTATGCCGCGTACACACGATCGAATTGCCCGGCGTACTTAGTCCAGCAAACAATCCGGCAGACTTTCTACCGAACGGACTTGGCCACACACACAGACACACAGAAAGTCCGGCGTTTGCTAGCGCGATGACGTACAGCACGTACGACGGGACTAGAAAAAGGAAGTTCAATAGCCAGTAGCCAATAGCTTCCTTCTCGTAATTTGCTTCTGAGCATGCGTCACTCTTAGTCCGCCGGACTAGCGTACCGACGAACGTATTGACCGCTGAAAGCCAAGTCCGGCGGAAAGATTAGACTGCAAAAATACTTTCTAATGTCGCGTACACACGACCGGACTTTTCGAGGGACTAGGTCCGACAGACTTTCGACGGAGTTCTGACAGACTTTCCGAATGAACGGACTTGGCCACACACAATCACACCAAAGTCCGACGGATTTGAACGTGATGACGTACGACTGGACTAGAATAAGGAAGTTCATAGCCAGTAGCCAATAGCTGCCCTAGCGTCGCTGTTTGTCCGTCGGACCAGCATACACACGAGCGGATTTTTCGATAGGAACTGGGTCCGGCGGAAAAATTTGAAACATGTTCCATTTCTAAAGTCTGTCGGATTTTTGCAAATCAAAAGTCCGCTGCAGCTCACACACGATCGAACAGTCCCCCGGAATTGTTCCGTCGGACCTTTGATGTCGAAAAGTCCGCTCGTGTGTACGGGGCATTAGTCCACCGGACTTTACGCTGAGAAAGTCCGCTGAAGCCCACACACGATCGAATTGTCCGGTGAAATGCATTTCGGCGGACTAAGTACGCCGGACAATTCGATCGTGTGTACGCGGCATTAGTCAGACCTAGCTGGACTTGTTCTGCAACTCTGAAGATGTGATATAGAAGAACGTTCATTTGGGGTTCTACTGGTACTCTATCCAGTGAGTGTATACACTGGACCTCATCAATGTAGCTTTACCCCGTAGGGGGCTGCTGAGAGCGGGAATCCGTCTGTCACCCTGCCCAGCCCGGCATTCACTTTCTCAAGCACACAGAGTCAATAAATATTCTGTTGACTTTTGTTTTTGTGTTTTTATTGAGGGGTTAAACTTGGGTGGGGTTTGGGGATTTATAAGATGCCCAGAATTTGAGGATATACATTTGCCTTGGGACAGAACTATGTACACTCCCTGAACATATTTACACTTCACACTCCTCCTGCGCAAACTTGCTTGCAGACTATTACCTCCTCTCTGTCCCTCCAGCGCAATTCCCCATTTACTATAATATTCTCGAGGCGAACGGGAGGCGGCGAACGGTGCGCCGCTATAGACATGGCGCGCGCATTCTTCAGCTCAAGTGCCAATATTATAGGGGTGATGTGAGGATGTATTGTTATAACTGTCCAAGTAAAAACATACGCCCAAAATAGAATGAGAAAGTAACTTTATGTGAACAAGCCCGCTGCGCCTGCAGGTACACTTAGAGCTGCGCGAGGTCAATTTATGCACTGCGCATGCGCAAGAGGCATTTGTGCGCATTCAAACGCTTTGGTTCACTGCGTCGCCAAAATCTTAGTAAATGTCAGGCAACGTAAATGCATTTGCATAAGTTGAACGGGCGCACCTCTCAATTTGACTTTGGCTGGTTCAATTTTATGTTTTTTTTTGAAGGCTATTTGCACACAGGTCATGTTAGCATTAAGAAAAAAAAAACGAAATTTAGAAAAAAAAATGTGTGGGGTTCCCCCCCGAAATTCCATACCAGGCCCTTCAGGTCTGCCATGGATATTAAGGGGAACCCCCGCGCCAAAAAAACAAAATAAAAAATGGCGTGGGGTCCCCTTCAAAATCCGTACCAGGCCCTTCAGGTCTTGTGTGGATATTAAGGGGAACCCCGTGCCAAATTATTTTCTTTTAAAAATGGTCTGGGGTCCATCTCAAAATCCATACCAGGCCCTTATCCGAGCACGCAACCTGGCAGGCCGCAGGAAAAGAGGAGAGACGAGAGAGTGTACGCCCCCCCCCCCAAAACCGTACCAGGCCACATGTACTCAACATTGGGAGGGTGCTTTGAGGGTAGCCCCCCAAAGCACCTTGTCCCCATGTTGATGGGGAGAAGGGCCTCATCCCCACAACCCTTGCCCGGTGGTTGTGGGGGTCTGCGGGCGGGGGGGCTTACTGGAAACTGGAAGCCCCCTTTAACAAGGGGACCCCCAGATCCCGGCCTCCCCCCTGTGTGAAATGGTAAGGTTGTACAAAAGTACCCCTACCATTTCACAAAAAAAGTTTCAAAAATGTTAAAAATGACAAGAGACCGTTTTTGAAATTTCCTTTATTTAAAGTCTTCTTCTTTCCATCTTCTTCGGGACTTTTTCCTTCCTTCATCCTCCGTTTCTTCCTCCATCTTCATCTTAATCTGCTTCTTCCTCCGATCCTCTGCTTCTTGCTCCGGTGTTCTCGTCCGGCATCTTCCTCCACAGCGTCTTCTTCCCCGCTTCGTTCTTGGGCCGCTCCGTACAATGGGAGGCTCCCACTGTGTGACGCTTCTCTTCTTCTGACAGTTCTTATATAACAGAGGGCGGGGGGCCACCAGGTCACCCCACCCCCCTCTGATGCACGATTCCGTTATATGAGAACTGTCAGAAGAAGATAAGCGTCATACAGCGGGAGCCTCCCATGGATGCGGAGCGGCCCAAGAACTAAGCGGGGAAGAAGACGCCATGGAGAAAGATGCTGGACGAGAACACCGGAGCAAGAAGCAGAGGATCGGAGGAAGAAGCAGAGGAAGAAGAAGATGGAGGAAGAAACCGAAGGTTGGAAGAAGGAAGAAGACACGAAGAAGACTTTAAATAAAGGATATATGGACTGTATATTTGGCAGTGAGGAGATGGTTTAGATATTTGTGCTGTGGCATTGTGAAGGAGCGTATCCTATTGCAACTTAAATACTGTCAATATTGGCCTAACAATTAGGTTTTAATGGGCAGGAGAACAAGAGATTAATTTGTCTTGTATTTCCCATCCCTCTTTTAGATATATTTTTCTTTTTTTTTCTTTGTTTTTTTCTTTTTTTGATACTTTGGTAGTTGTCCACAAGATGGCACTATTCTAATAAAATATTTTATTTAGTGTTTTGGAGCAGCATCATGATTGGCCTGTAGGTGTCAGTAATTGGCAGGTGTTTGCTGGTAGGGATGAGCTCAGGCGTGTTTGCATGGAACACGTGCAGTGTGCGCCAGGAAGTCATTGCCATGAGTCATGAGACATTGCCCCGATCTCTGCAGCCGCACATCGGGGCAATGTCTCACTTCCTGTGATATTATACTTTTCTTTCTCAGGTATTTTGGTAATTGTCCACAAGATGGCACTATTTTAACAAAATTGATATTTTATATAGCGTTCTTTGGAGCAGTATCATGACTTGACTCTAGGTGTCAGTAATTGGCAGTTTTTTTTTTCTGCAAGACAGGATGACACCAGCACTGGCAGGAACTGCTCTCTATGCTCTGCCCAATAAGCTTTGAACAATGCACACAACAACCAATGGATGCACTTCTTAGCCATGCCAATAGGTTATATAAGGCGCACGCCTGATAACGTTAGTTGTGACGAAACGGCCGTAGGGACGTTGCACATGCACGCAGTGCGTGCATCTCTTCTTTGGAGATTAACAGAGCTTTTTTTTTTTTATCTTTTATCCTTGCAAGGACCGTTTTTATGTATTGTGAACCTGTTGGTACCTTTTTTTGAATAAATTAGGTATCTCTGCACTATTGGAGTCTGTTTTTCATCCTTATAACTTTTTGCCGGAAATCCATTGGATGAGCACATCCCACTGGTGGAAGGAAACGTCCATTGAGGCGCAGTGATCGTCTCCTGACAGAAACGCCTATGAAACCACTTTCCGCAGACGTTGGCCGGTTGCCTGTGAGGAGGACAGTCGGTGGTACTTCAACAGCAAGCCTCCTGTTCTTATAGACTTATAGGACCCCCCTGATAAAGGGTGGTGGTCACTGGCTTTTTGGCAAGCCTCCATTGTTTATTCCTAGGTGACGGGCTGCACTAGTGGTGGAAACTTATCGTTTGGATTTCGTTTGTGAACACGTCTTTGTTGGATTATTTCACCCATGAAGTGTTTTTGCGTTAGATACACGTGTTTGTTGCTCATGGATTGATCATATTAACACATATAGACTATTATGATGGGTTTTTCTTTATTACTTTATTATTTATAACACATCTTTGTATAATCACGGTTTTTATTCATAATCACTTGCATTATTAGTTTATTACCCGGTGCTGCACTTTTTGTCTATTTAAATAAAGGAATTGTCAAAAACTATCTCTTTTTTTTTTAAACATTTTTTTACCCTTTTTTTTTGTGAAATGGTAGGCGTACTTTTGTACCCGTTACCATTTCACACTGGGGGGGTGGGATCTGGGGGTCCCCTTGTTAAAGGGGGCTTCCAGATTCCGATAAGCCCCCCCCCCCGCCTGCAGACCCCCACAACCACCGGGCAAGGGTTGTGGGGATGGGGACATGGTGCTTTGGGGGCAGCCTCCCAATGTTGAGGGCATGTGCCCTGGTACCGTTCAGGAGTGGGGGGGGGGGGGGGGGGCGCTTTCAAAAGTGATAGGCATCAAAAGAGAGAGGATGGGGGGTCAACTGAATCAGCATATGAATGAGTCATTGCTCACGTCCCCCAATTTCTTGATGTCCATTTCCTAGTGTGTGTGTATGTGTGTGTGTGTGTGTGTGTGTATGTGTGTATGTATGTATATATATATATATATATATATATACTGTGAGGGGTTAGCTCGGCAGCGGGTGTGTGTGACCCCCTGGATGGGTTCACAACACAAAATCAGGCACAGCAGACAGCGTTGTAGGTGCAAAAAAACAAAAGATGCGGTTTATTTATGCTACATGCAGTAAAACATATAACAGCCAAACAAAAATAAAACATGAAAATAAATCCTGGTCAGCTTGACCTCTAATTACACACATAGATTCCCTGTCTAACAACTGCGTGCAGCCTTGTGCTGCACCAGTCCCTGTCTCTGTTGTAGAGGTTTGCCACACAGGCGTTAACTCACCGCACAGAACAGGTATCACACTCCCCAGTCCATACAACACAAAACTGGTTCCAGGCTGGAGCATCTCCCTAAGCATGCTGGGGTTTTTTGTAGAGGTCTTAATGAGCCCACTTACTTCAGCTGGGCTCATTAACTCTTCCCCTCTAATTGTAAAAGTCTGCATAAAGCCTGAATCTAGGGCACACATATTTCCCACCCTGGATACAACCAGGTGACTTTACCTGTGTGTGTGTATATATATATATATATATATATATATATATATATATATATATATATATATATATATATATATACACACACACACGTATGTATGTATATATATATAATGTATACTGAATGCATTGCACACAAACTCTGACAATGTATAAATACATCTAAGTGAGTCACAATATATTTACCTGATATGTTAAAGAGGAAGTAAACCCTGATGGGTGTTACTTCCTCTTTCATTCCCTGCAAAGGCAAAGCATAATGGACTACTATGCATCGCATCGCATCGCATCACACAGTAGTCCATTATGTGTCACTTACCTGACACAGGAGCCAGCGAAGTCACCGCTGTCCCCTGTAGTCTGGAGCATCCATCTTCTCGGTGGGTCTTGCAGCTCCGCCGCTGTCATTCGGCGAAGCCGCGATGACGTCACTCCCGCGCATTAGCGCACGGGAGCCGACACGCGGGGCATCTCCGTCATTGAAGATGCCGCGCTCAGTGCGCCTGCGCGCCGCTGTCTACGGCGCATGCGCCGTAGACAGCGGTGCCCGTCTTCGGGCAAATATCTCCTAAACTGTATAGGTTTAGGAGATATTTCTTGGACCTACAGGTAAACCTTATTCTAGGCTTACTTGTAGGTCAAAGTGTGTTGTAAAGGTTTACAACCACTTTAAATGCTGTAAGACAGACGTTCTCAACTCCGGTCCCCAGGGCCCACTAGCAGGCCAGGTTTTATGTATTACCTTGGGGAGATGCAGCCTATAATACTGCAATCAGTACTATAGAGTGCCACCTCAGAGGGACAGCTCTGAGTCTCATAGGGTTGCTGACATCACATCCAAGATGGCAGCACCAAGCAGCAGGCTCAAGGTTTTTTTTTTTGTTTTTTTTTAAGTTATCTTCAAATTGGACAGGTAAAATATACATTTTTGTTAGAAACCCAAAACACTCACCGAGGTTTGTAGAGATGCTGATGGTCTCTGTGGAAAGAAAGAATGGATCAGTCATATAAAATGGGAAAACTTCTCCGTATATTGTAAGTTTGCTCTTCCCCATTGTTCTTTTTTCCTGTACACTAATAATATATTTGGCCACCTAGCGAATGTGTGAACTTTGGGTGGATTCCTCTCTTTGAAGTGAACCTTCACCTGCAGGCTAAAGTCATTCATTGCATGGTGGTATTACTAGCTACTAAAGGTCATCTAACTAGTGCTGTGCAAACACATACGTCTTTGGTTGCAAGGGCGCAATCGGCCACCTAGAAACCAAGGACATGTTTGGGTGTTATCAGTTGCAATGGATCTGGTGACTGCGTGGTCATTGGTTGTTATGGTACACCATAGAAACCAAAGATGATAATGGGGAAAAAAGCAATGTGAAATACCCCCCAACATACATACTGGACCCTTATTCTCAATAGAGATCTGCTATAAATTAAAAGGGGTACACTATGCAAAAAAATGATAAAAACGTGTAGGGTTCACCCAAAAATTCATGATAGACCTTTATGCGGACCATGTAGTGCGCATCCCTTCTCCTAAACTATATAAAACCCTCAACATGGGCAAGGTACCTTGCTAAGGGAGACCCTGGCTAAGACCCTTGCTCCCATGTTTTTGGGGATAAGGACCTTTGTTTGCCCATCCTTGGCCAGATGGATAAGGGGGTCTGCAGCGTGGAGATTTGTCTGAATCAAAATGTCTCCTTTAAAAGAAGGGGTCCCCCAGATACCTGCAAAAATTACAATGTAAATAAACCCACCATCTGGAAATCCCTCCGATATCATCCTAATGCCGCGTACACACGAGCGGACTTTCCGTCAGAAAAATCTGGGATATTTTTTCCGACGGAATCTCGCTCAAGCTTGGCTTGCATACACACGGGTCACACAAAAGTTCGCTGAACTTTCAACCGTCAAGAACGTGGTGATGTACAACACTATGACAAACCGAAAAAAAATTAAGTTCAATTTTTCCAAGCATGCGTAGGAATTTTGCGCCTCAGAATTGGTACAGGCGATCGGAATTTCCGATTGGACACTTTTTCCGACCGAAAAATTGAGAACCTGCTCTCAATCTTTTTGCTGGCTGGAAGTCCGCCAGCAAAAGTCGGATGGAGCAGCGTACACACACGGTCACATTTTCCGACCAAAAGCTCCCATCGGACTTTTGCTGGCGAAATTTCCGATCGTGTGTACGGGGCATACGATTTCCCGCCATAAAATAGCTGAAAGACAACTAAATGCCCAAAACACTTACCAGGGTCGGGAGAGCTGCTGATGGTCTCTGGAAGAGGAAAGAACCAATCGGAGATATAAAACATGAAATTAAAACTTTAAAGACAATGCAGGTAAAAGCATAGAAGTAGCAAACATTTTAATTGGTTACTTGCAATGTTTTCCTTGCCATAAATGATTGCTATTGACTTGTATAAAGGTATTAGATCATCTGACCACTCCAGAAGAGCCAATTCCCCAATGCATTCTCCTCTCTCTTCGCATGCCATAGGCCTCTCCTCAGTTGGTCATGTCTAATTACTGTCTGTGATGGCACAGCTCCTCTACCTCCCCCTCTCCTCCTTACATAACCTTTATGTAGGGAATCATGAATTGGAATACTATAGACAAGGCTTTCTCAACCTTTTAATCCCAGAGGAACCCCAAAAATAAATAATTTTCATGTCTCGAGGAACCAATCAGGGCTCAATAGGAACAATGCCCCTTATATTGGTGGTGTCAGGTCACCTTGGAGGCGAGGTGACAGGTGCACACACCGTAGGGATCAGGAGTGCACCGCAAGGTTGTGGACCCTACGGCTGACTGCTGCAGACGGGAGACAGATCCCATCGGGGTTAAAGCGTAAGATTCCCTGGGGCGCGGAGTCTAAGAGCCAGCAGGTGTTCACCAGCGCCTCCAGTGGTGAGGATGGAATTGGCTGCAACTGGCTCCAGGTCGCAACCCCCAGGGTCCCCCAGCTCACACCCACAGTAGGCAACAGGAGGATAAGGATGGTGAAGGACAAAGCCAAGGTCGGGCCTCAAGCAGACAAGAATAGTCGGGTACACGCCAAAAGGTCAGGATCACAGGCAAACAGGGATAGTCAAGACACGCCAAATTCAGTAACGGAAACCAGTAGCAGCGCACACGGCAGGAAACAGGAAGCTGATACACAATGGTTGATCAGCACTGAGGCCTGCAGTGCACAGGTTAATATAGGGCTCCCTGATAGGGCCTGGGGTGGAGCCATGCTTAGAGGAGAGGTTATAAAAACCACCAGGTGGAAGTGGCTGGCCTCTTAGTCTGAAGACATGGGGGAAGGTAAGCAAACACAGGAAGATCACTGCATAACCATGACAGGTGGTCAATAGGAAGAATGTCCCCCTTAAAGTGGTGCTCAGAATGCCACCCTTAAAGACAACTAAAAATATATTTGGAGTCATGCTGCTGGCTTTGCTAAGTGGTGCTGAACCTTGAACTCTGTAGGCATCACCAAATAGGTGGTTCATCAACCACAGCTCAAGGAACCCCCAGAAACCTCTGGAGGAACCCCGGGGTTCCACAGAACCCTGGTTGAGAATGGCTGCTATCAGGGCCGTCTTTAAGGCAGGGCAAAAGGGGCAGCTGCCCTGGGCCCTTTCATTGTTGTGGGGCCCAAAGCTGCTGCCTCATACTTGCCAACTATCCCAGTTTACATTCCCTTGTCCCTTGAAGTTTTAGTCCCGTGCTGCTACTAATGCTGCCCAGCTCTGCCCTATTGTTGTGTACAGATGACTCACCTGCAGACCCTGTGTTTACATGTAAATACTGGCATTCATATGTAAATAGCTGCGGCCAACGGCATTGATATGTAAATAAAGGCAGCATTCATAGGTATATCATGCCCCCCTGCAATGAGGAGAAGATGTGCTGTAACCTACAGCAACCAGTGAGCAGTATTACTGTACGGCAATCTATAGCAGCCAATCAACAAACAGAAATGTGCTGTAACCTCTAGCAACTAATCAGGGAGCCTTAAAGTGGTTCTGCACCTTAAATCAGAATGTTCTGATGACAGGGTATCTCAAAAGTCACCTGCCTAACTGCAGCCCTTAGTTTTCCTGTAAAACATCAGAAAGATGGTAAAAAACAAAAACACTCACCGAGGGTCACAGAGCCGCTGGTGGTCTCTAGATAAGCAAAGAATAGATCCGTTATAGAAACCGGAATAAATAAAAGAAAAAAACATCTCGTTATATTAGAAAATAATTCTCATAAAGATGTTTGTATTGTGTTTTATCACATCCGTTCTCACTAGAACATGTTAATAGGTCTGCACCACCTGTTTTTTTTTCTTCAGGGCATGGCCAAAATGGCCACCTAAATGGATGCATGGACACCACACTTAGCTGTTTTTTTTTTTTTTCATCCTGTGCACTTCTTCACAGTACTTGGCTGTACCCTAGTCTTGGAACACTTTGGGTAACCTTCATAAAGTGGATCTGAACTCAAACAAGGTATCCAATGTTGCAGCAAACATCTAGCAATATCAATAGTGCCTAAGCCCCTGTACACACGGTCGGACAGTCTGCCAACCAAATTCGTCTGATTTTGTCCATCGGATTTTGTCCATCGGATTTTGCCCGTCGGATCTTGTCCGAAACTGTTGCATACACACGGTCGGACTAAGTTGTCGGAAAATCCGAACATTCAGAACGTGATGACGTAATTTCGTTACGATGGGACTACATTCAGGCTAGTAGCCAATAGCTTTGATGTAGGAATTTGATCTGAGCATGCGTGGCACTTTGTCCGATCAAAATTCTCTACACATGATCGGAGTATGTCCGATCGGAGCAGTTGGTCGGAAAATATTTCCAACATGTTGGAAAATTGGGTCCGATGGATATTCCGACAGAATCAGTCCGATGCAGACCACACACACAGTCGGATTATCCGACAACACGGTCCGATAGGACACATTCCGACGGATTCTCCGACCGTGTGTACAAGGGCTTAGGGTGGGGGTTCTATGCAAACTTTTAAGCTGATTATGGTAAAACACACACATATAGGAAAAGTTTACTTCTACTTAATGTGAATGAAAGAGAATCTAAGATGGAGTCAGTTGTTTATACCTTCTATTACAGCACCCACCCACTTGTGACATTAGTGAATCAATATTCACTATTGTCTTTCGGTTTCTCCTCCCAGCCAATCAGGACAGGAGGCGGGTCTTAAGACCGGATTGCCCGGGAGGAGATGCTGGGCAAGCCGTGACCTGGATGGGGTAAGTGCGGACCTGGCGGGGGGTTTGTTTGCCGTCCCCCAAAAAAAATATGGTGCACCAGCCGCCATAGCAGCAGGAGTGGAGGGGAAGGCACTGAGACTAGCTGACAGGCAGGTAGGGGAGGGGGAGGAGATACAGCGGATGACGGAGGTACGTAAACTGACCACAGTGTCAGGGGCTCAGTAGCCATGATAAACTGTGGTCACTTTACATTGGAGGGCAGCACCAGGCAGGATCAGCCAGGTGTTTTAGGTAATAGAAAGGGCCAAATTACACAGCACAAGCACAATGCCATATAACATAAACAGGATCCATTTTTTTTGGGGGGGGGGTTACAGCACAAATCAGTGCTGGTTGTGGCTGGAGGAACATAATGATCTCTTGATGTCAATCCTTGGGCAGATCAATGAACTCTGTCTGGAAAGCAACGTCTCTTGTCAGCATCACCAGAACAGGAATGGCAAAGGACAGGTATTGGGTACATCCATGAGGTTTGATTTATTTGTGTAAAACCCGGTTAAAACAGTCATCAGTATATGCCTGTTTAGTGGTGTAGCCTATACGCTTTTACACAGAAATAGACACTAGTTGGGAAGGGGGTTAACACTAGGGGGCGATCAAGGGTTTAAATGTTTTCCATGGGAGGTTTTTCTAATTGTGAAGGGGAGGGGACTGACTGGAGGAGGAGACAGATCACTGTTCCTGATCTCTAGGAACAGCAGATCTCTCTCTACTCCCCTGTCAGAATGAGAATCTGTTTGTTTACATTGACAGATACAAGTTCTGGCTCTCTAGATTATCGCGGCCGCCTGTCACGCGCATTGGCTCCGGCACCCACGCCACGCATTTGTGCGCACGCGCCCACTGTACTTATTGCAGAAACCGGCGTACAGCTAAGGCGATTTGCACAAAAGAGCCAACCTGCCGCAGTATAATGACGGCGGCTGGTCGCCAAGTGGTTAAATACCACCAAAAGAAAGCTCTGTGTGAAGTATATGATAAAAACGTCATATGTTGCATGACCGTACAGTTGTTCTTCAAAGTGTGACAGTGCTGAAAGCTGAAAATGAAGCTTTGACAATAAAACCTGGAAGATGATTGGTTTCTATGCAGAGCTGCACCAGATTTTGTACTCCCCAGTTTTAGTAAATCTCTGCCCCCCCCCCCCAGTGTCAAGGCAAAGTGACTATGCAAAGCGGACATTCTTTACTAGTAAGAAATTAAAATGATCTGCTCCAGGCAGAACGATGTCTGGAAAAAATTTGCTACAGAAGACTCACTCACTCGCATGACGGCGGATCACTTACAGGAAATAAAACATTAAAAACCTAAAATTTCCCCTATACATACACCAGAGTTTGTAGAGGCTATAACTATTACACGAACCAATTAATATACACTTATTGGGCTTTTTTTTTTTTTTTACCAAAGACGTGTCAGAATACATTTTGTCCAATATTTATTAAGAGATATTATTTTTTTATTATTATTTTTTTTTATGGGATATTTTTTATAGCAGAAAGTAAAAATTATTATTTTTTTTTTTTCAAAGTTGTCTTTTTTTGCTTATGTAATAAAAAAATAAACAACCCAGTGGTGATCAAATAACACTAAAACAAAGCTCTATTTGTGTGAAAAAAAAAAAAAAAACAATATAAATTTTGCTCGGGTACAGCGTTGCATGACCGCACAATTGTCGGTTAAAATGCAGCATCACCCACCCAGTTGTGTGACAATAGCAAATTAATATTCGCTATTTTCTTCTCGATTCTCCTCCTGGCAATTTAAGAAGTGGGTCCTGAGATCTGTCAACCGATTGGCTGAGAGGAAAAGTGATCCTATTGGCTGCCATGGAGGAGGAGGGAGGAAATGCAGAGGAAGCCCCCCGTGAAGCACCGGGGGGGGGGGGGGGGGGGTGAAGCCACCGAAGGAGGAAGCGCTGCCTGTGACCTAGATGGGGTAAGCGTCGGGATCGCCCAGCCCGCCGGGAGTGTGTGTCAGTGCCTGTTTATCTGACCGAACGTGGAGGTTGGCAGTGGGTGGACAGTTTGCCGCCCCCGCCTCCCCCCCCAAAATATATCACCAGCCGCCACTGCTTGTGATGAGGTGAGCAATGCAGGGAAGTGTGTGTGTTTTCGTACGGCAGCTGACATTCATAGAGACCACTAAGATCACTGGCAAGGGAATTTAGTTCTGAGTGTCCTTCGTGGTCTGTGGACCAGAGGGATGAACTTTTGACAGTTCTAAGGGAGCCAGTTTCACATCATAGCCTGACAAGTCTCGGTGCCTAGATATAGTTTGAGTAGTGTAGTCGGCATGTGTGGGATTGTCCGTTCGCACGTCAGAAAAGAGATGGAAACCTCTTATGGGTAGTGGAGGCTCTTGTGCGATGAGGGTGATGGTGGGAGAAGTCGGCTTTTGGAGTGGCGTTGAGTGCATGGTCGGTAATCTCTGAATGTCAGAAGGTGAGGAAGGGGAGAGGGAATCAGGATTAAAAAGAAAACAACCATAGGTACGAGGGGGGAGGGGGAGCGGGGGAGTTGGGTGGAAAGAGACAGGACCAGGCATGGAGGAAGAGGGGTCGTTTCTCCAACTCTCCCTCATAATGCATATTGGTGTCAATAGGCCCTTAGGGTGAATGTTGGGGAGGTTGTTACAAAATGTGAACTTGAGTCTGTATGCAGTCCTCCAGCTGAGATCGATGTGGGGTAAGATATGTTTGGGGTATTCCTGATGACGCATAATTAATGCAAAACATGTTGAGGCTAGACGAGCGATGCTGACATCACATCCGGCACCTGATCCATATCGAGATTGAGGCTTGGACCGGCTCTATAAGGTGGAGCGGCGGAACACACAGGCCGGATAGACTTAGTGCCGGTCTGACGGCACTTTTAAATGTGAGTGTAACCTTTATTGGATTCTTTAACTGAATAAATATTTGGGATGTTGCGCAATGATGGTTATTTATTTGATTACACGAGAGAGGAGTTTGGTGAAGCTAATAGAGTAAACGGAGGAATGCCGCTGTATCGGTCTGGTGCCACAGGAGTAACCCAATTAGGGGGATTCAAGATCGTTGTATTGATCAGGCTCATATTCTACCACGATTTGGTGAGGGTGAATTTTGGAAGGTGGTGGAACAACCGCGTTTGATTTGGGTGGATCGCTATACAACATAACCATCTGCAAGGGATCACTATCGTCACAGAGAGATTTCTTCTAATGGACTATACAGTATATTGTGATTTATATAAATTTTGGCTTCTGACACTGACCGGTAGAGCCCCCACCCACACATAGTTCCCGATAGGGGTGTATGGGTGTCTTGGTGGCAAATCCGCTTTCCCGATAAACATCTAGTGGAATCCCACAATTGTTTCAACAAGATCGCACCTCTTGCTCACCTAGATCCAGGGACTTCTATAGTTATCTGTATTAACTGGTTTATATGACTACCGATATGAGTCTCTTTTATTCTGTATACACCTCATTGGTAAAATTTCACTTCAAACGCAAATTGCTATATTGTTCGTGATTTAATCTCATGTAATATGCAGAAACCTCAATAAAAACATAAAAAATTAAAATAAATTCTGGTTTCTGGCACATATCACAGTGGTGTTGAATTGTCAGATGTTTGGACAATTTATTAATAAATGTATTGTATAATTATATTTGTGTAATATGTTTTGATCACTTAATACTTGTTTATGAGTTACTGGAGATATATATGTATGTGTGCAGGCATGTACTGGCCATTGGGACTACCGGGAGTTTCCCGGTGGGCCGATGGCTCAGTGGGCCACTTTGAGTGACAGCCTGTCAAAGTAATGGTTCCAACAGGATCACAGGAGGCCCCATGATACTCTCCTGTTCCCCCCCATGCTTTCCCCCTCTGTCCTCCACCCCCCCACACTGTCGCCCTCTGTTCTCCACCCTCACTGTGTCCTCCACCCCCCACTATGTCCTTCACCCACACTGTGTCCCCCTGTGTCCTCCGCCCCCACTAAGTCCTCCACCCATCACTGTGTCCTCCACCCCCCTGTGTCCTCCACCGCCCACTATGTCCAACTGTGTCCTCCACCCCCACAGTGTTCAACTGTGACCTGCACCCCCCCCCCCCCCCCACAGTGTCCACCTGTGCTCTCCACCACCCACACTGTCCCCCTCTGTCCTCCACCCCCACTGTGTCCTCCACCCCCCACTGTGTCCTCCACCCCCCACTGTGTCCTTCACCCACACTGTGTCCTCCACCTCCCACTGTGTCCCCCTGTGTCCTCCACCCCACTATGTCCTCCACCCACACTGTGTCCTCCACCCCCCACCCACACTCTTTCCTCCACCCCCCACCCCCACTATGTCCTCCACCCTCCTGTGTCCTCCACCGCCCACTATGTCCAACTGTGTCCTCCACCCCCCACGGTGTTCAACTATGTCTTACCCCCCCCCCCCCCCCACAGTGTCCCCTGTGTCCTCCACCACCCACACTGTCCCTCTGTGTCCTCCACCCCACTCCCCAACAGCATATATATATACTGTTTTTGGGCGTGTTCGCAAAATTAAAGTGGCCCGGTCTGGATGAAGTCCAGGGCCAAATTTTTGTCCCAGGCCAGCCCTGTGTGTGTGTGTGTGTGTGTGTGTGTGTGTGTGTGTGTGTATATATATATATATATATATATATATATATATATATATATATATTTATATATATATATATGTGTATATTTGTGTGTGTGTGTATATATATATATATATATATATATATATATATATACACACACACACACACACACACACACATATATATATATATATATATATAGATAGATAGATAGATAGATAGATAAATAGATAGATAGATAGATAGATAGATAGATAGATAGATAGATAGATAGATAGATAGATAGATAGATATATAGCTATATATAGATATATACATGCATATACATACACACATGTTTGGGGTATTGAAGAGTGCAATTAAACGGTTAAGTTGGGGAGATAGTCAGATGGGAGAATTCTGAGGTTGTCTGAATGTGGGTCCAACAGCCCCATCCCCCAGCCTGGAGGACCTTCCTTCTCCTTTCCCACCTCCTCTTTACACAACCCTCTTACTTGTTCTCTTTCTGGGCCTCTTGCCTGCCACTCTGTTTTCGGTTTTTTTGGTGACACTGATGGAGTTATTGCAAACAAAGTTTCAAAGGCTTTTTTTTTTTCTAGTGATATCGAAAATATTGTTATGCTTTTTTTTTTTTGGGCAAGTTACCACAACACCATTATCCCGGAGTTTTTAAGATAAAAGATACAACTATGTTGGTGTCCCTTGCCAATATTACATTGGTAGTCGGCAGTTACATTATAAATATACAAACTGTTATTTGAAGTAAAACACACAGCCAAGTATTATTCTACACAATTTGTTTTATTGTGCATTAAAAAAAAAAAAAAAAAAAAATTGGACATGATATCTGCCAATACAACTCAACCAAAAGGTGCATTCTATGCATCCAAAAATATAGAAAATATACCCAATCAAATTATTATTATTATTCAACCAAAAAAACACTGCAAAGCAATAGCTCCAAGGCCAATAATAAATAACACGCTATCTCCTCCTGGGCAATCGTGTGTGATTGTGTAGACAGGGCCCCAGTGCACTGTATTGCCCGGGGGCCTATAATGCTCTTAACCACTTACCAACCGTCTCCTGTACATATACATATATTTCTGTGCTAGAAACCAGCTGCTGCCACAACCGAGATATCCATCTTCTCAGGAGCCGGTCCTCTTTACGATAATGTTGGTCTCCCCCCTCCCGCCGCTCTCCTGCACCCTCTGGCTTACCCGAGCCGTCGGTAGCGGCGGAGGCAAATGGGTCCTTTCCTGTGCTGGGTATGGAGATGAGTGAGGCTAAGATGGCCCCCACCCATCTCTATACCATAGGAGGGCGGAAGCGACGTCAAAACATCACTAAAGCCCATACCCCTTAAAGGCACATTTCTCTGTTGTGATTTTTTTCAAATGACAATTATTTTTTTATTTTTTTTGCATTTTAGTCCAAATATGAGATTTGAGGACTTTTTGACCCCCCAGATTTCATATTCAAGAGGACCTGTCATGCTTTATTCTATTACCAGGGATGTTTACATTACCTTGTAATAGGAATAAAAGTCACACATTTTTTTTATTTTTTTTAAACAGTGAAAAAAATAAATAAAGTAAAACAAATAAGAAAAAAAAAATCTTTTTAAAGCGCCCCGTCCCGAAGAGCTCGCGCGCAGAAGCGAACGCATACGTGAGTAGCGCCTGCATATGAAAACGGTGATCAAACCACACATGTGAGGTATCGCTGCGATCGCTAGTGCAAGAACGATAATTCTAGCTCTAGACCCCCTCTGTAACACAAAACATGCAACCTGTAGAATTTTTTTTTTAAATGTCGCCTATGGATATTTTTGAGGGCAAAAGTTTGACGCCATTCCACGAAAGGGGTGCAATTTTTGAAGCGTGACATGTTGGGTATCAATTTATTCGACGTAACATTATCTTTCACAATATAAAGAAAAATAAATTGGACTAAATTTACTGCTGTCTTATTTTTTTATTAAAAAAAAAAAAAATGATTTTTTTTCCCAAAAAAAAAGTGCGCTTGTAAGACCGCTGAGCAAATACGGTGTGAAAATAGGTATTGCAATGACCGCCATTTTTTTTTTTTTTTTTTTTATAAATTTACATTTTTTTAGTGGGTTAAGAGAAGATGGGTTTTCACAAAACCGCACCAATTGGGCATACCCAGGTGAGGTGCATAAAGTAATTTGTAGTACAAATAAACAAACAAATAAACAATGTCAGTTAAAGATGTATGTCATACTGGATCGATTACTACTACCAGAAAAAAAAGAAAAAAAAAGAAAAAAAGAAGAGGTAGAAAGCAGACAACAAATGTCCAGGTCTGCGGGACAAGCGAGTAAAAGACGTATCTATGACCGCCATTTTTATTCTCTAGCGTGTGAATCCTGGATGATGGTACCTATACGTTATTTAATTTATGTGAATCAGAGGCGATACTCACATATCGCTACTTATTCTCTAGGGAAGGGGTGCTCAACCTGTGGCTCTCTAGCTGTTGCGGAACTACAAGTCCCATGAGGCATAGCAAGACTCCGACAGCCACAAGCATGACACCCAGAGGCAGAGGCATGATGGGACTTGTAGTTTTGCAACAGCTGGAGAGCCACAGGTTGAGCACCCTTGCTCTAGGGTGTTAGAAAAAAAATATATCATGTTTGGGGGTTCTAAGTAATTTTCTAGCAAAAAAAAAAAAAAAACCTGTTTTAATCATGTAAACACCTAAATTCCAAAACGAGGCTGGTCCTTAAGTGGTTGAGATGGCACCGTCTGGAGTTTGGGACACTGCCGCAAAAAGATGTATCAATGTACCTGTATTACAACACCTAGCACAAGTTGGCTCGGGTCTCGAGCCTATACCTTTCAAAAATTGAAGGAGTTCTGTATAACCCCTGGAGGATGAAAATCGGAGGCAATCTATTTGATGGAGAGAGAGAGAGAGAGGAAAAAACGTGAGGGAAAGACCGAAGGATATGATCCCTGGCCTCTTCAGGGAGAGGGTCCAATATCTTGTTCCTTCCCAGCCATGGAGTGAATGGGAAAATTCAATAGGAACTTATCTTACAGTCCCCTATGGGTCACAGAGGTAAGACCCTTAGTTGACATTGTTTGTACTAACTTTATCCAAAACAGGAGTGGAAGGAAAGAGTATCTCAGCTGAAGAAAATTGAGCGTGTAGAGCATGGCGCAATTCTATTTATAACAGGCCAGGCATGTACTGACCATCGGGACTATCGAGAGTTTCCCGGTGGGCCGATGGCTCAGTGGGCCACTCTGATGTAAGGGGGCTGCTGATGGGAGACTGATGTAAGGGGGCTGCTGATGGGACACTGATGTAAGGGGGCTGCTGATGGGAGACTGATGTAAGGGGGCTGCTGATGGGACACTGATGTAAGGGGGCTGCTGATGGGACACTGATGTAAGGGGGCTGCTGATGGGACACTGATGTAAGGGGGCTGCTGATGGGACACTGATGTAAGGGGGCTGCTGATGGGACACTGATGTAAGGGGGCTGCTGATGGGACACTGATGTAAGGGGGCTGCTGATGGGACACTGATGTAAGGGGGCTGCTGATGGGGGTGCTGATGGGGCACTCTGATGTAAGGGGGTGCTGATGGGGCACTCTGATGTAAGGGGGTGCTGATGGGACACTCTGATGTAAGGGGGCGCTGATGGGGCACTCTGATGAAAGGGGGTGCTGATGGGGCACTCTGATGTAAGGGGGCGCTGATGGGGCACTCTGATGTAAGGGGGTGCTGATGGGGCACTCTGATGTAAGGGGGTGCTGATGGGGCACTCTGATGTAAGGGGGCCGGTCTGGATGAAGTCCAGGGCCAAATTTCTTTCCCAGTCCAGCCCTGTAACAGGCCAATGTAATAACGGTCCGATTTATGTACCATACAAAGCACAGTATATAGAAGTTGTCAAGAGGAAAATTCTGAAATTCTTGAATCTACTCACGTGTCGTCCCGCGGGAGGCATACAAGAGGACCAGGAGGACCAGGAGAGACGTTCGCTCTCTCATCCTGGAGTCCACGTTGCCTATCACTCCTTTCTGTTCCCAACGCCGTCTGTTCACAAAGAGATTTCCAACTCCACTAAAGACGTCAAAATTCTTACATCGCCTTTTACCGTTGTGTTTTTTTTTTTTTTTTTGCTTCCTCCTCCTTTTTAGTTACCATCAAAACAACAAAGAATGTCGTTAGTCCTGTCCTCGGGACTGTCCCTCCAGAAATGCTTCAACTTTTGTACCAGTAAATTACATAAGATCTACAATCTCTCCCCTTCATTTTATTCCTAAAAAAATATTTTAACCACTTAAGGACTTGAGATTTGTTGTTTACAAAGTAAGCACAAAAGTTAAAAAACAAGTTTTTTTTTTTTTTTGCTATACAATCACTTTATTTTTTATTTTTTTTCTAACACCCTAAAAAATAAAATGGCGGTCATTGCAAGACTTTCTGTCACACCGTATTTGCGCAGCGGTCTTACAAGCATACTTTTTTGGGGGAAAAAATACTTATTTGAATTAAAAAAAATAAGACACCAGTAAAGTCAGCCCGATTTATTTATTTTTTTATTGTGAAAGATAATGTTACGGCGAGTAAATTGATACCCAACATGTCAGGCTTTAAAATCGAGCCCGCTCGTGGAATGGCGGCAAACTTTTACCCTCAAAAATCTCCATAGGCAACGTTTTAAAAATCCTACAGGTTGCATGTTTTGCGTTTTACAGAGGAGGTCTAGGGGTAGAATTATTGCTCTCGCTCTACCGATCGCGGCGATACCTCACATGTGTGGTTTGACCACCGTTTTCATATGCGGGGGTGCTACTTACGTATGCGTTCGCTTCTGCAGGCGAGCTCGCCGGGACGGGGCGTGTTTATATATTTTTTTTCCTTATTTATTTTACCTTTTTATTTTTTATTTTTACACTGTTTTAAAAAAAAAAAGAAATTGTGTCACTTTTATTCCTATTACAAGAAAAAAAAAAAAACATGACAGGACCTCTTAAATATGAGATCTGGGGGGTCAAAAATACCTCATATTTACACAAAAATGCAAAAAAAAAACCAAAAGATGTCATAAAAAAATAAATAAAAAATAAAATGTTCCTTTTAAGAGCTACGGCCGCCCCTAGGCTCTTAAAAGGGACATTTTATTTTTTATTTATTTTTTTATGACATTTTTTTTTTTTTCCATTTTTGTGTAAATATGAGGTATTTTTGACCCCCCCCCCCCCAGATCTCATATTTAAGAGGTCCTGTCATGTTTTTTTTTTTTTTTTGTGATGTTTTGACGTCGCTTCCGCCCTGCAACGATATGGAGACAGGTGGGGACCATCTTTCCCCTCACTCGTCTCCATACCATTGACTTAAAAAGAATTAGATCGCCTCCGCCGTCGTCTCCAAACATTACAGTATATATGTTTTTTTTGTTTTTGTTTTTAGCAGAGACCCTAGAGAAAAAAATGGCGATCGTTGCAACTTTTTATGTCACACGGTATTCGCGCAACAATTTTTGAAACGCTTTTTGTTTGGAAAACAAAACAGTTTCATGAATTAAAAAAATAACAAAACAGTAAAGCCATGGCTCCCAACTGTCCCGGATTTGGAGGGACTGTCCCGGATTTGGAGCAATGTCCTTCAGTCCCTCTTCCCTCCTCATTCGTCCCTCATTTTGGTCTGATCTCTATAGTTGTATATAAAATGCACTTTTTTATCTTTCAAAAAGTGTTTCCCGGTGCTAAACCTTTCATTGATTTCTAAATTGCTACATTTGTAAATTTTAAAAGCCAATACAAAGGAATATTGGCGGTAAAAAAAAAAAAAGCCCTTGTGGATTTAATTAACCCTTTTTTTTGTCCCCTTTAACCACTTTCAGCTCCCTGACCATTTTGCTGGCCAAAAACCAGACCACTTTTTTTTGCGATTCGGCACTGCGTCGCTTTAACTGACAATTGCGCGGTGATGTCCTCCCCCCCCCCACAAATAGAGCTTTCTTTTGATGGTATTTGATCACCCCTGCGGTTTTTATTTTTTGAAAAAAATTTTTTAAATATTTTTTACTTTATGTTATAATAAATCTCCCCCAAAAATATATATAAAACATTTTTTTTCCTCAGTTTAGGCCGATACATATTCTTCTACATATTTTTGGTAAAAAAAATCGCAATAAGCGATTATTGATTGGTTTGCGCAAAAGTTATAGCGTTTACAAAATAGGGGATAGTTTTATGGCATTTTTATTAATATTTTTTTTTTTTTACTAGTAATGGCGGCGATCAGCGATTTTTATTGTGACTGCGAAATTATGGCGGACACATCGGACATTTTTGACACATTTTTGGGACCATTGTCATTTATACACCAATCAGTGCTATATAAATGCAGTGATTCCTGTGTAAATGACACTGGCAGTGAAGGGGTTAACCACTAGGTGGCAGTGTAGGGGCTAAGTGTGTCCTGGGGGCGTGTTGCTAACTGTGGGGGGCGTGGCTGTGTTTTGCACATCACTGATCTCTGCTCCAATCACAGGGAGCAGAGATCAGTGACACTGTTGCTAGGCAGAACGGGGAGATGCTTGTTTACTTTAGCAACTCCCCGTTCAGCCTCCCTGTGAGATAATCGTGGGTATGCCCGTAGCGATCGAGTCCGCGGGACCTGCGATCCGACTCATGGAGGTCCCGACCGGCACGATGGCAAATTTAAAGGGACATACCTGTACGCCCATTTGCCTGTCTGTGCCATTCTACCGACGTACATCGCCGTGCGCTGGTCGGGAAGTGGTTAAGGGGCGTGATGGGGGGACGTGTCCTATGCCCACATACATTTGCTAGTAGGTGTCCCTCATTCCCATCTCAAAATGTTTGGTGGTATGGTAAAGTTAGACCCATTTTATTTTTTTGGGATAATGTCAAAGATAATGTTACGCCGAGTAAATAGATACCTAACGTGTCACGGTTTAAAATTGCGCACACTCGTGGAATAGCGCCAAACTTTGGTACGTAAAAATCTCCATAGGCAAAGTTTCTTTCCAGGCAAGTCCCCGACTTTGATTACTTCCACGAGCCAGACATGACATCATAGCGTCCCGCCTGGGAACCATCTGGTCACTGGAAAGCTCTATGATCAACATCCAGAACGGCGTATTCTTTCTCCTGTTCGCAGATCGTACGGGCGAGCCCGGGGAAGCCCCGGAGGGGGGGCAGGAGCCATTTTTCTCTCACTCAGCTCCATGTCTCAGAGGAGAGAGGACCCGATCTTCTCCGTGGCAAGCGGCTCCAGGAAGCGGTGGAGACCACCGGAGCACAGCGGGAGGTGGGGGGCCCTCTTCTGCCCCCCCCCCATGAAATTGCTCTTGCGGCTAATCCGCCGCTGAGACCACTTTTATCTGAAAGCGGACCATCCACTGTTGAAGCTAGCCGCTGCCATAACAACCATATTCCACTTCAAACAGGCGACGTACATGATGGGTGGTCCTTAAGTGGTTAACCACTTCACCTGCAGAAGATTTTACCCCCCCCCTTCATGACCAGGCCATTTTTTGCGATACGACACTGCGTTATTTTAACTGACAACTCCGCAGTCATCCAATCCTGTAGCCAAATAAAATGTATGTCCTTTTCCATTTCAGGTTTTAGATCCCTAAATTTACTATACTATAATACATAGGCGTGCGCACAGGGTGTGCCAGGTGTGCCTGGGCACGCCCTAATCACCCTGTGCTGGGCAGATTTCCCCTGCTGCCTGGCTGCAGAGAAAGAGACTGGGGAATCCCTGTCCTCAGTCCCTTTCTCTGTCTCAAAAGTGAGACATCAGGGGTCTGTTTAGACCCGTGGATGTTTCACCAAACCCCTCCAATAGGGCTCCTAAAAAAACAAATGTAAAAAAAAAGTAATAAAAAAAATCTTTTCAGGACTCAGGAGGGCATGAGGGCAATGGAGGAATGGCAAGGTCAGGGTAGGCTATGAAGAGGGTGCAGGAGATGATCACCAGCACCGTGATAGAGTGCACTGACACCAGCACCGTGATAGAGTGCACTGACACCAGCACCGTGATATAGAGCACTGACACCAACACCGTGATAGAGTGCACTGACACCACCCCCGTGATAGAGTGCACTGACACCACCTCTGTGATAGAGTGCACTGAAACCACCCCCGTGATAGAGTGCACTGACACCAGCACCGTGATAGAGTGCACTGACACCAGCACCGTGATAGAGTGCAATGACACCACCCCGTGATAGAGTGCACTGACACCAGCACCGTGATAGAGTGCACTGACACCAGCACCGTGATAGAGTGCAATGACACCACCCCGTGATAGAGTGCAATGACACCACCCCGTGATAGAGTGCAATGACACCACCACCGTAATTGAGTGCAATGACACCACCACCGTGATTTAGTGCAATGACACCACCACCGTGATTGAGTGCACTGACACCAGCACCGTGATTGAGTGCACTGACACCAGTACCGTGATTGAGTGCACTGACACCAGCACCGAGATAGAAAGCACTAACAGCAGCACTGATAACAGCAACTTGCTGCTGGGCCCCAAAAATATGACACCGCTAAACCTCTTCAAACAGGAGGGTACGGGCATATAGTACAGTGTGCTTTTTTTTTTACAAGGAAGTGAGCCAAATGTAGAAAAAAGGTCTGTGTGCTCGATTAAATAAATAGTTTATAGAGATATACATGGTCTACTGGTCACATGTGTTGAATTCCTCCGAGATCCATGCCTCATTCATTTTTAGAAATGTGAGGTAGTTAACACTGTTGTGAGCTAGGCGAGTACGCTTATCGGTCATGATCCCCCCTGCTGCGCTGAACGTCCTTTCGGACAGGACACTGGACGAGGGGCAAGCCAACAGTTCCATTGCAAATTGGGCAAGCTCTGGCCAGAGGTCAAGCCTGCCCACCCAGTAGTCCAGGGGTTCATCACTCCTCAGAGCGTCCACATCGGCCATTAACCCCATGTAGTCGGACACCTGACGGTCTAGGCGTTCCCTGATGCTGGATCCGGATGACACCTGTCGATGGGTCAGCTAAAAGAATGACCTCATATCAGAAGTCACCAACACATCTTCAAACCGGCCTCTTCTTGCAGGCGCTGTTGGATTGGTACCCGCAACTCCTTCTCTGGGAGTGGGAATTGCTCCTCTGCCAGCGCACGCAAAAGCAGAATGCAGCATTTCTCGAAGCAAGGCCTGGAAGTGCTGCATTCTGACAGCCCTCTGTGATGGTGGTAACATTTCCACCATTTTGTGTTTTGTACTGGGGGTCTAAGTACGTTGCCACCCAGTCCTGGTCCTTGACCTTTATGCTTTTTATACGGGGGTCCCTGTTAAAACACTGGAGCATGAAGGCCCCCATTTGCACTAAACGGTGAAGCGGTGTGGTGGCCTGGCTCCTGCTCATCATTCAGGATAATGTCGTCCTCTTCATTCTCCTCTCCCCATCCACGCACAACAGGGATCCCAGAAAGGTTTAAAGCATGCTCTTCTTGCTCCTCCTCATCCGCCCCGGCACCATCCTCCTCTGACTCCTCTTCAGACTTCTGTTGTTCACTTGTCTCAAATAGAGTATCCCCCCCTGGGAATTCATCCAGCATTGCCACTCCCTCATCTTCCCGCTCCTGCTCCTCCACAGCTTGATCAATGACACAACGCAATGCACGCTCCATAAAGAAGGCATAAGGTACCATGTCACTGATGGCGCCATGGCTGCGACTGACCAGTTTGGTGATCTTATCAAATGGCCTCAGAAGTCTGCATGCATCGCCCATGAGCAGCCACACTGGCGCGGTGAAAAAAAAAACAGCTCCCCAGAACCTGTTCTGCAGAGTTCATACAGGTAGAGTTAACTGCACGTTTCTGCTGGAGCAGCCTATCAAGCATATAGAAGGTTGAGTTCCATCGCGTCAGGCAATCGCAACTAAGACATCTGACCGGCAGATTGTGTCGCCGCTGAATGTCAGCAAGGCGAGCCATAGCCGTGTAAGATCTTCTGAAATGGGCCGAGATTTTCCTTGCCTGCCGCAAGATGTCCTGGACCCCAGGGTATTTGACAACGAATCGCTGCACGACCAAGTTTAAGACGTGTGCCATGCATGGCACATACGTAATTTTGCCCTGTTTCAATGCTCTTAGCAGATTGGCACCATTGTCACACACCACTTTACCAACTGTCAAATTGAGCGGTGTTAGCCACTGATCTGCCTGTGAACGCAAAGCTGAAAGGAGTGCCGGGCCAGTGTGGCTCTTGGCTTCCAGGCACAACAGACGCAGCACGGCATGGCAACGTCTCACCTGGCATATCGAATAGGTTCTGGGGAGCTTGGGCGGCGCAGAGGAAGAGACGCTAGCAGCGGAAAAGGAGGAGTCAGCCGAGGAGGAGAGGGAGGAGGATGGAGTAGGAGGAGGAGGAGAAGAAGAGTCAGGCCTGCATGCAATCCATGGCGGTAAAACCAAATCTACACGGGTGCCACGGGTTACATATTTGATGGCCGTCAGAAGGTTCACCCAGTGAACATGGCCATATAGCTCTGGGATGCCCTTCTCCGAGAAATACTTCCTTCCTGGGACCTTCCATTGTGGTGTTCCAATGGCCACAAATTTTCGAAAGGCCTCCGAGTCCACCAGTTTATATGGCAGTAGTTGGCGGGCTATGAGTTCTGACAAGCCAGCTGTCAACCGTTGGGCAAGAGGGTTATCCGGTATCATCATTTTTTTACGCTCAAACATTTGGCCCATGGAAGCCTGCCTTTTTGCAGAAAAACGTGAGGATGGCATGATGGAAGGTGGAGTGGAGGACAATTGTGAGGAGAGAGGAGAAGGAGAAGTAGAAGACGAGGCTGGACGGTGAGAGCCTGGAGTGTGACTTTGTGTGTTCCGTTGCTCCCACTGGGCTCGGTGATGGCTGCTCATGTGCCTTCTTAAGGCGGTTGTCCCTAGGTGAGTGTTGGGCTTACCGCGACTAATGCGTTGACTGCAAAGATTGCAGATGGCAACACTATTGCCAGCAGCGGACACGTTAAAAAAAGCCCACACTGCGGAGCCATGTGCCGGCATCCTGGAAGCGCCAGATGTGACCGTACATGGTCGATGACTCGCTCCTGATACATTTGCAGTCTGCTTTGTCCCTCCTGTGCAATGTAAGTTATTCCTGCTTCTCCTCCCTATCTGCTGGTCCATATCTCCCTCTGAACTCCCCTCGCCTTCCTCTCTTGTGGGCACCCACGTGACATCACTAGACACGTCATCATCAATGTCACCTTCCCCACCGCTATAAGTAGAGATCTCTGAGTCGTCAGACTGCTGAGTGGCGGTTGTTGCTACCTCCTCTTCCTGATCCAATGCCAAGAGTGGCTACGCATCGGAAATGTCTTGCGATGGATCGGAAAATAATTCCTGTGACTCAAGGGGAAGGTATATTGCGGTGGTGGTGTTGGTGGTAGTGTCTTTGGAGGTGCACACAGCAGAGAGTGAAGAAGAGGGTGCAGATCGAGAGGGTGAGGAGGGTGCAGAAGAGTAAGGCTTAGTGAGCCACTCAACCAAGTCTGGTGCATCCTTTGACGTAATCGCACACACCTTCTGCAATTTTCCACTTTGGCTCAAGCCTGTTGCTCCTGCCCTACCCCTACCACCCCTGCGGAAGGGCCTGCCTCTTCCTCTGCCTGTCATTTTTTAAATCACCCTGTGACAAAAGTGTCTAGAGAAGTGCAGTATGTATGTGGAAGAAGGTATATAACACCCCGCTTCAATCTGTCATTTTGGGGGGCCACTGGTCTATCACACCAGTTATAATACTTTTTTTATTGCGCTTGTCACTCTTTGTAGTATCGCTGCAGAACCGCTCAGCAGTCACAATGCTGCACAATGGAAATGCACTATACTATGCTTTCTATATGTGCAAGTATTTTATACGTGTATTACACACCTATATACTGCACACCAAATAGTACACCTATACCAGTCCTTAAAAGGACCTTTGTGGACCTAGTAGCTAGTGATTTGCAGCCTGTCCCTCAGTCCCTACACTGATAAAGGACTGCTGCAGAATCAGTCAGCAGTGCACTCAGCAATCACCAGCACAGCAGTGCACTGAACCCTATATACTGTACTACACTTATACCAGTCCTTTAAAAGGCCTTTTGTGGACCTAATAGTTAGTGATTTGTGTCACTACAGTCTCTCCCTGCTGCACACAGCGTCCTCTCCCTACACTGACATAAGACAGAATGTAAAATGGCCGCCGGATCGGGTGTATTTATAGGTTAGGGGGAATGTCCAATTGTCCATGTGCTGAAATGTCTCAATTGGCTGTCCTGTACCCCATGATGGATATGTCATCATGGGTCAAAGTTCTTTCACACTGTATAAACACATATATCCGCCGGGCGAACAGCGGATTCTTTCACGACTATTCTTTGTGAAAGAATAGTCTGCCGATCGGGTGAATCGCAAACACACAAAATTCGCCGCGAACCGATCGCTGGGTGAACAGTTCGGCCATCCCTATCATTTTACACTTATTGGAATTTTTTTTATATATATATATTTTATTTTTTTTTCCCAAAAAATGTAGTCATATACATATCGGCCTAAATTGATGAAGAAATTCGATTTTTACTTCTTTTTTTTTTTTTTTTTATTGGAAATGTTATATAGCAGAAAGTAAAAAAAATATATATAGTTTATTTTTTTTCTTAATTTACGTTTTTTTTTTTTTTTTTTTTTCCGCAAAAAACAAAACACAGAGGTGATCAAATACCACCAGAAGAAAAAGCTCTATTTGTCGGGGGGGGGGGGGGGACATACATTTTATTTGGGTACAAAGTCGTACGGCCACATAATTGCCAGTTAAAGTGATGCAGTGCCGTATCGCAAAAAAAAAAAATGGCCTGGTCATGAAAGTGGGGGAGGGGTTAAATCTTTCGGAGGTCAAGTGGGTAACATGGAATACTCCACCTTATGCTGTGCACACACGCTCGGACTTTCCAGCAGAAAAGATCCAACGGAATCATTTCATCGGATATTACAATCGTGTGTGGGGCTTCATCTGACTTTTTATTTTTATTTAATTTTTTTAGAAATAGAACATGTTTTAAATCTTTCCGATGGAATTAATTCCTATCGGGGGAAAAATGCTTCGTCTGTGTGCCAGTCTGACTGACCCAAAAAAAAATGACGCAAGGGCAGCTATTGGCTACCGGCTATTGAACTTCCTTTTTTCTAGTCCAGTCGTAAGTGTTGCACGTCACTGCGTTCTAAATGATCAGACTTTGGTGTGATCGTGTGTAGGCAAGACCGTTTCAGCGGAACTCTGTCGAAAAAAAAAAACGGTCGGAGGAAGCCTCATTGGGCGATGCTCTGTGGAAGGTACGATGATGGCGAAGGCCCCGGTGTAGCAGAACTTGACGTTGACGGGATTTACTCTGCAACATTTTTCTTCCTGCCAAAGGTGAGCGGAGTTCTTCTCAGGCATATTATTATCAGCTTCTCGTAATTCTCCTGTCTGTGCCCCAAGGGGAGGGTGGCTAGGAATGTTTGAACAAGGTCAGTACGGCTGCTTTTGACTTTCTAAGCAGAATACTGTGAATAGTTTCAATAAAAAAAAAATTTAAAATTTGAATGACATAAATGATCGTTTTATTATATTATTATACCACTTTTTATTTTTTTTTATTTTTCATTTATTAGGCCGGGTTCACACCTATGCAGTTTGCTTTTGATTTTTTTTTGCACTTATGTTTTTTGTATGCAATAAAGTTTTATTGAAAAGCAGTGATCGCATTACAACAATACAATGCCAAGCAAACCTTAAAGTGGTTGTAAACCCTTACAAACCACTTTGACCTACAGGTAAGCCTAGATTAAGGCTTACCTGTAGGTCCAAGACATATCTCCTAAACCTACACGGTTTAGGAGATATTTCCAAACAGACAGCCACTGCCGTAGACAGCGGCGATATGCCGCGAGTGTCGGCTCCCGTGCGCAGTGACCCGGAAGCCACTTCGGGATCCATGGCAGCGTCAGACATGAAGACGGAGGACCGCTTCGGGGGCTTCGTTCTCAGGTAAGTTATTCATAATGAGCTAGTATGCTATGCATACTAGCTCATTATGCCTTTGCCTTGCAGGTTTCTTCCCCCCCCCCACCCCCATGGGTTTACAACCACTTTAAATAAAGTAATATGACATAGTAAATATGACATACTGTAAGTCTGCCATTCGTCACTTTAGTTTACTCATTATACATATCTTATATGTAAGATAATAACCTGGTTGTGGAATTCGATCATCATATCCGAGTTCCCATATCCCACACTTTGCTTAGAAAGCGAACAATATAGAACGAAAAAAAAAATTATTCTACCTGGTGTAGGGTGCTACAGTACATAGGGTTGAGTGAGGTACAGTCTGCTATTCTATAAGGACTGGTATAGGTCCACAATATATAGGGTTGAGGTGCACTACTGCTGACCGCTGCCCTATACTACAGCAGTCCTTCATCGGTATAGGGACTGAGAGTTTTGTCACAGGGTGATTTAAAAAATGACAGGCAGAGGAAGAGGCAGGCCCTTCCGCAGGTGTGGTAGGGGTAGGGCAGGAGCAACAGGCTTGAGCCAAAGTGGGAAGTTGCAGAAGGTGCGTTCAATTACTTTAAAGGACGCACCAGACTTGGTTGAGTGGCTCACTCAGCCTTACTCTTCTGCACCCTCCTCATCCTCTCGATCTGCACCCTCTTCTTCACTCTCTGCTATGTGCACCCCCAAAGACACTACCACCACCACCACCACCACATACCTTCCGCTTGAGTCACAGGAATTATTTTCCGATCCATATCAAGACATTTCTGACGCGGTGCCACTCTTGGTATTGGATCAGGAAGAGGAGGTAGCAACAACCGCTACTCAGCAGTCTGACGACAGTACCCAGATCAGCCCAAGGAGGAGGTTGGTCCCCGGTGTTGCTGCCTACTCCGAGATCTCTACTTATAGCGGTGGGGAAGGTGACGTTGATGATGACGTGTCTAGTGATGTCACGTGGGTGCCCACAAGAGAGGAAGAGGAGGGGAGTTCAGAGGGAGATATGGACCAGCAGATAGGGAGGAGAAGCAGGAATAACTTACATTGCACAGGAGGGACAAAGCAGACTGCAAATGTATCAGGAGCGAGTCATTGACCATGTACCGTCACATCTGGCGCTCCCAGGACACCGGCACATGGCTCCGCAGTGTGGGCTTTTTTTAACGTGTCCGCTGCTGACAATAGCGTTGCCATCTGCAATCTTTATAGTCAACGCATTAGTCGCTGTAAGCCCAACACTCACCTAGGGACGACCGCCTTAAGAAGGCACATGAGCAGCCATCACCGAGCCGAGTGGGAGCAACAGAACACACAAAGCCACACTCCAGGCTCTCACCGTCCAGCCTCGTCTTCTACTTCTCCTTCTCCTCTCTCCTCACAATTGTCCTCCACTCCACCTTCCATCACGCCAAGCTCACGTTTTTCTGCAAAAAGGCAGGCTTCCGTGGGCCTAATGTTCGAGCGTAAAAAAATGATGACGCCGGATAACCCTCTTGCCCAACGGTTGACGGCTGGCTTGTCAGAGCCCGCCAACTACTGCCATATAAACTGTTGGACTCGGAGGCCTTTAGCAAATTTGTGGCCATTGGAACACCACAATGGAAGGTCCCAGGAAGGAAGTATTTCTCACAGAAGGGCATCCCAGAGCTATATGGCCATGTTCAGCGGCAAGTGAATGTATCTCTGGCACACAGTGTCGGTGCCAAGATACATCTGACCACAGACACGTGGTCTAGCAAACACGGGCAGGGAAGGTATATCACTTTTACTGCCCACTGGGTGAACCTTCTGACGGCCGTCAAGCATGTAACCCGTGGCACCCGTGTAGATTTGGTTTTACCGCCACGGATTGCATGGAGGCCTGGCCCTTCTTCTCCCCAGAACCTATTCGACATGCCAGGTGAGACATTGCCATGCTGTGCTGCGTCTGTTGTGCCTGGAAGCCAAGAGCCACACTGGCCCGGCACTCCTTTCAGCTTTGCATTCACAGGCAGATCAGTGGCTAACACCGCTCAATTTGACAATTGGTAAAGTGGTGTGTGACAACAGTGCCAATCTGTTTAGCGCATTGAAACAGGGCAAAATCACGCACGTGTCATGCATGGCACACGTCTTAAACTTGGTCGTGCAGCGATTCGTTGTCAAATACCCTGGGGTCCAGGACATCTTGCGGCAGGCAAGGAAAATCTCGGCCCATTTCAGAAGATCTTACACGGCTATGGCTCGCCTTGCTGACATTCAGCGGCGACACAATCTGCCGGTCAGACATCTTATTTGCGATTGCCCGACGCGATGGAACTCAACCTTCTATATGCTTGATAGGCTGCTCCAGCAGAAACGTGCAGTTAACGTCTACCTGTATGAACTCTGCGGCAGAACAGGTTCTGGGGAGCTGGAGTTTTTTTCACCACGCCAGTGGCTGCTCATGCGCGACGCATGCAGACTTCTGCGCCCATTTGAGGAGATCACCAAACTGGTCAGTCGCAGCCATGGCGCCATCAGTGACATGGTACCTTATGCCTTCTTTATGGAGCGTGCATTGCGTCGTGTCATTGATCAAGCTGTGGAGGAGCAGGAGCGGGAAGATGAGGAAGTCGCAATGCTGGATGAATTCCCAGGGGGGGCTACTCTATCTGAGACAAGTCAACAACAGGAGTCTAAAGAGGAGTCAGAGGAGGATGGTGCCGGGGCGGATGAGGAGAAGCAAGAAGAGCATGCTTTAAACCTTTCTGGGATCCCTGTTGTGCATGGATGGGGAGAGGAGAATGAAGAGGACATTATCCTGGATAATGAGCAGGAGCCAGGCCACCACACCGCTTCCACTTTTGTGCAAATGGGGGCCTTCATGCTCCAGTGTTTTAATAGGGACCCCCGTATAAAAAGCATAAGGGTCAAGGACCAGTACTGGGTGGCAACGGACTTAGACCCCCGATACAAACACAAAATGGCGGAAATGTTACCACCGTCACAGAGGGCTGGCAGAATGGAGCACTTCCAGGCCTTGCTTTGAGAAATGCTGCATTCTGCTTTTGCGTGCGCTGGCAGAGGAGCAATTCCAACTCCCAGAGAAGGAGTTGGGGGTACCAATCCAACAGCGCCTGAAAAAGGCCGGTTTGAAGATGTGTTGGTGACTTTGGATATGAGGTCATTCTTTCAGCCGACCCATCGACAGGTGTCATCCGGATCCAGCATCAGGGAACGCCTAGACCGTCAGGTGTCCGACTACATCGGGTTAACGGCCGATGTGGAGGCTCTGAGGAATGATGAACCCATGGACTACTGGGTGGGCAGGCTTGACCTCTGGCCAGAGCTTGCCTAATTTGCAATCGAACTGTTGGCTTGCCCCTCATCCAGTGTCCGGTCCGAAAGGACGTTCAGCGCAGCAGGGGGGATCGTGACCGATAAGCGTACTCATCTAGCTCACGACAGTGTTAACTACCTCACATTTCTAAAAATGAATGAGGCATGGATCTCGGAGGAATTCAACACATGTGACCAGTAGACCATGTATATGTCGATAAACAATTTTTTTAATCGAGCACACAGACCTTCTTTCTTCATTTGGCTCACTTCCTTGTCCAAAAAAAGCACACCGTACTATATGCCTGTACCCTCCTCTTTGAAGAGGTTGAGCGGTGTCATATTTCTACTGGGGCTGCTTATTATGAGGGGCTCCTACCATCCCTGTGCTGTGCTGACTTCCTCCTGGGCCTGCTTATTATGAGGGGCTCCCACCATCCCTGTGCTGTGCTGACTTCCTCCTGGGGCTGTACCTCTGCTGTGCATATTATGAGGGGCTCCCACCATCCCTGTGCTATGCTTATTATGAGGGGCTCCCACGATCCCTGTGCTATGCTCATTATGAGGGGCTCCCACCATCCCTGGGCTATGCTGACTTCCTCCTGGGGCTGCTTACGGTGCAGGTGTCAGTGCTGTATATCACGGTGCTGATGTCTGTACTCTCTATCACGGTGCCGCTGTCAGTGCTGTATATCACGGTGCTGGTGTGAGTGCTTTATGTCACGCTGCTGATGTCAGTGCTCTCTATCACGGTGCTGTTGTCAGATGACTCTATCACGGTGCAGGTGTCATTGCTGTATGTCACGCTGCTGATGTCAGTGCTCTTTATCACGGTGCTGGTGTCAGTATTCTATATCATGGTGCAGGTGTCACTGCTGTATGTCTCGCTGCTGGTGATCATCTCCTGCACCCTCTTCTTTGCCTACCCTGGTCCCTGACCTTCCCTCTCCTCCATTGCCTTCATGTGCTCCACAGTCCTGAATTGTCACAACAATTTCCCATATAAAAAAAGAATGCTTGTAGTTGTCGATCCCAGATTCACCTCATACATGTGTTATGTCATTGGCCATGTGGTGGGACTATGTTTGCACAGCTATTAATTATTTTGTGGCTGCAAATTTGACCTGTAGGTTTGCGAAGCTCACCTCCCATTGAAGTCAATGGGGCCTGCCGCGAACGTTACGGTCCGCGAACTATCGGCCGCGTTCGCGGTCCGCGTTTGCGAAACGTTCCGTCGGAAGTTCGTCCATCACTAGTCACACTTCCAAATGGTAAGTCAACTCTATTGTTCAATACAAGTCCAGACACTCCACCCAGAACCATCCTTCCAACATATTGTCCCCCAAAACTGTACCTTACACCAATTGAGCTCCAGAAGAGGTGAACTATCGAATAGGGAAGTGTTGGTGTTTTGTGCTGAACAATAACGTTGATTTTACCCTTTGGAAGTAGAGTATGACTCCAGGATTTTTATGAATTAGTGTTCCCATTTACTTTAAAGTGGGACTTTACCTATTACAACTCGACAAAGAAATAGTGTTCCACCTTATTAATCCATAATTATGCACCAAAATCCATGAGTGCTCTCAATTTCATTGTTTCTTCTTACATAGTTACATAGTTACATTAGTAAGTTAACCCCTTGCCGCCGAGCGTACACAGATGTGCATACTCAGCTTCCGGGGGTTGTACTGGGATGATGCCCCTACCTGCAGGCTTCATCCCGGTACTGATTTTTAGAGAGGGCGATTGGCTTTCCAGCCATAACAACCAATGCGGCTAAAAGCCGCTTGGCTGTTATGCCGGAGGAGCGGGATTGGACGACCCCCCTCCCTCCACCTCTCGCCGCCTCCTGCCGCTCTTACCGGGGCTCCCGTTCATTCGGGAGCACGGATGCAGAATCCGATGCCTCTGGCGGCTAGGGAGGGACTGGAATGAAGCTGTAAGCGGCTTCATTCCAGTCTTCTAATTGTAAACACGGAAGCGACGTCATGACGTCACTTCCCGTTTACTCGTCTGCCAATGGCGCCGGATTTAAAAATATATACAGTATTCAGAATCGCCGAAAACAGCGATCTGAATACTTTGAAGTGTAAAGGAGGGATCGGGGGTCTTTTATCCCTCTTTTTAGACCCCCGATCCCTCCATAAAATGGACCTGTCACCACCTATTACTGTCACAAGGGATGTTTACATTCCTTGTGACAGCAATAAAAGTGATCAAAATAAAAAAAATATATATTTTAAAAGAAATAAAAGAAATAAGAAAAAACATTTTTTTTTCAAAGCGCTCCCTGTCTCCGCGAGCTCGTGAAGCAAAGAAAACGCATACAGAAGTCGTGCCCGCATATGTAAACGGTGTTCAAATCACACATGTGAGGTATCGCCACGATCGTCAGAGCGAGAGCAATAATTCTAGCACTAAACCTCCTCTGTAACGCTAACCTGGTAACCGGATTTTTTTTATTTAAAGAGTCACCTATTGAGATTTTTAGGTACCGTAGTTTGTCGTCATTCCATGAGTGCGTGCAATTATAAAGTGTGACATGTTTGGTATCCATTTACTCGGCGTAACATTATCTTTCACATTATGCAACAAAAATTGGGCTAATTTTACTGTTTAATTTTTTTAAAATTTATGAAAGTGTCCCTTTTCCCAAAAAGTTGCGTTGAAAACACCGCTGCGCAAATACCGTGTGACATAAAATATTACAACAATCACAGTTTTATTCTCTAGAGTCTCTGCTAAAAAATATTTACAATGTTTGGGGTTTCCAAGTAATTTTCTAGCAAAAAAATATGGATTTTAACTTGTAAACACCAAATGTCAAAAATAGGCTTAGTCATGAAAGGGTTAAGTTAGTAAGGTTGAATAAAGACACCAGTCGGTAAGTCCGACCGTTTGTACATTCCATCCGACAATAGTTGTTGGACTTTCCACCAACAAATGTTGGATGTCAGGTTCTCAAATTTTCCACAGACCAATGTCTGTTGTCGTATTTTCCGATGATGTGTACACAAGTCCTTCGGACAAAAGTTCAAAGTATAAAACACCAATGCTCAGAAATAGAAGCGGTCGGTCTTGTAAACTAGCGTTCAGAATGGAGAATCAACATTCGTGTCCCGACAAATATGAGATCTCCAAATGCAGCTCACAATTCTCTTCTTTATAATGGGATAATAATGAAGCTGCTTTGCTGGTGATACTGATAAAGTTATTGCAAATTAATTTTGAAAGGCTTTTTTTTCCTACTGATTTCAAGAATAATATTATTATGTTTTTTTTTTTTTTTTTTTTTTTTTTATTATTTGGGCAAGTTACCACAACACTATTATCCCGGAGTTTTTAAGATCAAAGATACAACTATGTTGGTGTCCCTTGGTAATGTTACATTGTATTTTTTAAAATGTAACTGCCGACTCCCAAACTGTCATTTGAAGTAAAACACACAGCCAAGTATTATTCTACACAATTGTTTTATTGTGCATTAAAAAAAGAAAACAAAAAAAATTAGACATGCTATCTGCCAATAGAACTTAACCAAAAAGTACATTCTATGCATCCAAAAATATAGAAAATATACCAAATTAAATCATTATTATTCAACCCCCAAAAAATTTCAAAGCATTAACTCCAAGGCCAATAATAAATAACATGTTATCTCCTCCAGTTCCACAACATGGCTGGTTGACGAACGGCCATTCAGAAACAAACTGAAAAGCGTGAAATGAAAAAGACTAAATGAAAAGGGCGAAATGAAAAAGGACGAAATTAAAAAGGATGAAATGAAAAAGGACGAAATGAAAAAGGACGAAATGAAAAAGGACGAAATGAAAAAGGACGAAATGAAAAAGGACGAAATGAAAAAGGACGAAATGAAAAAGGACGAAATGAAAAAGGACGAAATGAGAAGGGCGAAATGAGAAGGGCGAAATGAGAAGGGAGAAATGAGAAGGGCGAAATGAGAAGGGAGAAATGAGAAGGGCGAAATAAGAAGGGCGAAATGAGAAGGGCGAAATGAGAAGGACGAATTGAAAAGGACGAATTGAAAAGGACGAATTGAAAAGGACGAATTGAAAAGGACGAATTGAAAAGGACGAATTGAAAAGGACGAATTGAAAAGGACGAATTGAAAAGGACGAATTGAAAAGGACGAAATGAAAAGAACGAAATGAAAAGGACGAATTGAAAAGGACGAATTGAAAAGGACGAATTGAAAAGGACGAAATGAAAAGGACGAAATGAAAAGGACGAAATGAAAAGGACGAATTGAAAAGGACGAAATGAAAAGGACGAAATGAAAAAGACGAATTGAAAAAGACGAATTGAAAAGGGCGAAATGAGAAGGGCGAAATGAGAAGGGCGAAATGAGAAGGGCGAAATGAAAAGGGCGAAATGAAAAGGGCGAAATGAAAAGGGCGAAATGAAAAGGACGAAATGAAAAAGGACGAAGGAACTGAAAAACCATGTAGTACCTCACTACGTTTGTAATTGTTGGCCAACAATTGTGTGGCCGTGTGTATGCAAGACCAAGTTTGGGCCAACGTCCTTCGGACAAAAGTCTGCGGTTTTGTCGGCCGACAATCCGATCGTGTGTACGAGGCATAAGTTTCCACTTTAAAGAACATTCAACATCAGCCGACTCCCCGTATGTACAGAAGATTGGTGATTCCTTCTACTATAAGGCAACACTCAGGATGACAATCAAGATAATCAATAAAATGACAACAAGTCCACCGATTATGAAAAACACCGCCTGTAAGGCAAAAAATAAAATACATAAATACTTTTGTAGTTTTGAAATAAACAAACAAAAAAGAATTGATATCTCATTATGTAACCTGTTCCTGTATCATAGTTCTAGTCTAATCTGTAAAGACCTCCACCTTCCATAGAGAGATCCACCATTGTGCTCATTGGGCACTAAAATAGATCCCTATAATGTGACCACTCTTCATAAAAGTGATAGGCCGCGTACACACGCGGGGACTGTTCGGCCAACTTTGTCCGCTGTTTCGGCGGACAGTCCGCCCGTGTGTGGGCTTTCAGCGGACAGTTTCAGCGAACAGTCCGCTGAACAAGGTTTTTCGGAATTTCCGAAAAACTGTCCGCTGAAACTTTGTTTCAGCGAACAGTCCCCTCGTGTGTAGGCTTGTTCGACAAACAAAGTTCCGCGCATGCTCAGAAAGGATTTACACGCCGAAAGTTATAATGCAGTGTATAGGACGTCGTATTTTTCGTCCCGTCGTACGTGCCGTTCACGTCATCGCGCACGGTTTCAGCAAACTGTTCGTACGTCGTGTGTGGCCATGTCCGTCCATGCTAATTTTGAGCGGACTGTTTGCCGAAACTGTTTGACGGACAAAGTTTGGCGAACAGTCCCCGCGTGTGTACGCGGCCATAGAGTATAAAAGCAGTGTGGGGGGTGGGAATGGGAGGATGTGATTGGCTGGGAATTGCTCACTGAGAGGAAGTGAAAGAAAACTTATCCGGGTCTTCAGTCATATCTAGCAGTAAACTCATTGGATAGAAGGGGATTCCTGCTTCAGTCTATAGTGATCAGTCTGCTTGCTGAATAAAGGGACTGTCAATAGGGGGTCAAGACTGCCGGATCGCTTTTCATTGTGTGGTACAGGAGCCAAGCAGAGTTTATGAATGGAAATACCGTCCTGTCACCATGAGCCTAGCATCGGGCTCATGGCTGTTGCACAGCTCTCATTTGCTTCAATGGGTCACAAGGGGTATTGTTTTTAATGCCACAGCAGGCAATAGATCCTGTAGATAGATAGATACACTATATTACCAAAAGTATTGGGACGACTGCCTTTACATACACATGAACTTTCATGGCATCCCAGTCTTAGTCCGTAGGGTTCAATATTGAGTTGGCCCTCCCTTTGCAGCACAGTTGGCCTCAGATTTATACCTCAAAATCTCCCTGAAGAAGTGGTTTTATCCCATGAAACGCGTCGAGTCACAACTGTATAAGGACCCCCCATATACTCTATATTGTCCAAATTTTTGGGATGCCTGCCTTTACACATACATGTACTTTTAATGGCATCCCAGTCTTAGTCCGTAGGTGAGTTGGCCCACCCTTTGCAGATATAACAGCTTCAACTCTTCTGGGAAGGCCGTCCACAAGGTTTAGGAGGGTGTCTATGGGAGTGGTTGCCATTTCTATGGGAGTGGTTGACCATTCCTCCAAAAGCGAACTTGTGAGGTCAGGCACTGATGTTGGACAAGAAGTCCTGGCTCAAATTCATTTCAAATGTGTTCTATCAGATTGAGGTCAGGCCAGTCAAGTTCCTCCACCCCAAACTCGCTTATCCATGTCTTTATGGACCTTGCTTTGTACACTGGTGCGCAGTCATGTTGGAACAGGAAGGGGCCGTCCTTAAACTCTTCCCACAAAGTTGGGAGGATGAAATTGTCCAAAATGTCTTGGTATGCCGACGCCTTAATAGTTCCCTTCACTGGAACTAAGGGGCCCAACCCCTGAAAAACAACCCCCCCACACCATAATCCCCCATCCACCAAATGATTTGGACCAGTGCCCAAACCAAGGTCCATAAAGATATGGATGAACGAGTTTAGGGTGGAAGAACTTGACTGGCCTGAACAGAATCCTGACCTCAACCCTTGTGGAGAGCCTGCCCAGAAGAGTTGAAGCTGCAAAGGGTGGGCCAACTTAATAGATAGGATCTTATGTTCTGAATTAGTATAGTAGTAGTAGTAGTAGTATAGTAGAGTATATGGCTCACCTTGTCACTGAGATTTTTGCAGCAGGTAAGTGATGTCTAATTTTTGAAAAAAAAACAAGAAAAAAAATGACAAGTTATAGATGTTCCATATGAGTGTCAAATAAGATGTATCTCCATTCTCTTCTCTGTTATATGAGGACAGGAATATAGAACCTCCTGACTTCCCTTTGCCTTTTACATCCTGTATGGCGGCCTTGTGTGTTGCATTTTTTTTTTTTTTTACTTTATTTACCATAACCAGTATTGTCATAAGGTTAGTTTTCTGTTATTTCTGGCCAGTCTTGGGGTATTTCCATTTCTATTCCCCTATCATCATATTACCTTTTTGTTATTTACCCCAAGTGTTTGGATTTATGTTAAAAAGTGTGCGGCTTGCCCACTCACCCCGCGGCTCCGAGTCTTCTGTCCTCTACTGCGTGGCTGAAAAATAAAATATATATTTTTTTTTATTAAAAATGGGCATACATGTATTTAACGGTTTTCTGTATTATTTTACTCTCATATATGTATTTTCCTTTTTAAGCAAAAGAAGCCTCGCCATAGCACAGCGATCACTTACCTGATCATCGTCTTCAGGAATATGTCCGTCGCCATGAAGGGGGGCGTGAGTCTGTCATATAAAGACGCACACAAAGAATTAACTTCATTTTACTGAAGCAAAAAAAATAAAAAATGTTTTTCTACATCCTAAAGTTAGATTTCAATCAAAACAAAGTACTTTGGGACAACCATGACTATCCAGGGCTGGCTTTACCATGATGGTAAGTGTGGGTTGGAGAGAGACTAGGGTGCCGGGATAAGAGCACCAAGAGGAGAGTCAACTCTCCTCTGACTCCTCCCCACCCCAATACAAGAATGTTTTTACTTGAAACAATATGTTTTTATTTATTTTTACATGCTTAAATTCTATGGGACCCGTGTCTGTGCATGACCCCCCTCCCCCCCCACACACACACACACACATATGCACAGAGCAGCAGGCACATACTGTATGTCAAACACAAGGCCCGCCAGGCTTTGGCATGAGGCCCTCACACCCAATTCTGGAACATAGATGAACTTCATTCCACCACCTTCAGCTCTCACCCTCTGCTCCCCGCTGCCACTTGTAAACAAAGAAGCCTCCAGGGTTTACAAGGGACAGATCTCCCGAATCTGAGGGAGAGAACGATCTCCCTGCAAGGCAAGGTAGAGCCGCCTACACAGGGAGATACTAGAACAGGGCAAGGTAAAAGAGAGAGAGATGCAAGGAAGTTTTGGTGAGGGGTGGCTGAGGGGTCAGTTGTGGTTGCACACTGTGCATAACACACCCCTGAACCCTGCACTCTGTTCGTAGCACACCCGTGAGCCCTGCACTCTGTACGTAGCACAACCCTGAACTGTACATAGCACACCTCGGAATCCTGCACTCTGTACGTAGCACACCCCTGAACCCTGCACTCTGCACATAGCACTCCCTGACCCCTGCACAATGTACATAGAACACCCCTGAACCCTGCACGTAGCATGCCCCTGAACCCTGCACTCTGTAAGTAGCACAACCCTGAACCCTGCACTCTGCACATAGCACTCCCTGACCCCTGCACAATGTACATAGAACACCCCTGAACCCTGCACATAGCACACCCCTGAACCCTGCACTCTGTACGTAGAACACCCCTGAACCCTGCACACAGCACACCCCTGAAGCCTGCACTCTGTACGTAGCACACCCCTGAAGCCTGCACTCTGTACGTAGCACACCCATGAATCCTGCACCCTGTATTAACACAACCCTGAACTGTACATAGCACACTTCAGAATCCTGTACTCTGTACGTAGCACACCCCTGACTCCTGCACTCTGTACGTAGCGCAACCCTGAACTGTACACAGCAGACCTCAGAATCCTGCACTCTGTACGTAGCACACCCCTGAACCCTGCACTCTGTATGTATCACAACCCTGAATCCTGATCTCTGTTAATAGCATAACCCTGAATCCTGCACTCTGTATGTAGCACAACCCTGAACTCCGTATGTAGCACTCTGTACGTAGCACATCCCTGAACCCTGCACTCTGTACGTAGCACATCCCTGAACCCTGCACTCTGTACGTAGCACATCCCTGAACCCTGCACTCTGTACGTAGCACATCCCTGAACCCTGCACTCTGTACGTAGTACATTCCTGAATCCTGCACTCTGTACATAGCACAACCCTGAACTGTACGTAGCACACCCCTGAACCCCTCACTCTGTACGTAGCACACCCCTGAACCTCTCACTCTGTACATAGCACAACCCTGAACTGTACGTAGCACACCCCTGAACCCCTCACTCTGTACATAGCACAACCCTGAACTGTACGTAGCACATCCCTGAACCCCTCACTCTGTACGTAGCACACCCCTGAACCTCTCACTCTGTACATAACACAACTCTGAACTGTACGTAGCACATCCCTGAACCCTGCACTCTGTACATAATGCCCTCCTGAACCCTGAACTTTATACGTAGGGGAACTTCTGGCTCTACACTCTGTAGATAACGCACTCCTGGACCCTGAACTCTGTATGTAGTGCACCTCAGACACAACCAGCCCTTTGAGGGCAACCATACTGCTGGTGCGGCCTGCAATGAATTTGAGTATGCATACACAGGGCGTGCATGTGATTCTGTGCATGTGCAAACATGCCATAGGGCTCTGACCCACAGTCTGTCTGTGTATGTGCGAGATGTTGGACCAAGTTGGTGGCCTGGGATAACAATAACAAAGAAAAAAGTTGGGTGTCAGGAAGGACAACACTGGACTCCAGACTAGTAAGCATATTTTTTATTTAGATATAGTAACAATTCGCTACGTAATAAAAAATGTAGCTAGTTTTGAGTGAAGTTCCCCTTTAATTTGGTTGTGTTTTCTATCGTCATGTGTACATGCGTGACTAAAATCAGTGAGAGAAGAGTAGGTGGGGGGTTGTGTAGTGAGGATGTTTAGAGGAGTCAGAAGACTTACTAGAGTTCAGGAAACATGAATCCAACCCTCTTTTCTCTTGCGTGATGGTCTGTACAGTGTAAAATTAGTAGTGCAATTAAAGCAGAGCCCATTAGTCCTTCAATAGGATATGGTTTTACTATAAAAATAAAGTCATGGTGGGCAGAGCTTTTAAAAAAGCTGTCAAATCTTTGGTGTGCCTAGACCAGTGATTCTCAACCAGGGTTCCTCCAGAGGTTGTAGGGGTTCCTTCAGCATTGGGCCATTTCTGCCTCTCGGATAAGTTCCCACCGACACCATTGATCTTTTTAGCTATCCGTAAGGAGGTAATTCTTCCCAATGACCACAAGTGTGAGGACCATTCTTCCCAATGACCACAAGTGTAAGGACCATTCTTCCCAATGACCACAAGTGTAAGGACCATTCTTCCCAATTACCACAAGTGTCAGGACCATTGTTCCCAATGACCACAAGTGTAAGGACCATTCTTCCCACTGACCGCAAGTGTGAGGACCATTCTTCCCAATGACCACAAGTGTAAGGACCGTTCTTCCCAATGACCACAAGTGTAAGGACCGTTCTTCCCAATGACCACAAGTGTCAGGACCATTGTTCCCAATGACCACAAGTGTAAGGACCATTCTTCCCAATGACCACAAGTGTGAGGACCATTCTTCCCACTGACCGCAAGTGTAAGGACCATTCTTCCCAATGACCACAAGTGTGAGGACCATTCTTCCCAATGACCACAAGTGTAAGGACCATTCTTCCCAATGACCACAAGTGTGAGGACCATTCTTCCCAATGACCACAAGTGTGAGGACCATTCTTCCCAATGACCACAAGTGTAAGGACCATTCTTCCCAATGACCACAAGTGTGAGGACCATTCTTCCTACTGACCACAAGTGTAAGGACCATTCTTCCCACTGACCACAAGTGTGAGGACCATTCTTCCCACTGACCACAAGTGTGAGGACCATTCTTCCCAATGACCACAAGTGTGAGGACCATTCTTCCTACTGACCACAAGTGTGAGGACCATTCTTCCCAATGACCACAAGTGTGAGGACCATTCTTCCCAATGACCACAAGTGTGAGGACCATTCTTCCTACTGACCACAAGTGTGAGGACCATTCTTCCCAATGACCACAAGTGTGAGGACCATTCTTCCTACTGACCACAAGTGTAAGGACCATTCTTCCCACTGACCATCACACTAATGTATCATGAGTTGTAGATTTCTCATTTTTAGCAGGGGGTTCCCCGAGACCAGAGAACTATTTCAAGGGTTCCTCTGTGTTGAAAAGGTTGAGAAAGGCTGGTCTAGACCAACCTGTTGTCTAAATATGGCCCTGATATGGATCATCTAAATAACATAATCACAAAAAAAAAAAAAAAATAAAAGAAGGGTTGTCTTACCTCTTCATGTATAGCTAGAATAAAGAAAAGAAAGCACTGTAAGAAGAGATATGTATATAGATTAAATAAGAAGTATGGGGTACTGGTATATAAAAAAGAAAAGAAAAGTATATTCAACTAGGTGGATTCAGCATTGATCCAATTGTCCCCTGCTGCCTCTGCACTGAGAATTGAGTGTTCAAAGACTACTAATCGCTCAGTTCTCCCCTCCACTCTTAGCAGAGAGGGGTGACCATCAGTCACCAGCTCTCTGCTCTGCCCCTCCAGCACTCGGTTGGCTCAGTCTTAGCCCTTGTACACACGGTCGGAGATTCCGACAACCAAATCCGTCGGATTTTGTCCGTCGGATCTTGTCCGAACCTGTTGCATACACACGGTCGGACAAAGTTGTCGAAAAATTCGACCTTTCAGAACACGATGACGTAATTTTGTTACGACTGGACTACGTTCAGGCTAGTAGCCAATAGCTTTGATGTAGGAATTTGATCTGAGCGTGCGTGGCACTTTGTCCGATCGGAATTCTCTACACATGATCGGAGTATGTCCGATCGGAGCATTTTGTCGGAAAATATTTCCAGCAAGTTGTAAAATTTGGTCCGACGGATATTCCGACGGAAACAGTCCGATGCAGACCACACACAGTCAGATTATCCGACAAAACGGTCCGATAGGACACATTCCGACGGAATCTCCGACCGTGTGTACAAGGGCTTACAGCAGTGCTGCCGCTCCAGGCATCTGCGTGGTGAAAAGTCAGGACTGGACGTAGCCCACTGTCGGCTAAAAACGGGTTACGGGACTGCAGAACGAACTGCCCTCCTGTGATCCATAGGAGAAATAAGGCCAACAAATCTTTGCCCATACTTCTCTTTTAAAGAATGCATTCAGATCAAATGATCATTTGCATTATGTGGTCTCCAGGCAGCAGTCAGGCTGCATACAGCAAAAATGTTTCCTCCATAGTGCACGTGCCCAAGTTGATGTTAGCAATGCTTCTGCCAGATGCAACATCTCAACATATCACTTTGATACCGGGGTTGATGTGAGCTAGTGAGGTGTTTGCCACCTACCACATGGTCACTTCTCCCTGAGAGTAGGCCCTGGGAGGATGGTGTGTTTAACGGTCTCTCTCCAATGGGCTTTGGACCTAGAAGGTTGTGTGCAGAATGATTTTCCTTTTCTAGGAGGCCCCTAAAGATGCTAGTAAGTGCTGAAAGTGAAGTGATTGGCCTTGGAGAACACAACTGTGGCTATCCCCCACAAGAGCAGTCATGAGGGACTGGTTGAGAGAGATGTTCATAGAAGAACCTCTCGCCTATAATGCCTTAGGCCTCATGCACACGAGACGCAGTTAAACGCGTGTTCAGATGCAGTTGGACACTTTTTTCAACTGCTCCTGAACTCATTCAATGTTATCCTATCCAAGTGACCCCGAGATAGGGGGCCCCAAAGTCGGGTCGCAAAATGTCATGCACTTTTCTGCATCAGAGATACATGGCCCCAAAGTCAACTGTGACCATCTGCGGCAATGTAATTTGGTCATTAGGGTTGGGTGTTATGGTAAGTGGTTATCCGTTAGGGTTATTGTTTAGGATGAAGGGTTGGATTAGGGTTAGGGTTGTTTAGGGTTAGGGTTAGTGTAAGGGATAGTGTTAGCTGTTAGTGTTAGGGGTTAGGGTTAGTGGTTGGGGTTAGGGTTGGGATGAATGGTTAGGTTTAGGATTCTGGATATTTTAATAAGGCATTAAAAAATATTATACTACCACATACAGCAGCAAAGAATTAAAATATATTAATCAGTACATATTTCACGATAAAAATATATTAAAAAATTGGCCAAATAAATTTAAAACAATTATAAAAAATCTAATTAACGTAGATTTGCTTTTAAATAAAACAATTTTAAAACTAGAAAAAATTAATAAAAGCATATATTCAGATTAAAAAATAAATAATTAACTATTTTAATATTGTTTTATATTAGAAATAATGAAAACATGTTAAAAATTGCCACAAGAAAAATTTAGATATTTAAAAAAAATTGGATAATTTGCTATAAATAGACATTATTAAAAAAAAAATAAAGGACAGATATGGGATGGGATCCATTTCAAAATATACTGTATATACTCGAGTATAAGCCGAGATTTTCAGCCCCTTTTTTAGGGCTGAAAGTGCCCCCCTCGGCTTATACTCGAGTCACCGCTGTCTGCCTACCCGATCAGCGTGTCGTGCAGACAGACGGCGGCCATTCCACTATTCAAAAGCCGCGCCTCCCTGTCTGTGATAGGCGGAACACTCAATTTCCCAGCAGTCAGTGGTCCGCCTATCATGGACATCCGCTCATCCTCATACTACGGACGAGGATGAGAGGATGTCCGTGATAGGCGGAACACTGACTGCTGGGAAATTGAGTGTTCCGCCTATCATAGACGGAGGCGCGGCTTTTGAACAGTGGAATGGCCGCCGTCTGTCACAGACCAAAAGAGGTGCGGCGATCCTGGCATGTTTTTACATGCAGATCGCTGCAGAAGGACAAAGGCACAGGACACAGGTAGGACGGACACACAGGGATGGACGGACACACAGGGATGGACGGACACACAGGGATGGACGGACACACAGGGATGGACATGCATGTCTCACCCTCAGCTTATACACGAGTCAATAAGTTTTCCCATATTTTTTGTGGTAAATTAGGGACCTCGGCTTATATTCGGATCGACCTATACTCGAGTATATACGGTATACCACAGAAAGAGAGGCAAATGCAAGTGTACAACTGCTCTCTATGCTGCTGCTGCTCACTCTGATCAAAATAGCAGAAATAGTTAAAAAAAAAAAAAAACATGCTTTGAGAGCTTGGGAAGGGTCTACATGATGTTATCTTTATAAACGCTTATAAACGCAAACGCGGCTGAACGCGCCTAAACGCATCTAAACGCGGCATGCAAACGCGGCTAAACGCGCGTTTTTAGCTTTTTTCGAGCAGAGTTTTCACCTGTGTCTCGTGTGCATGAGGCCTTAGAAGTCTATGATCAAGATACCAACAGGACCTAAAAAAGTGTCCTCAGATGTACAGACATTTGAAGTTCATATTGAACATCATTTTTCAGGGATCTTTTGTTCCCTTACTTCCTTCCCATTTATATGAAGCATGTTCATCTAGTTCAGGGGTCTCCAAACGTTCTAAACAAAGGGCCAGTTTACTGTCCTTCGGACTTTAGGTGGAAAACTTTTCTGGCATCAGTGGGAGTGAACCATGCCCCATCTTTGGTATCATGGGGAGGAATAGTGCCCCATTGGTGATGTCAGTGGCAGGAATTATGCTCAATTTCTGGAGTCGGAGGGCAAAATAGTGTCTCATATCAGTTGGATGAATAGTGCCCCAAAAAGCCAGATAAAGGCAAGCATAGGGCCGCACCTGGCCACTGGGTGGCAGTTTGGAGACCCCTGATCTAGTGAATGGTGACAATCCATATCTACCCAACTGGAGAAAAAAACAACCCTAAAATGTATGTGAACGGGGCCTCATTGCCATGTAAGTGTGCTAAGGACATTCACATCTGATCTGGTTGCCATCTGATGACCACTGGTAAGAACTACTCTGGCTAAAAAGGGTTACTTCAGAAAACATGTACCGTAAATATGCCAAAATAATAATACATACTAGAAAAGCAGTGTTACCTGGAAAGCCAACGCGTTGGTCCGAGCGTTGTGAGTTGTATAAAGGGCGACTACTGCGATCTGAAATAAAAACAGGGAATAAAATGAAAGGACTAATGGCATGGTGGAAGGAGAGGGTATCTGTCACAAAGGAAAACGTCTGTATTTGATCCTGTCCAATGCTTCAAGCCTACCGGTCTACGATACATGAGATTATTTTTCAGGTCAATACCTATACTCTAGATTATACCCCACCGCAAATTCTTCTGCACCGTTCATCATTAAAATGTACCTCAAATCCCTGGCCGTGCATGTGGTCATCGCCGCAAAATTGTGTATTTTCCGATACACTGGGGCACACCCCCTGCACCACCGCCAATTTCTGAGTAGTTCACCCATCTCCGTAAAATTGGAGAGATGGAGGAACTGATCCAAATTTCACGTGGTTCTCCTTCCAAATTCATGAGTATTTTGATTTGCTGGCTTCATTTCTAAATGACTGATACCTATCACCATCTGATGAACCCCTCCCCTCTCTGACTACCCGCCAGAAGTGCTCAACATTCTTAGATAGTGATACTGTATTTAAAAAAATAATAATAATCTGCTATGATGCTGGAGAGTGGCTCCTTGGCTCTCCCCGAGTCCTATCATCTCATTGCTGACCCATCAACGGGTTCTGACACAACTTGCATTTTTCTTTATTTTCACCCATGAAAATGTTTTATTTATGATGTAACACTTTCGAAACATGAGCTGTACTGAGTGAGTTTTGTAATTGTATTTTCCCCATTATCGGCTATGTACGGGACACCTTTTGCTCTTTACCTGTCTGGTTCTGTTGCATTGTTCTATACTTTATCCTTAAATAAAAAAAATTGGAACAAAAAATAAAATAAAATAAAATAAAAATCCCAGTATTTCTCATACTGGCATTTTATTTTATTATTTTTTTGTTCCAAAAGCCAGTCTATGCCTCCTAGCGGAAGTCAGTCTATGCCCACTGTGGCTTCATACTCACTTCAAGGTATCGGCATCACTCAGATTGAATCTGATTGGGTTTAGCTTCATTGTTTCAAAACTAGTGAAGAGTGATTGGCTTCCTATTACGGCTTCTAAATGAAATGTGTTTGTTTGGAAGCTGGTTGGTGTTGGAGCAAGACTGGAAAGCCTAGATCAGTGATGGCGAACCTTGGCACCCCAGATGTTTTGGAACTACATTTCCCATGAAGCTTATGCACTCTGCAAGGTAGTTGTGCATCATGGGAAATGTAGTTCCAAAACATCTGGGGTGCCGAGGTTCCCCATCACTTGTCTAGATGGATCTTTATTGTTCCCCCCTTGTGTAAAATGGCTCCAAAAAAAATATTGGAGGCGACTTGCATTGTATTTAGTGACTTGCTGGCAGATCCATTGGCTTGGGGGTGGTCAGGTGATCTATGGCTGACCATTATATTAAGCATTGGATGGGGTGGTTCTGGTAGCTGGTATTGGAGGTGAGGTAAGGTTTGTGTTTGTTTGCGGTGAGGGGTGCGGGAGGTTTTGCATTTTTTTTTTCTTCTTCCCTCTTTTTTTTCTTTTCCTCTAGGTGGTTATGGACAGGTCTGCCTCCTTGGGGTTTTGTTATGTATATTTTATGCAATTAAATTGGTGTTGTCATCTTTTGGAGATGGATCTTTATCTGCTATCAACTTGCACAGGGAAGCTTATGTTTTGGTCCTGAAGAAGCAGAAGTACCTCAAGCTAGATGTTGAATGTTAAAGTGATAATAAAGGGGGGTGTGGCCTGCTGCGGACCGGGATGGCTGCCTGAGATCCGAGCTCCGCTCCACGGCCTGGATATCGGCAACACGAAGCGACTCTCCTCTCCCCAGCCCACACCACCGGAGCGGGGAAGGAGCAGGGACGAACGGGGCATGTCGAAATCGCGGTATAATCCGCCCAAACCCCGCCGCTTAACGGATTTTTATCCGACAGCCACCGCTATGCAGAAGGCCCAAGATGGCGCCGACCTCCTCAACACGCCGCACGCTGCCTCCGCGGCCTCGCTGGGCCATCACACTGCACTGCACTCAGCACAGGAGGACGCTCCGGATGCTTGCAGGGACATCATGGACACTCTTCCTCCCCCGGTGGAGCCCCCAGGAGACCTCATGGCTGACAGAAGTAAGAGACTGGCTACCTCCCCAGCACATTCCCCAAACAAAGCTCCCCATGCCAAAAAGCAGCTTTGGTCTGCAGTTGTGGCCGGGACTCACACTTCTCACTCTACCCCCTCATTGGCGGCCATGCCTGCCTCAGACAGCACAGTGTCTGAATCCACATTGAAGAACATGCTTCTTACCTTGCAGCAAGACCTGCACAGGGAGCTACAGATCTCCATTTCCCAGATGCATGACCGCATTGATTGCATTGAGGAACGCACTGACGCTCTTGAAGAAAATCTTCAGGATTACTCTAAAGCACACAACGAAATGCTAGATGTGCAAGACCACCATACGGAAGAACTCCGACACATAAAAATGAAACTGGCCGATTTGGAAGACCGCTCCAGACGAAATAATATCAAATTTAGAGGCATTCCTGAATCGGTCATGCCATGCGACCTGACCCCATACTTGCAACAACTCATCTCGTCCTTACTTCCTCGCCTGACCGCACGAGACATGATCATTAGTGATGGACGAATGTTTCGCCCGGCGGTCGTTTCGCGGCGAATTTCCGACTTTCGCCGTCCGCGGGTTCGAACGCCTTTTTCCGTCGTTCGCCCCGGCGGACTTACGTGTTTAATGTATACAAGAACTTTAACCTTTCGTGACACGTTTATCATGTGTTACAGGACAACCAATTGAGACATGACAGCTCATGGACACTTGGACATTCCCCCTAACCTATAAATACACCCGATCCGGTGGCCATTTTACATTCTTTCTTCTGTCACTGTAGGGAAAGGATCCTGTGTGGAGTAGGGACAGAGAAAACGCTAGCTATTTGGTACACAAAAGTTCTTTTCAGGACTGGTATAGGTGTTAGGTCAGCAGCCTGAGTTTCTTTTGTCAGTTTAGATAAAGGGACAGAGCGCTGTATGCTGCTATTTTAGGGACAGCTCAGCCAGATTAGTCTTTCTTCATCATCATCATCATCATCATCATTAGCTGTTACTATCAGGTCCACAAAAGAGCTGTTCCAGCTAATCGTTCCAGCCTACTCTTTTTTGCCAATTTGTATAGGGACAGGCAGGAAGCAGTGTGTCAGGCAGTGAGGATAATTTTAAAGACTTGCTGTTACTATTAGTTCCACAAAGGTTCTTTTCAGGACTGGTATCAGTGGTACGGTAATAGGCTTGTACACGTATAATATTCTTTCTTCCAAATATAGAAAGAATATTATACTTGACTGCTGCCCTTCTGCTGCAGTCTGCTAATCATTCACAACTCACTTGTTCCACAAAGCTCTTTATCAGGACTGGTAACTTGGTCTGTCTAGGGTGCTACGGTACATAGGCTTGGGTGCGGTACAGTCTGCTGTTCTGTAAGGACCGCTATCGGTCCACAATACATAGGGTTGCCGTGCACTACTGCTGACCGCTGCCCTATACTGCAGCAGTCCTTCAGCGGTATAGGGACTGACGCACAGTCTGCTAAACACTAACACACAACCTGCTTGGTCCACAAAAGTTCTTATAAGGACTGGTAACTTGGTATAGGGTGCTACGGTACATAGGCCTGAGTGCAGTACAGTCTGCTGTTCTGTAAGGACTGCTATCGGTCCACAATACATAGGGTTGCCGTGCACTACTGCTGACCGCTGCCCTATACTGCAGCAGTCCTTCAGCGGTATAGGGACTGACGCACAGTCTGCTAAACACTAATACACAACCTGCTTGGTCCACAAAAGTTCTTATAAGGACTGGTAACTTGGTATAGGGTGCTACGGTACATAGGCCTGAGTGCAGTACAGTCTGCTGTTCTGTAAGGACCGCTATCGGTCCACAATACATAGGGTTGACGTGCACTACTGCTGACCGCTGCCCTATACTGCAGCAGTCCTTCAGCGGTATAGGGACTGACGCACAGTCTGCTAAACACTAACACACAACCTGCTTGGTCCACAAAAGTTCTTATAAGGACTGGTAACTTGGTATAGGGTGCTACGGTACATAGGCCTGAGTGCAGTACAGTCTGCTGTTCTGTAAGGACTGCTATCGGTCCACAATACATAGGGTTGCCGTGCACTACTGCTGACCGCTGCCCTATACTGCAGCAGTCCTTCAGCGGTATAGGGACTGACGCACAGTCTGCTAAACACTAATACACAACCTGCTTGGTCCACAAAAGTTCTTATAAGGACTGGTAACTTGGTATAGGGTGCTACGGTACATAGGCCTGAGTGCAGTACAGTCTGCTGTTCTGTAAGGACCGCTATCGGTCCACAATACATAGGGTTGCCGTGCACTACTGCTGACCGCTGCCCTATACTGCAGCAGTCCTTCATTGGTATAGGGACTGACGTACAGTCTGCTAATCACTAACACACAACCTGCTTGGTCCACAAAAGTTCTTATAAGGACTGGTAACTTGGTATAGGGTGCTACGGTACATAGGCCTGAGTGCGTTACAGTCTGCTGTTCTGTAAGGACCGCTATCGGTCCACAATACATAGGGTTGCCGTGCACTACTGCTGACCGCTGCCCTATACTGCAGCAGTCCTTCATTGGTATAGGGACTGACGTACAGTCTGCTAATCACTAACACACAACCTGCTTGGTCCACAAAAGTTCTTATAAGGACTGGTAACTTGGTATAGGGTGCTACGGTACATAGGCCTGAGTGCGTTACAGTCTGCTGTTCTGTAAGGACCGCTATCGGTCCACAATACATAGGGTTGCCGTGCACTACTGCTGACCGCTGCCCTATACTGCAGCAGTCCTTCAGCGGTATAGGGACTGACGCACAGTCTGCTAAACACTAACACACAACCTGCTTGGTCCACAAAAGTTTTTATAAGGACTGGTAACTTGGTATAGGGTGCTACGGTACATAGGCCTGAGTGCAGTACAGTCTGCTGTTCTGTAAGGACCGCTATCGGTCCACAATACATAGGGTTGACGTGCACTACTGCTGACCGCTGCCCTATACTGCAGCAGTCCTTCAGCGGTATAGGGACTAAGAGTTTTGTCACAGGGTGATTTAAAAAATGACAGGCAGAGGAAGAGGCAGGCCCTTCCGCAGGGGTGGTAGGGGTAGGGCAGGAGCAACAGCCTTGAGCCAAAGTGGGAAGTTGCAGAAGGTGCGTTCAATTACTTTAAAGGACGCACCAGACTTGGTTGAGTGGCTCACTCAGCCTTATTCTTCTGCACCCTCCTCATCCTCTCGATCTGCACCCTCTTCTTCACTCTCTGCTATGTGCACCCCCAAAGACACTACCACCAACAACACCACCACCACCACATACCTTCCGCTTGAGTGCAAATGGGGGCCTTCATGCTCCAGTGTTTTAATAGGGACCCCCGTATAAAAAGCATGAGGGTCAAGGACCAGTACTGGGTGGCAACGTACTTAGATCCCCGGTACAAACACAAAATGGCGGAAATGTTACCGCCGTCGCAGAGGGCTGTCAGAATGCAGCACTTCCAGGCCTTGCTTCGAGAAATGCTGCATTCTGCTTTTGCGTGCGCTGGCAGAGGAGCAATTCCCACTCCCAGAGAAGGATTTGCGGGTACCAATCCAACAGCGCCTGCAAGAAGAGGCCGGTTTGAAGATGTGTTGGTGACTTCGGATATGAGGTCATTCTTTCAGCCGACCCATCGACAGGTGTCATCCGGATCCAGCATCAGGGAACGCCTAGACCGTCAGGTGTCCGACTACATTGGGTTAACGGCCGATGTGGACGCTCTGAGGAGTGATGAACCCCTAGACTACTGGGTGGGCAGGCTTGACCTCTGGCCAGAGCTTGCCCAATTTGCAATCGAACTGTTGGCTTGCCCCTCATCCAGTGTCCTGTCCGAAAGGACGTTCAGCGCAGCAGGGGGGATTGTGACCGATAAGCGTACTCGCCTAGCTCACGACAGTGTTAACTACCTCACATTTCTAAAAATGAATGAGGCATGGATCTCGGAGGAATTCAACACATGTGATCAGTAGACCATGTATATGTCTATAAACAATTTTTGGAATCAAGCACACAGACCTTCTTAATTCATTTGGCTCACTTCCCTGACCCAAAAAAGCACACCGTACTATATGCCCCTACCCTCCTCTTTGAAGAGGTTGAGCGGTGTCATATTTCTACTGGGGCTGCTTATTATGAGGGGTTCCCACCATCCCTGTGCTGTGCTGACTTCCTCCTGGGTGTTCTTATTATGAGGGGCTCCCACCATCCCTGTGCTGTGCTGACTTCCTCCTGGGGGTTCTTATTATGAGGGGATCACACCATCCCTGTGCTGTGCTGACTTCCTCCTGGGGCTGCTTACGGTGCTGCTGTCAGCGCTGTATGTCACGGAGCTGCTGTCAGCGCTGTATGTCACGGAGCTGCTGTCAGCGCTGTATGTCACGGAGCTGCTGTCAGCGCTGTATGTCACGGAGCTGCTGTCAGCGCTGTATGTCACGGAGCTGCTGTCAGCGCTGTATGTCACGGAGCTGCTGTCAGCGCTGTATGTCACGGAGCTGCTGTCAGCGCTGTATGTCACGGTGCTGCTGTCAGCGCTGTATGTCACGGAGCTGCTGTCAGCGCTGTATGTCACGGAGCTGCTGTCAGTGCTGTATGTCACGGAGCTGCTGTCAGCGCTGTATGTCACGGAGCTGCTGTCAGCGCTGTATGTCACGGAGCTGCTGTCAGCGCTGTATGTCACGGTGCTGCTGTCAGCGCTGTATGTCACGGAGCTGCTGTCAGCGCTGTATGTCACGGAGCTGCTGTCAGTGCTGTATGTCACGGAGCTGCTGTCAGCGCTGTATGTCACGGAGCTGCTGTCAGCGCTGTATGTCACGGAGCTGCTGTCAGCGCTGTATGTCACGGTGCTGCTGTCAGCGCTGTATGTCACGGAGCTGCTGTCAGCGCTGTATGTCACGGAGCTGCTGTCAGCGCTGTATGTCACGGAGCTGCTGTCAGCGCTGTATGTCACGGAGCTGCTGTCAGCGCTGTATGTCACGGAGCTGCTGTCAGCGCTGTATGTCACGGTGCTGATGTCAGTGCTCTGTATTACGGTGCTGCTGTCAGTGCTCTGTATCTCCTGCACCCTCTTGTTTGCCTACCCTGGTCCCTGACCTTCCCTCTCCTCCATTGCCTTCATTAGCTCCATAGTCCTGAATTGTCAGAACAATTTCCCAAATAAAAAAAAAAATGCTTGTAGTTATCGATCCCAAATTCACCTCATACATGTATTATGCTATTGTCCAGGTGGTGGGACTACGTGCTACCCCCTAATAATTACCCCGTGGCCGCAAATTCGACCTAAAGGTTTGCGAAATTCGCCTCCCATTGAAGTCAATGGAGCCCGCGGCGAACGGTCGTTTTCGCGAACGTTTGTGTCCGTTCGCGTTTCGCGTTCGCGAAACGTCCCGTCGGAAGTTCGTCCATCACTAATGATCATAGATCGGGCCCATAGAATTGCAAAACCATCACGTCTCCCAGATGACGTCCCCAGAGATGTTCTGGCCCGTATACATTTCTTCCAGGTCAAGGAACAAATACTCTCTTCCGCGCGAAACCTGAAGTCCTTACCGGCCCCCTACGCTTCCATTAAGCTCTTCACTGACCTGTCACCGGCCACAATGGAGATGCGTAGGGCCTTCTCCCTGGTAACCTCCATCCTCCAACAGAAAAACATAACATACAAATGGGGCTTCCCTACCAAACTACTGGTCACCCATCAGCAGAAAATTGTTCCAATCCTTAACCCGAAAGATGGATATAAAAAATTGACCAATTGGGGCTTCCTCCCTCTTCCCCCGGGAGGCACGGGTCAGTCTAACTCCTCCGGCCCACCCTCTGGACCCACCAGACGTGCCGTGACCAAAATGGCGGAAAAGACCTGACTATGCTAATACCCCAGTTCCCCTAGAGCTGTCATATCCAGCCTGGGCACTATACCTTCTGTTTCTTCCCTCCAACCCCCAGGTTATTAGTGTGCTGCGCACATATTTTTTGTGATATTTCTCACTGTTATACGTTGTTATATCTTGTTATATACCAGTTCATTAACATCTTTTTTTTTTTTTTTTTTTTTCATTTGTGATTGTTTTTTTTTGCCTACTCAACCTCTCTGTTCTTTTTGCTTGGTGTTCATTGGTTGGTGTGGTCTCTCTCCCCTTGCTTGCATCTCCCTGGCCAAACGCTTATCATGTCTCTCACGATCACCTCACTAAATGTTAAAGGCCTCAATTCTCCTTTTAAGCGTAATCTACTATGGAAGGAAGCACTGGGTCATCTTGCGGATATCCTTTGCGTCCAAGAGACACATTTCTCTAAATCCAAACCACCCCAGTGTAGCAACAAGAAATACCCCTACTGCTTCTTCGCTAACGCCCCGAAAAAGAAGAGGGGAGTTATGATTGCTGTGAGCGCTAGCGTTAACTTCACGCTACACCACTGTGAATGCGATGAGGATGGCAGGTTCATCATCTTCTCAGCCACCTTTGACGGTCGCCCTCTCACTCTGGTCAATATCTATGCCCCTAATGGTGCCCAGAGAAAGTTTTATTCCACCCTCCTCTCCAAAATAGCACCTTACAGATCTTCCCCTCTGCTAATCTGCGGAGACTTTAATGAAATTATTGACCATACGCTAGACACTACCAGTTTCTCAAGATGCAGGCCCTCAGCCTTGGCCTCTCTCCTCCAACGTGAGGACTTATATGACGCTTGGAGATGCATGCATGATTTGGAGAGAGATTACACCTTCTTTTCCCCTCCCCACCAGTCTTACTCTCGTATCGATTTATTTATCGCAGACAAACATTTACTCCAGTCTATTGAATCCTCCCACATAGGCACGATATCGTGGTCTGACCACGCTCCGGTCACGATTAAATTGGCTTCCCCTTCTCAAACACCCAAACACACAGTATGGAGGCTCAACACCTCCCTCCTTAACGATCCTAACTTTGAAACTGCAATACGATCCGAGATTGAGACTTATTTCCAACAAAATGTCAACTCAGTTTCTGATCACTCCATAGTATGGAATGCACATAAGGCTTGCCTAAGAGGTCTTTTTATTAAACTTGGCTCCCAGGCAAAGAAAAAACACTCACGCATGACAGAATTCCTCCTGACTAAAATCAGGTCTCTAGAATTCACCAACAAGAAATCCCCATCGAAGGCCGTCTCCTCGGAACTCAAAAACCTCCGACTCCAGCTTAGTGACCACCTTCGTAAAAACTTCGACTACTACATTAAAAGACTACGCCTGCTGACATACTCAGCAGCCAATAAACCAGGGGCCTATATGGCTAGACACTTTAAGAAGCAATTAGCTAACAAAAAAATCACACACCTCACTAACTCCCAGGGCAGACGCATGACTAACCCACTAGATATTGCAAATGAATTTGGACATTTTTATACGAAACTGTACAATCTGTCAGGCTCAGACCCGCTTCCACCCCCCTCCCAACACGACATTGCCAATTTCTTATCCTCTATCTCCCTGCCTTCTCTATCCCCGACACAACTCAAACAATTGGAAGTTCCTTTTACACACTCCGAGATCCACAAATTGATCCAAAACCTCCCGCTACATAAGGCTCCAGGCCCCGACGGACTTCCTAGCGAATATTACAAGCGGTTTTCCCAACTATTAGTCCCCCATTTATGTGACATGTACAATCAGTTTGCCACCACAGGAATACTGCCAAAAGAATCCCTTGATGCCTTGATAGTCACCATCCCCAAACCAGGTAAACCCCCAGACAATCCAGGCAATTACCGCCCTATCTCCCTTCTCAACACTGACACAAAACTGTATGCTAAATTACTCGCACAACGACTGTCTTCTGTTATTCCCCAACTCATACATCCTGATCAAGTCGGATTTGTGCCTGGCAGGCAGACATCCGACGGTACTAGAAGGTTTATCGACTTGATACAGTGGACGGAGCATACTGGAACGCCTTCTCTGCTTCTGGCATTAGACGCAGAGAAGGCGTTCAACAGCGTGTACTGGCCTTATATGGAGGCAGTCCTCCACAAATTTGGAGTGTCTGGCACATTTCATAAAGCGATAATGGGCTTATACTCCCACCCCTCGGCACGCATCTGGACATCGGGAGTAGTCTCCCAACCTTTCCAAATCACCAACGGCACCAGACAAGGGTGTCCACTATCCCCACTGATTTTCGCCCTAGTGATGGAACCGTTAGCACAGAAGATAAGATCAGACCCAAAGATATCTGGAATAAAAATCGGAGATACTGATCACAAAATTGGCCTCTACGCCGATGATGTAATCATAGCCCTGACTGACCCTCTTTCCTCGCTTCCTGCGGTACACGCAGTTTTAGATCAATTCAGCAGAATATCCATGTATAAACTGAATCATAGCAAATCCCTCATGCTGAACCTTGGTTTAGACCTGCAAACGTCAAAATCAATCTCCTCCACCTTCCCCTTTGCCTGGGCCCCGAACTCTTTTCTCCCCTACTTGGGAATTCATTTGACATCCCCTAGCCAACTACTACTTAGAACCAATCTCGAAGACCTCGTGGGCAAGCTTACTAGCCTCATTAAAGACCTGAGCCGAATTCCGGCCTCCTGGGCTGGAAGGATAGCTCAGGCTAAAATGTATCTGCTGCCCCATATCCTATATTTTTTTCGAACCATACCCCTCCCTATGACGCAACACCAACTCAAAAAACTTCAAGGGATTCTTAACGGTTTCATCTGGCAGCAGAGACGTCCTAGAGTAAAGAAGTCTATAGTCCTGACTCCAGTTCATTCTGGAGGGCTAGGGGCACCCAATGTCCAGGCCTACTACCGAGCCTCCATTCTAGACCAACTGAAAACTTGGTGGTCGGATAATTGTCATTCAAACTGGAAACAGATCGAATCAACCATACTGGACACAAACGCTAAGCTTCTGCTTGCAGCCACCTGGCTTAAGCTTCCTCCCCTGCGCTACCCACTTGACACCATCACGGCCTCCAAGAAAACATGGTCAGCGTTAATACAATCAACGGATGGGATCTCGGTGGAGACCTTGCCTAAACTACCCCTTGATGCACTTCAACTTCTCTCCCCGGATCTACCCCTCTCAGAATGGACAAACCGAGGCCTTACTTACCTTGGATCGCTTTTTGAAGGCTCCACCTTGAAAACCTTTACACGTCTCATGGAACAATACGAACTGCCCAAACAAACCTTCTTCCTCTACCTAAGGATCAGGTCTATGCTCTCCAAAATGCGTTACTCATCCTTGGACACTCTGACGCTTCCCCTACTTACGCATTATAATCTTGAAACTCCCAAAAGCAAAGGGATCTCGGTGATATACAAACTCCTCACCGAACCTCACTCGGATCTTCTTTCCTCCAGCATGCAATACTGGTCTCCCCTTACAGACCAGCCACCGACGCAGCTACAATGGCAGAAAGCCCTTCTACTTCCACTACGTTTATCCCGCTGCATCAATCACTGGGAATCCACACAGAAGCTATTTCATAAATGGTATTTTACCCCTGAAAGACTTGCCAAAATATACTTGAACACCTCGCCCAAGTGTTGGAGGAACTGCGACCAGATCGGTTCCTTACTGCATGTCTGGTGGGAATGCCCTCTATTGAGAAACTACTGGGACAAAGTTAAGAGCCTAATTCTCTCACTCTCTGGAGTAACCCTTCCTCTATCCCCATTGGATCTTCTACTGGGACTTCACATCCCTGCCTGGCCTAACCACCTTCGCACTCCGGTTACCCACATACTTATTGCAGCCAGACTCGCAATTGCGAGAAAATGGAAAACAGCCCTCCCCCCACATTGGAAGAAGTCATTCAAATCCTTAACCAGAACTTTCAGATGGAACATTATTTCGCCAAAGCTAACCATTCCACAAGTCGTTTTCGCAGATCCTGGGAACTCTGGATTACTAATCCGAGGAGTGCTCCTCTACTATGATCATACCCATCGTCTATATCTTATTAAGGACTTAATTGCTCTTTATGTTCGGCGATAACTGACTAACCCTAGTTACGTATGTAACTGTGCCCCTCTACCTTTCCCCCCCCCCTATCTTTACTTTTCTTTCCTCATTCCTTTATGAATGTTTGAATACCTTGCCTTTATTATCATCTCTGTTTATACTCACACCGGGATATGCCCATTTGGTGATGTCTATGTACTTCTTTTTTTTTTTTTTCTCAGTAATTTCAATAAACATTAAGTTTAAAAAAAAAAAAAAAGTGATAATAAAGGCAATAATTAAAAAAAGAAAAATGTCATACTCACCTGCTCTGTGCAATGGTTTTGCACAGAGCAGCCCCAATACTCTTCTACTCCGATCCACCACCAGTGCTCTTGGACCCTCCCTCCTGCCGAGTTCCCCCAGAGCAAGCAGTTTGCAATGGCCCCCCCCCCCCCCCGAGCAAGCATGCTCCCAATCCAATGCTCTGTGTGTCCATTCACACACACACACACACATAGCCATGCCTCGGCCCTGCCACCTCTCTCTCCTCATTGGCTCACTGGCTCTGATTGAGAGCAGTGGGAACCAATGGCTCCTGCTGCTGTGTCAGACAATGAGCATGGAAAGCCCTAGCAAAGCCAAGGCTCCTGTACACAGTGCAGGAGAAAGATTGGGCTCGGGTAAGGATTTGACGGGGGGGGGGGGGGGGGTAGCTGGAGGGCTTCTGCACAGAAGGTTTTTTATGCATGAAGGTAAAAAAGTTGAAACTTTACAACCACTTTAAGCTTTCTATGGCTTTTACCTTATATACACACACACATTACTGAGAACAGGAAGATCCCGCCCTATGCTGCGTATTCCTCTTTTACGCATATGGGGATATATTCTTTATATGATGTGTACAGTAAAGTGCAACCCATTCATAATGCACATTTCTAGGAAAAGGTACATGGCCGAGTGCCCTGGTGAAGTGTGCATGTCTCCTTACCGGAGTGCAAAATTCTAGATATGCAATGAATCACTACAATAACCAGTAGGAGTCAACTTATAGATGTGTTATCCAATAACATTTCACATGTGTGCCACTATTGTATTAGGAAGTCATATGCCACAACTTTTTCCGCTGTTGCAGTGGTGGCTGGTGCTCAAAATCTTTGGGGGGGCGCAAGCAAACTGAAAAATACTGAACCCCCCCCCCCAACAATTGCAGCCTCACTGTGCCCATCAAATGCAGCCACTGTGCCCATAAAACGCAGCCATTGTGCCCATCAAACACAGCCACTGTGCCCATCAGACGCAGTCACTTGTACCCATCATATGCAGCCACTGTGCCCATCATATTCAGCCATTGTGCCCATCAAACGCAGCCACTGTGTCCATCAAATGCAGTGACTTGTGCCCATCCTATGCAGCCACTTGTGCCCATAATATGCAACCACTGTGCCCATCATATGCCACCACTGTGCCCATCAAATACAGCCACTGTGCCCATCAAACGCAGCCACTGTGCCCATCATATTCAGCCATTGTGCCCATCAAACGCAGCCACTGTGTCCATCAAATGCAGTGACTTGTGCCCATCCTATGCAGCCACTTGTGCCCATAATATGCAACGACTGTGCCCATCATATGCCACCACTGTTCCCATCATATGCAGCCACTTGTGTTCATCATAAGCAACCACTGTGACCATAATATTCAGCCAGTGTGCCCATCCAATGCAGCCACTTGTGTCCATCATATGCAACCACTGTGCCCATCATATGCCACCATTGTGCTCATCATATGCAGCCAGCCACTTGTGTTCATCACATGCAACCGCTGTGCCCATAATATGCAGCCACTGTGCCCATCTAATGCAGCCACTTGTGTCCATCATATGCAACCGGTGTGCCCATAATATGCAGCCACTGTGCCCATCATATGCAGCCACTTGTGCTCCTCTTCAATGCACCAGAGCAGATCTCCGCTCCAGCGTGTCTCCTCCACTCCTCTTCCTAAGCACCAGACATCCAATAGGGTGGCCTGGCATTTTGGCCAATCCTGTTTTGTCTTTTAATATGAAATAGCAATGAGGAATCCTTCCAATGGGGTACAAGTAAAACATGATCACATTTTTACCAGAGTAGCAAAGGGCTAGAACTTTATCTTGTGGGCCCATTACGTTTGGAACATGTCTTAATTATTTGACTGGGTCTCTCTCAATAACTTATACCAGGGGTCTCAAACTGGTGGCCCTCCAGCTGTTGCTAAACTACAAGTCCCATGAACCCTTGCAAGGCTGACAATTACAAGCAGGACTCCCTCAGACAAAGGCATGATGGGACTTGTAGTTCCACAGCAGCTGGAGGGCCACCAGTTTGAGACCCCTGACTTATACGTTTCACAAACTTTCCCTTATAGGCTCTTGGACAACCAACATTCATCTTGACACATTCTGTGAGGATTGGATCATTTGTTCAGAGCATTACCTGAGCTGTAGGCACTGGAAGATCTGATACTTTCTACATCTAAAAGACAAATAAAATATTCATTATGTCATTTTATTTTGCAGAGGCAAAGAGAACCTGTCGCTTGATAAAAGTCAGAGCTAGCCAACTTGTAGGGAAGTCTGATAACAAACTTGTCAAAGGATAATACTAACATGGAATAGGTTAGTGTTGTGTTGGTGTTCCGGTCAGGGGTCAGGCTCAGAGATCAGCACCTATAGCAGTAGAGAGGCTCCCACTGACCAGCCAGATAGGTAAACAAGCAGGTCACTCTGGCGGATGACGTGGGCTCACCTGAGGTGCGAGGTCTGAGCACTAACCAGTATTCACCAGAGCTCCTGATGGTGGAGATGGGTTTTTCTATATGTTAGTACCAGGTTACCGTCCTCAGGATCATCCCTCCAGCAGGGGAGCTCACCGGGGTCCAATAGCAGATCAAGCAGACATGTAGTCAGTAAACAAGCCAAAGGTTTGTAACAAGTAGTCATAGATTGGGATCGGTTAGAAACTTCGTTGAGGAAAAAGGCCAAAGGTAAGTTTCTAGTGGTAGTGGAGATAAGGAAAGCTGCAGGTACACAAAGGAACAAGATATCAGCTGAAGAGAGAACTTCTAGATCAACTGTGGGTATAGGAGAGGGTTGATGGAGGATTATTATTTGAGGGTGTTGGTTTTCTTTTTCTTCTTTTTTTTTTCTCTGTTGGTTGAACTGGATGGACTTGTGTGTTTTTTAAACCAGACCAGATTAACCAGATTAACAATAGCAGATCAAGCAGACGTGTAGTCAGTAAACAAGCCAAAGGTTGGTAACAAGTAGTCGTAGATTGGGATCAGTTAGAAACTTAGTTGAGGAAAAAGCCCAAAGGTAAGTTTCTAGTGGTAGTGGAGATAAGGAAAGCTGCAGGTACACAAAGGAACAAGATTTAAGGGGAAGTACAGCCAAAGCGTGTTTAGCTGTTCTTTACCTGTTCATCACAGGAGTGCAGTTCGTTCCGCACTTGTTGTCGGCTGACATCACAGAGCTAGTCCAGGCTTGAGAAAGATTGCGACAATGAAGTCGGGATCCACCCACAGGCCTGGACCAGCACCCAGCTCAGCCTCTCAGTCAGCCACTGAGAGCCTGAGCCAGCCTCTCCCACCTCCTCCACAACCCAGCACTCTAGTGAGTGAAGAGGGGCAGAGCAGAGAGCCTTTGACTGACAGCCAATGACTGAGGACAGTCAACGGCTGAGGAGGGGCAGAGCAGAGAGCCATCAGTCGACGTCTCTCTGCTCTGCCCCTCCTCACTCACTAGAGTGCTGGGTTGTGGACAGGGGGAAGAAGAGGCTGGCTAAGGCTCTCAGTTGCTCACTAAGAGGCTGAGCTGGGTGCCGGTCCAGGTATGTGGGTGGATCCCGACTTCATTGTTGCAATCTTGCTCAAGACCAGACCAGCTCTGTGACGTCAGCCAACAACAAGTGCAGTTCGTTCTGCACTAGTGATCCACAGGCAAAGTACAGCTAAACAAGCTTTGGCTGTACTTCCCCTTTAAGTCATATTTCTGCATTCCCTGATTGCCAGATTATTGCACTTACATAGTTAAAGAGGAAGTAAACTCTCCCACTCTGATGCTTCTCTTTATTTAGTCCATTATAATAAGTAATTATCAAACTATAGCCACTGTAATCCAGCCCAAATCACATATTACTTACTGTTTAAAGAAACTTTAAAAAACTTGTTTCCAGGGGTTAGGCAGCGCCATCTTAAGTATTGTTTTCTGAGTCCACAGTGGAGTGTATTTCCGCCCTTACATTGAGCACTTCCTGTACTGTTAACCAAGCCTCCTTCTCAAGCCAAAGTTTCTTTGGTCACCCTGTTTCCCTGTTCATAGCTGACTTGTTTTATTTCATAGTATTTACTTGTGCCGATTATCTAATGTTTGCCTATGTCAGTCTTATCGGCTTCAGCTGATAAGACTGCAGTAATGCTGTCCGATGGTCAGGTTTACACTTTGTGTGATGTCACATTGGTCACATGGGGTGTAGTAGGAAGCTCTGAGTGGATATGAAGTCTCCTGGGATATCAGTGTTGTGCCGTAAGAAGTCCTGATAACAGATAGACAAAGTACACAGAGTGTGTGCTGTAAATCAGGGGAGATCTGGGCATGCAGTCCATCCAGTTCAACCAACAGAGAAAAAAAAGAAGAAAAAGAAAACCAACACCCTCAAATAAAGATCCTCCATAAACACTGTCCTATTGATCTAGAAGTTCTCTCTCTGCTCATGGAGCTGTGAGAACCGAGAGATCGGCAGTTCTCCACCTTAGAGTTGGTGGAGAACAGTTGCTGCATCCACCTAGGTAAGTATGATTCTTAAAAAAAAATCTTAAAAGTTCTTAAAAATTCTTAAAAAAAAAAAAACATATATCTTTTTTAAATCAGGAAGTTCAAGGGAGGAGCTCAAGAGTTCAAGGTTCACCCGAAACAAGAGACAAGGCAAGAAAGTCCACAAGATCATATAAGGTGCCGTCCAGCATCTCAGGTGGCTCAACGAGAAGATCCACTGCCAGACGTAGAAGAGGTTGTGGATTTCTATGACAGTGATGGTGAACCTTGGCACCCCAGATGTTGTGGAACTACATTTCCCATGATGCTCTTGCACTCTGCAGTTTAGTTGAGCATCATGGGAAATGTAGTTCCAAAACATCTGGGGGTGCCGAGGTTCACCATCACTGGTCTATGACAATACCAGAGTGAGAAAAGGAATATGATTGAAAGGTTCTGTACATAATCAATATCATTTACTGCATCTTAGTTTAAAAATACTATTTGTTTATCGGAAAATAACAGTACCAGTCATTTCCTTATCTATTTTATGTTGACTGTGCCCATCACACACTCCATAGACCTGTACCTTGGTGCCTATAGCTGGCAGACTTGGTGGTGGCAGAACTTCTGTATCCTAAAAGAGATAAAATGCTGTATAGATTACAAGGATGACTGTATAGATTACAAGGATTACTATATAGATTACAAGGATTACTGTATAGATTACAAGGATTACTATATAGATTACAAGGATTACTGTATAGATTACCAGGATTACTATATAGATTACAAGGATTACTGTATAGATTACAAGGATTACTATATAGATTACCAGGATTACTATATATATAACAAGGATTACTGTATAGATTACAATGATTACTGTATAGATTACAAGGATGACTGTATAGATTACAAGGATTACTATATAGATTACAAGGATTACTGTATAGATTACAAGGATTACTATATAGATTACCAGGATTACTATATAGATTACAAGGATTACTGTATAGATTACAAGGATTACTATATAGATTACCAGGATTACTATATAGATTACAAGGATTACTGTATAGATTACCAGGATTACTATATAGATTACAAGGATTACTATATAGATTACAAGGATTACTGTATAGATTACAAGGATTACTATATAGATTACCAGGATTACTATATAGATTACAAGGATTACTGTATAGATTACAAGGATTACTGTATAGATTACAAGGATTACTATATAGATTACAAGGATTACTATACATATTACAAGGATTACTGTATAGATTACAAGGATTACTATATAGATTACCAGGATCACTATATAGATTACAAGGATTACTGTATAGATTACCAGGATTACTATATAGATTACCAGGATTACTGTATAGATTACAAGGATTACTGTATAGATTACAAGGATTACTGTATAGATTACAAGGATTACTATATAGATTACAAGGATTACTGTATAGATTACAAGGATTACTGTATAGATTACAAGGATTACTATATAGATTACAAGGATTACTGTATAGATTACAAGGATTACTATATAGATTACAAGGATTACTGTATAGATTACAAGGATTACTATATAGATTACCAGGATTAATATATAGATTACAAGGATTACTGTATAGATTACAAGGATTACTGTATAGATTACAAGGATTACTATATAGATTACCAGGATTACTATATAGATTACAAGGATTACTGTATAGATTACAAGGATTACTGTATAGATTACAAGGATTACTATATAGATTACAAGGATTACTGTATAGATTACAAGGATTACTATATAGATTACCAGGATTAATATATAGATTACAAGGATTACTGTATAGATTACAAGGATTACTATATAGATTACAACGACCACTGCAAGACACATGTATCATTCTTTCCAAATGGCTCTAATCAGACAGAGGTGATGGCAGGCATTTAGTATCACATGTGGGGGTGACCAGAGTAGTTCTGATTCTGTACTAAGATTACCTATATTGTTGGCTTTTTTTTTTCTCCACAGAAGAAACAAACTCCATTAGGTTTCATTTAAGGGAGTCAAAACAAACTTCTGTAAATCTCAGGAGCCATTTAAGACCCCCCCCCCCCTGCAACTTGAAAGCCAACCCAACAACACCGTGTGATTATATTTCAGTGTTACATTGTATATCATGTATGTTGTGGGATTATATGTCAGTATTACATTGTATATCATGTATGTTGTGTGATTATATGTCAGTATTACATTGTATATCTCTGTATGTTGTGGTCGTTCAGGTGATTATCTAATAGTTTCTTGAAACTATTAATGCCCCCCGCTGAGACCACCACCTGTGGAAGGGAATTCCACATCCTTGCCGCTCTTACAGTAGAGGACCTTCTACCTGGGGGTCCTAGTAGATGATGGGCTCAGCAATGCCAAGCTGCTGCTAACAAAGCAAACAGAATATTGGCATTAAAAAGGGATCAACTCCAGAGATAAAAGGATAATTCTCCCCTCTACAAGACTCTGGTCCGGCCGCACCTGGAGTATACTGTCCAGTTCTGGGCACCAGTCCTCAGGAAGGATGTACTGGAAATGGAGCGACTACAAAGAAGTGCAACAAAGCTGATAAAGGGTCTGGAGGATATTAGTTATGAGGAAAGGTTGTGAGCTCTGAACTTATTCTCTCTGGAGAAGAGACGCCTGAGAGGGGATATGATTTCATTATATAAATACCGGACTGGTGACCCCACAATATATAAATACCGGACCTGGTGACCCCACAATGTACAAATACCGGACTGGTGACCCCACAATATATAAATACTGGACTGGTGACCCCACAATATATAAATACCGGACTGGTGACCCCACAGAAATATAAATACCAGACTGGTGACCCCACAATATATAAATACCGGACTGGAGACCCCACAATATATAAATACCGGACTGGAGACCCCACAATATATAAATACCGGATTGGTGACCCCACAATATATAAATACCGGACTGGTGACCCCACAATATATAAATACCGGACTGGTGACCCCACAATATATAAATACCGGACTGGTGACCTCACAATATATAAATACCGGACTGGTGATCCCACAATATATAAATACCGGACTGGTGATCCCATAATATATAAATACCGGACTGGTGACCCCACAATATATTATTACCAGATTGGTGACCCCACAATATATAAATACTGGACTGGTGACCCCACTATAGGGAGGAAACTTTTTGTGGAAGGGAGTATAACAAGACTCGTGGCCACTCATTACAATTAGAAGAAAAGAGGTTTAACCTTAAACTACATAGAGGGTTCTTTACTGTAAGAGTGGCAAGGATGTGGAATTCCCTTCCACAGGCGGTGGTCTCAGTGGGGGGCATCGATTAGTTTTAAGAAACTATTAGATAATCACCTGAACGACCTCAACATACATGATATACAATGTAATACTGACATATAATCACACACAGAGGTTGGACTTGATGGACTTGTGTCTTTTTTTTTCAATCTCACCTACTATGTAAGAAACTGTGTTAAAAAGCTGCAAAGAAAAAACAAAAAAGAACCTAAAAATGCAACACAGCAATCATCGGCAGTCAAAATCAAAAACTTGTTCACACTCTGCACTCAAGGTTCCCACTGTTCAGCTTCCAACCAACAAGTCTGGCAGGATGTGCTCCAGGATTGTAAAGACATTGAAGTTTTTAGAACAAAAAAGATAAGAAAAAAAAAAAAAAGAACACATATAATGTTGGTAGATAAAGAAACCCAGGAACTCTGTTCTATTAAACTTCCATTGTATCATCCCCATTGGGTAGAAGACAGTTTTATCATTTCAACTCATTGACAAGATAAAAAATATCTCCCATTATCCTACCTTCACTTTGGGTGTCGGAGTCGGAGTCGTTTGGGGCTCTGGAACCCGTATATGAACTGTTCTGTGCTCTGGAACCCGTATAGGAACTGTTCTGTGCTCTGGAACCCGTATAGGAACTGTTCTGTGCTCGGCGATCTGCATATTAAAACATGAAATGGTCACATGAGATTTAATCTCGGATGGTTGATGGTGGACACAGCCATGCTCAGATCTTCTGGTTTATGGCCATCTCTAGGACTTCTGATGTCTCATTACCTATCGGCCACTACAAGTATTGTTACACCCCTACAACCAGTGCCGGGACAAGGTCACCCAGCGCCCAGGGCAAAGATGCCAAACTGCGCCCCCCTTTCCATTAGGGTTAGGGTCAGGGTGCCCCCTACCCCTGCAATAAACCATTGCGCCAGGGGCAGCCGCCCCTCCTGCCCACCCCTTGTCCCGGCCCATGCCTACAAATGAGACCTTAATAAGTCTTCATCACTTTGTATCAGCTAGTTGGGAAAACTGGACAACCCCAAAACATTTCTTCAGATTACACAGCGTGTGTGTAGTACCTTCTGTCCTTCTGCCCCACCCCCCCCCCCCCCTTATGCCGCATACACATGACCAGACTTTTCGATGGACTAGGTCCGATGGAACTAATCCACCAGACAATTCGATCGTGTGTGGGGCTTCATCGGACCTTTGCTGTCTAAAAAAAAAAAAAAATCAGACGGACTTTAGATTTAAAACATGTTTCAAATCTTTCCGACGGACTCGAGTCCGGTCAAAAAATCTGTTCGTCTGTATGCTAGTCCGGCGGACAAAAACCGACGCTAGGGCAGCTTTTGGCTACTGGCTATGAACTTCCTTATTCTAGTCCGGTCGTACGTCATCATGTTCAAATCCGTCGGACTTTGGTGTGATGGTGTGTGGCCAAGTCCTTTCATTCGGGAAGTCCGTCGGAACTCCCCCGTAAGTCCGTCGGGAAGACTGTCGCACTTAGTCCCTCGAAAAGTCATAACCATCAAAATGATAGCCTGGAAGTAACGTGTATATACACAGTATAGCAACTGTAAAAGCTGCTGATGTAAAAACAGGCCATCTCATACAGAGATAATTAAAATCGATCAGACAAGAGATAGTGAGATACAAAGTAACATTGTTTATAAACATTGATCAGACAGCAGATAGAGAGAAAAAAACTGTAACATTGTTTATAATAATTGTTCAGACAAGAGATAGAGAGAAGAAAAAGTAACATTGTTTATAAACATTGATTAGACAAGAGATAGAGAGATACAAAGTAACATTGTTTATACACATTGTTTAGACAGGGGATAGAGAGAAAGAAAGTAGCATTGTTTACACACGTTGTTCAGGCGGGAGAGGGAGAGATACAAAATAACATGGTTTATAAACAATTGATAAGACAGGAGATAGGGACATATAACGTTACATTGTTTATAAACATTGATCAGATAGGAGAGATACATAGTAAAATTGTTTATAAACATTGTGTCCCCCTGTCTCCCCTCTGATCAATGTATATAAGCAATGCATCTCTCTATCTCCTGTCTGATCAATGTATATAAACAATGTTACTTTGTATCTCTCGTCAGATCTCTTTTATCTCCTGTCTGATCAAAGTAACATTGTTTATAAACATTGATCTGATGGTAGATAGACTGCTACAAAGTAACATTGTTTATAAACATTGTTCAGCCAGGAGATAGAGTGATACAAAGTAACATTGTCCAGGCAGGAGATAGAGAGATACAAAGTAACAATTTTGTAAACATTGATCAGACTGGAGATGGTGATTGTTGTTCCAGCCTTTCTGATATATTGCAAGGGTTTCTACTTTCGTTTGTGCTAAGAAGTTTCCTTGTTTCCCCCTCTCAAAAAAATAAGGAGTTTCCCGTGATGGCATTTTCTGTGTTCTCAGTTTCATAATAAGATTTGCCAAATGTTTTTAGACAATACTTAACCTTGCTATGATGTACCTGGAGTGCTACCCATTGCATCCTCCATAAAGGTCCGTATCCTGTAGATCTTGTTGTGTATGGAGTCATACGCATCTTGCATTGCTGGGGAAATGGGAGCCGGACTCCATCTTGGATCAGAACCGGTCAGGTTGGCTGCTTGCTTCTCCAACTCGCTGATGAGGATCAGCTCCTGGGCGCAGTCCCTAATGAGAGGCTGTTCCCCCAATATTCTTCTCTTATTATTATCACCGCTGTCATCTATATCGTCCACCAACACAACCACGTTATCTCCTAAAAAGGTGACAACATCACCAGTTATACAAAGATTTCTATGTATTGTAGATAATGAAAGCAACATTGTTATTAATAATAATAATAATAATAATAATAATAATAATAATAATACAAGTTTTGAGCTTGTTGGACATTCTAATCAAACAATCCTGATCATTAGATATGAAATTGTCCCCTTTTGTGGCTATAACAATGCCCACCCACCCCCCCCCCCCCCCCCCCCTCTAGGAAGGAATTCCACAAGATTTTGGAGGGTTTTAGTGAGAATTTGTGCCCATTTGAGGGGTTGCATACTGATACGCATTAGTCCTGCTGAATGTCCACACGGAGGATATACAGTGCCTTGCGAAAGTATTCGCCCCCCTTGAACTTTTCAACCTTTTGCCACATTTCAGGCTTCAAACATAAAGATATAAAACATTTTTATTTTTTGTGAAGAATCACCAACAAGTGGGACACAATTGTGAAGTGGAACGAAATCTATTGGATAATTTAAACTTTTTTAGCAAATAAAAAACTGAAAAGTGGTGCGTGCAAAATTATTCGGCCCCTTTACTTTCAGTGCAGCAAACTCCCTCCAGAAGTTCAGCGAGGATCTCTGAATGATCCAATGTTGTCCTAAATGACTGATGGTGATAAATAGAATCCACCTGTGTGTAATCAAGTCTCTGTATAAATGCACCTGCTCTGTGATAGGCTCAGGGTTCTGCTGAAAGCGCAGAGAGCATCATGAAGACCAAGGAACACACCAGGCAGGTCCGTAATACTGTTGTGGAGAAGTTTAAAGCCGGATTTGGATACAAAACAAGATTTCCCAAGCTTTAAAAATCCCAAGGAGCACTGTGCAAGCGATCATTTTGAAATGGAAGGAGTATCAGACCACTGCAAACCTACCAAGACCTGGCCGTCCCTCTAAACTTTCAGCTCAGACAAGGAGAAGACTGATCAGAGATGCAGCCAAGAGGCCCATGATCACTCTGGATGAACTGCAGAGAACTACAGCTGAGGTGGGAGAGTCTGTCCATAGGACAACAATCAGTCGTACACTGCACAAATCTGCCCTTTATGGAAGAGTGGCAAGAAGAAAGCCATTTCTCAAAGATATCCATAAAAAGTCTCGTCTAAAGTTTGCCACAAGCCACCTGGGAGACACACCAAACATGTGGAAGAAGGTGCTCTGGTCACATGAAACCAAAATCCAACTTTTTGCCCACAATGCAAAACGATATGTTTGGCGTAAAAGCAACACAGCTCATCACCCTCAACACACCATCCCCACTGTCACACATGGTGGTGGCAGCATCATGGTTTGGGCCTGCTTTTCTTCAGCAGGGACAGGGAAGATGGTTAAAATTGAGGGGAAGGTGGATGCAGCCAAATACAGGACCATTCTGGATGAAAACCTGTTGGAGTCTGCAAAAGACCTGAAACTGGGACGGAGATTTATCTTCCAACAAGACAATGATCCCAAACATACAGCAAAATCTACAAAGGAATGGTTCACAAATAAACGTATCCAGGTGTTAGAATGGCCAAGTCAAAGTCCAGACCTGAATCCAATCGAGAATCTGTGGAAAGAGCTGAAAACTTCTGTTCACAAACGCTCTCCATCCAACCTCACTGAGCTCCAGCTGTTTTGCAAGGAAGAATGGGCAAGAATTTCAGTCTCTCGATGTGCAAAACTGATAGAGACATACCCCAAGCGACTTGCAGCTGTAATCGCAGAAAAAGGTGGCTCTACAAAGTATTAACGCAAAGGGGGCCGAATCATTTTGCACGCCCCACTTTTCATTTTTTTATTAGTTAAAAAAGTTTCAAAAATCCAATAGATTTCGTTCCACTTCACAATTGTGTCCCACTTGTTGGTGATTCTTCACAGAAAAAAAAAAAATTATATCTTTATGTTTGAAGCCTGAAATGTGGCAAAAGGTTGAAAAGTTCAAGGGGGCCGAATACTTTCGCAAGGCACTGTATCACCCTTGCTGTGCCATTACTCACCGTGAGGCCTTCTCATCTCACAATGGGTCTATAGTAGCGATGGGCTGAACGGATCCCCCGTTCGATTCGCACCGGAACTTTTGAATACCGCAAAAGTTCAGAACCCGAATATCGAACCCCGTTAAAGTCAATGGGACCCGAACGTCAAAAATCAAAAGTGACCGTTTTGAAGGCTTAAATGCAAATAATTGGGCATACAATGGTTATAGGGGTCCTGCCCTGGGGGACATGTATCAATAAAAAAAAAGGTTTGTGAAAACGTCATTTTTAAATGAGCAGATGATTTTTAGATTTTTATAGCGAAAGCCTACAAATGAAAAATTCCTTCCACTATAGTGCCTGGGGGTCCCCTTAGTCTACTTGTAAAGTGGCAGATCTTTACCATGTCTAGAATCTGCTGCAGCAATAATTGCATTTATAAAGCCCAAAAAATGACATTTTCCCTGCAAGCTGCCTTTATTTTGCTCAGCAACAGCTGGGGAGCCGCCAGTGTGTATGACAAGGCCACAATGTAGTGCACTGGGGACAAGATTAGAGATTTTTTGTATATATTCTGGTGTCACTTTGACTTTGGATAGAAGTAACGCGTGCGTAAAACTTGGTCTTTGGGTGTCGGTGGCGTCTTCCCACTGTAACCCTATAGAGGTACTCTTGATGAAAGCAAGAATTGGCCATGCTGTAAGAAATTGCAATGATATGTGGCTGTCAAACAGGTGCAGAAAAATTATTCTTTGAGTGTCGGGGGCACCTTCCCACCGTAGCCCTATAGAGGTGCTCTTGATGAAGGCAAAAATAAATTGCAATGATATAAATTTGTCAAACAGATGCTGAAAAATTGGTCTTTGGGTGTTAATTGTGCCCATGAAACCTATACCAAAAACATTCTTCCAGATGAAATGATTGAACACCCTCAAAGCTAGGCAGCCTCGAAGTCCTGCAGAGATTCCACATCCCAAAAAGACTTAATCAGTGACATCGGCATCAGGGGCTTCATAGCTGGAAATCCAGGACTGATTCATTTTTATAAAGTCACACGGTCCACGGAGTCTGTGGACAGATGCATTCTATGATCAGTAACGAAATCCTCCTGCAGCACTGAATGCCCCTTCTGAAAGTACGCTGGATGCAGAGCAGCCCAACAACTCAATAGCATACTGGGCAAGTTTTGGTCAGTGGTCTATTCTCATGACCCAGTAAGTCAGTGGATCGTCAGCTGGAAAGCTCTCCATCTCTGTTTTGGCCCAGAGGTAATCATCCACCATGTGATGTAGACACTGCCGATGGAATGTGGAGGCTGACAGCCCTGGGAGGCAAGGACTAAAAAAATTCTGAAATGCCTCACTTAGGCAGACACCTTCTCCAACACTCCTCTCTTGACCAACAGAAGACTCAAAACTATGCTTTCCAAGACACGGTACACTTCTGAAGTCAGGAAAAATGTTCAAAAAAATCCTTTTTAACGTGTCCTCAAGAGATTTTATCTTCTGCACTCTCTGTGGGAACGGAATGAGTTTTGAGACCTTCCCCTTATAATGGTGGGCAAGGAGGGTTGCCAACCAGTAATCATCCTTCTCCTTTATGCCACACATTCTTGGGTCCTTTAGCAGGCTTTGAAGCATAAGGTTGCCCATGCGCCTCAAATTTGCAGAGGCTTCAGAAGCAGACTCCTCATGGTCACTCAGGATGACAGCATCTGGAACTTCCTCCTCCCAGCCATTGGTTCTCCCCGCTGTCTCTGAGTCTATGGGGAGGGAAAGTAATGAGACCTTCTGCTCTATTACACAGCGCTGGATCGAGATGTGACTCAGCTAAGTATAAGCGGAGGTTTTTTTTTTGATTTTAGTTTTTTTACCTTAAAGTGGTAGTAAACTCTGTTTTATCACTGATCCTGTAGAGCTTACATGTAGGTACTGTGAATATCTCCTAAACTTACACTGTTTAGGAGATATTTAGAGTGCATGCAGCCGGTGACGACACAGGCGTATGCACTATGAAGGTCCAGCATACCGTGCCGGACCTTCAGAGCCCCTGCCTAAACAATGGCCCCCCCATGCATGTGCTGGAGTGACATCATCATGCCCCCAGCCACTCATGTAGCAGGAGGCCACGTACCTGGATGAAAGACCGGGTGAAGATGGAAGACCTTAATTTCATCATCATATTTGTTGTCATATTAATATTTAGTACACAAAAAAAAGGATCTATGGATGAATTCCAATTACTTGCCTCCCTGACGCAGGCCAAACTACTAGACCAGGGCTCTCAAACTGATGGCCCTCCAGCTGTTGGGAAACTACAAGTCCCATGAGGCATTGCAAGGCTGACAATTACAAGCATGACTCCCTCAGGCGGAGGTATGATGGGACGTGTAGTTCTGCAAGAGCTGGATGGCCACCACTTTGAGACCTCCTGTTCTTAGACATTTGTTTAGTTATATTCATTAAATTCGGATATTCGGTTTTCGGATTTCGTTTCGTTTTCTACAGAATTTGAAAAATCGGTCGCATTCGAAAATATTTCAACCAAATTCGAAAATATTTCTACCGGATTCAAAATGATTTCAACATGATTCGCAATTATTTCAACCGCATTGGAAACTATTTCAACCGGATTCGAAAATATTTTGCGATCCGACTTTAGGGCCATGTATCTCGGGGTCACTTGGAGCTAGAACCCCCAAATTTGGAGATGTTGTAGTTCTAAGTCTACTGTGTTTGCATATTTAATTTGGGGTTCCTAGCTATAAGTGACCCCGAGATATGTGGCCCCAAAGTCGGGTTGCAAAATGTCATTCTCTGCTGCAGAAGAGTGCTTGACATTTTGCGACCCGACTTTGGGGCCCCGTAACGCAAGGTCACTTAGAGCTAGAAACCCCAAATTTGGAGATGTTGTAGTGCTAGTTCTACTGTGTGTGTTTGCATACCTAATTTGGGGTTCCTAGCTACAAGTGGCCCCGAGATACGTTATTTCAACCAAATTCTAAAATATTTCTATCGGATTCTTAATGATTTCAACATGATTCGAAATGATTTCAACTGCATTTGAAACTATTTCAACCGGATTCGAAAATTTGGGGTTTCTAGCTACAAGTGGCCCCGAGATACGTGGCCCCAAATTCGGGTCGCAAAATGTCATTTTTTCGAATTTGATTCGAATTTCGTTTTGAATTCGTTAGCCTTGTAATTCGGTAATTCGGATGCATCCGAATAATGAAAATTCGTCCGAATTTCGATTCGGAACGAAACGAAATGCACATGTCTACCTGTTCTACACACTCAAGATAGATAAATAAAGTAATCTCAATGTTCTCTCACCCAGCTCATCATTCAGGCTCTTCAGCTCTTCATCATAGAGGGAGTCTGGGACATTGGCAATGTTCAGGCGGCCTCTCTTCTTGGTGTGGTATAAAATGGCGAAGGAGCATTCTTTCACAGCTTCGGTGAATATTCGGACATTATTAGTGATGTATACATTAAGAACATATTCCACCAAGCTCTGAAACATGGCTGTCCGCAGCAAATTAACCAGCCATTTGTAATTTTCTTGTCCATCCCTCGAGAAGATCCCAACCGTTAGTCTTTGGACAGCCATCTGCTTTCTTCTTTCCTGAAAAAAAAAAATAAAAAAAAAAAAATATATATATATATATATACAGTATATACTTGCCCTCTGTAGTCATGTGAGGGGAAACATTATTACAAGCTTATTGTGTTGCGAGGAAAGGTGAAGTAGATGAAGAAGTAGAACCACATTCTTCAACTAAACAACCAAATCTAAATTTTAAGGTGAAATTCCATCCAAAATGTTCTCCTGTTTTTATTTTGTATAGATTAACCACTTGCTCACCGGGCATTTTCACCCCCTTCCCGGCCAGGCCAATTTTCATCATTCAGCACTGTCACTTTTTGAATGACAATTGCGCGGTCATACAACACTGTACCCATGTGACATTTTTTATAATTTTTTCACACAAATAGTTTTCTTTTGGTGATATTTGTGGTGTTTTATTTTTTGCTAAAAAAACAAAAACAAAAAGACTGAAATAAAAAAAAAATATTGTTTTCTAGTTTGTTATAAAATTTTGCAAACATGATTTTTCTCCTTCAATGATGTGCACTCATGAGACTGAACTGATGGGCACTAATAGGGTGCACTGATGAGACTGAACTTATGGGCACTAAAAGGGTGCACTGATGAGCACTGCTAGGTGGCACTGGTGGGCACTGATAGGTGGCATTGATGGGCACTGATAGGTGGCATTGATGGGCACTGATAGGTGGCATTGATGGGCACTGATAGGCGGCATTGATGGGCACTGATAGCCAGCACTGATAGGTGACATATGGGCACTGATAGGCACTGGTAGGGGACACTGATAGGTGGCACTGATGATGAGGCACTGATTGGCATCACTGATGGGCATTGATAGGTGGCACTGGTGGACACTGGTAGGTGGCACTGGTGGGCACTGATAGACAGCACTTATATGCGCTGGTAGGTGGCACTGGTGAGTACTGGCAGGTGGCACTGATGGGCACTGATAGCCTGCACTTATGAGCACTGATAGGTGGCACTGATGGGCACTGATATGTGGCACTGATAGGGGACACTGATTGGCAACCCTGATGGGCACTGATAGGTGACAATGGTGGGCATTGATAGATGGCACTGGTGAGCACTAGCAGTTGGCACTGGTGGGCACAGATGAGGCGGCGGTGGCTCTCCCTGTTCGGGACCGATGTCTCTCTGACAGAAGCTGGTGGTCTGATTTTTTTTCCTCCCAGTGTGAGGAAAAAACCCCCCAAAAAATAATGACCCAGCTTCTGTTTACATCACATGATCAGCTGTCATTGGCTGACAGCTGATTACATGGTAAGGGGCTGGGGTCGGACCCTTACCCCAATCTGTGATCAGCCGAGTCTCATTGACTCGGCGATCACAGAGCGTGCCGCCCATGCCCCGCAGGGGGGCACACAGGCAGCTCATGCACGGAGGAGTACGTACATGGATGCCCACCCGGCAATTAAAATGGAAGTAAACCCTTCCAAACAACTTTGACCTACAGGTAAGCCTAGATTAAGGCTTACCTGTAGGTCCAAGTAATATCTCCTAAACCTATATGGTTTAGGAGATATTTGCCCGAAAACGGGCACCGCTGTCTACGGCGCATGCGCCGTAGACAGCGGCGCGCAGGCGCACTAAATGCGGCAAGTCCAAGAATGGATTTGCCTAATTTGTCGACTCCCGTGCGCATGCGCAGGAGTGACGTCATCGCGGCTCCGCCGAATGGCAGCGTCGGAGCTCCGAGACGCGACTCCCGTGCGCATGCGCGGGAGTGACGTCATCGCGGCTTCTCCGCTGTCATTCGTCGGAGCTGCGAGAGACGCCACAACCAAGATGGATGCGGCGGACTACAGGTGACAGCGGCGACTTCGCTGGCTCCTGTGTCAGGTAAGTGACACATAATGAGCTACTATGCGATGCATAGTAGTCCATTATGCTTTACCTTTGCAGGGAAAAAAAGAGGAAGTAAACCCATCAGGGTTTACTTCCTCTTTAAGCTCCACGCTGTAACCTATTTTTGGCTATAGCCCAGGCAGGAGGTGGTTAAAGAAGAATCAGAACCCCTGTTTAAAACGGTAGTAAATCGCTACAGAGTTAAAAAAAAATACAAAAATAAACACCTGTAAGACAGCGGCACAATGAGCTAGTGTCCCATATGAGCACATCATGAAATACTTACCTTAGAACAAAGCTCTCCTTTGGATCGCTGTCACCACTGACATTTTCTCCCGGGAATTCTTCCGGGTCTGCGGGCTCCAGGCATTGTGAGTGGCCGGAGCCGCGATGACATCACTCCCATGCATGCGCGCGGGAGCCCTTGGTTTCCGGCACGAACCTCTGAAGACCCGGAACAGTATGCCAGACCTTCGGAGAGCATGCGCAGGTGAGGTCACTGGCTGCATCCAGGGTGAATATCTCCTAAATGTTTAGAAAATATTCATTTTACGTACAGGTAAGTCCTTATTATAGGCCTTATTATCGGCTTACCTGTAGGTAAAAATCACAAAGCGGGCTTTACTACCTCTCTAATGGCTTAACAATATGTACTTCACATTGAAGTAGGGATGAGAGGGGCCGATGAGATTTACTGCTACAAGGCGAACATTCTGTGAAGAATCGCGTACATATCCATGATTCTGCACTTCCTGGTAGGGGGCGTGCGCATCGTCCGACGCAATGTCGACGTGCAGTCGACGCACCGTTGACGCACCATCAACGCGCCGCTCCTGCTGTATTTAGTCACAGCACCTGCTGATCAGCAGGTGCTGGCCAACGGATGACCACCGGCACCCACTGATTGGTGAAGAGAGACACGGGATGGAGCTCTGCATATGTGAACAACGCAGGGCTCCGTCCTGACAGCGGGGATGTGGTGGATTTTTTTGTTTCCCTGTAAAGCAGAGACTAGAACAGATCCCTTCCCTTTGTACACATAAACACTTGCTAGGCACTCATTTCATCCCTTTGATTGCCCTAGATGCTTAACCCCCTTCCTAGACAGTGTCAAGAGTACAGTGACAGTGCATATTTTTAGCACTGATCACTGTATTCATGTCACTGGTCCCCAAAGAGTGTCAGTTAGTGTCAAATTGCCCCCCCCCCCCATAATAACTTAGTCCATCTATAAGTCGCTGATAGCAGCCATTACTAGTATAAAACTTAAATAAATAAATAAAAATTCCAGCATATACACCATAGTTTGTAGACCCGATAACCAATCAATATACGCTTATTGGGATTTTTTTATTTTTTATTTTTTTTACCAAAAACATGTAGCAGAATACATATTGGCCTAAATTGATGAAGAAATTTGATTTTCAATTTTTTTTTATTATTATATGTTTTATAGCAGAAAGTAGAACATTTTGTTTTGTTTTTTTCAAAATCGTCAGTCGTTTTTTTTCTGTTTTTAGCACAAAAAAAAAAAACGCAGAGGGGATCAAATGCCACCAAAATAAATCTCTATTTGTGGGTAAAAAAAGGACCTCAATTTTGTTCGGGTACACCGTCGCACGGGCGCGCAATTGTCAGTTAAAATAACGCAGTGACGTATCGCAAAAAAATAATGGCCTGAACATGGAGGGGGGTAAAACCTTCCGGGGGCTGAAGTTGTTAACATCTTGAGATCCGCGCTATAGCGGAATGACGGCTACAGTGCGGACCTGCTTTGCCGGGACTACGTCTATTGACGTCGTCCCGTGCACGAGCGGCCTGCGCGCCCCCTGAGGGGAGCGCGCGGTGCGCTCTGTGATCAGCGAGTCTATGAGACTCGCCTGATCACAGATCAGAGCAAGGAGTCGATCCCGACCCCTTACCACGTGATCAGCTGTCAGCCAATGACAGCTGATCATGTGATCACAACAGAGCCGGTAATTGGCTATTTTTCCTCCTCGCGCTGTGAAAAAAAAAAAGCCGATCACCGACGGCCGTGATCGGGACATCAGTCCCGATCACAGCGAGCTGGGGACAGCTCATCAGTGCCCACCTGCCCCCTGCCAGTGCCACCTAAAATATAGCAAAAAGTAACACCCATCAGTGCCCATAGTGCCACCCATCAGTGCCCACAGTGCCACCCATCAGTGCCCACAGTGTTACCTATCAGTGCCCACAATCTGCCTCACACACACAGTGCTGCACCTCAGTGCCACATATCCGTGCCCATCAGTGCCATGTACCAGTGCCCATCAGTGACGCCCATCAGTGCCCATCAGTGCCACCTATCAGAGCCACCTATCAGTGCCACCTATCAGTGCCCATCAGTCCCATCTATCAGTGGTACCTATCAGTGCCCATCCGTGCCACCCATCAGTGCCACCTTATCTGTGCCCATCTTGGCCCATCAGTGCCGCCTTATCTGTGCCCATCAGTACTGCCTTATTTGTGCCTATCGGTGGCACCTTATCTGTGCCTATTAGTGCCGCCTTAACTGTGCCTATCAGTGCCCACCAGCGCCGCTTATCAGTGCCCACCAGCGCCGCTTATCAGTGCCGCCTCATCAGCGCATTTCAATGAAGGAGAAAAATTACCTGTTTGCAAAATTTTATAACAAACTATTACCGTATATACTCGAGTATAGGTCGATCCGAATATAAGCCGAGGCCCCTAATTTACCACAAAAAAACTGGGAAAACTTATTGACTCGTGTATAAGCCGAGGGTGAGACATGCAGCAGCTACTGTTACAGCTTAAACGAGTGGAAAAGAGGGTCAACAATGCCCATCTGCAGCTGCATACCTCCCTGTGTCCATCCCTGTGTCCATCCCTGTGTCCATCCCTGTGTCCATCCCTTTTTCCTTACCTGTGCCCCTCCCTGTGTCCATCCCTGTGTCCATCCCTGTGTCCATCCCTGTGTCCCTCCCTGTGTCCATCCCTGTGTCCCTCCCTGTGTCCCTCCCTGTGTCCATCCCTGTGTCCTTCCCTGTGTCCCTCCCTTTTTCCTTACCTGTGTCCCTCCCTGTGTCCATCCCTGTGTCCCTCCCTGTGTCCATCCCTGTGTCCATCCCTGTGTCCCTCCCTGTGTCCATCCCTGTGTCCATCCCTGTGCCCATCCCTGTGTCCCTCCCTGTGTCCCTCCCTGTGTCCATCCCTGTGTCCATCCCTGTGCCCATCCCTGTGTCCCTCCCTTTGTCCCTCCCTGTGTCCATCCCTGTGTCCATCCCTGTGTCCCTCCCTGTGTCCATCCCTGTGTCCCTCCCTGTGTCCCTCCCTGTGTCCATCCCTGTGTCCTTCCCTGTGTCCCTCCCTTTTTCCTTACCTGTGTCCCTCCCTGTGTCCATCCCTGTGTCCCTCCCTGTGTCCATCCCTGTGTCCATCCCTGTGTCCCTCCCTGTGTCCATCCCTGTGTCCATCCCTGTGCCCATCCCTGTGTCCCTCCCTGTGTCCATCCCTGTGTCCATCCCTGTGTCCTTCCCTGTGTCCCTCCCTTTTTCCTTACCTGTGTCCCTCCCTGTGTCCATCCCTGTGTCCCTCCCTGTGTCCATCCCTGTGTCCATCCCTGTGTCCCTCCCTGTGTCCATCCCTGTGTCCATCCCTGTGCCCATCCCTGTGTCCCTCCCTGTGTCCCTCCCTGTGTCCATCCCTGTGTCCTTCCCTGTGTCCATCCCTTTTTCCTTACCTGTGCCCCTCCCTGTGTCCATCCCTGTGTCCCTCCCTGTGTCCATCCCTGTGTCCATCCCTGTGTCCATCCCTGTGTCCCTCCCTGTGTCCATCCCTGTGTCCCTCCCTGTGTCCATCCCTGTGTCCATCCCTGTGTCCATCCCTGTGCCCATCCCTGTGTCCCTCCCTGTGTCCATCCCTGTGCCCATCCCTGTGTCCCTCCCTGTGTCCCTCCCTGTGTCCATCCCTGTGTCCATCCCTGTGCCCATCCCTGTGCCCATCCCTGTGTCCATCCCTGTGTCCCTCCCTGTGTCCATCGCAGCCTACCTGTGCCAATCTGCAGCCTCTTTGTCCTTCTGCAGCCTCTGTGTGCCATTTTGCACCGATCTGCATGTATAAAAAACAGACGGCGGCCATTCCACTGTTCAAAAGCCGCGCCTCTCTGTCTGTGATAGGCAGAACACTCAATTTCCCAGCAGTCAGTGTTCCGCCTATCACGGACATCCTCTCATCCTCGTCCGTAGTATGAGGATGAGCGGATGTCCGTGATAGGCGGACCACTGACTGCTGGGAAATTGAGTGTTCCGCCTATCACAGACAGGGAGGCGCGGCTTTTGAATAGTGGAATGGCCGCCGTCTGTCTGCACGACACGCTGATCAGGTAGGCAGACGGCGGTGACTCGAGTATAAGCCGAGGGGGGGAACTTTCAGCCTAAAAAAAGGGGCTGAAAATCTCGGCTTATACTCGAGTATATACGGTAAACATGATTTATTTTATTTTATTTTATTTTGCATCTTTTTTTGTTTGTTTAGCAAAAAATAAAACTCAGAGCTGTAATTAAATACCACCAAAAGAAAGCTCTATTTGTGGGAAAAAAATGATAAAAATGTCATTTGGGTACAGTGTTGTATGACCGCGTAATTGTCATTCAAAGTGCATCAGCGCTGAAAGCTGAAAATTGGTCTGGGCAGGAGGGGGGTTTAAGTGTCCGGTAAACAAGTGGTTAAACAACCCATATTATTGCAGAGAGACCTCTGACCGGCTATTGCAAACAAACGTCTTGTCATGTATTGATTAGATCCCTCTGCACCTTTCCGTCTCCTTTACCTTTATTGTAAAAAACTTGCGGCGATGTTTTTGGCGATGTTTTTGGCGAGGCGATTATTTATTATTTCATTTTACGCAAAAAAGAAAACTTCCAACTTCCAAGTGTGTGGAAATCCCGGCAAATTAAGGGAATTCCTTGGGGGGTCACCAGAACTAGTGTCCCCATTGGAAGATTCCTCCTCTTTTACTTTCCTGGGGACAGCCCAACATTTGGGATTTTCTTTTATCTTCACTTTCAATCAGTGGCGGTGCGTCCATAAAGCCGTGCCCCCCCCCTCTCCTGCCACCCCCCCCCCTCTATCACCAACAGATAGATGCATGCATTGCAGGCGCCTAAATTGCAGCGGCTGGGGTATTTCTTTTTTTGAAGCACCAGATTAGAGGCATAGGCTCTAATGCCACGTACACGCGATCAGCATTTTGGCCAGCAAAAGACCGATGAGAGCTTCTCATTGGAAAATGCGACCGCGTGTACGCTCCATCGGAATTTAGCTTTCAGAATTTGGGGCAGGAAAAAAATTGATAGCATGGTCTCAATTTTCCCGATGGAAAAAAATTACGATCGTGTGTGTATGCAATTCCGACATGCAAAAACTCACGCATGCTCAGATTCAACTCTGAGACGCCAGCTATTGGCTACTGGTTATTGAACTTCATTTTTCTAGTCCCGTCGTACGTGTTGTAGGTCACCGCGTTCTTGGCGGTCGGAATTTGGTGTGACCGTGTGTAGGCAAGACAATTTGAGTGGAATTCCATCAGAATTCCGATGGGAAAACCATGAGAAAACGCGGCATAATAGGCATCAAAAAAGATATACAGCGGGCGCCATGCTTGTTGCTCGCAGGTCACTCAGCTGTGTTAGGAAAGAGAATTAATATCTGCTTTCCTAACACTGAACCGCCTCTCCGCCAATCGGTTGCTCAAGTCTGTTACCTGTCACCTGATTGGCTGAAATGACAGGCTCTGTGATTGGACGCCTATCAGGTGCCCAATCATAGCAGAGGACGGGAAGAGAAAACGGGAGAAGACATCGAGGAGACCGATCGCCACCTTCACCCGCTGCCCCATCGAGAGACAGGGTAAGTGCCGGGCAGAGGGCGGGTGGGCGGGGGGGCATACTGGCAGCATTTGATGTGCACAGTGGGAGCATTTGATGGGCACAGAAGGAGCATTTGATATGGCGCAGTGGCTGCATTTGATGGGCATTGTGGCTGCATATGATGGACACAGTGGCTGATTTTGATGGCACAGTGGCTGCATTTAATGGGCATAGTGGCTGTATTTTATGGGCACAGTGGCTGCGTTTGATGGCACAGTGGTGGTGTTTGATGGCACAGTGGTGACAATTGATGGGCACAGTGGCTGCGTTTGGCACAGTGGCAGCAATTGATGGGCACAGTGGCTGTGTTTGATGGCACAGTGGCAGTGTTTGATGGCACAGTGGTGGCAATTGATGGGCACAGTGGCTGTGTTTGATGGCTTGGTGGCGGAAATTGATGGGCACAGTGGTTGCGTTTGATGGCGCGGTGGCGGCACTTGATGGGCACAGTGGCTGCGTTTGATGGCGCGGTGACGGCAATTGATGGGCACAGTGGCTGCGTTTGATGGCGCAGTGGTGGCACTTGATGGGCACTGTGGCTGCATTTGATGGCGCGTGTGACTGCATTTGATGGCGCGTTTGATGGCACAGTGGCGGCAATTGATGGGCACAGTGGCTGCGTTTGATGGCACAGTGGTGGCAATTGATGGCTCAGTGCCTGCATTTGATGGCACGGTGGCAGCAATTGATGGCACAGTGGTTGCGTTTGATGGCGCGGTGGCGGCACTTGATGGGCACAGTGGCTGCGTTTGATGGCGCGGTGACGGCAATTGATGGGCACAGTGGCTGCGTTTGATGGCGCAGTGGTGGCACTTGATGGGCACTGTGGCTGCATTTGATGGCGCGTGTGACTGCATTTGATGGCGCGTTTGATGGCACAGTGGCGGCAATTGATGGGCACAGTGGCTGCGTTTGATGGCACAGTGGTGGCAATTGATGGCTCAGTGCCTGCATTTGATGGCACGGTGGCAGCAATTGATGGCACAGTGGCTGCATTTGAAAGCATGCTGGTGGCAATTGATGGCACAGTGGCTGCGTTTGATGGCATAGTGGCGGCAATTGATGGCACAGTGGTGGCAATTGATGGGCACAGTGGTGGCAATTGATGTTTTTATTTTTACAGAAATTTTCAGTTTGTTTGCGCCCCCCCCCAAAAAAATTTCAGCACCAGCCGCCACTGCTTTCAATAATAATTGTAAACAGGACAAAGAGAGAGGCGCAGTGGCTGCGTTTGATGGCACGGTGGCGGTGCTTGATGACACAGTGGTGGCAATTGATGGGCACGATGACTGCGTTTTATGGCGCGTGGCGGCAATTGATGGGCACAGTGACTGCGTTTGATGGGCACAGTGGCTGCGTTTGATGGCGCGGCAGTGGCAATTGATGGGCACAGTGACTGCGTTTGATGGCACAGTGGCGGCAATTGATGTTTTTATTTTTACAGTATTTTTTAGTTTGTTTGCGCCCCCCCCAAAAAAAAATTTGAGCACCAGCCGCCACTGCTTTTAATAATAATTGTAAACAGGACAAACAGAGAGGCGGAATCTCCCTAACGGAGGGACAGACAGCAATAAAAAATGATTCTAATCCCTCACCACTTCATCCAAATCTAAAAATTAAGTTTTCCCTTTAGTTATACTTTAGCCCAGAGTGCAAATTCTTGGCATCTGTGCAATGGCAACCCCAAAGAACCCTCCTCTGTACCCCCATACAGAATGTTACCTCGTCCTCCTGTCCTCCGTGTGTCTTGGAGAGAGTCAACAGAAGTGATCTTTGATCTTCTCCTCCCAATACACAGCATGGGAAGAGAAGATATCCCTCCTCTCTAGGTGTGGAGACGTACGGGACGTTGGATATGGGAACTGAAGCTTATCTACTTTATGGCACTCATTTCCCTCCTCTGTCATAAAGAACTTTAGTCATCGACGTATTGCGACACAACCCAAGAGCTCCCCGGGGGTCACACGCTGGATATTATTACAGCTTTCATCGGATCGATTTCTATAAATATTGAAATATTGCTCAACGTGGTTTGTAGACTTAGCAACACCGCTTGATATTATTTAACCCCTTGCCACCCACGCAACGCGTACAGCATGTGCGTCAGCAAAGCCCATAAAAGAATCAATCTTCAGCAGAGTGCAGTGTACAATCTATCATAGACATGTGCACTGCTGAAAAATGTGTCCGTTTTCATTTCATTCGTTTTTTCGGGTCATTCGTTATCATCACAATTTGAAAAAATTCGTAAAAATTTGATAAATTCCTAAATTAGAAAATTCAAAAAGAAGAAAAAAAAAATCTGAAAATTCTAAAAAATAACAAACTAACTAACTAATAATAACTAACTATTATAGTTATTGGTCTACTAACCACTTTGTACTTTTGACGTACAATGTATACATTGTTTGCTTCTGAATTACTACAAAATAATAAAAATTATTGATGAAAAAAAAAAAAAAAAATGATAGGTTAGTGAACAGAAAAAATGTATCCGAAGTTAGGAATTATTTGAAATAACAAATGCCGCATCTAAACAAACAGAACAAATCAATAATAAATAATAATAATAAAAACGTGCAAACAGAGAGAGAAAAGAAACCAGGTCGGGCAAAAATTTATCAACGCACCTCATCCCAAGTTAGTCGGATGAAGAAAGAAGAGAACAAGGGCGGGACTATTGCGGTGCTATAGAATCAATTTAGAAAGGGGATGCCCCCCCTCAAAGGGGGAGTACAAGGACAAAAATACTATATAGTATAAAATTAGAAAAGAGCTTTATTAAACATAGTAAGTTGTCAATTACTGGCTCCCCTGAAGAAGCCTTTGTTTAGGCGAAACATGTTGGGACTCCATCAGAACAGCCAAGAATTTCTCGATTTGAATTAATTGACTAAGTGTGGACACTGTATCCCTAATTATTGTATTGGTACTGGTATTTGTAACTTCAAAATTTGAATTTATTTTTATTACTGTTTTCTATTACTATGTTTAATAAAGCTCTTTTCTAATTTTATACTATATAGTATTTTTGTCCTTGTACTCCCCCTTTGAGGGGGGCATCCCCTTTCTAAATTGATTCTATAGCACCGCAATAGTCCCGCCCTGTTCCTCTTCTTTCTTCAATAATAAAAACGTGTTATTATTATTATTATTGTTATTTATTATTATTAATTTGTTACGTTCCATTCTTTTAGATACGGCATTCACTTTTTTGAATAATTTGTAACTTCGGGTTAAATTCATATTTGTTACGTTAACTAACAGCGAAAATTTGAAAGGAAATTCCAATACCTATAATAGTTAGTAATAGTTAAAACCGGAGTCCGCCGTTTTTGTTTTTTTAAAAGCCAGCAGCTACAAATACTGATCAATAATGACACTTACCCGCCCAGCGTGCCCGCGATGTCGGCACCCGAAGCCGATCTCTCGATCGTCTCTCGGGGGCTGCCGCTGCCATCTTGGGTATGAGAATCAGGAAGTGGAGCCTTGCGGCTTCATTTCCCGGTTCCCTACTGCGCATGCGCGAGTCGCGCTGCCAATGAGGATGGTCCCCGCTGTCTCTGGGATCCGTGTGTTTCCCAGCAGGCAGCAGGGGACCTTCGGAAAGGGGCGTAGATTCTGCGGAAAGGGGCGTAGCTTCTGTAGAATCTACGCCGGAAGTGGGTGCAGATACCTGTACTGTACAGGTATCTGCACCCCCCTCCCCCCTGAAAGGTGCCAATTGTGGCGCCGGAGGGGGGGAGGGTTCCAATGAGCGGAAACTGCACTTTAGGGTGGACCTCCGCTTTAAGTTATTATTACTTAGTTATTATTTTTTTACATTTTTGGGTTTTCTGATTTTCGAATTTAGAATTTCCAAATGTTCTAAAAAATCTGTTAAACCAGAAGAATCTGAATTAAGGAATATTTCGAGATTGGTTAAAAAAACTAATTTGGAAGGAAATCAATTGCACGTGTCTAATCTGCCTCAGAGAGCCTCAGAGAGTCTTCTATCTTACAAAACTTTGTATCATCTTGTGTTGACTTCCATCTTGGTACACTCCAGACCCCCTTGGGGGGACACTCACCAATTGGGGTTGGCCCATAAGTTTAAAGCGTGTCAGAACCAGTGGCGGCTGGTGCCCAATATTTTGTGGGAGGCAGCGAACAAACCCCCCCCCCCTCACTAGCACCGCCGCCACCTGCCACCACCGCCACCCCCCCTCACTTGCAACACCGCTGCCACCCACCACTGCCACCCCCCCTCTGCGGTGATGGACTGGAAGGTGGCCTTACCTTAGGAGATGAGGAGGAGGGGTAGGGCTGCTGCTTCTCACTCCAGGCGAGGGAAAAGGCCGGGGCTTCTCCTCCCTTGCTGAACAGGAAAGCTTCTCCTCCTGACCAAAGAGGGAGTGGGTCCTGAGACTCACTGGCCAATTGGGTATCGTAAAAAATGGTATTGTAAAAAAAAAAAAAAGAAAAACTACACCACTAGCTGCCCTACTGGCCCCAATCTTTACTGACACCCTCCATTGCTCTGCTGATACACACACATGTGTGTTTGTGCTCTGGGTGCACACCCTAATGCAATAAGCTGCACACAACGATGGTGGGCGGATGGCAAGTGGTTAAGCATGAAGGTGACCAGTGCACGTTACAAGAAAAAATGGGGGGAAAATTGACTTTTGAGGTAGCCACCAGTGTCCCAAGTTGAAAGAAAATGCTCAACGATATATAAGTATAGAAATTCACATTTTATTACAAAACATTAAAATTGACAATAAACTGTAAACATCATATAGTATGTGCTAACACAACATTCTCTCTCCCATATATGCTAAGGAATAGTGTAAGTGGTTCATAAAGAGTAGCCTAAGCAAAATGGCCCATAGTACAAACATTAATCGAATGCATCTGTATGGTGGTCATTCATAGATGAGGGCCACATGCGAGGTCATTGTGTTATCACCAAATGGATCATTACTCGTTTCGCCAACGGCTTCTTCAGGGGATCCTAATCGGCACAAGGTTAGAACAGAGAGCATGGAGTATCTATTCAGTATAATGAGAGGAGGGACAGGGACAAACAGACCAAACCAAAAGCAGAGAATAGCAATTATATCATGGGAAGAAGGCCGCTCCATCCCTGATACACTAGACAAAAGATATCTCCCATGGGTCTTTGTTGCAGCAATAGAAATCACACAATTGCAAATTTGCATATAGAACAGGTTTAAAATTGGCTGGTCTAGACACTTCACATCCTGACCTATTACCATTCCTACCATATTTATATACTATTGGGATACGTACATTTTTTTAAAAATAAATTGCATATCCACCAAGCCAACCCAAAGCGTTTCAACTTATATAAAGTCTTCATCGGAGTCTTCATCAGGGAGTAAGGAAGTGGAAGCAATCAAAGATATGAACGTGACTGGATGTCCAGACCAACAGGTAATGGCTCAGTGGTGCGGACCACAGGGGTCTCAACCCAACTCAGACCTCAAGCCCCACCGAAAGATCAATGGCTATCAAGGAGAAGGCAACAGAGGCGGCAGAAGAGCAAAATGCCACAAAATATAGGTGTAAACCTGGATGGTAAACAACCGCAGCAAAAGGAGAGCAATCCGCTGTAAAGCCATACAGCATGGGTTGACAGCATGGACTCCCATCTTTAAGCTAAAAAAAAATGTTTCCTCTAAATTGGAAAAGGTAAGATCAAATTCTGAACAGGCGGATTATATAAACTGACTTAAAGTTCTAGAAGTTGTCCCCAAAAAATATGAAAAGATATGGTCCTGCTGGACTGAGACACAAAGCTCTATGACACTGGATATATAGTCACTCAACTCTTACACCTTAACCGGTTGCCAACCAGCGCGCGACGATGTACATCGGCACAATGGCACGGCTATGCAAAATGGACATACAGGTACGTCCCCTTTAAGACATGGCATTGTGGGTGCGTATGCCCGCCACGTACTCCGTGGCCGTAACTCGATGTCCACCGGTGTCCTGCGATCGTGTCCCGGAGCGGCAGAACGGAGAGATGCCTATGTAAACAAGGCATTTCCCTGCTCTGCCTAGTGACATGATAGGGATCTACTGCTCCCTGTCATCGGGAGCAGTGATTGCTGTCATGTCAGTGGTAGCCAACCCCCCCACAGTTAGAATCACTCCCTAGGACACACTTAACCCCTTGATCGTCCCCTAGTCTTTAACCCTTTCCCTGCCAGTGTCCTTTACACAGTAATCGGTGCATAAAATAGTTTCAAAAGTGTCCGATGTGTCCGCCATAATGTCGCAGTCATGATAAAAATCTGAGAGCACCACCATTACTAATATAAAAAGATAATAGTAAAATTGCCATAAATCTATCCCCTATTTTGTAGACCTTATAACTTTTGCGCAAACCAATCAATATACGCTTATTGCGTTTTTTATTTTTACCAAAAATATGTAGAAGAATACGTATCAGCCAAAACTGAGGAAAACATTTTTATATATTTTTTTGGGGGATATTTAGTATAGCAAAATGAAAAAAAAAAGGCTTTTTTTTTTTTCAAAATTGTCACAATTTTTTTGTTTATAGCGCAAAAAATAAAAACCGCAGAGGGGATCAAATACAACCAAAAGAAATCTCTATTTGTGAGGGAAAAAAAAGGACGTTTGGGAGCAACGTCGCACGGCCGCGCAATTGTCAGATAAAGCGACGCAGTGCCGAATCGCAAAAAGTGCCCTGGTCAGGAAGGGGGTAAAAATCTTCCGGGGCTGAAGCGGTTAAAGTTCTAGAAGTTGTCCCCAAAAAAAATGTGAAAAGATATGGTCCTGCTGGACTGAGACACAAAGCTCTACGGCGCTGGATATATAGTTACTCTACTCTAATGCCCCAGACACACGAGCGGATTTTCCGTCAGAAAAAACTTGGATGGTTTTTCTGACGAAATTCCACTCAAGCTTGGCTTGCCTACACACAGTCCCACAAGGGCGGCACAGTGGTGTAGTGGTTAGCACTCTCACTTAGCAATAAGAAGGGTCGCTGGTTCAAATCCCAACCACGACACTACCTGCCTGGAGTTTGCATGTTCTCCCTGTGCCTGGTGGGTTTCCTCCAGGTACTCTGGTTTCCTCCCACATCCCAAAGACATGCAGGTAGGTTAATTGGCTTCTGTCCGAAATTGGCCTTAGTATATGAATGGGGACCTTGGATTGTGGGCTCCTTGAGGGTAGGGACTGATGTGAGTGTGCAATGTACAGGGATAGGGGTAGACACTCACTCAGGTTGAACTGGATGGACTGGTGTCTTTATTCAACCTTACTATCTATGAAACTATGAAAAGTTCCCTGAACTTTCGACCGTCAAGAAGGCGGCAACACCACGCCAAGCCAAGGAAATTAAGTTCAATGCTTCCGAGCATGCGTCAAATTGTTTCCGAGCATGCGCAGGAATTTTGCGCGTCAAAATTTGAACAGACGATCTGAACTTTTTAAGACCGAAAAATAGAGAACCTGCTCTAAATCTTTTGCTGGGGGGAATTCCACCAGCGAAAGTCCGATGGAGTGTACACGCGGTCTGAATTTCTGACCAAAAGCTCACATCGGACTTTTGCTGGGGGGAATTTCCGATCGTGTTTACGGGGCAGTACACCTTAATGGACTGGAAACTAGTAAGGTCTGTACAAACCAACAGAGTGAAGAAGTAGAAGACACGGTGGGGGGGGGGGGGGGGTATATGTTCTTCAGGTTTATTGATGATATACAATTACCATGACCTGTGAAATGTGCAAATAATACACTATACCGGCTCGCAATGATCTCTTTGTTTCTTTTATTTTTTGTATCAAGCAACAAGATGTCTTTTGGTTGGAATATTCTGCATTACTATCAGATTGTATATGAGCGTTTAGACACCTCTAATGCTCTGTACACACGGTCGGAATTTCCGACGAAAAATGTGCGATCGGATTGTGTTGTCGGAAAATCCGATCGCGTGTGTGGGCTCCATCTGACTTTTTCCATCGGAATTTCCGACACACAAAGTTTGAGAGCTGGATATAAAAGTTTTCCGACAACAAAATCCGATCGTTTAAATTCCGATCGTGTAGTAGAGAATTCCAACGGACAAAGTGCCACGCACACGCTCAGAAAAAATTACGAGAGGAAAGCTATCGGCTACTGGCCCGTTTATAGTCCCGTCGTACGTGGTTTACATCACCTCGTTAAGAACAATCAGATTTTCTGACAACTTTGTCCGACCGTGTGTATGCAAGACAAGTTTGGCACAAAATCCGTTGGAAAAAAATCTGATGGATTTTGTTGCCGGAATGTCCGACCGTGTGTACAAGGCATTATACTTGGAGAATGTGGATGTAGGAAAGGGTGCCTAATAAAAGTAAAATTGTGACATGAAGTTACCAATGTCTCGAGTAGTTGAATATAATACATAGAAGTATTGCAACAAAGCTTTATTGAAAAAAAAAAATTTTTGGATAAAAAATTCTGTATATTAACAGGAATTTTACAAAAAATACCACAATAAAGGATAAAAATATTCAATCCACTCAGTTTGAATTGCTGGTCAAGAAAGTCCCGACATGTTTCGCCATAACCATGGCTTCTTCAGGGGAACCAGTTCTTTAACCACTTGCAGACCGGACCATTTTGCTGGTCAAAGACCAGACCACTTTTTGCGATTCGGCACTGCGTCGCTTTAACTGACAATTGCGCGGTCGTGCGACTTGGCTCCCAAACAAAATTGACATCCTTTTTTTCCCACAAATAGAGCTTTCTTTTGGTGGTATTTGATCACCCCTGCGGTTTTTATTTTTTGCGCTATAAACAAAAATAGAGCGACAATTTTGAAAAAAACGCATTATTTTTTACTTTTTGTTATAATAAATATCCCCCAAAAATATATAAAAAAACATTTTTTTCCCTCAGTTGAGGCCGATACGTATTATTCTACATATTTTTGGTTAAAAAAATCGCAATAAGCAATTATTGATTGGTTTGCGCAAAAGTTATAGCGTTTACAAAATAGGGATACTTTTATAGCATTTTTATTAATAATTTTTTTATTCTTTTTTTTTTTTACTAGTAATGGCGGCGATCAGCGATTTGTATTGTGACTGCGACATTGTGGGGGACCCATCGGACATTTCTGACACATTTTTGGGACCATTGTCATTTATACAGTAATCACTGCTATATAAATGCAGTGATTCCTGTGTAAATGACACTGGCAGTGAAGGGGTTAACCAGTGGGTGGCAGTGTAGGGGTTAAGTGTTCCTAGGGGTGTGTTACTAACTGTGGGGGGGGGTTGGGCTTTCATTTAGTGAACACTGATCTCTGCTCCAATCACATGGATCAGAGATCAGCGTCACTAGTTGCTAGGCAGAATGGAGAAATGCTGTTTACACGGCATTTCCTCCATTCGGCCGCTCCGTGAGACGATCGCGGGGATGGCCGCGGCGATCGAGTCCGCGGGTCACGCGACCGGACTCACGGGGGTCCCGACCAGCGTGGGAGCGTTCTGCCGGCGGCGCGCTCCCGATGGCAGGGCGGCATTGAATATTGGACGTACCTGTACGCCAATATGCCTGCCCGTGCCATTCTGTCGACGTACATCGTCGTGCGCTGGTCGGGAAGTGGTTAACCCAAAGGAGAATGAATAGCAACTAAAGATAATAATAAACAATACATAGTTATTTACATAAATAATGCATAATAATATACCGCCAAACGACTCCCGCCGAAATAGTTTACATAGATTAATAAATACAAAAGAGCCCACAAAAATGAATTGTTCTAAATATTGATTAGACTACAATTAGATACATACCCCTGGCTCATCCGTGGGCCCACAGTCGATGGAGCTATCCCAAAAAAGGGGAAAAAAAGAATGGAACAACCAAGCCTTAGGTCTCACCTATAGTGATTGCAGGGGGCAGAGAGGAGGCTAATCAATATAAATTGTAGATTAAAAAAATCTAAGATCAAGAATCAAATAGTATATATAAAGAGAACGATTTATTGGGTTAGACCTTGGGAATGCAGAAGAGATATATATCTCACATATATACCGATCAGGATTGATATAGACAAGTACATGTCGGGAACGCTGGGAGTTTGAAAAGGTTTATGATGAAAAGGACGTGGTGTCAGATAGCCTAAATACAGACGAAATAAGGGGGATTGTATATAAAAAAGTTCCCTAATAAAACAGAAATACAGAAAAAAAAAAGGCATTATACTTATTTCTACATATGATGATTTAAAAAAATGTCTCATCTATCTAAAATGAAAACCTGGCGAAGGAGTTTAAAATTTCAAGCAGTCCCGAGACGGACGATATTTCTGTGCGGTTCTTCTTCGGTGACGGTTCATGGCTTGAAGCCCTTTCTGGACAGGATTTTCTGAAGAGCTCCCATCAGGTCACTGTTTCTCAGGGCGTATATAATCGGGTTTAGGAGAGGGGTGAAAACTGTATAAAACACAGAAACCAGTCTGCCTACAAGAAAGTTCTTAGTTTTGAGTTGAAAGTAGTTGAAAAGGCCAGCCCCATAAAAGATGAAGACCACCGTGAGGTGGGAGCTGCAGGTGGAGTAGGCTTTCCGTCTTCCATCCACCAGTTTAATTTTCAGGATGGTTTTGAAAATGTAGACATAGGAGAGGAACGTAATGAGGAAGCTAGTGATCCCAATGCTTACAGATTCAAAATATAAAATGAAATAATTGAGGAAAGTGTTGGAACATGACAACTGAATCAATTGATACAATTCACAGAACAAGCCCGGGATGGTGGTGGCTTCGGGGAAGGACAATCTCAGCGCACAAAGTGCGTGTGCCAAGCAACAAACACATCTGAAGACCCAGAAAAAGGACGCTATCTGAACACACAAGTGAACGTTTATCATGGTCGTGTAACGCAACGGATGACAGATGGCAACATAGCGATCGTAGGACATCGCTGTAAGTATGGAGGACTCGGTGCTGGCAAACCAGGTGAAGAGGAAGACCTGGATGATGCAAGTTGGGTAGGAAATCAGCCTGTTTCCAGTAAAGATGTCAAAAGAAAAATGAGATATTGAAATCGAGGAGTTGAAGATGTCTAAAACCGAGAGGTTTCCCAAGAAAAAGTACATCGGGGTCTGAAGGTGAAAGTCCGAGACCACCAGGAAAATGATGAGAAGGTTTCCGGCCAGGGTGGCCAGATAGATGAGGAGGATCAGCAGAAATACCGGGATCTGAGAATCTGTGAGGTCCGACAGGCCAAGCAAAATGAATTCAGGCTGAGAAGTTTGGTTTCCCATTCGAATTAAAATATTCACTGAGAGAGGAGCGATAACGCGAGGATTCGGGAAGACACTGTCCTGGAGAAGACCCTGTTCACTGGACTAGAGAAGGACCACATCAAGATTTTAAAAGCAAATAAAATGCAGTTAATTTATTTTATACTTTAGATCAATTTGAATGTTTTGTACTGAACTAGAAACAAAATGAGTATCAAAATTTGTGTTACATCTGCTTCACTGAAAAAAAAAAAAAAAGGTTAAAAAAATATAGACATTTATTTTTGGGAACGTTCTAAACTTTGTAGCTTTTTGCATATTCTATAAAAACCAAACTGCAGCTTTTTTTTTTTTTTTTTAATACTTTAACCACTTCAATACCGGGGGGCACTTAAACACCTTCCTGCCCAGACCAATTTTGAGCTTTCAGCGCTGTCTCACTTTGAATGACAATTGCGCGGTCATGCTACACTGTACCCAAATGAAATTTGTATCATTTTTTTTCCCACAAGTAGAGCTTTCTTTTGGTGGTATTTGATCACCTCTACAGTTTTTATTTTTTGCTAAACAAATAAAAAAATACCGAAAATTTTGAAAAAAAAATGTTTTTTTTTTGTTTCAGTTTCAAAACTTTGCAAATAAGTAAGTTTTCTCCTTCACTGATGGGCACTGATGGGGTTACACTGATGGGCAATGATAAGGCGGCACTGATGGGCACCGATGAGGTGGCACCAATGAAGTGGCACTGATGAGGTGGCATTGATAGAAACCGATATGTGGCACTGATGGGTGGCACTGATGGGCGACACGGATGGGCACTGATAGGTGGCACAAATTGGCATGGATAAGTGGCACAGGTGGGCATGGGTTAGGCGGCACAGGTGGGCATGGGTAGGTGGCACAGGTGGGCATGAGTAGGCGGCACAGGTGGGCATGGGTAGGTGGCACAGGTGGGCATGGGTAGGCAGCACAGGTGGGCATGGGTAGGCACTGATAAGCGGCACAGATGGGAACTGATAGGCGGCATTGTATTATAATATATTGCACTAATGGATGCCAATCAGTGCCAATCAATAATGCATGCCAATCAGTGATGCCCATTGTGGGCACTGATTGGCATCCATTATGGGCACTGATTGGCATCCATTGTGGCACTGACTAGAATCCCTGGTGGTCTAGGGTGGCATACCTTGTCCTTGGCATCCCTGGTGGTCTGGTGGCATCCCTGGTGGTCCAGTGTGGGCATCCTCGGGGGGGCTGTGCTGATAATCGATCAGCACAGACCCCCCCGTCAGAGGAGCAGCCGATCGGCACTCCTCTACTCGCGTCTGACAGACGAGAGTGAGGAAAAGCCGATCACCGGCTTTTCCTATTTACACTGTGATCAGCCGTGATTGGACACGGCTGATCACGTGGTAAAGAGTCTCCGTCGTAGACTCTTTACCGAGATCGTAGTTGCCGGGTGTCAGACTGACACCCCGCAACAACGATCGCCGCGATGCGCGCCCCCGGGGGCGCGCAGCGGCTCATAATTCTGATCACGTCATATGACGTCCGGTCAGGATTATGAAACCACTTTGCCACCGTCCATTTGCTATAGGGCGGGCGGCAAGTGGTTAAGATATGTCCATGTGATCAGATCCAGTAATCAATAATAAGAAAACATGTAACAACATTTCTTAGCCCTTGTACACACGGTCGGACATTCCGACAGAAAATGTCCGATCGGACCGTGTTGTCGGATAATCCGACTGTGTGTGTGGGCAGGGCTGGACTGGGACAAAAATTTGGCCCTGGACTTCATCCTGACTGGCCCACTTTAATTTTGCAAACACGCACAAAAACAAGTGAACAAGTGAAGTGGGAGGGCTAACATCATACGGGAATATCGCTACATCCTCATTGGCTGGAATTTTAGAAACCGGTTTTGCTGCACAACCATTGGCTGCCTTTCAGCAATGCAGCAGTGCTGAGGCTGAGCCAGGTTGCGCACTATGAAGTGAGGCGATGGGCATTGCAGATGACAGGTCTCTCTCATGTCGGCCAGACATGGCCAACCCTGATAACCACCCAAGCCCCCCCCCCCCTCCCTCTTCACTGTCCATTAGCCGTTCTACTTTATTTCTCTTATAGGCAGTAGACAGTGGTGACTCTAGGAACAATATATATGGGCAGATAACATACCACAGTCAAAACTGTGGGGGGGGGGGGAAATGATAATTTTTCATGGTATAACTACTTGAAATCCAGTGACATACTGGAGAATATAGTGTATATATATAGTGTATATAGTGCAGGAATGTGGAAAAGAAAAAAACTTGGATAAAAATGTGGCCATACACAAGGGCAAAATGGGGCTAAACTGTAACTATATCAAGCCATTCTAGATCTAAGCTAAATGAATAAGGCCTTCACCCTTCACCATTACAAATTGGCAGCATTGTCAAACTGCACTCCCTATAATGTGTGGACCTCATTGAGCTGCTATAAATCTCAATGCCTATACCTAAAATAATGATATATTCAATATCACGAATAGAAGTCTCCCTGAAAATCTCCACAGAAATATCCTTCTGCATCCACCAAGAATGAGTTTAGCAGCATTCCATTAATATAATGTACATCTCAGCCATCACTGGGCATATACAGAGGGGATCTCATGCAGTGTACATGGTCTGAGTAAAAGAAAATGAGTGCATCATAATACTGCTCTTATTAGACCTGTCAGTAGAAAGCAGATACGTTATTCCTTATGTCAATTTACCGCAACCCAACATGAGAGCATGGAGTAAGGGCCAGATCACACTGCTGCGATGTCAGAGATCGGATGTGATTCACACCGCACTGCAGTGAAAATCACATGCGATATTCTGTGCGATGCGATTTCAGCCAAAAAGATTGTATGGCTGAATTTGCATCGAATTTGCACAGAACCTGCAGCAGAATCGGATCACATGGGTGTTCACACACATGTGATCTGATTCCTGTCCGAGTTTGCAGATCATCCTGCGATTTGTGAACTGATTTGGGGGTGTCATTAACTATAACTGACACTCCCGGCAGTTGGCATAGGGCAGTGTTAACTGCCGCCTGGAAACATGCGATGCGGGAACCTGCAGTGGATTTGCAAGGTTCCCACATCACAGCAGTGTGAACTGAGCCCTAATAGATCATTGGAGAAATAAATGGTTTAAACATATAGCACATCCATAGAGACCCAGCCAATGCTGCTTGTGACTTGACTAGAGTCCCGATGTGGTTCTTATCAATGGCATAAGACACTGCGGCTCTACTATATGCAGGGCAGGACTTAGGGTGGTGGGGGCCCCCGGGGCTTGAGTCACCTTTGGGCCCTACCTTCTATACATTACCGTATTTATTGGCTTATAACATGTGCTGGCGTATAACACACACCCCAAACTTACATTTAAACGCCCATTAATGCAGCCTTATCAGTGTCCATCTGCAGCCTTGTCAGTGTAGTCTTGTCATTTGCAGTCTTGAAGTTTAAAAATGGCGCCGCCAAGATACAGAGTCCTGTGTATCTCGGCGGCTCCCGGGTCCTCTTGGCGGCTCTCGCAGTCCCGAGCAGAGCCAAGAGTAGCCAAGTACTCGGCTCAGCTCACAGTCATGCCCAGTCCCTGTGTTATGTCCATCATAGGGCAGGACTGGGCGTGACTGTCAGCGGTGCCGAGTACACAGACCATGTATCTTGGCAGGGCCCCCTATTGGGCGGGGCCCATGGGCTTGAGCCCAGTCAAGCCCAATGGTAAGTCCTGCCCTGACTATATGGTAAAATAATGTTATCTCTCCACATTTCAAACACATCCTGATTACTGACCCTCAGGTAATGATTCTGGGCACTCAGATCAACCACACCAGAACCCCAAATTGAAGCGGCAATACAGCAAAACTTGCAAACTAAGATAAGGGGAGAGAGAAGCTGCCACAGACTCTAGAAACGAACCCCTTCAGTCACTATGGAGGGTGACTGCACTGTTACAAAGTTAACCCCTATGGGTTCCCAGCTTTCATTCAAATCTAGTTTTGTTTCATGTTACAGTGATTACCACTAAAACTGATCCTCACACATTTTGCTGATCCATTGATCTGGTGTTGCTGATGTCCCCTCAGGCTCTTTTTGCTTTGTTTTCCCCATTGGTCAAAACTGTGCTGTAGTTCGGGAGCTAGAATGGGTATGCCTGATGTCACCTGACATAGTGGCAGCTGCCTGCAGATCCCGAACAGCAAGAGATAGCAGGGAAATGAGCAGTGGGGACACAGGCATAGGAAGGTCTGCTCTCTCTCTCTCTGGGGTCCCTCAGACAACACTCAGGCAGTGCAGAAAAGTTGGGCACGGGCAGCAGAAGAAGAGGATCGCACACAGCACTTCCTCTCTAAGAGCATGTCCCCGGAGCAGAGGAGGAGGTGGGTGGAGCTAAGCACTCGGCGCGGAGGAGGAGAAACTTAAACCCTGCTCCGCTGTGAATGCTGGGCCGTCTCAGCCTCCTTCTGTGTCTGACGTCACTGGTTGCTACACGCTAGGCGGTAGGTGGCTAGCAACCAGTTTGAAAATCTCACTTGAGAGACAAAATTTGTGCCTGTGTCAGCTATGTGGCGGCCAGAGGAAGATGTGGGGACGCAGGTACCTACTACACAAAAAAAGAAGAAGGCATTTCTGTCACTGAAACATGCCCACTGAGCCATCGGCCCACCGGGAAACTCCCGGTAGTCCCGATGGCCAGTACATGCCTGTGTGTGGGCTCCATCGGACTGTTTCCGTCGGAATATCCGACGGACCAAGTTTGAGAGCTGGGCTATAAAACTTTCAGACAACATGATCCGATCGGACTTTGTCCGATTGTGTGTAGAGAATTCCGATCGAACAAAGTGCCACGCATACTCAGACTAGCTACTAGCCTGAACGTATTCCCGTCGTAAGGAAATAACGTCATCACGTTACAAACGATCTGATTTTCTGACAACTCTGTCCGACCGTGTGTATGCAACACCAGTTTCGGACAAAATCCGTCAGATAAAATCCGACAGATTTTGTTGTTGGAATGTCCGACCCGTGTGTACAAGGGCTTATACGTTTCAGTTCATACAATGATCGGGTGGTGATCAGAGCCCAGACAAGTCTATGCTTCATAATCACTTCCTGGATGTATCATTATAACTTCACACGGTAACATCATTCTGTAAAAGGTGGAAGGATTTATATATCTGAGTCGTATATGATCACTATACCTGGAAGTTCCTTAAATATACTTATTTTACTCATATATAGCTCTGACATATATCCCAGTTCTGTATAAAGAACACTGAGCCAGTCACATCAGTCTCTGTGCTAGATGGGCTAACACTCTAATGTTCCCCTCCCCCTAAAATCACATCGGTCTTTGTATATCTAATGCCGCGTACACACGACTGGACCTTTTCGACCGACTTGGAATCCGTCGTACAATTCGATCGTGTGTGGGCTCCAGTGGGCTTTTTCTTACCAAAAGTCCCGGCGGACCTAGAAATAAAACTTGCTTCAAATCTTTCCGACGGACTCGAGTCCGGTCGAAAAAAAATTTGGTTGCGTGTACGCGGCATCACACCCAGTAAAAAGGAACCTGATAATATTAGAATCCATATTTGAATAAGAATGATTTGTTCGTTATTGATTTGATATCATTTGATCATCTGATTATTGATTGTAAAGTCATCAATAAAAGGCAGATTTCAGTGATGGAACTAAACATCCTCCATCCATCCGAGTTGCAGTGTGATCGGTCACCTCCTCATCTCATCTATGGAGCTCTAATTTCTTTTTTTTTTTTTTTTGTTTACAAACTTTTTATTTGGTACAAATAGTGGTATAAAGGGTGATATCACATATCGAGATAAATACAGAGTAAAGGAGTACTATGGTGATATATACAGTGAGGGATCAAAATATTTTTTTTAATACGAGAGGTACAAAGTTTGTTTGGTTTATGTTTTATGTTTTTTTTTTTTTTCTTGCTCTGTGTTTATTTTATTTTTTATTTTTAAATAAATAAATAAATATATATATATATATATATATATATATATATATATATATATATATATATATATATAATATATATTATATATATTATATTATATTTTATATATATATTATTTATATATATATATATATATATATATATATATATATATATATATATATATATATATATATATATATATATATATATATATATATATATATATATATATATATATATATATATATATATATATATATATATATATAATTAAAAAAAAAATATATATATATATATATATATATACTATTTGATAATTCTTTATATTTAGTAATTTAGTTGCTATAGTTTTGCTAAATTATTTGATAAAAAAAAAAAAAAGATCTGTAACATGATAAGGAGGAAAAGCAGCAATTCTCAGGGGTGTCGGTGTAAAGCTCGATGTGATCGTTTTTATGACTCGTAGAGTAAAAACTGAACTCCACAACAGATCATCATTACAGGTCCTCTTTTCTGAGGAATACACAGACCGGGGTCATCGGATTTCTGGAATTCTCTTTCACCATCCCAAACTGATGTACTGTAGGAGCCAATCAGAATATAACAGGGACGTGTGATAAGAAACAATGAGGGAGATTTACTAAAACTGGAGCACAGAGAATCTGGAGCAGCCAATCAGGTTCTAGCTTTCTAGCTTCAGACTGTTCAACTAAGCTTTCACAAAAAAAACCTGGAAACTGATTGGTTACTATGCACAGCTGCCCCAGATCCCATGTGCTTTAGTAAATCCCCCCCCCCCCCCCCATTGCAAGCACTCACCTGTATGTTCAGAATCTCTTATTGATGATGGGTGGGGTCTGTGTATGGGAATACAGGGGATGGAGATGAGGAATATATAACACTGTATAATTATCAGGAAGGATCGATCACCTTGTAGAAGAATAGTTCATGTATAAAACAGCCAGAACCTTCCTGTTCTAGACAGATACAATGGGGTTGAGTTACCAAAGGCAAATCCACCTTGTACTAAAAGTGCACTTGGAAGTGCAGTCACTGTAAATCTGAGGGGAAGATCTGAAATGAGGGGAAGCTCTGATGATTTTATCATCCAATCATGTGCAAGCTAAAATGCTGTTTTTTATTTTCCTTGCATGTCCTCCTCGGAAGTACAGCGATTGCACTTCCAAGTGCAAGTTGGATTTGCCTTTAGTAAATAAACCTCCCCGTGTCCTGTAGAGGTCTTGTTATCAGGTCTTGTGTTGGTCGGGTTCCTTCAGCCAGTTCTATAGAGGAGATCGGAGTGTCAGGTAGAGATGACACACAGGTTCCCCCGACAAACAGGTTCTCCCCCCACCCTGCACCACCTCACCGTGTATAAAAGCATTCAGCATCTCCCGGAGATCTCCATCCACATCCCCCCCCCGTGTCTCATTACACTGCCGAGATCTCACTGAGGCCTCATGACACAAGACAATCCAAAAATATCTTTGTGTTTATTTTTATTTTTTTATAGAAATGTTTTCTTCTCTTTGCTGTTATTGTGAATAATGTAAAATCTACTTAAAGCAGGGTCTCCATCTATTTTATTTTTATTTTTTTATAAATCTTATATTTCATGGGAGAAGGATGGAGGATATTTTCATAAGACTTGAGGTCAATGTTCTGTGAAGGACACTCAAGTTCTTCCACCCCAAACTCTTCCACTCATGAATTTTGGAGCTGAATTTTTACATAGGACATAGTCATGCTGGAAGAGAAGAAAAGGTCTTGTCCGAACTTTTTTCTTTCAATTTTTTTTTATTATTTTGTATTCATATAAGTACAACAATGAACAGAGCGAACTTAGAAAACGATATGTGTACAGAATTAGAAAAAATGTGCCGCAAGGCTAGAAGCTTACTAGTACATCATGCAGGTTGCACAGAGGTTAAACCTGAGTGGTGACATGAGGATATTGGGAGTCCCGGAGCAGAGGATCGGTGCAGGGACAGCATGACATGTGCGGACTGCACAGTCACGCTGTCAGGGGGGCTGAGGCATGTTCCCTTTAAGAAAAGGGGAGGTGCCTCAGCAAGAGATGTGATCGCCGGGAAAGGAAGGAGGCGAGGGGGAGGAAGTGACGTCAGTCGTGAGCGGCGGGGAGAGAGATTCCCACCCACCCTCCCTTATGTAGAGTTTATTTAATAGGGGCAGTAGTAGAGGGCTGGGCAGTGGTTTGGGACTGTGAGGAGGAGGAGGAGATGTATGTTATATGGAGATATAACATGGTTGTTACCCAGCTGGGGTATCAGGAACCTTCCGGTTACAAGGGGTTAACCAGGAAGGGGTGAAAAAGGTAGGTCACTGCGAAGGTTGGGTACCGTCTTACAGTCAGGGGGTTGCGACTGGAGACCTAAAGTTGATATGAAGTTTGTCGCAGTGACCAGTGGTGTGTGTTCCCCTCCAAGACCCATAAAAAGTACAGAGAAGGTTATTATAAAAGTTATTTTAAAATTTTTATTTATTTATGTTTATGTTAATTTGTTAATAAAAGGCCGGCAAGGCCATTTACTCCAATACCTTGTTACGTTTTTTGTAGGGAGTGATTGGAGATTTTATTAGGGGGTAGAAAGAGACTGGGGGGATAAGTCCTTCACATGCTTGAACAGGTAACTCAGTAATCGACATGCCCCTAGGGCTAACTAGCAGACAGTACAGCGAGACTGAGAGGTAGAGGGGGACACAAAGGAAGGACAGCCACGAGAGAAGTCTCACCCCCGCCAGCCTCCCACCCCTCACGGCAGGGGAGACAAGGGGGGGCCTCCCCAGCCACCCCTAAAGGGATCTTGCTGCGGCTGGAGACTCCTCCCATTCTTCCCCCGTGGGTAACCCAGACCTCCACCCTAGCAAGCGAAGCGTGACGCATGGATACCCCAGCACCCCCATGAGACCGGGATGGAGGGATTTCCTGCCTCAGCCTCCCCACTCAAGGCACAGTAGTGAGATACATGTGTAGGCCTCGGAACCATTAAACAGTGGAGGGGGAGATCAGGAGGGTGTACCGCCCCGCTCCCACCCCGCAGGTGTGTGGAACAGTCTAACCAAGACAGGATCGGCCTGAACTAACAGATAATAGTGACAGTAGGAGAGTGGAATACTCAGAAAGGGAGAAAAAGAAAGGGAAAGGTGGAGAAAAAAGGGAAAGATAGGGTGGGGGGGTGTGTGGGACACCCAGTGCCGTAGTTAATTAGATGGTTTATAGCCTGGGTATAATGGAATGTGGCAATGTTTGGCCCATGGTTCCCATATGAGTTCGAAACTGCGTTTTTTGTCCTGAATGATACTATTTTCTCCTGCGCCATGATCCAGGATATTTTATGTTTTACCGCTGTGATCGGGACCGTCACCTTTTTCCAATGGGCCGCTATAGTAATTTTCGTGCCCAGCAGGATAAAGAAGATCAATGCTTGTGTGTGCTTGTTTATTCCCTCGATTTTAAGGTTAAGTAGCTCTATGTCCGGCGTTTGAGGGATTTGGGCAGACGTTACTTTGCGTAGTAAGGCGAAGACTTTGTTCAAGAGACCCCTTATGCGTGGACGCGTGGTACGTAAGGTACCATTATGGTTGTACTTTCGGAAGCATTGCGGGGATGCTTTGGGGTAAATTTTGGCGAGGAGGGAGGGAACCCTATACTATCGGAGAAGGACTTTGAAACTAGACTCAATTAAGGAAACATTCATTATGCCTTTGTAGGAACGTTGGAAACAGGAAAACCATCTGTCCCGCTCCCATTGCAGATCTAGGTCCTTTTCCCATGCGAGGGCATAAGGCGGCTTGGACAAGGCTGAGGAAGGGAGGAATAGATGATGGAAATCCCACCCCTCTGATCACTGACATCCGAGCACCATGATTCGTAGTTTGTAACTCTTGGGGGGACTGATTTATCCGGCCAGATAGAGTGGAGAAAATGTGAGATTTGAGAGAAGAGGGACCTTTCAGTGTTTGGCATTTCTAGTTTATTGAAGCTATGCCTGAGGGATAGGGGACCCGAGGTGGTGAAGAAAGTCCCTATTCTGAGTAATCCTTTATTAAGCCACCAATTGAAGGCTAATATATTCATTCCAGGAGGGAATTTAGGATTATGGAACATATGCGTCAGCGGGCGTAGTGGTGAGATCAGGGCTGGGTTTTTATGAATTTGGTCGCAGAGAGACAAAGAGTGGGAGAGGGTGGGGGCTAAGATTAGGGGTCTCAGTTTAGGGGGGCCCAAATAAGGTAATCAATAGTGTGTCTGGGGACCGCCTGTCTCTCCATGGAGACCCAGTCAGGTTTTGCACCTCAAATATAGACAATGGAGATCTGGACCAACCTTGCTGCTTGGTAGTACCACCAAATGTTAGGTAGGGCTAGTCCTCCTTGTGATTTGAGTCGATACAGGACGTGCTTAGGGCATCTTCTTCCTTTGGCACCCCATACAAATTGCAATATGCTAGATTGGACTTTATGCAGTTGTGACCTACGTATTGGGATAGAGAGCGCCCGGAATAAATATAAAATGCGTGGTAGAAAGGTCATCTTGATTGAGTTAATACGACCAGGGCAAGAAAGATCATGTTTGGCCCAGGAAGTGAGATCGGAGGATAACTTTTAAAAGGCAGCAGGGTAGTTAGAGGGGAATAGGGGGTGAGATTAACCCCTAGGTATTGGATGTGTGTCGTGTACCAATGAATCGGGAAGTTGCTCTGAATATTGCTCAGTAATTTGAGGGGGACAGTGATGTTTAGGGCCATTGATTTGGAAATATTTAAGAGGAGCCCCAAGACTTTACCAAACATGTCTAGCAGGGATAAAATGTTTGGCGTTGACATCAGTGGGGATGTGACGCACAATAGTATGTCGTCTGCGAATAGCACTCATTTGTGTTCTTGCTTCCCACAGAGCACTCCTTTGATGTCAGGATTATGTCTTATCGCTATGGCCAAGGTCTCAATAGCTATAGTGAAAAGGAGGGGGGGAAGTGGGCAACCTTGTCTGGTACCTTTTTCTATGGGGAAGGGGTCAGGGTAGCAGCCCTGCAGTCGAACCCGCGCACTGGGGCTCGAGTACAGGGCACGTAGGATCCCTAGGAAGCGTGGACCAAAACCCCAGAGTTCGAGAACCTTGAAGAGGTAGGGCCAGGTCACTGTGTCAAATGTCTTTTGCAGGTCAATTGACAGTAGGTAACCCTCTTGTGGAGGGCCTCCGTCCCATTGTGAGTTGTGGAGGGAGATAATGTCGACTGCTCTCCTAATTTGGTCTGGTCCTTGTCTCCCCAGAATGAAGCCCGCCTGGTCTTTGTGAATGTAGAGTGCAATGTAAGAGGAGAGTCTATTGGCCATAACTTTCGTTAGGATTTTGAGGTCGTTGTTGATTAGAGAGATTGGACGATAATTAGATACTAGAGTCGTGTCTTTGCCTGGTTTGGGTATTACCAATATATAGGCTAGGTTCAGGGCTTCATCCAAGGGAAAGCCGGACCTGATATAGTTGAAGAACCTGACCAAATATGGGACCAGCAGGGGGGTGAATTTTTTATAGTATGCTACGGAGAAGCCGTCGGGGCCTGGGGCTGAGTTCGGTTTGAGTTGCTTAATTACCTGGGTAACTTCAATTTCTGTAATGGGGTTGTCTAGGAGGTCGGAGTGCTCCGTGGAGAGTTTCGGGAGAGGGATGCTATTTAAAAATTCTTCTAGGGGAGGGTGAGAGCCAACGTTGCCTGCTTTGTACAGTGAAGTATAAAACTTCTGAAACGTCTTCATGATACGACGTGGGTTTTGGGTTAGCTCCCCTGTTGGCGTTCGTATCTTGGGGAAGATATAAGTGCGAGGCCAAGGGGACAGTTTCGCCACCAATTTGGCTCCTATTCTGTCCCTTTGGGAGTAGAAGCGAGCGCCTGACCACCTTAGCTGTTTTTCAGCTTCGGTAGTCAGGGCCAAATTTAAAGCTGCCCGGGTGGATTCCAGGGACTCCAGGGAATCCTTGGTGGGATTTTGTTTGTGGGATTTACTTAGAGCTTGGTATGTCCTGTTGAGGTTAGAGATGTCTGCCGCGTGTTATTTTTTAAGTAGTGAGGTGATCTGGATGATTTTCCCCCTAATCACTGCCTTGTGGGCAGACCAGAGGGGATATCGAGTCTGTATTGTTGAGGAGAAAGTATTCTTGGATTTCCCGTACAAGGATCTCACATTGAGCCGGATCGCTCAAGAGGCTCTCATTTAGATACCATTGGAAATGCTTGGATGAGTTGTGCATACGGTGTATATATAAGAGGACTATAGAGTGGTCTGACAAGGTAGAGTCTCTGATGACCGCTTTTATAGCATCAGGGATGCCGTGGGATTGAATGAAAATATGGTCTATCCTGGTGTAAAGATGATGTGGAGCAGAGTAGTGCGGGTAGTCCTTAGATCTCGGGTTTTAATTCCCTCCATATGTCCACCAGGCCCAGTGCCCAGAGTGTGGAGGCTATCCTGGTGCTCTGTTATGGGGGCTTCCTTGAGCAGGAGAGGCCTGACCCCGATTTGTCCAGAGATTGATCAAAAGGGATATTTGTGTCACCTCCCATGATGATTTTCCCTTCCAGCTGTGGGCCAATGGTGGACATCATGGATGCGAAGAAGAAGGATGCCTGGCCTTTGTTCAGAGTGTAGTAAGAGACCACTGAGTATTGCACGCCTTCAATCGTGCCTTTAACCAGAATGTATCTGCCTATTTGGTCCCTCACCACCTTCGATGGTGAAAATTTTAGGTGTTTGGAGAAGCAGGTGGCCACTCCCTTAGTCTTATTGTCTGCGTTGGATAAGTAAACCTGGGGATAAGAGCCGTGTAAGAAGGGCGGGTTATAAGAAGAAGTGGGTTTCCTGTAGAAGGAGTATATAAATTTTTTGTGAACTGTAATGGTTGAACAGTTTGCGTCTCTTTATGGGGGAGTTCATCCCTTGAACATTATGAGAGTCAATACTTAGTGGGCTAGGCTTAGTGATGTCAGAGTGCATTGATCAGAGGGGAGGGAAAGCACATCATTCTTAGGAGCCTTACCCCAATCGTCGAAGGAGAGCGGAAGATTCCTGAGAGGGTGAACCACGGGTTTCGATGAAACACCAGAGGGTCAGTGGTTATGTTGCTGGGTGTCCCACGGGAAGGAAGAAAGAGGAGAGGGGAAGAGAAGAGGCCGAGCCTGTGGAAGAAGAACAATATAAGTCAGATACAACATGGACAACATAGCAGAAACAGTCACAATAGTAAAAATAAACAAAAAATAAGGTTGCGGCTTAAGTTAGAACCATGATCCCATACGGGGAGGGACAGCCGCTGTCCCTGCCCCTAGGATCTCCCGTCCCTGGGTAATTCCCATGGGGGGGTAGAGTGCAGTCTCCGGATGGGCCCAGCAAAAAAAAAAGAACCCACTCCGGGAGGCGAAGTGCAGCTGCTCCAGCCATATCGCCAAAGAGAAGAGGCAAGATGAGGGGCAGAAAAAAAAAAGGGGGATAATCAAAAATATTGAAAAAAGGAGTTAGACAAAAAATTAGGAAAGTTTGTGTAAGATGAGTGGAGATGATTAGGACAGTCATATAACCAGGGCTTGAATAGAACAGGCCCTAACAGGTGGACAATAGTTTGATTGGAGTGTCCGCCTTAGGGTGGGCGTCCGTCTTTAGACCTTTTGGCTTGCTGCTTGTGCCATAGTGGTTTGATGGGTCTAGAAGGAGGGGGTCTTTTGGTGGACATCGGATTTCTTGCATCTGGCATTGTAGCAGGTGAATGGGAGATGAGGCCTAGGTGGAGCAGTAGGTGTTCCCCTTCTGCAAAGGTGGAGAAGTTGTAAGGTTTGTTCTGGAAGGAGAAGTTCAGACGCAGTGGAAATGACCATCTGTAGGCGATTGATTTCTGCGACAGGACTTGTAGCAGGGGTTTGAGCGATCTCCTCTTTTGTATCGTGTATGGTGAGAGGTCGGTGAACAGTTGTACAGGGTGACCCTGAATGGAGAGGTTCTCAGTTTCCCTGGCTTTGCGCATGACCTCTTCCTTGACTTCGAAGAAATGTGGTTTCACCACTATATCCCTGGGTAGGCCATCTTGTCGCGGTGATTTGAGTGCTCTATGGGCCTGGTCTAACTCCAGGCGATGATCGAGTATATCAGGAATCAAGTTTTTGATGAACGTGCAGACATCTTTGTCTGTGTCTTTAAATGATTCAGGGAGGCCTCTGAGCCTAAAGTTGTACCTGCGAGATCTATTTTCAAGATCGTCCAATTTCGCATATGTAATGTCAAGTTGTTCATGTAGATCTTGCATCCTGTCAGTGTTTTGGTTGGCTACGGCTACCATTTGGTCAGTTTTAAATCCAATTGCCTCTATTCTGGCACCTAGGTGGAGTAGGTCTGCTTGTATTGTTGATGTGATTTGTGAGGCAGTTTGAGCCAGACCTCTGGCTAACATTTTGGAGAAAGTGTCCATCAGAGAGGAAAAGTCAGTTGGGGAGTGGGGGGATGGTGTTGAGACGGACCCCCTGATGATCAAGGGTGTTGATGATATCCTCCATGGGAGTGAGGGGGTCCATCAAGTGCTCTGCTCAACAGCGATTCCGTGAATGCGGGCGAGAGAAGTAACGGGGCCTGGGGGTTACTCACAGTCTGTGGATGCTGCCCATCAGTTAGTGGGTCCCAGCCTGAAGGATCGGTGATGGATTGGCCTGGAACCTGAGGTAGGCCTCGCGGGGACATGGCGGCCGCCATCTTGACCGGGTCTGAGGCCGGAGCTCCGGGGTTAAGTTGGCAGGATAAATACCGTCTAGCAGAGCCTCCGGGCATACAGGGGGGTTCCCCTAAGCTGTGTGCTGAGGTCGGTGTCCGGTGTTCGGCGATCCTCCGCTGATGTTAGCTGCGGTGGGGAGAATAGGCTGGAGCGGTGCGGAGCTCTCAGGGGATGCGTCCGTCCAGCAAGCTGCCGCGCATGCGCCTGCTTGTCCGAACATTTACACCCATATCTTGAAGGAGCATCTAAAATGTTTTTGTATGTTGTAACTCTAACAGGGCTCTTCACTGGAGACACCTGAACTTCATAATGTGGGGGAGGTGTTCATATATTGCCCATATAGTGTCCTCTATATAAAAATGTATGGTGGGGGATGAAGAAAGGGGATTATAACGGTGCCAAAGAGTACAAATAACAAGTAGAAAATTACATTAATATGTTTTATTATGAATACAAAATATCAAAAAGGACACACAAGAAACATCAAAAATCAATATACAGTAATGTAGATAGGTACAATACACATACATTTTAATTTAAAGACAAAACAGGCCTAGATCTTAGGAAGGCAAATAGTACAAGGTATCAACTCCTACATGTTTCGCCAAACCATTGGCTTCCTCAGGGAAATTATATATGCCTCTACCAAGGATAACATTTCTAAAAAACACAAGTGAATAGCGTAAGATTACAATACAAAAACAGGTTTTGAAAGCTTTATTATAAATGCAGAATGTGTGGCATGATCAAAACCCCCCCATACCAATAGGTTCTAAACTGCCCCACAAATATGTACATACAAATACGTGGGGGTATGCATTTGTGGCGCAGTAGAGTTCAGGAACTGGAACGGATAGTCAGACAAGCCAAATGTCAGGGAGCCGAAGATGAGTGTAGTAAAACAGAAAGCAGGATCTGGAGCCAGAAGGGATGTCAGCCAAGCAAGCCTTTTAACAGGAATGCAGGAGATAGTCTCTGTGATGTTGACTAAGGTGAAGGCAGAGATCCTCTGGGCTGGATGGCTTAAGCAGGCAGGACTGACGGGCAGGATATCATCAACAGGTGAGTCAGTATGGAGAGAGATAGGATCTGGCAATTAGCCAACAGCTGAGCTGCCAGCTCAGAGAAGGAAGGGCTGAGCCCTGACACACATATGTGTGGTGTGTGGGTGTTTAAGCTCAACCTCCCTGCCACCGGACATATGAGCTTTGTGGATGACATGAGGTTGAAGGACGTTGTCAAATAAAAGACTTTCTGTCAGGACCACCAGGTCATGATAAAAAATAAATAAAAATAAAGCCCCAAGAAGAAAACTCCAACCTCCCCCCTTTACATTTTATACTCCCCACGATAGGAAACCTAAAGCTCAAACTCCAAAATGTGAACATTTAAACTCTTATGCCCTGTACACACGGTCAGAATTTCCAACGGAAAAAAGTTTGAGAGCCGCATCTTACATTTTCCGACAACAAAATGGTTTAAATTCCAATCGTGTGTAGACAATTCCGACGGACAAAGTGCCACGCATGCTCAGAATAAATTAAGAGACCACAACTATGGGCTACTGGCCCGTTTACAGTCCCAACGTAAGTGTTGTACGTCACCTCAATAGGAACGATCGGATTATCCGACAACTTTGTCCGAACGTGTGTATGCAGGACAAGTTTGGCACAAAATCTGTTGGAAAAAATCCGATGGATTTTGTTGTCGGAATGTCCGACCGTGTGTACAGGGCATTAGTCCCCATTGTCAACAAATAACCCCTTACATAGAAGTATCCAATTTTATGGAATGCTCCCTCCATCCAGTACCTTCACGGTAAAATACGGGTGTTCGCCCGTTCTCCGAATACTGAACATTATGGGGCGTTCGCAGAAAATTTGAGTGCCCGTGGAATGCCCCATAATGAATGTCAAGACGGTCAATGCACTGCACTTCCCCCCAGTCCATTATTAGTCCCTTTGAGTCTGGTATGGATATTAAGGGGAACCCTGTGCCAAAATTTGAAGAAAAAATTGAGTGGGGGTCCCCTCCAAAATCAATACCAGGCCCTTATTCGATCACACAACTTGGTAGGCCACAGGAAAAGGGGGGGCGAGAGAGCACCCCCCTCTCCTGAACCATACCAGGCCACATTCCCTCAACATGGAGAGGGTGTTTTGGAGTCCCCCCAAAGCACCTTGTCCCCATGTTGATGGGGACAAGGGCCTCATCCCCACAACCCTTGCCCGGTGGTTGTGGGGGTCTGTGGGCGGGGGGCTTAACGGAATCTGGAATCCCCCTTTAACAAGGGGACCCCCAGATCCCTGCCCCCCCATGTGAATTGGTATCAGGTACATTGTACCACTATATAAAAACCGATTTCAATACTCAGCAATAATAAAAAAGTCATAGTATGAGCAGCCAGCACAATTTGTTGATAAGCAAAATAAAAATATAAAAGTCCACTTGCGGCGCTAAATGAACAGTAGATCCAAGAAGGGAGAGTTGATAAAATTTTTACCAGTTTCAATGTGTATGGGAAAGCACACCACACCACACCACATGGAAATCCAATCTGCTTACCAGACAGCTGTAAAATGTAGGCATATAATAGACAGACCAAGACCACAGCTCCGCTCTCCAGCATTGAATACTGGTTATGTAGTATCCAAGCATGGAATTCAGCAATCATCAGGCACTCACATACAGCCATATAATCTCGAAATCCAACATAAGGTGATGAGACATCCAACCAAAAGGTCAGCAGCACCCAATGAAAAGATAAGGCAGCCAATAGTGGAGCCTGTATAATAATATACAATTTTTATTGTAGTAACTTACATTTCAGAACAGGAAAACAAACATCATGATGCAAATATGGGCGCGGCTTTCAGTGTGCTAGTGTCAGCCCGCCTGACATGTTTCATCCAGCAGGATATCATCAGAGGCGTGGCTATGTGACACCAGCATGCCCTTTTATTAGAGTCACAAATGACGTTAATTTTGGAAGGGTAACCCCCCCGGAACAACACGCCAGCCAGAAGTGATGTCAGATGAGTGCATCACACACCGCGCCAATGCTCCACTGCCTAATCAGAATCATGGATGATGCTCTTCCCAAAAGAGTGAACACCTGGAATGGTGTGAGGGCCGGAAATTGGGTCAATGGAGCACCTCACGCACCGCGCCTGTTCTCCACCGTGGAATCAAGGTCACGAATGACACTCATCCCGGAAGAATGAACCCCCGGAATGAGGTGCCAGGCGGAAATGAGGTCGGTGGAGCGCATCACACGCCTTGCTGGCACTCCACCGCCTAATCAAAATCACAGATGATGCTCATCCCGGAAGAGTGAACACGCAGAAAGACGCGATGGCCAGAAATTAGGTCAGTGGAGCGCATCACACACCACGCCTGCGCTCCACCACCAAATTAAGGTCACGAATTACGCCCATCCCGGAAGAATGAACCCCCCGGAATGACGCGCCAGGTGGAAATGAGGTCAGTGGAGTGCATCATGCACTGCTTCCGTGCTCCATGACGAGGCAATCATCTATGAATGACGCAAAACACACGGGACTCGTGGACCGGACATAACAAATGAATGGACAGCATTGAGTGGGCGTCATCCATAATAGGCAAACGCACTGAAAACTGAAGATACAATCAAAACATAAAAGTAATATTTAAACAACGTATTGGTGACATTATAGATAGATAATATGACATTATAGGAGGCTACCTATAAATTAAAACATTCATGTAAGACCAATAATTAAAAAGCCTATCACAAAAAAGCCATCTAGTGGTAGAACTGAGAAACTACCTGTACACATAGGCCCAAGTGTATACGATGAAAAGGAGAATGACTAAATCAGCAATTATTAATAAAACTATTAATTTCCCAATCACTGTTTAACCCAAAGGGGGTATACCATTTAAGGTCATAGATCCAGCGAGTTTCCATCCGTGAGATCTCTCTCTTGGTCATACTTCCTTGCCAGTGAGGTGTAAATCTATCAATGGCAATAAAAGGATTTTATGACATTCCAGATAACAGTATGTTTGGGGAAACCCTTTCTTGATGTTAGCCAGGTATTCCTTGATTCTGACGTTCATCGCTCTCATAGTACGGCCTACATATCGTAGACGCATGGACAAATCAATAAATAAACCACGTTTTTTAGATGTGCAGGTGATGAAAGTATTAATATCATACACCTTAGCCGTGGTATGAGACTTAAATTGTAAAATTTTCCTATCTTTTGTTTTTATTACCGTAGTAATAAAAACAAAGATTGGAACATTGTCTATTACATGCCTACTTTTTTACAGCTGTCTGGTAAGCAGATTGTAATTCCAGGTGGTGTGGTGTGCTTTCCCATACACATTGAAGCTGGTGACGGGTTTATCAACTCTCCTTTCTTGGATCTACAGTTCATTTAGCGCCGCATGTGGACTTTTACATTGTGCCCCTACCCATTCACCACAAAAAGTGTCAAAATGGTAAAAATGACAAGAGACAGTTTGGGACAAGTCCTTTATTAAAAAAAAAATAAGTGTTCCGCGATGTTACTTCATCTTCGATGACAGCGCCGACGACCCGAAAAAACAAAAACTCTGCCTCTATGGGAGTAGTCCAGCGACAGCTGTTATATAGCTGAGGGAGGGGGCGCCTGGTGACATCAATGGAGGACCCCGCCCCCTCTGGCGTTACCTGACATCATGGAGGTGGAGTTTTTCTGTTTTTAGTTTTATTCTTTTTCTCGGTCCGTCGGTGCTGTCATCGAAGATGAAGTTACATCGCAGGACACTTTTTAAAAAAAATAAACTGTCTCCTGTAATTTTTAAAATTTTTAAACTTTTTTTGGCGAAGGTGTTCAATGTATCGGATACCCATTCACATAGGGGGTGTGGTATCTGGGGATCCTGCTTTCAGGATCCGATAATCCCCCTGCCTGTAGACCCTCACAACCACCAGGCAAGGGTTGTGGGGAAGAGGCCCTCGCCCCCATCAACAACCTCTTTGTGTTGAGGGCATGTGGCCTGGGACGGTTTAAGAGGGGGGGTCTCTCCCCCCATTTTCCTGCAGCCTGCCAGGTTTGCGTGTTTGGATAAGGGTCTGGTATGGATTTTAGGGGGCCCCACACCATTTTTAAAAACATATTTGGTGCAGGGTTCCCTTTAATATCCATACCAGACCTGGTATGGATATTGGGGGGACCCCCACGCAATTTTCTTTTTTTATTTTGGTTTGGGGTTCCCCTTATTGTCCTTACTAGACCCAAAGGGCCTGGTAATGGACTGGGGGGGGGGAAACATGACGTTTTTTTTAAATGATTTTCATCTATATTGCTGAGACCCGACAATACATTACAGCCTCGACAGTTTTAAATGACAATTTTTCCTTTAGAAATGTCATTTTGCTGTGGCACTGCTCTAAACATGGGAACAACTGTGCCACTTTACAGGCATACTCTACACACCCCCCAGGACGGATATTTAAAGGATTATTTCATTTTTATTGTTTCACTTTAAGCATTACAGAAAATCACTGCTCCCGAAAAAACTACAGTTTTTAAAACATTTTTTTGCATTGATACATGTCCCCTGGGGCAGGACCCGGGTTCCCAAACACTTTTTATGGCAATAACTGGCATATAAGCTTTCAAAATGATTACTTTTGATTTTTCATGTCCGTGTCCCATAGACTTTAAAGGTGTTCACACAATTGTTTTGCTTGTTCGCATGTTCAGGTGCAAACCGAACCGAGGGGGGGGGGGGTGTTCGGCTCATCCCTAAACAGTACCAACAATTTAAGAAATAATAATATTGGCTGCTTGGGAATCAAAATGATCCAGGTCAGGTACGTCCCTTAAAATTTGCCGCATTTCAGGCATGTATCCACCGCGGGAGTGTACCCACGGGTCCGGGGAACTCGATGTTCGCCGGCGGCCAGCGGTTGCGGTGTGGAGAGGTAGAACGGAGAGATGCCTATGTAAACTAGCCATTTCCCCGTTCTGGCTTGTGTCATGACAGAGATCTACTGTGATCGCTGTCATGTCCTAGGTAGCCCATCCCCCCCACAGTTAGAATAGCTCCCTAGGACACACTTAAGCCCTTGCTCGCCCCCTAGCATTTAACCCCTTCCCTGTCAGTGTCATTTACACAGTAATCAGTGCATTTTTATAGCATCGATCGCTGTATAAATGACAATGGTCCCAAAATAGTGTCAAAAGTGTCTGATGTGTCCGCCATAATGACGCAGTCATGATAAAAATCGCAGATCGCCGCCATTACTAATAAAAAAAATTAATAATAAAAATGCCATAAATCTATCTCCTATTTTGTAGATGCTATAACTTTTGCGCAAACAAATCAATATACGCTTATTGCGATTTTTTTTTACCATTAATATGTAGAAGAATACATATCGGCCTAAACTGAGGAAAAATAATATTTTTTATATATTTTTGGGGAATATTTATTAGAGTAAAAAACATTGCTTTTTTTTTTTCAAAATTGTCGCTCTTTTTTTGTTCATAGCGCACAAAATAAAAACCGCAGAGGTGATCAAATACCACCAAAAGAAAGCTATATTTGTGAGAAAAAAAGAAGACGTCAATTTTCTTTGGGTGCAGCGTCGCACGACCGCCCAATTGTCAGTTAAAGCGACGCAGTGCTGAAACGCAAAAACTGCTCTCGTCAGGAAGGGTGGGTAAAACCTTCTGGGGCTGAAGTGGTTAAATAGTATATCAATGCAATTTCAGTGCCTTTCCAAACAATGAACACGTCATCAATGTATCGTTTGTGTAGCAGTAGCACCCTCGGCATATCTTGATAAATTACGTTTTCTTCCCATTGAGCCATAAAGATATTAACTAAGCTTGGGGCAAACTTTGCCCCCCCATGGCCATACCCTTCATTTGTTTGAAATAAGTGCTATTGTGCCAAAAGTAATTAGACAGACAATACTCCAAACTCTCAACAAAAAAAAAAAAACACTCTTTCTTTGATAGTTCGCTTAGGTGTTTCAATGCCCATTGTGTTGCTTTAATTGCTTCCTGGTGACCAATGATTGTATATAGGGAATTAACATCCACTGTAGCTGATATACAAGAGCCATCGACTTTAGTTTCTTCCAAAAGTTGGATGAGGTGCTTAGTTTCCCTCAACTATGCTTTGGTTGTAAATGGTAGTCCAGGTATTGGCCCATCCTCACTCCAACTGATTGAATTCCATTAACAACGGGACATCGAGGGTGGATTCATGTTGTCTTCATGCAGTTTGGGGACCGTGTATATAATAGGGATCCTGTAGGTATTAGGCACCAAATATCTACTTTCTTTTTTGTTCAGTTTCTTAATGCCCTTGTCCACTAAATTCTCCAATTCATTTTTATAACTCCTCGTAGGATTGGTTTTCAATGGAATATATGTTTTGCTATCTTCCAGTGTCTTTTCAGTTCGGCCTGATATGCTTCTTTTCTTTGTATGAACACCCCTCCCCCTCCGTCCATCCGTCCATCCGCTGCTCTAATCACCAGATTTTTTCTATTCTCTTCCCGTTTGATTCCTATTTCTATGTTCTTGGCTTCCCTTACTTTTTTTCAATTCTATACTCTGTAAATCTTGAACCAACATCTTTTTAAAGACTTCAATGTGACCATTGTTACTAACCGGTGGGTTAAATAAACATTTGTTCCTCAATGACGTATGTTGAAAGGTTTCTTCTTTACATACCACCCTTTTCTCCAGGGGTTGAGATATCATATACGTATATTTTTGGATGTCCACATAGATATAGAATTTGGTCATATTTCTTACTAGCGCATATTTCAATCCCCTATCTAAAACAATTGTTTCCTCTTTAGTAAGTAATACTTCTGTTAAATTAACCACTACAATACCGGGGCACTTTCGCCCCCTTCCTTCCCAGCCCAATTTTCAGCTTTCATCGCTCTCGCAATTTCAATGACAATTGCGCGGTCATGCTACACCGTACCCAAATTACATTTTTATCATTTTGTTTGCACAAATAGAGCTTTATTTTGGTGTTATTTATTAACGACTCCGATTTATATTTTTTGCGATATAAGCGAAAAAAGAGCGGAAATTTGAAAAAAAAACAATATTTTCTTCTTTCTATTTTAAAAGAAATCCAACAAAATAGAATTTTGTCATAAATTTAAGCCAAAATGTATTCTGCTACATGTCTTTGGTAAAAAAAATGTGGTTAAGTGTATAATAATTGGTTTGTGTGATCACGGACATATGTACGCAAATTATCATGTACATATGTGTGTAGGTGATCACGGACATATGTGTGCAGATAATCATTGGGTGGTCATGTGATTTTAGTGGGACATACCTGGGGGACATGTGTTTTTATTATTGGGGACATGTGTTTTTTGGGGACATGTGTGTTATGGGGACATTGTGTTTATACTGTGTGGTGATTTGTGTTTTCACTAGACTGGTGATCAGTGAGTAAAAAGCTGTAAAAACAGCTCATACTCACTGATCACCAGCCGGCTGCAGCGATCCGCTCTCCTCTTCTCAGCGATGAACTTCTGTGTGAGGAGAGGAGGAGCCGATTGCCTAGCAACCGGCTGTTTGTTTACATCACATGACGGCCGTGATTGGACACGGCCGCCATGTGATCAGGAGGGCCAATCACAGAGCCCTCCTGCAGATCCGAGATGCGCCATGTCCGGGTGACACGGGCGCATCGGGATCGCGCCGCTGCGCGATCCCCCTACTTCTGATGGACGTTCAGGAATGTCCACTCAGAAGTAGAGAGTTCCCACCCGGCCGTATATGTACATTGGCTGGGTGGGAAGTGGTTAAATATTCCTTCTCCTAATATTCTCTTTTTTGTTTGTTTCTTTTATCCTGCTCTGCACCCCCTCTTCCTGGTGGACTTATTCTTGGCCTGTCGTCTCTGTTCGTCCGTTTGGGGGTCCGTTCCTGTTTCCACTCCTCTAAAAAATGCCTTGAGGTTCTCTAGATCTCTAAGTCAGACATTCTGACAACAAAATCCATTGGATTTTTTTCCGTCGGATTTTGTGGCAGACTTGTTGTGCATACACACGGTCGGACAAAGTTGTCAGAAACTCTGATCGTTCTGAACGAGGTGACGTCAAACACGTACGTCGGGACTATAAACGGGCCAATAGCTGTGGTCTCTTAATTTATTCCGAGCATGTGTGGCTCTTTGTCCGTCAGAATTGTCTACACACGATCGGAATTTAAACGATTGGACTTTGTTGTCGGAAAATTTTAGATCCTGTTCTCAAACTTTGTGTGTTGGAAATTCAGACGGAAAAAAAATCTGATGGAGCCAACATACGATCGGATTTTCCGACAACAGGATCCGATCGCACATTTTCCGTCAGAAATTCCGACCGTGTGTATGGGGCATTAGCATCCCAGTCATCCTTCAAAGATTCATATCTGTTTTGAGTTGGTAAGGGGCTTCTTGCTTGATGGTAATAATTGTCTATAATATGTTGGTGGGGGGGGGGGGGGGGTTCTTGTTTGGTGACCATAGTCACGTTGATTCTCATGTTTTTGGCGAGCCGGTCCTGGGCTCCTTCTTTCATTTCTTTGGTTTCCATAATGCTGATATCCTTGATTTTAAATTTCAAAATATTTATTCGTTTTTCAAGAAAGTACAAACATACAAAGAGAACATACACAGATTTAGAGGATACATCCAAAGCTTATCGGCCTTCTGTACATTACAAATGGATTGGAAACAAATCGATCACAGGACCCACTGGGCACACAGGGCCTGCTACTATATTGGGGAGCGGTGGGAAACCCGAGATTCTGCAGAAAGAGAAGGCTCATAGTCCCCGGGGAACCAGCCCAGATATCCTTGATTTTAATTCACATAAATATTAGGTCCTCTATAGGGATAATAGGGTCTTCCCCCTCTCCCTTGATTTCCACCTCTGTGACCTCCTCTATGGTAACCTTGATCTTCCCTTTGTCTCCAACGTCCCCTGGGTGTTTGGTGATCGCCCTGTTGTTGATTAGGTTGAGGCACAGGACGTCTCATGTCTTGTGTATTGGTTCCATTTGCACCATTTGAAGATATTCTTACTTCCTTTCTGGTGATGAGCTGGCTGACCGTAGTTCTCCTTCCTTCAGTTTATTCTGCCATTTGGAAACTGAATTGGTACTATAGTCATTTATATCCCTTTGATATTTTTTTCTTTTTTTACGATTCTTGATCTCCTGATCTTTAAACTCCAAATCATTATTTACCTCAGCCTTTCTCAACCTTTTCAACATGGGGGAACCCTTAAAATAACTTTCCGGCCTCAGGGAACCCCTGCTAATAATGACTATATCTACAACTCAGGATACATTACTGTGATGGTCAGTGGGAAGAATGGTCCTTACACTTGTGATCATTGGGAAGAATTACCTCCTTACAGGTAGCTAAAAAGATCAATGGTGTCATTGGGAACTTATCTGAGAGGCAGAAACTGATCATTGCTCAAGGAACCCCTGGCTACCTCTGGAGGAACCCTTGGATTCCATGGAACCCCAGTTGAGAAACGCTGATTTGCTAAAGCTGTAAACTCCGGCAGATCTTTAAAAGTTTCCATTGTAGCTTTATGTTCAGCTATCTGCTGATCTAATTTAAAAAAAATGTTGTTTTCTTTTCAATAGGAATTTGAGAACATCTATTCCTTTACTAATGAAGAATTGTAACCACTCGTCAATGGATTCCTGGTCTAGGAGCCCATCATTGATGGGTACATCCCACCTGAGTCTCCTGGGCACTAGGTTTTCCCTAATGTACCTATCACGTGTTATGGCGTCCCACCATGTGTTCATTTTCTTCTCCAATAGGTGTCCTAATTTCCTAAAAGTGCTTTCAATAGGGTCAGATTGATAAGTGTTCTGAGTGTTAAGCACTTCATCTTCGTTTGTCGGACATTTTATTGAAGTCCTTTGTTTACTTAGGCCGTGACCGGAAGTCATTACAAAGCGCGACTTCCGGTTTCATCCCAAAAGTTTGTCATCATAGCGCGCCATGAAAGCACACCGTGTCCTGTTAATACGATGTGTTACAACTATGCATGCGTGGGCGTCACCCTCATAATCCATACCAGACCCTTTAGATCTGGTATGGATTTTAAGGGGAACCCTGCGCCAAATTAAAAAAATAAAAAAGGCGTGGGGTCCCCCTAAAAATCCATACCAGACCCTGATCCGAACACGCAATCTGGCAGGCCGTAGGAAAAGAGGGGTGACTAGAGAGCGCCCCCCCCCCCCTCCTGAACCGTACCAGGCCACATGCTCTCAACATGGGGAGGGTGTTTTGGGGTAGCCCCCGAAAGCACATTTTCCCCATGTTGATAGGTAGAAGGGCCTCATCCCCACAACCCTTGTTGCCCGGTGGTTGTGGGGGTCTGCCGGCGGGGGGCTTATCGGAATTCGGAAGCCCCCTTTAACAAGGGGACCCCCAGATCTCAGTAACCAATTTTTTAATTTTGTATACTATAAATTGTCCCTGCCATAACCGCTTGGCTCATTCCTCCAGATGAAGCCATTCGTAAGGTGGAGCCTGGCGGTGGAAACTTGTCGCAACTGACTGAGACCTTTCTGATGTATTATATAGAAAGACTACAGGTGGGACTTTATATGACTATGACTATGACTATAACTATCATTGATTATTAATACCTAGTATATTATTTGTCACAGGCACCCCCAATTTTTATAGCAGCTCCCGATGAGTGGAAACAGTCCACGAAACGCGTCAAGCTTTTTACCAGTGGATATTTTGCCCCAATAACCAAGATTCCCCCATGGGTTTGACTTATTTATTTAAATCATCAATTCATTTTATTGGTTTCTACTGTATATGCACTTTGGGATATACTATTGGTCTGCTACCAATTATGTGTAATTATGTTACTATAATATGAACTATATAAAATTAATGTTTATATAATATGAATTTGACTATGCTACTATCATATATACTTTTTATTTATTTTATTTTATTATATTCTTTTATATTTATGTATTATAACATTGATGTATTATTAACTTATTGTAGTATCTCCCCGTGCATCGCCAATAAATTTATTATTTTATTGATCGATTTAATTGATCCTCAATGTCTTGTTTCATATAAAGTCCCATTGTTGGCCCTTTTTTGCCCCTTTTCCCTTCTTTGTGTCTTTCTGATGTATTATCAATGCTTTTATTTATTTTTAATAAATGTGAGTGGTATATTAGCTGGGGTGGAGAGGTTCATTTTTTTAATCCCTCGGATACTGCACTATTGGAGGCACTTTCTGTTTTTTTTTCCATGTATTGTTGAAACTACCGGCAACTAATGTGGATTACACTGGATTCAAGTCTGAAGTAGCACAGTGGAAGGAACCCTTATCAGATATAGATCATTACTTATTTCTTAAGAGTCCAGCAGAGGTTACCAAGGACCAGTGAGGATTTCCTGAAGGGAGAGTTGCACAGAGTGCAAAGGCGTGTTTGACCCCTAGCGGGGTCTTGTAAGGAGGTGAGCGAGCATTGCATGTGGTGGTCGGGAGCACTATGTATATGGAGGTTGTTTGAAGTAAAGAAACACTTCACATTTCCCCGCATGTCAGAAGAAGAAACTATCACTTTATATTATTGGACTTTTGTTTTGAACACTTATATTGCACATTCGTTTTGATTTGTTTTTACTTTTGTGTGTTTTTCATTTATGCAGGGCTGTCTCATTTGTATTTTATTTACTGTTTTTTTCTGTGGGAGCACATAAGTGACAGCAGCAGCAATTTCAGGTTTAAATATTTCCCTGCGTAATAGCGCGTAACTATCCTACATTCAATAGTGCTAGAATTATTGCTCTCGCTATAAGGTTCGCGGGGATACCTCACACGTGTGGTGCAAACACCGTTTACATATGTGGGCGCAACTTGTTCACACTGTCCCTTTTATACTTATTTATTTATTTATTAATCACTGTTATTCCTATCACAAGAAATGTAAACATCCCTTGTGATAGAAATAAGGCGTGCCATGTCCTCTTTATTGAAACACCTGGGGTCTATAAGACCCCAGATCTCTCCTCTACTCTGAAAAAAATGTGATTAAAAATAAGATTTAAAAAAAAAAAAACATTAATCGCTGTTTTCCAAAAAAATCCATCTGGTCCATGGCCGGCTTTATGGTAACATGTTAGAACCGCCAGATTGCATATCCAGGATCCCCGATCACAAGGCAAAGGGGTGAGCAGTGGGAGAGGAGCTTCCCTTCCCATTGCCTGTAAAAGCAATGCAGTGGCTAATCAGCTGCTAGAATGGCTTTTACAAAAAAAGGGTATCACTGCCTGAAAATAAAGGTACCAGGATGAAGCCTGTAGCTGCAGGCATCATCGCGGTATAACCACTTGAAATGGCAATGTTTGTACCTACCTCACGTACACACTTAAAGTGGTTGTAAACCCTTACAAACCACTTTGACCTACAGATAAGCCTAGATGAAGGCTTACCTGTAGGTCCAAGAAATATCTCCTAAACCTATATGGTTTAGGAGATATTTGCCCGAAGACAGGCACCACTGTCTATGGCGCACTGAGCGCGGCATCGTCAATGACGAAGATGCCGCGCGATGCCGCGCGTGTCGGCTCCCGTGCGCATGCGTGGTAGTGACGTCATTGCGGCTTCGCCAAATGACAGCGGCGGACCTGGGAGACCCCACCGAGAAGATGGATGCTTCGGACTACAGGGGACAGCAGTGACTTCGCTGGCTTCTGTGTCAGGTAAGTGACACATAATGGACTACTATGCAATGCGATGCGATGTATAGTAGTCCATTATGCTTTACCTTTGCAGGGAATGAAAGAGGAAGTAACACCCATCAGGGTTTACTTCCTCTTTAACCACTTGCTTACTGGGCACTTAAACCCCCCTCAGTCCCAGAGCAATTTTCAGCTTTCAGCGCTGATGCACTTTGAATGACAATTGCGCGGGCATACAACACTGTACCCAAATGAAATTTTTATCTTTTTTTTCCCACAAATAGAGCTTTCTTTTGGTGGTATTTAGTTACAGCTCGGAGTTTTATTTTTTGCTAAACAAACAAAAAAAGATGCAAAAAAAAAAAAAATCATGTTTTAATAGTTTGTTATAAAATTTTGCAAACGGGTCATTTTTCTCCTTCATTGAAGTGCGCTGTTTAGGCGGCACTGATGGCTGCATTGGTGGGCACTGATGGGCTGCATTGGTGGGCACTGATGGGCTGCATTGGTGGGCACTGATAGGCTGCACTGGTGGGCACTGATAGGCATAGTTAAGGCGGCACTAATAGGCACAGATAAGGCGGCACCGATGGGCACAGATAAGGCGGCACTGATGGGCAAAGATGGGCACAGATAAGATGGCATGGATGGGTGGCACGGATAAGTGGCACGGATGGGTGGCACGGATGGGCACTGATAGGTACCACTGATAGATGGGACTGATGGGCACTGATAGGTGGCACTGATAGGTGGCTCTGATAGGTGGCACTGCTGGGCACTGATGGGCGGCACTGCTGGGCACTGATGGGCGGCACTGCTGGGCACTGATGGGCGGCACTGGGTCGCAGCACCTTTGAGGCAGATTGTGGGCACTGTGGGTGGCACTGTTGGTGGCACTGCTGGATGGCACTGTGGGTGGCATTGTGGGTGGCACTGTGGGCACTATGGGCACTGATGGGGGGCACTGATGGGGGGCACTTACTTTTATTCAGGATGGCATGGCGGTGGGCAGGTGGGCACTGGCAGGGGGCAGGTGGTCAGCTGTATTGCTGGCCGTGATCGGGACTGATGTCCCAATCACGGCCGCCGGTGATCGGCTTTTTTTTTCTCTCCTCGCGCTGTCAGCGCGAGGAGGAATAATAGCCGATTACCGGCTCCGTTCTATCACATGATCAGCTGTCATTGGCTGACAGCTGATCACGTGATAAGGGGTCGGGATCGACCCCTTGCACGGATCGGTGATCAGGCGAGTCTCACGGACTCGCCGATCACAGAGCGCGCCGCGCGCGCCCCTCAGGGGGCGCGCAGGCCGCTCGTATCCGGGACGACGTCAATAGACGTAGTCCCGGAAATGTAGGTCCGCGCTGATGCCGTCATTTGGCAATAGCGCGGATCTGTAGTGGTTAATGATACATCAAATAAGTGAGTACAACCTTGTCTATATAAGCAGCTACAGCTATAACCAATGAAATTAAGAACGAAAGATAACGGTATGAAAAGGATAACAATCGAATGTATTTAAACTTACTATTGTACAGAAAAGAAACTTGTATTAATCCGAGGTTAGCAGCTATAACATAAATGATACAACCTTAAAACAAAGATGTTACCAATGATACAAAGTAATACAAATAGAAATATTGTTATAACGATCATACACACATGCTATCAATAGATTAGCAATATATTAAGGCAAAATCCTACCATAGAAAAAGTTAGGGAAAAAGTAGAGAAGTAAGAGAATACATTACACAGACATTCTTACGTGACCATCTTTCATCTAGACCAGGCACGTCCAAAGTCCGGCCCGCGGGCCAATTGCGGCCCGCGGTCCAGTTTTGAACAGCCCGCCTTGTCTTTCTCAATTTAGTGTGCCGTGGGATCAGGGCTGTCACTGTGAGAAGCTCCGTGAGCTTCAAAAATGAAAGTAAAGTACAGAGGAGTGCGCTGTGCTCTCTGCTTCCCCCTACAGTGCAGTACCCGGCTGAATGAGGATGCTGCAAAGGTACTATACTATGCTACAAGCTAAATTAGTGTTAAAAAAAGGGCTTTATTCGTGTGTGTGTTTGTATGCATGTGCATGTATGTCTGTATGTGTGTGTATGTATGTGTGTGCATGTATGTCTGTATGTGTGTGTATGTATGTGTGTGCATGTGTGTCTGTATGTGTGTGTGTGTGTGTGTGCACATGTGTCTGTATGTATGTGTGTGTGTGCACATGTGTCTGTATGTATGTGTGTATGTGCACATGTGTCTGTATGTATGTGTGTGTGTGCACATGTGTCTGTATGTGCGTGTACACATGTGTCTGTATGTGTGTGTGTGTGCACATGTGTCTGTATGTGTGTGTGTGCACATGTGTCTGTATGTGTGTGTGCACATGTGTCTGTATGTATGTGTGCATGTGCACATGTGTCTGTGTGTGTGTGTGTGTGTCTGTATGTGTGTGTGTGCACATGTGTCTGTATGTGCGTGTGCACATGTGTCTGTATGTGTGTGTGTGTGTGCACATGTGTCTGTATGTGTGTGTGTGTGCACATGTGTCTGTATGTGTGTGTGCACATGTGTCTGTATGTATGTGTGCATGTGCACATGTGTCTGTGTGTGTGTGTGTGTGTGTGTCTGTATGTGTGTGTGTGCACATGTGTCTGTATGTGCGTGTGCACATGTGTCTGTGTGTGTGTGCACATGTGTCTGTATTTATGTGTGTGTGCACATGTGCCTGTATGTGTGTGTGTGTGTGTGTGTGTGCACATGTTTCTGTATGTATGTCTGTATGTATGTGTATGCATGTGTCTGTATGCCATTCTTGTACCATCAAAACTGCTTTTGTAGGGCGTGTGTGTGATATTAGCCAGTACTGTTGCTCCTCTTAAAAGCAATCCATGCACAGATCTCTTTTCAGAGGCATTTGAATGGAGGTAAAGAAGCCTCCTCACCCGGTTTTACTGCCTCTCCAACCTGACATGTGAACAAGCCCTTGGTTCACATCTCTGTGGCCGCGTTTTCAATGGTTTCAAAGAATGTCAGGCAAAATGGTCGGCCCTCATGCATGTTCACTTCATCAAATCTGGCCCTCTTTGAAAAAAGTTTGGACACCCCTGATCTAGAACATGAGCCAATGAGAGTGGGGGTAGCTCTCTGTACTGCTTTATACCCTCCCCCCTCTATGCCCCTACTCCAGGTTCCAAGCTCCCCCAGGACCTTTTCATTGGTCCAGAGTTGCTCACATAAGCATTAGCTCTCTGTACCATGTTTTTAGTTGCTAGCAGGGGCGTAACTATAGGGGGTGCAGCAGTTGCGACCGCAACTGGGCCCTGTGCTGCAGGGGGCCCATGCAGCCCCCTCTACATATGGCCGGCAGCAGCATAGGCAGCTAGGGGTACCAGTGCACCATGCACACGGGTGGCTGGAGGTGGCGGGTGACTAGCAGAGCTCCATGCTCGACTATCGCACAGGCTGCTCTTTAGTTGTGCATTCTCCGCATGACCTGTGTCCTCGGCCGGCTCCTCAGAGTACCCCTCTCCTGCTCCATGCATTGCCGCTCAGTCCGATGTCTGTTCTCCCCAGCCAGATGGGGCACCTAAAAATAAAAAAATAAAAAAATTAAAAAAAAATACTGATGCCAGTGGTGGAACTACAGGGCTCACAAAGGTCATACCTGTGACCACGCCCTGGAGTTCCACCGTCGGACTTGGAGGGAAGGGCCCTGGCTGGGGGTTCAGGGGGGCCCTTCATGGTTTCTTGCATCGGGGCCCTGAAGGTTCTAGTTACGCCACTGGTTGCTAGGTAAGATCCTAACATAACCAATTCCGACATTAGCATGTCAAAAGACCCCTAACCAAGTGGGGACACGAAGACTACCTAGGTTCTTTACCAAATAAAAGGATAGTTTAGCATCTGAAGACATTCAAAAGTTTCCATGAGACAGGAAAAAATAAGTCCTGTGATGCTGAGCCCATATCTCATCAGGATATCACAAATTATATAAAGTCCTGTAAAAATATATACATGCATACACATATATATATATTCAACGGGGCATGGTAATTTAAGTAGAGCATCCTTGCAATGGTTCCCATGAAGCTCCTTGTAATAAATATGAAATTCAAAATCTCCACCACACACTTCAACCTAAGCGCGTCCATTAACGTCCTACGGTCGAGACCGTTTTATGGTGTGGAGACAATTCTGGAAAGAGTTTTCTGAAGGGCTCCTATCAGGTCGCTGTTTCTCAGGCTGTATATAATCGGATTTAGGAGAGGGGTGACAACTGTGTAAAATACAGCCAGCCATCTTCCTGCCAGAAAAATCTTACTTTTGGGTTGAAAATAGTTGAAAAAAACAGTGCCATAAAAGATGAAGACCACCGTGAGGTGAGAAGTGCAGGTGGAGTAGGCTTTCCGTCTTCCATCCTTCATTGTAATTTTCAGGATGGTTTTGAAAATGTAGACATATGAGAGGAAAGTAACAAGAAAGCCGGGGACTGAAAAACACGCAGCTTGAAAATATATGAGAAAGTAATTGAGATAGGTGTCAGAACATGACAGTTGAAAGAGCTGATATAATTCACAGAACAAGCTTGGGATGGTGGTGGGGTCAGGGAAGGCCAGTCTTAGCGTATAAAGCGTATGCAACAAGCAACAGGCAAAGCTGAGAACCCAGAATAAGAAGGCCACCTGAACACACAAGGGGATGTTTATCATGGTTGTATAATGCAAAGGATGGCAGATGGCAACATATCGATCGTAGGACATCATATCAAGTATGAAGCACTCAGCGCTGCAAAACCAGGAGAAGAAGAAGACCTGAGAGATACAAGTTGGGTATGAAATCAGTCTGTTTCCAGTAAAGACGTCAAAAGACACGTGAGATACGGAAATGGAGGAGTTGAAGATGTCTAAAACTGAGAGGTTTCCCAGGAAAAAGTACATGGGGGTGTGCAGGTGGGAGTCTGAGATCACCAGGGAAACGATGAGAAGATTCCCGGCCAATGCGGCCACATAGATGAGGAAGATCAGCAGGAATATCGGGATCTGAAAATATCTGAGGTCTGACAGGCCAAGCAAAATGAATTCAGACTGAGAAGTCTGATTTCCCATCATAACCAAATAACTTTAGGATGAGAGGTATCGATAATGTGAGGATTCAGGTAGACTGTACTATATAGAGGAAAGATGAATATGATGCAGGTCAGCAACCAGAGCCCTGCCCTCCAGGATCAATATTGAAGCAGAAAGTCCAAAATGAGGGGTTGCAGTATAGAAATAGTTAATATAAGTTTAAATATAGCAATACATAATGGCAACAGTTCGGGGCAATAATCCCTTAGTCAGGCGAAAAAAAAGGAGATCCACAATAACAATGAATAATGGTGAACATATAATAGCAAGATTGTAAGCCTGGGAATAATATGGTCCAATCTGTTCCATCAGTAATTGATACAAGTCAGGCGAAAAAAACTAACAATGAGTAGAAAACAAAAAGCAAAAGCTGGCCGCCGCTGTCATACTCCCACCTTCATTGAACTAAGATACCTGGTGATTATATAAATATAAAAATCACAAATTACCATATAAAGAACCAAAAATAAATCATGCAAATCTATATGTTATACAAAAGAAGTACAAATCAAATTCATGATTCAAACCCAATGGATGTCACAGATTTAGTTGGTAGATCCAGAAGACCTCTCTTGTTTTTAGAAGCAATTCCCAGTCACCTCCTCTCTTTAACTTGGGAATAGAACCTATAAGAGTATATTTTATCTGGGACACCAAATTTCCTATATCAATGAAATGTATCTCTAGAGCTTGTTCTATACATTTCTCTCTAATGACATGCTTACATGTTCCTTTTTATAAAATTAGAATATCATCAAAAAGTTAATTTATTTCAATTATTCAATTAAAAAAGTGCAACCCTTATATATTATATAGATTCATTACACACAGAGTGATATATGTAAAGCATTTCATTCTTTTAATTTTTATGATTATGGCTTTCAGCTAGTGAAAACCCGAAATCCAGTATCTCAGAAAATTGGATTATTACATAAGACCAATAAACAATAATGACTTTTTAAAATAGAAATGTTGGCTTAGTGAAAGGTCTGTCCATGTCCAGTATAGTGTGAACTCAACTACTTGGTCGGGGGTCTTTCTGCATGAATTACGGCATCAATGAGGCGTAGGCTTGTGCAATTCATTTCGTAACGAATCGAAATTCGGCCGAATTTTGCATCTTTCGGACATTCAGATGCATCCTAATGTCCGAATAAAAAAATAACAAATTACAACGAATACGAAAGAAATATAACGAATGAATTTGACATGATTCGAAATTATTTCAACCACATTCGAAATTATTTCAACCACATTCGAAATTATTTCAACATGATTCGACATTATTTCAACCACATTCGAAAATATTTTGTGACCCGAATTTAGGGCCATGTATCTCGGGGTCACTTGGTGCTAGATACTTCAAATTTGGATATGTTGTAGTGCTAGTATTATTGTGTTTACATACCAAATTTGGGGTTTCTAGCTATAAGTGACCCCGATATATGTGGCCCCAAAATTGGGTCACAAAATGTTATTAGTTATTAGAGCAGAGAATGACATTTTGCGACCCGATTTTGGGGCCACGTATCTCAGGGTCACTTATAGCTAGAAACCCCAAATTTGGTATGCAAACACAATAGTACTAGCACTACAACATATCCAAATTTCTAGCACCAAGTGACCCCGAGATACATGGCCCTAAATTCGGGTCACAAAATATTTTCGAATGTGGTTGAAATAATGTCGAATCATGTTGAAATCATTTCGAATCCAGTAGAAATATTTTCGAATTTGGTTGAAATATTTTCGAATGTGGCCGATTTTTCGAATTCGGTAGAAAACTAAACGAAATCCGAAAAACAAATTTAAGGAAGTTAACGAATATAACAAAACGAAATTAATAAATTAACGAATTAAAACGAAATGAAACTAAACTAATTTTTTCATGTCTAATGCGGCGTGGCATGGAGGAGATCAGCCTGTGGATCTGCTGAGGTGTTATGGAAGCCCAGGTTGCTTTGATAGTGGCCTCCAGCTCATCTGCAGTGTTGGGTCTGGTGTCTCTTTTCTTCCTCTTGACAATACCCTACAGATTCTCTATGGGGTTTAGGTCAGGCGAGTTTGCTGGCCAATCAAGCACAGTGATACCATGATCATGTTACCAAGTATTGGTAGTTTTCCCAGTGTGGGCAGGTGCCAAGTCCTGCTGGAAAATCTCCACAAAGCTGGTCAGCAGAGGGAAGCATGAAGTGGTCTAGAATTTCCTGGTAGAGGGCTGCGCTGACTTTGGACATGATAAAACACAGCAGACCAACACCAGCAGATGACACAGCTCCTCAAATCATCACTGACTGTGGAAACTTCACACTGGACCTCATGTAACTTGGATTCTGTGCCTCTCCGCTCCTCCTCCAGACTCTGTAATCATGAGGTCTAGTTGTAGAGTGATAAGTCACCCCCTCATCTCACCCATGGAGATCTTATTTCTCAGCTCTTTCATCATTCATGGAATCCAATATTTGGATGTGTTCCAGTTACAGAACATTTCCTCTGATGACACCGGACCTCCAACAGTACATCAGATTGATTCTTTATTCTCATCTAATCTGAGAGATTTCCCAAGAAAAAGTACATGGGGGTGTTCCGGTGGGGCTCTGAGGTCAGCAGCAAAATAATGAGAAGATTCCCGGCCAATGTGGCTGCATTGATGAGGAAGTTCAGCAGAAATACCGGGATCTGAGAATATCTGAGGCCTGAGATCTGATATGGGTACAGTGTTGCATGACTGAGTAATTATCATTCAAAATGTGACAGTGCTAAAAGCTGAAAATTGGCCTGATCACTTTTATGACTCATAGAGTAAAAACAGATCATCATTACAGGTCCTCTTTTCTGAGGAATACACAGACCGGGGTCATCAGATTTCTGGAATTCTCTTTCACCGTCCCAAACTGATGTGGGAACCAATCAGAATAAAGCAGGGAAATGTGATAAGACTCAATGGGGGAGTTTTACTAAAACTGGAGCACACAGAATCTGGGGAAGCTGTGCATAGTAACCAATCAGCTTCCAGGTTTTATTGTCAAAGCTTAACTGAACAATCTGAAGCTAGATGTTAATCGGTTACTATGCACAGCTGCACCAGATTCTGTGCGCTCCAATTTTAGTAAATCCCCCCCCCCTCCCCCCGTTACAACCACTCACCTGTATATTTAGAATCTCTTAATGATGATGGGTGGGGTCTGTGTATGGCAATACAGGGGATGGAGATGAGGAATATATAACACTGTATAATTGTCAGGAAAGATCAATCACCTTGTAGAAGAGTATTTCATATATAAAAAAAGCCAGAACCTTTCTGTTCTAGACAGATGCAATGGGGGTTATTTACTAAAGGAAAATCCACTTTGCACTGCAAGTGCACTTGGAAGTAAAGTCGCTGTAGATCCGAGGGGGACATGCAAGGAAATTTAAAAAACAGCATTTTAGCTCGCACATGATTTGATGATACAACCAGCAGAGCTTCCCCTCATTTCAGATCTACCCCTTTCAGTGCAAAGGGGATTTGCCCTTTGTAAATAACCCCCAATGTGTCCTGTAGAGGTCTTGTTATCAGGTCTTGTGTTGGTCGGGTTCCTTCAGCCAGTTCTATAGAGGAGATCGGAGTGTCAGGTAGAGAGGACACACAGGTTCTCCCCCCTCCCTGCATCTCACCGTATATAAAAGGATTCAGCATCTCCCTGAGATCTCCATCCACATCCCCCCCGTGTCTCATTACACTGCCGAGATCTCACTGAGGCCTCATGACACAAAACGATCCAAAAATATCTTTGTGGTTTTTTTTGTTTGTGGAAACAGATCAGTGTGGAGTGAGAGAGATTCTGGGTAAGTGAATTTCTGTGTGTGTCAGGAAAGTCACAATTTTGTCCACATTCCTGACATGCAAAGGTGTGAACCTAGCCTTATAGTGAGCTCACATCAGCGTGCTGTAATTTGGCCGTAGTGCGATTGTATGTGTGCTTTACATGTGGTTTTTAGGTGCGCTCACATAGGATTTTTATTAGGCCGCGTACACACGCGGGGACTGTTCGCTCAACTTTGTCCGTCAAACAGTTTCAGCGGACAGTCCGCTCAAAATTAGCATGGACGGACTTGGCCACACACGACGAACGAACAGTCCGCTGAAACCGTGCGCAATGACGTGAACGGCACGTACGACGGGACTAGAAATCGACGTCCTATACACTGCAATGCAAACTTCGGCGTGTAAATCCTTTCTGAGCATGCGCGGAACTTAGTTTGACGAACAAGCCTACACACGAGGGGACTGTTCGCTGAAACACTGTTCAGCGGACAAAGTTGAGCGAACAGTCCCAGCGTGTGTACGCGGCCTTAGGCAGTGAGTTTTCTGAAAGCACGTGTCAGGTACGTGTATGGAGGTCGAGATGCTAAGAGAGCTCCCCTTGCGGCTAGGTGTGGCGCACTCATGAAGCTGGGATCAGGAAGCGCGGCGCCCGAAGAAGCACGGGTGGCTGGGTGCTTGCTTGTAGTTCGATGAGCTTGACTACTGCGGGGTGGATGGAGCAGGCGGAGCTGAACTTGATGGGTTCAGATGAACAGAGAAACCAGGAGCCAGGCCAGAAGTAATGCACAGATAGATCATTCCAAAGAATACACAGGGGCCAGCCAAGGTCATATAAAGGCAGGGTCCAGATACAAGCCAGAGGTCAAGCCAGGAGATCAGAAAGCAGAAGCAAAGTCCAGAAACAGGCCAAGGGTCAGACTAGGAGATCAGGAAGCAAGGTCGAAGGCAAGCCGGGTCACAACGGGTATCTCAGATCAGGAAGCAAGGTCAAGGTACACAAGGCAGCTGAGGAGATAATCCAGCAAGGTTCTGTAGTTGCAGGCTGGCTTAAATAGGGCCACTGGCGCCAGCGTTAGTCACGCCAGATCTGCACCTTCACGCACACACAGTATTGCGCATGCATGTGCGCCGATGCGCTGATCCTGTATGCGACAATGCGAGCTGATGAGAACCGGCATGTGCCAATGCGCGCTGATGCACACCAGCATGCACCGATTCGTGCTGATGTGACCCGGCATGCGCCAATGTGCACTGATGTGGGGCGCACGCTCGTGCAAGTCTTGGGACTCTCTGTGGGCGTCCATGATTGTTCAGAGCGGCATTGCCAGTACCGTGACCGTCATGTCCCTTACCCGCCCCCCCCTTCCCTACTTTTACATTATCGTTAATGGGAAAAAGAGGAGGAACTAGGGGCAGGGGGCCCTGACCCCTGCCATCGATAAGGGAATGCAAGAGGGGGGACGTATCTCCGCATAATACCCAATACCTGTTTTTCTTGCACATGTGAATATGTATAGGGAAGTCTGATATATATCGGTAATTGCCATAAATGTTATATTTAGATTGTATAACCGTGACATTGGACCTTCCCTTTTCTGTCTTGTGGGGACCTCCCCCCTTCCTCCTTGGAATGAAATAAAGTTTATATTTGAAAAAAAATAATAATTCATTAGGCGCGTACCATAAACCGCGTGTAAACTGCTCGTACAATCTCGCTGCGCCCAAACATCAGCACAATGATGGGAGTCCACAATAAGGCCCATTTCACATGATAAAGAAGGAGAAGCGCGCTTCTGGATAGCTGTGTCTGACCAGAGAAAATGTCCCCATGATGATGGGTGTGTTGTTGGCACTAATGCACGTCTGTATAGAGCACCGAAGCAGCACTTCAAGAGGAAAGCAGCAACCCTAAAAGAAACAGGATAGAAAAGATGGCGCCTCTAAGTGCAGAAGCATTAAGACTTTATTAGACAAAAAGGTTAAAATACACTTACTAGAGATAGAAGTTAAAAAGCTCATCATGTGTGTAAAGGAGTCCAGCAGTGGGGGTAGTCCTGAGATGGTCAGGTCCGCGGTATGGATGTAGTTAATCTCCAGCAGAGGGAAATTGCGTGACAGGAGACCAGTGGAAAGATAGCTGTGTTGTAGTAAACCAGCATGGAACTCATAGAGGACTTCACTGGAAGGGCGCCCGGGACCAGAATGGAATGTACGGGCCTAGAAGTGATGTCTATTTGGCGGGATGCATTTCAGAGCATCTGATAGACTCCTTCTTCATCCCCTTTCACATGAGCGGACTGGATTTGCCTTTCGTAAATAACCCCCAATGTGTCCTGTCAGTTTTTCAGATCAGATCCGATTGGACCCACCATTCTCTTCTATGGAGCGACAGGTGTAAACAGACATGTGTCAGTTTATACCCGTTGACATCCAGTCCCTTCTGCAAAAAACAGTCCCCATCCCTGGACCCCAGGTGGATCTGATTGGATGGCAGTTGGGTGTAAATGGACAGCCGGTCCATTTACATCTGACCACCCATAGAGGAGAACAGACTATGTCTGTGTCCACTCTGCATAAGCGGACTGGACACGGACCATCCATTAGACATGTGCGATTCGTTTCGTACGAATCTCAAATTTGTACGAATTTCCCCAAATTCGTACGTTCGGGAGGATCAGAAATACGAATTGCCGTGCGTCTGAATTCTGTACGCAATACGAACTTTTGTTTTCTGAATTTCGGATTTCGGATCAGTTGTCGTCCCATCGACGACTCAGTCATTATGCTTATTATGAGGGGCTCCCACCATCCCTGTGCTATGCTGACTTCCTCCTGGGGCTGTACCTCTGCTGTGCTCATTATGAGGGGTTTCCACCATTCCTGTGCTGGACTGACATACTGAGCACAGCAGAGGTACAGCCCCAGGGGCAAGTCAGCACAGCACAGGGATAGTGGGAGCCCCTCATAATATGCACAGCAGAGGTACAGCCCCAGGAGGAAGTCAGCACAGCACAGAGATGGTGGGAGCCCCTCATAATAAGCAGCCCCAGGAGGAAGTCAGCACAGCACAGGGATGGTGGGAGCCCCTCATAATATGCACAGCAGAGGTACAGCCCCAGGAGGAAGTCAGCACAGCACAGGGATGGTGGGAGCCCCTCATAATAAGCAGCCCCAGGAGGAAGTCAGCATATCACAGGGATGGTGGGAGCCCCTCATAATAAGCAGCCCCAGGAGGAAGTGAGCATAGCACAGGGATGGTGGGAGCCCCTCATAATAAGCAGCCCCTGGAGGAAGTCAGCACAGCACAGGGATGGTGGGAGCCCCTCATAATATGCACAGCAGAGGTACAGCACCCAGAAGAAATCAGCATAGCACAGGGATGGTGGGAGCCCCTCATAATAAGCAGCCCCAGGAGGAAGTCAGCACAGCACAGGGATGGTGGGAGCCCCTCATATGCACAGCAGAGGTACAGCACCCGGAAGAAATCAGCATAGCACAGGGATGGTGGGAGCCCCTCATAATAAGCAGCCCCAGGAGGAGCAGGCGCAAACTGGACCAGCGGTGCATGGCAGACAATCCGCTTCTCTCTTTCTCATCTAATGAAACTTCGTATTTCAGAAATTCTTCAACGGAATTTCGTATTTTGGATAAAAACCAAACTTCCATTAGCATCGACTGTCATATTGAGGTATATTTTTGCCTTTAAATTCGTTGTAAAGAACGTTCGTACAAGTTAACGAACCTAACGACAATTCGTATTTCGTACGAAACGAAACGGAATTTCGGACACGAAATACGAAGTACGAATTAATTTTAATACCAATCGTAACGGAACAGAACAAAACGAATTTATTGACGGCGCCCATGTCTACCATCCATCCACCTGCTCAGCGGGGATCAGCGTACAGATTCCCCACTGAGCAGGGGTACTTCTGGCAGAGCCCAACCTGTGAAAAAGGCATTAGAAAGGAGTGAATAAGTGGGGGGTCTAGGTAGTAAGAGTATGTGTTCATGAAGGAGTGCAAATATTTATCTCATCAGCATGTCCAAGGTACTGACCATATTCCCAGATCAGTTCCAGTTGGCTTTGAGAGCGTCATAGTTACATAGTAGGCAAGGTCAAAAAAAGACACAAGTCCATCAAGTCCAACCTATGTGTGTGATTATATGTCAGTATTACATTGTATAGTATATCCCTGTATGTTGTAGTCGTTCTGGTGCTTTTCTAATAGTTTCTTGAAACTATTGATTCTCCCCGCTGAGACCACCGTCTGTGGAAGGGAATCCTACATCCTTACCGCTTTTACAGTAAAGAACCTTCTACACAGTTTAAGGTTAAACCATTTTCTTCTAATTATAATGAGTGGCCGTGTGTCTTATTAAACTTCCTTCCACAAAAACATTTTCTCCATATTGTGGGGTCACCAGTCCGGTATTTATATATTGTGGGGTCACCAGTCCGTTATTTATATATTGTGGGGTCACCAGTCCGGTATTTATATATTGTGGGGTCACCAGTCCGGTATTTATATATTGTGGGGTCACCAATCCGGTATTTATATATTGTGGGGTCACCAGTCTGGTATTTATATAATGAAATCATATCCCCTCTCAGGCGTCTCTTCTCCAGAGAGAATAAGTTCAGAGCTCACAACCTTTCCTCATAACTAATATCCTCCAGACCCTTTATTAGCTTTGTTGCCCTTCTTTATAGTCGCTCCATTTCCAGTACATCCTTCCTGAGGACTGGTGCCCAGAACTGGACAGTATACTCCAGGTGCGGCCGGACCAGAGTCCTGTAGAGGGGAGAATTATCGTTTTATCTCTGGAGTTGATCCCTTTTTAATGCCAATATTCTGTTTGCTTTGTTATCAGCAGCTTGGCATTGCTGAGCCCATCATCTACTAGGACCCCCAGGTCCTTCTCCATCCTAGAAGGAGGGGGGGTGGGGCACCCTCTGTTTTAAGAGGATCTAACCCATTCCCCTTCTATTTGTATCCTCCACCAACATGGCACCTTCACCCCCTGAGAACTGACATGTGACCTCACGGGCTCACCAGCTGGTCATGGAACATGCATACATGAGTCGCAGTAAGTATTGGCCATATCAAAAGAAAGACTCCATCACCTGTCAATGTTGTAGCCAATGTTCTACATATAACCACACCCAGATGTGCTTAGAAATTTGGGAAATTATTACTTAAATAGCAGCAGCAAAATATTGTGATATTCTACAATTCATATTTTTATACATTTCTTGGACTGTAGTCCTAAAATTGTGGTCAGGATAATTGTAATACCTGATAGAATATTATTCAACTTTAGTCACTCCGAAATGAACAACTTGGTAATTATTTACAGTTTCTGTGTATAATCTGATGAGTTATTATGTTATAATAAAGTAGAAGAGGTTTAGAACCTCAAACAAATTTGTATCACTATCTGTGTCCCCACAAGGGAGACTTCCAATCATTTCCTGTCTCGGGGTCAGGGCCGTTTTTTAAGGCAGGGCAAAAGGGGCAGCTGCCCTGGGCCCTGTCATTGTTGTGGGGCCTCATACTTGCCAACTAACCCAGTTTAAATTTACTTGTTTCTTGCTGTGTCCTGATATCTCAGTGTGAAGTTCTGCTACTAATGCTGCCCAGCTCTGCCCTATTGTTGTGTACAGAGGAATCACCTGCAGACCCTGTGATTACATGTAAATAACCAGCATTCATATGTAAATAGCTGCATCCGGCGGCATAGATATGTAAATAAAGGTGGCATCTATATGTATAGCATGCATCTGGCGGCATAGATATGTAAATAAAGGTGGCATCCATATGTATAGCATGAACCTTGAGGCCCGTACACACGGTCTGACTTTTTGACAACAAACATGCAAATTAGCTGTTTTGGAGCAACATCCGACTGTGTGTACGCTCCATCGGACAAACTTTTTCTGTTTTCATCGGACTTTTGTTGGCTGTGCGAACGGACAAAATTTCTGGCAACAAAAGTCTGATGGAGCAAAGTCCGACCGTGTGTATGCAAAAGCATCGGACTTTTGTACAAGGTACAAACACGCATGCTCAGAACCAATGCAAAAGATCAGACTACAATACAGAAGTTGACCAAAGGTGACGCTGGAGTCATTGAACGTCCTCTTTTGAAGTGGCGTCAGTACGTTGTGGCGTCACTACGTTCGTGTTTGTTGTCAAAAAGTCCGATCGTGTGTATGCAATACAAACTTGTGGACCACGCCCTTTGTACAAACGTCCACGGGAAAGTTTGTACAAATTCTGTGTATGGGGCTTTTTGAGTGAGGAAATGATGTGCTGTAACCTCTAGCAACGAATCAGTGAGCAGTATTATTGTACAGTAATCTCAACAAGCAGAAATCATGTGCTGTAACCTCTAGTAACTAATCAGTGAGCGGTAATGTGTGCTGTAACTTCTAGCAACCAGTCAGTGAGCGGTAATGATACACTGTAACCTCTAGCAACCAGTCAGTGAGCGGTAATGATACACTGTAACCTCTGGCAACCAGTCAGTGAGCGGTAATGATACACTGCAACCTCTAGCAACCAGTCAATGAGCGGTAATGATACACTGCAACCTCTAGCAACCAGTCAATGAGCGGTAATGATACACTGTAACCTCTGGCAACCAGTCAGTGAGCGGTAATGATAGACTGCAACCTCTAGCAACCAGTCAGTGAGCGGTAATGATACACTGTAACCTCTGGCAACCAATTGCAATAGATGCCTGATCCGATTCAGTAAACTAATTTTGAGTCTAGCTGCTATTTATTGTATGTCTCAGAGCAGTTGGAGAGCAAAACTGCATGGGGGGGGGGGCAAGAAAAGTTTTGCCCAGGGTCCAATCAATATTAAAGACGGCCCTGTTCGGGGGTACCGGTCACTTAGGAAGTGAATGGAAGTCTCCTTGTGGGTGTCACAGGCGGCTGTCTACTAAAAAAATAATTGCTCATCATTTCTTCCATTGGTGACACCAATTTACTGGACAGGGATTGGTGGACAATCTTCCCCACTCAAATGGAAGTATGAAAATGTGTATTTTCCTTTAGCAATCTATTCAATGGTAAAGACAATTATTTGTCTGGAAAACCTGAAATTAAATAGAAAACAAACATAATATTTAATTTAGCTATTATAAAAATAATATAGTTCTTTAAAAAAAAAAAAAAAAAAAATCCCAGCTGACAGCCTCATTTGTTGATGTGATGGAACAAAACGCTGGGAAATGAGTTCAGGGAATAGATGATATTGTATCATAATAATAACACATGAAATAAAACAATTCATATCTATCTGTATTTTGCTAATCCTTACTGTATATGATGAAACATTCATTTTTTTATACATCATTTTGTTAAATTGTAACTTTTATGTGATCAATACTTCTTTCTTAATTTTACAATATTGATCATATAAAATGTCCAGTCCCGTCCTAGAGGCAAAGTGAAAACCCCACACAAAATGATATTTAACCACTTCAGTTCCGGACCAATAAACACCTTAAGGACCAGAGGTCTTTTTGCAATTTCGCACTGCGCTGCTTTAACTGGTAATTGCGCGGTCATGCAATATTGCACCCAAACGAAATTTGCGTCCTTTTCTTCCCACAAATAGAGCTTTCTTTTGATGGTATTTGATTGCCTCTGCGATTTTTTTTTTTTGCAAAAAAAAAGATATTTTCTTCTTTTTGTTATAAGAAAAATCGAATAAAATAAATTTTAGTCATACATTGAGGGCAAAATTTATTCAGCCACATGTCTTTAGTAAAAAAAATGTCAATAAGCGTATATTTTTTGGTTTGCGCAAAAGTTATAGCGTCTACAAACTAGAGTACATTTTCTGGAATTTACACAGCTTTTAATTTATGACTGCCGATCTCATTTCTTGAGGTGCTAAAATGGCAGGGCAGTACAAATCCCCCCCAAATGACCCCATTTTGGAAAGTAGACACCCCAAGGAAATTGCTGATGGGTATGTTGAGCCCATTGAATATTTATTTTTTTTGTCCTAAGGGATTGAATAATGACAAAAAAATAAATAAAAATTTTTTTTTACAAAAAGTTGTCACTAAATGATATATTGCTCACACATGCCATGGTTATATGTGAAATGACACCCCAAAATACATTCTGCTGCTTCTCCCGAGTACGGGGATACCACATGTGTGGGACTTTTTGGGAGTCTAGTCGCGCACGGCACCCCGAAAACCAATCACCACCTTCAGGATTTCTAAGGGTGCAAATTTTTGATTTAACTCCTCACTACCTATCACAGTTTCGAAGGCCATAAAATGCCAAAATAGCACAAAACCCCCCAAAATGACCCCATTTTGGAAAGTAGACACCCCAAGCTATTTACTGAGAGGCATGTTGAGTCCATGGAATATTTTATATTTTGCCAAAAGTTGCGGGAATATTACAAACTTTTTTTTTTTTGCACAAAGTTGTCACTAAATGATATATTGCTCACACATGCTATGGGCAGAAGTCAAATTACACCCCAAAATAAATTCTGCTGCTTCTCCCGAGTACGGGGATACCACATGTGGGGGACTTTTTGGGAGCCTAGTTAACTAGCTACCTAGCGACACTAGCGACACTGATGCAGCGTTCAGAAAAATTATCGCTTAGTGACACTGGCAAAAGGGGGTGAAAGGGTTAACTAGCGGAAATCAGGGGGTTAAAACCATTATTGGGTAGTATATCGGGGTACCTAGCGCTATAAAAACCTGGCGGTGAACCTAAAAAAATAACTAGCTACCTAGCGACTGTAGCGACACTAATGCAGCGATCAGAAAAACGATCGCTTAGTGACACTGGCAAAAGGGGGTGAAAGGGTTAACTAGCGGCAATCAGGGGGTTAAAAACATTATTGGGTAGTATATCGGGGTACCTAGCGATATAAAAACCTGGCGGTGAACCTAAAAAAATCGGGGGGGGGTTTGTGTGCCTGTGTGTACCTACATGTCAGTGTAGTGTTCGTGCAGACTTACTTTTACTCTTCTCCTCGTAGTCCGGTCAAAAAGACCGCCCCGAGGAGAATGACATCACTTCCTCCTTCCTGTGTAAACAATACACAGGGGAGGAAGCTTCTCATTGGCCAGGAGCGATCCAGAGGGGGTGGCCGAAAACGAACGGCCATCCCCTCATCACGGAGCGCTCCTGGACCGAATCGGACCGCCGTAACCAGCGGGAGGGGGTCCGATGGTAATGTTGGTGCTGGAAGGCAATCACGTAGATGTACGTGATTCTGCCTGCCTGTGCCATTGTGCTGACGTACAATGGCAATACGGCGGTCCTGAAGTGGTTAATAGATAGACCGTGGAGTCCCCTCCATGAGGACAATCCCCCAAAGTGACAACATGAAAAGTCCAAGTGAATACTTGGGGTGGCACAGTGGTGTAGTGGGCGGCACAGTGGTGTAGTGGGCGGCACAGTGGTGTAGTGGGCGGCACAGTGGTGTAGTGGGCGGCACAGTGGTGTAGTGGGCGGCACAGTGGTGTAGTGGGCAGCACAGTGGTGTAGTGGGCGGCACAGTGGTGTAGTGGGCGGCACAGTGGTGTAGTGGTTAGCACTCTCACCTAGCAGTAAGAAGGGTCGCTGGTTTGTATCCCAACCATAACACTACCTGCCTGGAGTTTGCATGTTCTCCCTGTGCCTGTGTGGGTTTCCTCCAGGTACTCCGGTTTCCTCCCACACTCCAAAGACATGCAGGTAGGTTAATTGGCTTCTGTCCAAAATTGGCCCCTAGTATATGAATGAGGACCTTGGATTGTGGGCTCCTTGAGGGTAAGGACCAATTTGAGTGTGCAATGTACAGGGATAGGGGTAGACACTCACTCAGGTTGAACTGGATGGATTGGTGTCTTTATTCAACCTTACTAACTATGAATAACGATGGACTATGAATAACTATGAATACACAATCTCCCTTATGCAGTGTAATGAGGGAACCCCTTGACCATGGCACCTCCACCACCAAACCAATACAAGGTCATCGGAAGAGTCCACTTCCACCATTCCTTATTATAAGATACATAAACAGCTATTCCCCCCAACTCTCTGCAATATTTCTGATGCATTATTCAACAAATGAAGAGGAAGAAAACTGTCAACTTTGTAGCTTTATTTGTATTGATGAGAGAACAATCCAGAGCTCTCCCATGTTCCAGGTGGTCACAGTTCTAAAACATAATGAGATATCGCTGGTCATCTCTCACCTTGACTACAGCAACCTTCCTTCTCATTGGCTTACTTCTACATCTACGTCTACGTCTATCACCTCTTCAGTCCATCATGAATGCCGCTGCCAGACTCATCCACCTTACCAACTGCTCTGTATCTGCTACTCCTCTCTGTCAGTCCCTCCATTGGCTTCCGCTCGGCCAAAGAATTAAATTCAAAATACTAACAACTACGTACAAAGCCGTCCACAATTTTAGCCCCCAGCTACATCACTGGCCTAGTCTCTAAATGCCAACCTACTTGTTCTCTTCGTTCCTCTCAAGACCTCCTTCTCTCTAGCTCCCTCATCACCTCCTCCCATGCTCACCTCCAGGACTTTTCTAAATCCTCTCCAATCCTATGGAACTCCCTACCCCAATCTGTCCGCTTATCTTCTAATCTATTAGCTTTGTTGATCCCAGAAAACCCTCCTCTTCAGAGAAGCCTACCCTACCCAACACCTAACAACAGTTTTTTTTTTTTCCTCCATCAGCTCATCCCGCACAGTTATTATCTTTTGTATCACTTGCCCCTCCCTTCTAGATTGTAAGCTCTAACGAGCTGGGCCCTCTGATCCCTCCTGTATTGGTTTGTATTGTAAGTGTACTGTCTGCCCTGATGTTGTAAAGAGCTGTGCAAACTGTTGGTGCTACATAAATTCTGTATAATAATAATATCGGCTCTCAGCGTGGTGATGACACTTTCCCGGGATTGTCTACTTAAAAGGATACAATAGAACACAATCTCATTATAAACATTAGAACCTAAACATAAATCCTTAACCTCCCCCAACACCATATCCTAAACCTTAAACTTTACATGGAAGCTCTCCTTAAGGCGGAGTTCCACCCATAAAAAAAAAAAATCGTTACTGTGCAGCAAATAATATAATAAATTACATTTGTAGAATTTTTTTTTTTACTTACCTTCACATGCCTGTTGCTATGTGGTCCCTTCAAATCTTCCCCTTTCTCACCGTGGCTCCTTACGTCACCTCCGCTCGCTACTGCCCCTGGGAGATGTGTCTCATCATTTCCCAGGACTCAGTGGGCAGCGCCAAGGGCTTCGTTGCCATCACAATGGGGCGGGCACTTAGTTGGGGTAGGCGGAACACTTTGGTGGGGGTGGGTCATCCACACCTCTTGACCTTTGAGCTCTGGGGGGACATGCTTGTTGACCTTTGACCTTTGGAGGAGGTCCCTGTTCCAATCCTTGAGTCCTAACCTTGCTTTTCAAGGGGAAACACTAATCCCTAACCATAACCCTTAAACCACAACTCTAACCCTTAACCCCTAAACCATAACCCTAACCCTGACCTTGACCCTGACCCTAACCCTGTTGGAACTTTTTTTCTTTTTTGAGTATGGAATGAAGAAGGCCTTTGTCAGATTTTTTGCCTTCTGTGTCCCATTGAGGAGATCTCCCTTCACTTCATGTTCTTGAAGAGCTTTCACCGGAACAGTTGTCTCCTTTAGGAGGATTTAATCTGTTCTTATAATCACATTATAAACACCCTTGTCAGTGGTAATAATTTGTCTCAACTCTCTAGCTGTTACTTTTGTTGGACAGTTTGGTCCTCTAACCCCTTCCCAGCTACCCCAGGGTCCTTTTAACCAGATTAATATACCCAGGGGGCAAGAAGATCTGCCTAATCATGTGACTGTGATTGGCTGTCGCAGTGGTCACATGGTCAAGAGCATGCCAGCTCCTGCTCCTTGGTGACACCTGGTATCTAATAAAAAAATAATAATAATAAAAATGCCAAAAAACTATCACCTATTTTGGAGACGCTATAACTTTTGCACAAACAAATCAATATATGCTTATTGCCATTTATATGTAAAAAACAGCGATTCTGAATACCGTATATTTTTTTAAAACCGGCGCCATTGGCAGCCGAGTAAACGGGAAGTGACGTCATGACGTCGCTTCTGTGTTTACTATTAGGATACTGGAACGAAGCCGATTACAGCTTCGTTCCAGTTCCTCCCCAGCAGCCGGAGGCATCACATCTTGAATTGGAGCTCCCGATCGAGCGGGAGCACCAGTAACAGCGGCGGGAGGCGGCGAGAGGGGGGACGTCCCCTCCCGCTCCCCCGGCATAACAGCCGAGCTGCTTTTAGCCACTTCGGTTGTTATGGCTGGATAGCCAATCGCCCGCTGGAAAAAAACGGTACCAGGATGATGCCTGCAGGTGCGGGCATCATCCCGGTATACCCCCCCGGAAGCCGAGTACGCAGATCTGCGTACGCTCGGCGGGAAGGGGTTAATAATGCTTAAAGTGAAACAATGAAAAATGAAATATTCCTTTAAATATTGTGCCTGGGGGCCCCCTTAGTCTGACTGTAAAGTGGCGCATCTGTGGGATGTTTAGAACAGTGCCGCAGAAAAATGACATTTCTAAAAGGAAAAATTTTAATTCAAACCTGTTCGCGGCTGTAATGTATTGTCAGGTCCTGGCAATATAGATAGAAAATCAAGGAAATAATTGGCATGGGTCCCCCCCCCCCAGTCCATACCAGGTACCTTTGGGTCTGGTATGGATTTTAATGGGAACTCCACGGAAAAATAAATAATAAAATAAAATAATAATAATAATAATAATAATAATAAAATAAAAAATTGGAGTGGGGGTCCCCCCCAAAATCCAGTGTAGAAAATGAGGGCCAAAGCCCTATTTCTGCAAAGTAAAATGCATATAAGACCATGATATAGAACAAAATGCTTTTTTAATGTCTAAGGAGAGGAAACAGGATGGAATGCGACACGTTTTAGCAAAGTGAGATAAAAGGACCGCCCAATGGATATTATCGCTGGCTTGCCAAACAGGCAAAAAATAAATAAAACCCTACTTGATCATGGTGTATAAGCTTTCCTATAAATTCATTCAATCTAGTGGTTAGAACCTTGGCTAGAATCTTGATGTCTAGGTTCAACAGAGAAATAGGACGATATATATCGGAGCTCATATTTTAATTATTTTTTTTATATATGTTTTGTGTCTAACCATCCTTTGAAATAAAAAATCTGTGAATTTTTTTACAAAATATTTGACTTCTATTTACTGCTAAAAAGCCCCGCGGGGAACTTTCCACTTTTTTCTTTTCAACAAAAAAAAAAATCATCTGCCTTAGAGGTATCCCGCGCCTTTTCGGTGAATATAATGTCACTACGTTCGATCTAAACTTTTGTAGCATTTTCACAGGGTCATTAGAATATATATCTCTGGAAATTTTAGTATCTATTTACTCAACACAATATCATTCATCTTTAATATGTTATAAATGAGAAATAATCAGGCATAAAAAGGTTGATATCTCCCCCTTAGCGCTCACAAAATCACAGAATGATGTTTCAAAACAACATAAGCAGCCACTATAACAATAAATCGACAATCACAAAAATATGCTACAGCAAAAACTATAACATTAGCAGAGTTAAACCATAACATCAAAGGATTGAAATAATGATGTCGAATTTAAAATTTAGTGAATAATGGATTGTCCATCAAAAAAAGTTCATACTGGATTAAATCCGGCTAAATACCATCACCACACCATGTGAGCCACAATCCCCTAAGGTAATGCACTTACCAGACAACCATAGGTATTACGCTTGTGTTCCCCTAAGGTAATAAACTTACCAGACAACCATAGGTATTACGCTTGTGTTCCCCTTAGGTAATGAACCTACCAGACAACCATAGGTATTACGCTTGTGTTCCCCTTAGGTAATGAACCTACCAGACAACCATAGGTATTACGCTTGTGTTCCCCTAAGGTAATGAACTTACCAGACAACCATAGGTAGTACGCTTGTGTTCCCCTAAGGTAATGAACTTACCAGACAACCATCGGTATTACGCTTGTGTTCCCCTAAGGTAATGAACTTACCAGACAACCATCAGCATTACGCTTTTGTTCCCCTAAGGTAATGAATTTACCAAACAACCATCGGTATTACGCTTGTGTTCCCCTAAAGTAATGAACTTACCAGACAACCATAGGTAGTACGCTTGTGTTCCCCTAAGGTAATGAACTTACCAGACAACCATCGGTATTACGCTTGTGTTCCCCTTAGGTAATGAACTTACCAGACAACCATAGGTAGTACGCTTGTGTTCCCTAAGGTAATGAACTTATCAGACAACCATCAGCATTACGCTTGTGTTCCCCTAAGGTAATGAATTTACCAAACAACCATCGGTATTACGCTTGTGTTCCCCTAAAGTAATGAACTTACCAGACAACCATAGGTAGTACGCTTGTGTTCCCCTTAGGTAATGAACTTACCAGACAACCATAGGTATTACGCTTGTGTTCCCCTAAGGTAATGAACTTATCAGACAACCATCGGTATTACGCTTGTGTTCCCCTAAGGTAATGAACTTACCAGACAACCATTGGTATTACGCTTGTGTTCCCCTTAGGTAATGAACTTACCAGACAACCATAGGTAGTACGCTTGTGTTTCCCTTAGGTAATGAACTTACCAGACAACCATAGGTATTACGCTTGTGTTCCCCTTAGGTAATGAACTTACCAGACAACCATAGGTATTACGCTTGTGTTCCCCTTAGGTAATGAACTTACCAGACAACCATAGGTAGTACACTTGTGTTCCCCTAAGGTAATGAACTAACCAGACAACCATAGGTAGTACGCTTGTGTTCCCCTAAGGTAATGAACTTACCAGACAACCATCAGCATTACGGTTGTGTTCCCCTAAGGTAATGAACTTACCAAACAACCATCGGTATTATGCTTGTGTTCCCCTAAGGTAATGAACTTACCAGACAACCATCAGCATTACGCTTGTGTTCCCCTAAGGTAATGAACTTACCAGACAACCATAGGTATTACGCTTGTGTTCCCCTAAGGTAATGAACTTACCAGACAACCATAGGTATTACGCTTGTGTTCCCCTTAGGTTATGAACTTACCAGACAACCATAGGTAGTACGCTTGTGTTCCCCTAAGGTAATGAACTTACCAGACAACCATAGGTAGTACGCTTGTGTTCCCCTAAGGTAATGAACTTGCCAAGCAACCATAGGTATTACGCTTGTGTTCCCCTTAGATAATAAACTTACCAGACAACCATAGGTAGTACGCTTGTGTTCCCCTTAGGTAATGAACTTACCAGACAGCCATAGGTAGTACGCTTGTGTTCCCCTAAGGTAATGAACTTATCAGACAACCATCAGCATTAGGCTTGTGTTCCCCTAAGGTAATGAACTTACCAAACAACCATCAGTATTACGCTTGTGTTCCCCTTAGGTAATGAACTTACCAGACAACCATCGGTATTACGCTTGTGTTCCCCTAAGGTAATGAACTTACCAGACAACCATCGGTATTACGCTTGTGTTCCCCTTAGGTAATGAACTTACCAGACAATCATAGGTATTACGCTTGTGTTCCCCTTAGGTAATGAACTTACCAGACAACCATAGGTATTACGCTTGTGTTCCCCTAAGGTAATGAACTTACCAGACAACCATTGGTATTACGCTTGTGTTCCCCTAAGGTAATGAACTTACCAGACAACCATAGGTAGTATGCTTGTGTTCCCCTAAGGTAATGAACTTATCAGACAACCATCAGCATTACGCTTGTGTTCCCCTAAGGTAATGAACTTACCAAACAACCATCGGTATTACGCTTGTGTTCCCCTTAGGTAATGAACTTACCAGACAACCATAGGTAGTACGCTTGTGTTCCCCTAAGGTAATGAACTTACCAGACAACCATAGGTATTACGCTTGTGTTCCCCTTAGGTAATGAACTTACCAGACAACCATAGGTAGTATGCTTGTGTTCCCCTAAGGTAATGAACTTACCAGACAACCATAGGTAGTACGCTTGTGTTCCCCTAAGGTAATGAACTTATCAGTTAACCCTCAGCATTACGCTTGTGTTCCCCTAAGGTAATGAACTTACCAGACAACCATAGGTATTACGCTTGTGTTCCCCTAAGGTAATGAACTTACCAAACAACCATAGGTATTACGCTTGTGTTCCCCTTAGGTTATGAACTTACCAGACAACCATAGGTAGTACGCTTGTGTTCCCCTAAGGTAATGAACTTACCAGACAACCATAGGTAGTACGCTTGTGTTCCCCTAAGGTAATGAACTTACCAGACAACCATAGGTAGTACGCTTGTGTTCCCCTAAGGTAATGAACTTTCCAGGCAACCATAGGTATTACGCTTGTGTTCCCCTTAGGTAATAAACTTACCAGACAACCATAGGTAGTACGCTTGTGTTCCCCTAAGGTAATGAACTTACCAGACAACCATAGGAAGTACGCTTGTGTTCCCCTTAGGTAATGAACTTACCAGACAACCATCGGTATTACGCTTGTGTTCCCCTTAGGTAATGAACTTACCAGACAACCATAGGTAGTACGCTTGTGTTCCCCTTAGGTAATGAACTTACCAGACAACCATAGGTAGTACCCTTTTGTTCCCCTAAGGTAATGAACTTATCAGACAACCATCAGCATTAGGCTTGTGTTCCCCTAAGGTAATGAACTTACCAAACAACCATCAGTATTACGCTTGTGTTCCCCTAAGCTAATAAACTTACCAGACAACCATCGGTATTACGCTTGTGTTCCCCTAAGCTAATAAACTTACCAGACAACCATCGGTATTACGCTTGTGTTCCCCTAAGGTACTGAACTTACCAGACAACCATAGGTATTACGCTTGTGTTCCCCTTAGGTAATGAACTTACCAGACAACCATAGGTATTACGCTTGTGTTCCCCTAAGGTAATGAACTTACCAGACAACCATTGGTATTACGCTTGTGTTCCCCTAAGGTAATGAACTTACCAGACAACCATAGGTAGTATGCTTGTGTTCCCCTAAGGTAATGAACTTATCAGACAACCATCAGCATTACGCTTGTGTTCCCCTAAGGTAATGAACTTACCAAACAACCATCGGTATTACGCTTGTGTTCCCCTAAGGTAATGAACTTACCAGACAACCATAGGTAGTACGCTTGTGTTCCCCTAAGGTAATGAACTTATCAGACAACCATCAGCATTACGTTTGTGTTCCCCTAAGGTAATGAACTTACCAAACAACCATAGGTTTTACAGTTGGGTTCCCCTAAGGTAATGAACTTACCAGACAACCATAGGTATTATGCTTGTGTTCCCCTAAGCTAATAAACTTACCAGACAACCATAGGTATTACGCTTGTGTTCCCCTAAGGTAATGAACTTACCAGACAACCATCGGTAGTACGCTTGTGTTCCCCTAAGGTAATGAACTTACCAGACAACCATAGGTAGTACGCTTGTGTTCCCCTAAGGTAATGAACTTTCCAGACAACCATCGGTAGTACGCTTGTGTTCCCCTAAGGTAATGAACTTACCAGAAACCATAGGTAGTACGCTTGTGTTCTCCTAAGGTAATGAACTTACCAGACAACCATAGGTAGTACGCTTGTGTTCCTCTTAGGTAATGAACTTACCAGACAACCATCGGTATTACGCTTGTGTTCCCCTAAGGTAATGAACTTACCAGACAACCATCGGTATTACGCTTGTATTCCCCTTAGGTAATGAACTTACCAGACAACCATAGGGAGTACGCTTGTGTTCCCCTAAGGTAATGAACTTACCAGACAACCATCGGTAGTACGCTTGTGTTCCCCTAAGGTAATGAACTTACCAGACAACCATAGGTAGTACGCTTGTGTTCCCCTAAGGTAATGAACTTATCAGACAACCATCAGCATTACATTTGTGTTCCCCTAAGGTGATGAACTTACCAAACAACCATAGGTTTTACACTTGGGTTCCCCTAAGGTAATGAACTTACCAGACAACCATAGGTATTATGCTTGTGTTCCCCTAAGCTAATAAACTTACCAGACAACCATCGGTATTACACTTGTGTTCCCCTGAGGTAATGAACTTACCAGACAACCATAGGTATTACGCTTGGGTTCCCCTAAGGTAATGAACTTACCAGACAACCATAGGTATTATGCTTGTGTTCCCCTAAGCTAATAAACTTACCAGACAACCATCGGTATTACGCTTGTGTTCCCCTAAGGTAATGAACTTACCAGACAACCATAGGTATTACGCTTGTGTTCCCCTAAGCTAATAAACTTTCCAGACAACCATCGGTATTACGCTTGTGTTCCCCTAAGGTAATGAACTTACCAGACAACCATCGGTATTACGCTTGTGTTCCCCTAAGGTAATGAACTTTCCAGACAACCATCGGTATTACGCTTGTGTTCCCCTAAGGTAATGAACTTACCAGACAACCATCGGTATTACGCTTGTGTTCCCCTAAGGTAATGAACTTACCAGACAACCATAGGTATTATGCTTGTGTTCCCCTAAGCTAATAAACTTACCAGACAACCATCGGTATTACGCTTGTGTTCCCCTAAGGTAATGAACTTACCAGACAACCATTGGTATTACACTTGTGTTCCCCTAAGGTAATGAACTTACCAGACAACCATAGGTAGTATGCTTGTGTTCCCCTTAGGTAATGAACTTACCAGACAACCATAGGTAGTACCCTTTTGTTCCCCTAAGGTAATGAACTTATCAGACAACCATCAGCATTAGGCTTGTGTTCCCCTAAGGTAATGAACTTACCAGACAACCATCGGTATTACGCTTGTGTTCCCCTAAGCTAATAAACTTACCAGACAACCATCGGTATTACGCTTGTGTTCCCCTAAGGTACTGAACTTACCAGACAACCATAGGTATTATGCTTGTGTTCCCCTAAGCTAATAAACTTACCAGACAACCATCGGTATTACACTTGTGTTTCCCTGAGGTAATGAACTTACCAGACAACCATAGGTATTACGCTTGGGTTCCCCTAAGGTAATGAACTTACCAGACAACCATAGGTATTATGCTTGTGTTCCCCTAAGGTAATGAACTTACCAGACAACCATCGGTATTACGCTTGTGTTCCCCTAAGGTAATGAACTTACCAGACAACCATAGGTATTATGCTTGTGTTCCCCTAAGCTAATAAACTTACCAGACAACCATCGGTATTACGCTTGTGTTCCCCTAAGGTAATGAACTTACCAGACAACCATTGGTATTACACTTGTGTTCCCCTAAGGTAATGAACTTACCAGACAACCATAGGTAGTATGCTTGTGTTCCCCTAAGGTAATGAACTTATCAGACAACCATCAGCATTACGCTTGTGTTCCCCTAAGGTAATTAACTTACCAAACAACCATCGGTATTACGCTTGTGTTCCCCTTAGGTAATGAACTTACCAGACAACCATAGGTAGTACGCTTGTGTTCCCCTAAGGTAATGAACTTACCAGACAACCATAGGTAGTACGCTTGTGTTCCCCTAAGGTAATGAACTTATCAGTTAACCATCAGCATTACGCTTGTGTTCCCCTAAGGTAATGAACTTACCAGACAACCATAGATATTACGCTTGTGTTCCCCTAAGGTAATGAACTTACCAGACAACCATAGGTATTACGCTTGTGTTCCCCTTAGGTAATGAACTTACCAGACAACCATAGGTATTACGCTTGTGTTCCCCTAAGGTAATGAACTTACCAGACAACCATTGGTATTACGCTTGTGTTCCCCTAAGGTAATGAACTTACCAGACAACCATAGGTAGTATGCTTGTGTTCCCCTAAGGTAATGAACTTATCAGACAACCATCAGCATTACGCTTGTGTTCCCCTAAGGTAATGAACTTACCAAACAACCATCGGTATTACGCTTGTGTTCCCCTAAGGTAATGAACTTACCAGACAACCATAGGTAGTACGCTTGTGTTCCCCTAAGGTAACGAACTTATCAAACAACCATAGGTAGTACGCTTGTGTTCCCCTAAGGTAATGAACTTATCAGACAACCATCAGCATTACGTTTGTGTTCCCCTAAGGTAATGAACTTACCAAACAACCATAGGTTTTACAGTTGGGTTCCCCTAAGGTAATGAACTTACCAGACAACCATAGGTATTATGCTTGTGTTCCCCTAAGCTAATAAACTTACCAGACAACCATAGGTATTACGCTTGTATTCCCCTTAGGTAATGAACTTACCAGACAACCATAGGTAGTACGCTTGTTTTCCCCTAAGGTAATGAACTTACCAGACAACCATCGGTAGTACGCTTGTGTTCCCCTAAGGTAATGAACTTACCAGACAACCATAGGTAGTACGCTTGTGTTCCCCTAAGGTAATGAACTTACCAGACAACCATCGGTAGTACGCTTGTGTTCCCCTAAGGTAATGAACTTACCAGACAACCATCGGTAGTACGCTTGTGTTCCCCTAAGGTAATGAACTTACCAGACAACCATCGGTATTACGCTTGTGTTCCCCTTAGGTAATGAACTTACCAGACAACCATAGGGAGTACGCTTGTGTTCCCCTAAGGTAATGAACTTACCAGACAACCATCGGTAGTACGCTTGTGTTCCCCTAAGGTAATGAACTTATCAGACAACCATCAGCATTACATTTGTGTTCCCCTAAGGTGATGAACTTACCAAACAACCATAGGTTTTACACTTGGGTTCCCCTAAGGTAATGAACTTACCAGACAACCATAGGTATTATGCTTGTGTTCCCCTAAGCTAATAAACTTACCAGACAACCATCGGTATTACACTTGTGTTCCCCTGAGGTAATGAACTTACCAGACAACCATAGGTATTACGCTTGGGTTCCCCTAAGGTAATGAACTTACCAGACAACCATAGGTATTATGCTTGTGTTCCCCTAAGCTAATAAACTTACCAGACAACCATCGGTATTACGCTTGTGTTCCCCTAAGCTAATAAACTTACCAGACAACCATCGGTATTACGCTTGTGTTCCCCTAAGGTAATGAACTTACCAGACAACCATCGGTATTACGCTTGTGTTCCCCTAAGGTAATGAACTTACCAGACTACCATCGGTATTACGCTTGTGTTCCCCTAAGGTAATGAACTTACCAGACAACCATCGGTATTACGCTTGTGTTCCCCTAAGGTAATGAACTTACCAGACAACCATAGGTATTATGCTTGTGTTCCCCTAAGCTAATAAACTTACCAGACAACCATCGGTATTGCGCTTGTGTTCCCCTAAGGTAATGAACTTACCAGACAACCATAGGTAGTACGCTTGTGTTCCCCTAAGGTAATGAACTTACCAGACAACCATAGGTAGTATGCTTGTGTTCCCCTAAGGTAATGAACTTATCAGACAACCATCAGCATTACGCTTGTGTTCCCCTAAGGTAATGAACTTACCAAACAACCATCGGTATTACGCTTGTGTTCCCCTAAGGTAATGAACTTACCAGACAACCATAGGTAGTACGCTTGTGTTCCCCTAAGGTAACGAACTTATCAAACAACCATAGGTAGTACGCTTGTGTTCCCCTAAGGTAATGAACTTATCAGACAACCATCAGCATTACGTTTGTGTTCCCCTAAGGTAATGAACTTACCAAACAACCATAGGTTTTACAGTTGGGTTCCCCTAAGGTAATGAACTTACCAGACAACCATAGGTATTATGCTTGTGTTCCCCTAAGCTAATAAACTTACCAGACAACCATAGGTATTACGCTTGTATTCCCCTTAGGTAATGAACTTACCAGACAACCATAGGTAGTACGCTTGTTTTCCCCTAAGGTAATGAACTTACCAGACAACCATCGGTAGTACGCTTGTGTTCCCCTAAGGTAATGAACTTACCAGACAACCATAGGTAGTACGCTTGTGTTCCCCTAAGGTAATGAACTTACCAGACAACCATCGGTAGTACGCTTGTGTTCCCCTAAGGTAATGAACTTACCAGACAACCATCGGTAGTACGCTTGTGTTCCCCTAAGGTAATGAACTTACCAGACAACCATCGGTATTACGCTTGTGTTCCCCTTAGGTAATGAACTTACCAGACAACCATAGGGAGTACGCTTGTGTTCCCCTAAGGTAATGAACTTACCAGACAACCATCGGTAGTACGCTTGTGTTCCCCTAAGGTAATGAACTTATCAGACAACCATCAGCATTACATTTGTGTTCCCCTAAGGTGATGAACTTACCAAACAACCATAGGTTTTACACTTGGGTTCCCCTAAGGTAATGAACTTACCAGACAACCATAGGTATTATGCTTGTGTTCCCCTAAGCTAATAAACTTACCAGACAACCATCGGTATTACACTTGTGTTCCCCTGAGGTAATGAACTTACCAGACAACCATAGGTATTACACTTGGGTTCCCCTAAGGTAATGAACTTACCAGACAACCATAGGTATTATGCTTGTGTTCCCCTAAGCTAATAAACTTACCAGACAACCATCGGTATTACGCTTGTGTTCCCCTAAGGTAATGAACTTACCAGACAACCATCGGTATTACGCTTGTGTTCCCCTAAGGTAATGAACTTACCAGACTACCATCGGTATTACGCTTGTGTTCCCCTAAGGTAATGAACTTACCAGACAACCATCGGTATTACGCTTGTGTTCCCCTAAGGTAATGAACTTACCAGACAACCATAGGTATTATGCTTGTGTTCCCCTAAGCTAATAAACTTACCAGACAACCATCGGTATTGCGCTTGTGTTCCCCTAAGGTAATGAACTTACCAGACAACCATAGGTAGTACGCTTGTGTTCCCCTAAGGTAATGAACTTACCAGACAACCATAGGTAGTACGCTTGTGTTCCCCTAAGGTAATGAACTTATCAGACAACCATCAGCATTACGTTTGTGTTCCCCTAAGGTAATGAACTTACCAAACAACCATAGGTTTTACAGTTGGGTTCCCCTAAGGTAATGAACTTACCAGACAACCATAGGTATTATGCTTGTGTTCCCCTAAGCTAATAAACTTACCAGACAACCATAGGTATTACGCTTGTATTCCCCTTAGGTAATGAACTTACCAGACAACCATAGGTAGTACGCTTGTTTTCCCCTAAGATAATGAACTTACCAGACAACCATCGGTAGTACGCTTGTGTTCCCCTAAGGTAATGAACTTACTAGACAACCATAGGTAGTACGCTTGTGTTCCCCTAAGGTAATGAACTTACCAGACAACCATCGGTAGTACGCTTGTGTTCCCCTAAGGTAATGAACTTACCAGACAACCATCGGTAGTACGCTTGTGTTCCCCTAAGGTAATGAACTTACCAGACAACCATCGGTATTACGCTTGTGTTCCCCTTAGGTAATGAACTTACCAGACAACCATAGGGAGTACGCTTGTGTTCCCCTAAGGTAATGAACTTACCAGACAACCATCGGTAGTACGCTTGTGTTCCCCTAAGGTAATGAACTTATCAGACAACCATCAGCATTACATTTGTGTTCCCCTAAGGTGATGAACTTACCAAACAACCATAGGTTTTACACTTGGGTTCCCCTAAGGTAATGAACTTACCAGACAACCATAGGTATTATGCTTGTGTTCCCCTAAGCTAATAAACTTACCAGACAACCATCGGTATTACACTTGTGTTCCCCTGAGGTAATGAACTTACCAGACAACCATAGGTATTACGCTTGGGTTCCCCTAAGGTAATGAACTTACCAGACAACCATAGGTATTATGCTTGTGTTCCCCTAAGCTAATAAACTTACCAGACAACCATCGGTATTACGCTTGTGTTCCCCTAAGCTAATAAACTTACCAGACAACCATCGGTATTACGCTTGTGTTCCCCTAAGGTAATGAACTTACCAGACAACCATCGGTATTACGCTTGTGTTCCCCTAAGGTAATGAACTTACCAGACTACCATCGGTATTACGCTTGTGTTCCCCTAAGGTAATGAACTTACCAGACAACCATCGGTATTACGCTTGTGTTCCCCTAAGGTAATGAACTTACCAGACAACCATAGGTATTATGCTTGTGTTCCCCTAAGGTAATGAACTTACCAGACAACCATAGGGAGTACGCTTGTGTTCCCCTAAGGTAATGAACTTACCAGACAACCATCGGTAGTACGCTTGTGTTCCCCTAAGGTAATGAACTTACCAGACAACCATCGGTAGTACGCTTGTGTTCCCCTAAGGTAATGAACTTACCAGACAACCATCGGTATTACGCTTGTGTTCCCCTTAGGTAATGAACTTACCAGACAACCATAGGGAGTACGCTTGTGTTCCCCTAAGGTAATGAACTTACCAGACAACCATCGGTAGTACGCTTGTGTTCCCCTAAGGTAATGAACTTATCAGACAACCATCAGCATTACATTTGTGTTCCCCTAAGGTGATGAACTTACCAAACAACCATAGGTTTTACACTTGGGTTCCCCTAAGGTAATGAACTTACCAGACAACCATAGGTATTATGCTTGTGTTCCCCTAAGCTAATAAACTTACCAGACAACCATCGGTATTACACTTGTGTTCCCCTGAGGTAATGAACTTACCAGACAACCATAGGTATTACGCTTGGGTTCCCCTAAGGTAATGAACTTACCAGACAACCATAGGTATTATGCTTGTGTTCCCCTAAGCTAATAAACTTACCAGACAACCATCGGTATTACGCTTGTGTTCCCCTAAGCTAATAAACTTACCAGACAACCATCGGTATTACGCTTGTGTTCCCCTAAGGTAATGAACTTACCAGACAACCATAGGTATTATGCATGTGTTCCCCTAAGGTAATGAACTTACCAGACAACCATAGGGAGTACGCTTGTGTTCCCCTAAGGTAATGAACTTACCAGACAACCATCGGTAGTACGCTTGTGTTCCCCTAAGGTAATGAACTTACCAGACAACCATCGGTAGTACGCTTGTGTTCCCCTAAGGTAATGAACTTACCAGACAACCATCGGTATTACGCTTGTGTTCCCCTTAGGTAATGAACTTACCAGACAACCATAGGGAGTACGCTTGTGTTCCCCTAAGGTAATGAACTTACCAGACAACCATCGGTAGTACGCTTGTGTTCCCCTAAGGTAATGAACTTATCAGACAACCATCAGCATTACATTTGTGTTCCCCTAAGGTGATGAACTTACCAAACAACCATAGGTTTTACACTTGGGTTCCCCTAAGGTAATGAACTTACCAGACAACCATAGGTATTATGCTTGTGTTCCCCTAAGCTAATAAACTTACCAGACAACCATCGGTATTACACTTGTGTTCCCCTGAGGTAATGAACTTACCAGACAACCATAGGTATTACGCTTGGGTTCCCCTAAGGTAATGAACTTACCAGACAACCATAGGTATTATGCTTGTGTTCCCCTAAGCTAATAAACTTACCAGACAACCATCGGTATTACGCTTGTGTTCCCCTAAGCTAATAAACTTACCAGACAACCATCGGTATTACGCTTGTGTTCCCCTAAGGTAATGAACTTACCAGACAACCATAGGTATTATGCATGTGTTCCCCTAAGGTAATGAACTTACCAGACAACCATAGGGAGTACGCTTGTGTTCCCCTAAGGTAATGAACTTACCAGACAACCATCGGTATTACGCTTGTGTTCCCCTAAGGTAATGAACTTACCAGACAACCATAGGTATTATGCTTGTGTTCCCCTAAGCTAATAAACTTACCAGACAACCATCGGTATTGCGCTTGTGTTCCCCTAAGGTAATGAACTTACCAGACAACCATAGGGAGTACGCTTGTGTTCCCCTAAGGTAATGAACTTATCAGACAACCATCAGCATTACGTTTGTGTTCCCCTAAGGTGATGAACTTACCAAACAACCATAGGTTTTACAGTTGGGTTCCCCTAAGGTAATGAACTTACCAGACAACCATAGGTATTACGCTTGTGTTTTTAACAATCGCTATCAGCAGGCACTGCGTCTCTCCATCTAGGTATTGCTCACAGCAAGCAAAAGAAAAATATACACATAGTGTAATCAAGTAAAATGTATTAAAGATAAAATTACCCCCCCTTATAAATGCCCACTTACAATGTTTAAAATACACAAAGGCATGTAAGAGGCATAAAAAACTTCCAAATCTCTTGTCTCTATCATATGTCCAACTCTCACCGCTCAGCTGATATCTCATAAAGCGATGTTCCCGGACTGGGTGAACAGATAGTCTAACAGCATAGGATACTGTGTGATCACGCCTTGGCGCGTTTCGTCGTCACTTTGTCAGAGGGCGTCCTGATGAAGTGATGATGAAACGTGGTGAGAGTTGGACATATGATAGAGATGAGAGATTTGGAAGCTTTTTAATGACTGTTCAATGCCTTTGTGTATTTTAAACATTGTAAGTGCACATTTGTAAGGGGGATAATTTTATTTTTAATACATTTTACTGGATTACACTATGGGGGTTATTTACAAAAGGCAAATCCACTTTGTACTGAAAGTGCACTTGGAGGTGCAGTCACTCTGAACCTAAGGGGTAGATCTGAAATGAAGGGAAGCTCTTCTGATTTTATCATCCAATCATGTGCAAGCTAAAATGCTGTTTTTTATTTTCCTTGCATGTCCCCCTCGGATCTACAGCAACTTTCAGCGCAAAGTGGATTTTCCTTTAGTAAATAACCCCCAATGTGTATATTTTTATTTTGCTTGCTGTGAGCAATACCTAGATGGAGAGACGCAGTGCCCGCTGACAGAGATGGTTAAAAACACAAGCGTAATACCTATGGTTGGTTGTCTGGTAAGTTCATTAGGGGATTGTGGCACATGCGGTGTGGTGATGGTATTCAGCCAGATTTAACCCCGTATGAACTTTTTTTGATGGACAATTCATTATTCATCAATTTTAAAGTGGACATTATTATTTCAATCCTTTCTTGTGATTGTTTAGTGCTGCTAATGGTATAGTTTTTGCTGTAGCATATTTTTTTGATCATTTTTAACCCCTTCCCGCCGAGCGTACTCAGATCTGCGTACTCGGCTTCCGGGGGGTATACTGGGATGATGCCCGCACCTGCAGGCATCATCCCGCTACCGTTTTTTCCAGCGGGCGATTGGCTATCCAGCCATAACAACCGACACAGCTAAAAGCCGCTCGGCTGTTACGCCGCCTCCCACCGCTGTTACCGGTGCTCCCGCTCGATCGGGAGCACCAATTCCACGTCCGCTGCCTCCGGCTGCTGGGGAGGAACTGGAATTATGCCGTAATCGTCTTCGTTCCAGTATCCTCATAGTAAACACGGAAGCGATGTCATGACGTTACTTCCCGTTTACTCAGCTGCCAATGGCGCCGGTTTTAAAAAAAATATACGGTATTCTGAATCACCGTTTTATCCGACCTGAATACATTGAAGTGTAAAGGAGGGATGGGGGTCTTATAGACCCCCCATCCCTCCATAAAGAGTACCTGTCACCACCTATTACTGTCACAAGGGATGTTTACATTCCTTGTGACAGCAATAAAAGTGATATTTTTTTAAACAATTTAGTCATTTTAAAATAAATAAAATTATATATATATTTTTTTTAAAGTGCCCACTGTCCCCGCGAGCTCACGAAGCAAAGAAAACGCATACGGAAGTCACGCCCGCATATGTAAACAGTGTTCAAATCACACTTGTGAGGTATCACCACGATTGTCAGAGCAAGAGCAATAATTCTAGCACTAGACCTCCTCTGTATCGCTAACCTGGTAACCGTAAAAATGTTTTAAAGCGTTGCCTATTGAGTATTTTAGGTACCATACTTTGTCATCAATCCACTAGTGCGTGCAATTATAAAGTGTGACATGTTTGGTATCTATTTACTCGGCGTAACATTATCTTTCACATTATGCAAAAAAAATTGGCTAATTTTACTGTTTTTTTTTTTTTTTTTAATTCATGAAAGTGTCCCTTTTCCCAAAAAGGTGCTTTTAAAACACTGCTGCGCAAATACCGTGTGACATAAAATATTGCAACAATTGCCGTTTTATTCTCTAGAGTCTCTGCTAAAAAAAAAAAAAAAATATATATATATATATATATATATATATATATATATATATATATATATATATATATATATATATAATGTTTGGGGGTTCCAAGTAATTTTCTAGCAAAAAATATGGATTTTAACTTGTAAACACCAAATGCCAAAAATAGGCTTAGTCATGAAAGGGTTAATATCTTACCAACATTTTGGATTCTATGTTGTGTCTGTGGGCACTAAGATGAATCTACAGGAAGTGTATTTTTTTTTTCTTGAAAATTTGCATTTGATAAACGACTGTGCAAATATTGTGTGCCACAAAAATGTCAACAGCCCCCCCATTTTATTCTCCAGTGCCACTTCTTTCCATAAAATGTTTGGTGGTTCTAGATAAATTTATAGGAAAAAAATGCTGGTTTTACACGTGTATGTAAAAAAATTCAAAATTGGATTACCGTATATACTCGAGTATAGGCCGACCCGAATATAAGCCGAGGCCCCCAATTTACCCCAAAAAAACTGGTAAACTTATAGACCCGTGTATAAGCCGAGGGTGAGACATGCCTGTCCATCCCTGTGTGTCCGTCCATCCCTGTGTGTCCGTCCATCCCTGTGTGTCCGTCCGTCCATCCCTGTGTGTCCATCCATCCCTGTGTGTGTGTGTCCATCCATCCCTGTGTGTGTGTCCACCCATGCCTGTGTGTGTGTCCATCCATCCCTGTGTGTGTGTCCATCCATCCCTGTGTGTGTGTCCATCCATGCCTGTGTGTGTGTCCATCCATGCCTGTGTGTGTGTCCATCCATCCCTGTGTGTGTGTCCATCCATGCCTGTGTGTGTGTCCATCCATGCCTGTGTGTGTGTCCATCCATGCCTGTGTGTGTGTCCATCCATGCCTGTGTGTGTGTCTTTGCAGCCTTGTGTGTCCAGCCTACCTGTATCCCGAGCCTCCGTCCCGTCCCGAGCCTCCGTCCCGTCCCGAGCCGAACCTCCGTCCCGAGCCGAGCCTCCGTCCTTCTGCCATGCCAGGATCGCCACTCTTCGTCGGCGCCTTGACGGCCATTCCACTGTTCAAAAGCCGCGCCTCCGTCTGTGATAGGCGGAACACTCAATTTCCCAGCAGTCTGTGTTCCGCCTATCACGGACATCCTCTCATCCTCGTCCGTAGTATGAGGATGAGCGGATGTCCGTGATAGGCGGACCACTGACTGCTGGGAAATTGAGTGTTCCGCCTATCACAGACGGAGGCGCGGCTTTTGAATAGTAGAATGGCCGCCGTCTGTCTGCTCGACACGCTGATCGAGCAGGCAGACGGCGATGACTCGAGTATAAGCCGAGGGGGGCACTTTCAGCCTCAAAAAAGAGGCTGAAAATCTCGGCTTATACTCGAGTATATACGGTATCATTTGTCCCTAAACCTTACATCATCCCCCCAGAGCACCCTACACATAACTTACTAAGATCCTCTTACACTTTTTAACAAACATTCCCACTGTCCCTCCAGTCTCCCAGTCCAAACCGATCATTCCATGAAGAGATTGTTCCCAGCATCCTCAAACAAGGCATCGTCAAACCTCTACTCAAGAAACCAAACCTGGACCCTCAGGATCCAAACAAACGTAGGCCAATTACAAGCCTCAACACCATTTCTAAGATCATGGAGAAAGCTGTAGTACATCAACTACAACTTCACCTGGATACTCACAAACTCCTGGACCCGCTGCTTCCGCCCGGGTCATGGAACAGAAACAGCTCTCCTCAAGATTTGGGATGATGCCCTCGAAGCAGCAGATGACGGAGAGCCGTGTCTCTTCGTACTGCTAGACTTAAGTGCAGCGTTTGATACAGTAGATCACAATACTCTACTCGTCCGCCTCACAGAAGTAGCCAGAGTCCAAGACATAGATCTCCATTGGTTCGCGTCCTTCCTAGGAAATCGGTCACAGACAGTGAAACTAGGAAAATTCCTCTCCGAAACTCGGGCAGTCACCTGCGGAGTCCCTCAAGGCTCTCCTTTGTCACCCGTTCTCTTCAACATTTACATTCGCCCACTCCTTCAAATCATCAGATGCTCAGATCTCTGCTTCCACTCTTACGCTGACGACACGCAACTTTATTTCCGGATCAATGGAAAAAAAGATCACCAACAACAACTTGAAAACTGCCTCAAATCAATAGAGAACTGGATGACCACCAACTCCCTCCAGCTGAACCAATCAAAGACAGAGCTTCTTATCTTACACCCAAATCATAAGCCCGCAACCAAAACCTCCTGGTCTCCACCAACCATATTTGGGCAGACTATCTCCCCAAAGACCAAAGCGAAGAGTCTCAGGGTTATTTTAGATGCACAAATGTCAATGGATGCGCAAATAGGATCTGTAGTCAGTCGATCTCACCATCTGCTGCGCATGCTTCGCAGACTCATCCCTTTTATCCCAAAGAATGACAAAGCAGTGGTAGTTAAATCATTAATCATTAATTCACGACTGGACTACGCAAATTCGCTTTACATAGGATTACCACAATATCAACTTGTGTGATTACAACTGATCCAAAACACGGCGGCAAGGCTGATAACAGGAAAAAAACCCTGGGAATCCATTTCTCCTTCACTGAGGAGCTTACATTGGCTAACCGTAAAAAATCGGATCACGTTCAAGACCCTTTGCCTCACCCACAAATGCGTGCATAGAGAAGCTCCGCAATACCTAATGGAGAAAATAAATCATTACACACCAAACCGCAGTCTTCCATCAGCCAACAAAAACCTCCTCCTCGTGCCCAAAGCCCGGTATAAATCCAAGGGGGATCGGAGATTCGCTGTCCAAGGGCCTCGGCTATGGAATGCTCTACCAATCAACATCCGTCTGGAAGAAAATCACCTGGCTTTTAGGAAAAAACTCAAGACCTTCCTCTTTTAGCAGATGATCAAAGCTCGCCACAGCGCCTAGAGGCGATTCAGTTCACATTGTGCGCTATACAAGTATTTAATTCATTCATTCATTCATTCATTCATTCAGTCCATACCATTGTACCTCATGCTTTTTTATGTACTGTACCTCATCAACCTGTTTATCACTGCTGTTGTGTTTCACATGCACGATAAGTTGCAATAAATCTCTATTTTTAAATATTCATGGTATGTTCATTGGCTAACCATACTCACCTCATTCAAAGTTCAAGGGTGATTCCTACATATCTAGTTATTGAAAGATGGAGGAATAGAATGACAACACATTGCAGGTCATCCACTTTCCATCCCTTTGCCAGTCAAAGGTTTGTAGTTTGTGTGTGGGGGTGTGCCTGTAGGAGAACGTTATTCATGGTACTGGTGCCATTACAGGCTTGATATAATGTAGCTCTCACTCTGTGACTCTTACACTATGAGTAAGCTCTGCATGGAGTGAAACATTTTGGGTTTTACTTCCTCTCTGTTTCCCTGCAAAGGTAAAGCATAATGGGCTACTATGCATCGCATCGCATCCAGCCCATTATGTGTCACTTACCTGAAAACGAAGCCTGCAATGTCACTGCTGTACCCACTAGCAGCGAGCGTCCATCTTCAACCCCTCTTCCTTTCCGGGGCCCCAAACTCTGTGGCTCTGTGATTGGCCGGACTCTCCAATGACGTCGTTCCCACTCTTCTACGCGGGAGCCACTAGTAACAGCATGACCCCTATGTGCCACGATGTACCCTTTCTAAAGTGTGCATGCGCCGTAGACATCTGTGCATGCGCCATAGTCATCGGCGCTCTGCTTTTTTGTAAATATCTCCTAAACCGTGGAGGTTTAGGAGATATTTCAAGCACCTACAGGTAAGCCTTAAAGTGGAAGTGAACTCCCCTATCGTTTTCAGCCAAGGAAGCGGCCATCTTTGCCTCTATTTAATCTTCAACTGCTATGGTGCTGCACATGTGATTCGTTATGACATCAGCCATTGGATGGTTTGATAGTTTGGCTGAGAGCACAGCCAATGTGCAGTTAGCATTCCCGGCATGTCTTTTTTTTTTAACTGTTTAAATCGATGGGTTTACTTCCACTTTAATAAAGGCTTACCTGTAGGTAAAAGTGATTGTACAGGGTGTACAAACACTTTAATAAACATATACAAGACTTTTATCCAGTGAGTGGCTTCTCCCCTTTTTTTTGTGAGTACGTCAGGTTATCTCCTCGGAGTAATCGGCAACTGCTGGGACTGGTGAGGAGGTGTGTCTGTAGTGGAAAATTATTCATTGCATTCTATCAGAATTGACATGGTAATGAACACCACGCAAAGTTATTAAATGAACAGGGAGGTGTAGATAGAGACTGGAGGGGAACCAATAACAGCACCATGGGGGACCCTTATAGAAAGAAGAAGAGTGGTGGAGGAAATGACATTGTAGGTAAGACACTGAAGGAGTACTTTGACACATATGAGGAGCTCCAGGAGAAGAGAAGAATCTTGGAGGAAAAGGAAGTGGAGTTTTTTTGAGGAGGAGCGGGTCGTCAACTGTGTCAGAATAGTAAGAGTACTAAGCAGTGACCAATGGTTTTAGTAGTTAATAAGTTGTTATAGGGGAAAGTATTATGGCGTATTTAGACCAGTGGTCTCCAAACTGTAGCCCAGGGGCCAGATACGGCCCATTGCTCGCTTTCAGCTGGCCCTTGGGGGACTATTAACCTTAACAATGAGACATAGTTTCTCCCACTGACACTAACGATGGGGCACTATTCCTCTCACTGGCATCAATGATGGGACACTATTCCTTCCACTGACATGAATGGTGGGGACCCTATTCCTTCCACTGACACCAACAATGCATTTCCATTTCTCCCAATGATGCTAATGAGGGGGCACTACTCCTTCCACTGATACCAATGATGAAGCACTATTCCTCCCACTGACATCAACAATGGAGCACTATTCCTCCCAGTGGCACCAACAATGGGACATTATGTCTCTAATACCAACGTAAAGGGCATTATTCATGCCCACTAATGCCAGGACATTGTATATTCCCACTGGCCCCAATCTGGCTCCTCTAAAGTCTGAAGGATAGTAAACTGGCCCTTTGTTTAGAAAGTTTGGAGACCCCTGATTTAGACCCTCAATGGCAGTACAGCAGAATAATATCTGTTACAATTGATTACCATTTGTTAGCAAAGATGGTCAGTTTATTTTATTAGGATGATTTGTCAAAGGAAGGATGGCACCCCCAGATTTAAACAGTGTCTCACTATGTATGATAACCATACATACATATTCAGGTTATTCTGAAGCCCTCCAAGAGTACCTGTTTATTGACACAAAAAGGACCAGAACCAGTTTTATTTATTTTTTTAACATTTTTTTTCCATAAAATATTTATAAAGTTTTCAAACAGTACAATAACAAGCAGTACTTAATGTACTAAAAAGACACAGTACATATCGTTACCACAGACAATTGAAATTTGAACAATTGAACAGAGCCTTGATTCAATGTTAGGACCTATGGCCATCTTGTTCCTACATCTCTAGCTTGAACCTTAAAACCTTTCCCCCTGTACCCAAAAGAGTGGGTGTAGTGGTTCTTTGAAAGGTCACCATTGCAATTAGTAGTAAGGTGTGCATCCTGAGGGTCAAGACTTGTGACTCGAGAGGATTCTGTCGGTTATAAGTGTCAGTCTACCTCCCAGTGACACATTGTAAGGCTGTGGGAAAAGGGGGAGATATCATCAGCTGGGAGCGGGATGTAGAGGGCAAGGGAAGTACTTGCCCGGCCGATGAGTATCAGTCATCCATTAATGGAGTAGGGGCGTCTGTGTCAAAGGTAACTCCCCAAGGAGGGGGAGTTATAGGGGTGTTAGGAAAAGAGGGGGGGATAGAGAGGGAAGCAGGAACGGGGAGGGGGATGGTAGGGGCATAGGGTAGGAAGGGGATATTCTCTCCGGGCTCCCCCAGCCGCATAGGCATAAGCATATGAGGGGAAGCTGCAAACCGCAGAACCAGTTTTATATCCGTCCTTCAAGCCTAAATAACTATCTTTATATAAAAGTCAATCACTTGTCTTCTTCCAAAAAGAAACTTACCTAAGCAAAAAATGTATAAATAAATAAAATGCACACTAATGCTGCGTACACACGAACAGACTTTTTGAGGGACTAGGTCTGACAGACTTTCGACAGAGTTCTGATGGAGTTCTGACAGAGTTCTGACGGACTTCCGAATGAACGGACTTGGCCACACACAATCACACCAAAGTCCGACGGATTCGAACGTGATGACGTACGACCAGACTAGAATAAGGAAGTTCATAGCCAGTAGCCAATAGCTGCCCTAGCGTCGGTTTTTGTCCGTCGGACTAGCATACACACGAGCGGATTTCTCGGTAGGAACTGGGTCCGGCGGAGTTCCGGCGGAAAAATTTGAAACATGTTCCATTTCTAAAGTCTGTCGGATTTTTACAAATCTAAAGTCCGCTGCAGCCCACACACGATCGAATGGTCTGCCGGAATTGTTCCGTCGGACCTTTGATGTCGAAAAGTCCGCTCGTGTGTACGGGGCATAAGTTTTGGAGAAATCCTGTTATTTAGGATAACTTTCTGTACTGTGTGTGAAAAGTTCTGCACTAAAATACAAATGTGAAGACCAATGTGCTTGCAGCTTAGTACTCTTAATTTGCAACTTTCAGTGTTATTTTCTGTATTTCTTTCAAGGAACTGATAACGCTGCCTCCTGGGGAGGCTGCATCACCAGTGTCTTCCAGGGAACATTCGAATTTAAACTGCAAGATCTTACAATATTTCCCAAAATCCCTGAAGATCTCAGGAAAACATCCTTTGAGAAAACAATCCATGTAAGTTGTCGAAAAAACCTCATGAGTGAGATCTGGCATGGACATCATGATTGGACAGAGAATAAAGAAGAAGAAGAAGCCGGCCAACGATGTTGTGTATTTTAAATGGTGGTTTTCGAGGAATTGGAGGCTGGACCGGGAGGAATGAGTGAAAGCAAGACTCAAGAGGCATGGAAATGGAATTCATTTGACTGGTGTCCATATGCAGATACAAATTAGAGCTGATGGTTTTACTGACGGTGATGGAAAGGACCACGTTATGGCAAGTGTTGATCAGCATTACAAATCTCACCAATCCAAAATGAAAAGCCATCAAATTAGTTGTCATGGAGTTCTCCTCTGGTAACAGTTGATGGTGTGGTGCCAATTCTGGATAGGGTTTTCTGAAGAGCTACTTTCAGGTCCCTGTTTCTCAGGCTGTAAATAATCGGGTTTAGGAGAGGGGGTACAACTGTGTAAAATAAAGAGATCAATCTGCCTGCCAGAAAATTCTTAGCTTTGGGGTGAAAGTAGTTGATAAAAGCGGTCCCATAAAAGATGAAGACCACCACGAGATGAGAACTGCAGGTGGAGTAAGCTTTCCGTCTTCCATCCTTCAGTTTAATTTTCAGGATTGTTTTGAAAATGTAGACATATGAGAGGAAAGTAACGAGAAAGCCGGGGACTGAAAAACACGCAGCTTGAAGATATATAAGTAAGTAATTGAGATAGGTGTCAGAACATGACAGTTGAAAGAGCTGATATAATTCACAGAACAAGCCCGGGATGGTGGTGGGGTCAGGGAAGACCAGTCTTAGTGCATAATGCGTGTGCAACGAAGAAAAGACAAAGCCAAGAACCCAGAATAAGAAGGCCACCTGAACACACAGGGGAATGTTTATCATGATTGTATAATGCAAAGGATTGCAAATGGCAACATATCGATCATAGGACATCATATCAAGTATGGCACACACAGTGCAGAGAAACCAGGAGAAGAAGAAGACCTGAGAGATACAAGTTGGGTATGAAATCAGTCTGTTTCCAGTAAAGACGTCAAAAGACACGTGAGATACGGAAATGGAGGAGTTGAAAATGTCTAAAGCTGAGAGGTTTCCCAGGAAAAAGTACATGGGGGTGTGCAGCTGGGAGTCTGAGACCACCAGAGAAACGATGAGAAGATTCCCGGCCAATGTGACCACATAGATGAGGAGGATCAGCAGGAATAATGGGACCTGAGAATCTGTGAGGTCTGACAGGCCAAGCAAAATTAATTCAGACTGAGAAGTTTGATTTCCCATCATAACCAAATAGTTCACTTTAGGGAGAGAGAGGGAGCGACAATGTGAGGATTCAGGAAGACATTGTATTATATAGAGGAAAGATGAACAGCACCTGCTAAATAAGATTAATGTCAGGAACCAGAGTCCTGCCCTCCAGGATCAATATAGAAAGTCCAAATGAGGGGGTGGAGCATAGAAAGAGTTCATTTAACCACTTACGGGCCGCCCGCCGCAGTTTTACATCGGCTGTTTGAAGGAGGATATTGCTGTTATGGCTGCAGCGAGCTGCCATAACCCCGGTATCCTCTTCTTCAGCGGGCGGTCCACTACAAGAAAAAGTGGTCTCTGCAGCGGGTTCACTGCGAGATCACTTTTATCAGCAGCGAGAGAGAGGCCCTCCCTCCTGCCGCGCTCCGGTGCTCTCCGCCGCTTACTGGAGCTGCCAGCAGCGGTGGAGGCGATCGCGTGTTGTCTCCTGTTCGGTATGGAGACGAGTGAGGGGAAGATGTCCCCCTCCCATCTCCATACAATTGCTGGGTGGAAGCGACGTCTAAAGGTCACTTCCGCCCACAGCCCTTAACCACCAGGGATCCGCGCTATAGCCGAATGACGGCCACAGCGCGGACCTGCTTTGCCAGGACTACGTCTATTGACGTCGTCCCGTGCACGAGCGGCCTGCGCGCCCCCTGAGGGGCACGCGTGGCGCGCTCTGTGATCAGCGAGTCTATGAGACTCGCCTGATCACGGATCGGAGCAAGGGGTCGATCCCGACCCCTTACCACGTGATCAGCTGTCAGCCAATGACATCTGATAATGTGACAAAACAGAGCCGGTAATCGGCTATTTTTCTTCGCGAGGAGAAATATAAAAAAGCCGATCATGGTCAGCTTATCAGTGCCCACCTGCCCCCTGCCAGTGCCACCTAACCAATAAAAAAGTGCCCCCCATCAGTGCAACCCATCAGTGCCCATAGTGCCACCCATCAGTGCCCAGAGTGCCACCCATCAGTGCCCAAAATCTGCCTCAACAACAGTGCTGCACCCCAGTGCCACATATCTGTGCCCATCAGTGTCATCTACCAGTGCCCATCAGTGCCCAGCAGTGCCAAGTATCAGAGCCACCTATCAGTGCCACCTATCAGTGCCCATCAGTCCCATCTATCAGTGGTACCTATCAGTGCCCCTTAGTGCCACCCATCCGTGCCACCCATCCGTGCCACCCATTAGTGCCATCTTATCTGTGCCCATCTTTGCCCATCAGTGCCGCCTTATCTGTGCCCATCAGTACTGCCTTATCTGTGCCTATCGGTGCCACCTTATCTGTGCCTATTAGTGCCGCCTTAACTGTGCCTATCAGTGCCCACCAGTGCAGCCTATCAGTGCCCACCAGTGCAGCCTACCAGTGTCCACCAGTGCCGCCTCATCAGTGCATTTCAATGAAGGAGAAAAATGACCTGTTTGCAAAATTTTATAACAAACTAAGAAAATTTTGCATCTTTTTTTGTTTGTTTAGCAAAAAATAAAACTCCCAGCTGTAAATAAATACCACTAAAAGAAAGCTCCATTTGTGGGAAAAAAATGAAAAAAATGTCATTTGGGTACAGTGTTGTATGCCCGCGCAATTGTCATTCAAAGTGCATCAGCGCTGAAAGCTGAAAATTGGTCTGGGCAGGAGGGGGGTTTAAGTGCCCAGTAAGCAAGTGGTTAAAGGGCCATTTTTTTAAATGATTTTTTTAAATGACATTTTTTTTTGTGAAAATATGAGATGTGAGGTCTTTTTAACCCCCCACATCTCATATTTAAGAGGACCTGTCATGCTTTTTTCTATTACAATGGATGTTTACATTCCTTGTAATAGGAATAAAGTGACATTTTTTTTATTTTTTTTTTAAACAGTAAAAAAATAAAAAAAGCAAAATAAATAAGAAAAAAATAATAAACATTTTTAAATGCGCCCCGTCCCAATGAGCTTGTGTGCAGAAGCGAACGCATACGTGAGTAGCGCCCGCATATGAAAACAGTGTTCAAACCACACATGTGAGGTATCGCTGCGATCAATAGAGCGAGAGCAATAATTCTAGCCCTAGACCTGTAGATTTTTTTAAAACATTGCCTATGGAGATTTTTAAGGGTAAAAGTTTGTCGCCATTCCACGAGCGGGCGCAATTTTGAAGCGTGACATGTTGGGTATCAATTTACTCGGCGTAACTTCTTTCACAATATAAAAATAAATTGGGCTAACTTTACTGTTGTCTTATTTTATAATTTTAAAAAAGTGTATTTTTTCCCAAAAAAGTGCGCTTGTAAGATCTCTGAGCAAATACGGTGTGACAGAAAGTATTGCAATGACCGCCATTTTATTCTCTAGGGTGTTAGAAAAAAAATATATAATGTTTTGGGGTTCTGAGTAATTTTCTAGCAAAAAAAATGTTTTTAACTTGCAACAACAAATCTCTGAAAGAGGCACGGTCCTTAAGTGGTTAAGTGGTTGTAAACGCTATACATCCACTTTTACCTACAGGTACACCTATATTAAGGCTTACAGTACATGTAGGTGCCCATTATGTGTCACTTACCTGAAAACGAACCCTGCAATGTCATTGGTGTCCCCGCTGGTTGGAATCGCCCATCTTCACCCCTCTTCCTTCCGGGGGCCGCGGACTCCGGCTCTGTGACTGGCTGGAGTCGCGTGACATCACTTACCTGTAGGTGCTGGAAATATCTCCTAAACCTGCGCGGTTTAGGTTATATTTACAATATATGCGTGCACAGACGTCATTGGTGCATGCGCACTTTAGAAAGGGCACAATTGTGCCAGTCACAGAGTCGGAGTCCGCGGCCCCCGGAAGGAAGAGGGGTGAAGATGGGCGCTTCCAGTCAGCGGGGGACACCAATGACATTGCAGGGTTTGTTTTCAGGTAAGTGACACATAATGGGCTACTAGCTTATTACGCTTTACCTTTGCAGGGAAATAAAGAGGAAATAAAACCATTGAGGGTTTACTTCCTCTTTAAGTTCAACAATAGCAATCCAAAATAGCAACAGTTTTGGACAATAATCCCTTAGTCAGGCCAAAAAGGAGATCCACAATAACAATCAACAACAGCGAACATACTATATACTAGTAAGAGCGTAAGCCCTTGTACACACGGTCGGAGATTCCAACGGAATGTGTCCGATCGGAGCATTTTGTCGGATATTCCGACTGTGTGTGGTCTGCATCGGACTGTTTCCATCGGAATATCCGTCGGACCAAATTTTCCAACTTGCCGGAAATATTTTCTGACAAAATGCTCCGATCGGACATACTCCGATCATGTGTAGAGAATTCCGATTGGATAAAGTGCCACGCATGCTCAGATCAAATTCCTACATCAAAGCTATTGGCTACTAGCCTGAACGTAGTCCCGTCATAATGAAATAACGTCGTCACGTTCTGAACGATCGGAATTTCCGACAACTTCGTCCGACCGTGTTTATGCAACAGTTTCGGACAAAATCCGTCTGACAAAATCCGACGGATTTGGTTGTCGGAGTCTCCGACCATGTGTACAAGGGCTAAGACTGGGAATAACATGATTCAATTAATTAAAGTGTAAAATTAAACAAATATATCGTGCTGTCTTTTTAAATGTTAAAGTAGCAGCCGGCACACCAAAAGATCCCTTTGCAAAGTGAAAAATTTGTAAATAAAAGTGCAGCGCTAATGTGATGTCTTTACAATGAACTAAGACAGTGTATTTAAACTTGGAGCATATTATAAATGAACACCTTGAAAGAATGAATATACTTTAAGTGTATACAAAAATAAATGTACACTATATCAAAATTGAATGAAACATTGCTCATATAGATTGTTGAAAAAAAAAAAAAAACATGATAAAATCTGATAATTAACCGGTTCCCGACCAGCGCACACTGATGTACGTCGGCAGAATGGCACGGGCAGGCATATTGGCGTACAGGTACGCCCAATCTTCAGTGCCACCCTGCCATCGCGAGCGCTCCGCCGGCAGTGCGCTCGCGTGCCGGTCGGGACCCCAGTGCGTCCGGTCGCGAGTCCTGCGGACTCGATTGCCGCGGGCAAACCCGCGATCGTCTCACGGGACGGTTGAATGGAGAAATGCCGTTGTAAACAGCATCTCCCCATTCTGCCTAGCAACTAGTGACGCTGATCTCTGCTCCATGTGATTGGAGCAGAGATCAGCGTTCACTAAATGAAAGCCCAGCCCCCCCACAGTTAGTAACACACCCCTAGGAACACTTAACCCCTACACTGCCACCCACTGGTTAACCCCTTCACTGCCAGTGTCATTTACACAGGAATCACTGCATTTATATAGCACTGATTGCTGTATAACTGACAATGGTCCCAAAAATGTGTCAAAAATGTCCGATGTGTCCCCCACAATGTCGCAGTCACAATAAACATCAATGATCGCCGCCATTACTAGTAAAAAAATAAAAAATTATTAATAAAAATGCTATGAAACTATACCCTATTTTGTAAACGCTATAACTTTGGCGCAAACCAATCAATAATCGCTTATTGCGATTTTTTTTTTAACCAAAAATATGTAGAAGAATACGTATCGGCCTAAACTGAGGGAAAAAATCATTTTTTTATATATTTCTGGGGGATATTTATTATAACAAAAAGTAAAAAATATCAATTTCAAAATTGTCGCTCTATTTTTATTTATAGCGAAAAAAATAAAAACCGCAGGGGTGATCAAATACCACCAAAAGAAAGATCTATTTGTAGGAAAAAAAGGACATCAATTTTGTTTGGGAGCCACGTCGCACGACCGCGCAATTGTCAGTTAAAGCGACGCAGTGCTGAATCGCAAAAAGTGGTCCGGTCTTTGACCAGCAAAATGGTCCGGTCTGTAAGTGGTTAATATAGGTATTGAGTAAATTGTGGCTCTAATGTGTAAAAAAAAGTAAAAAATAGTAAATAAAGCAAAAGTCCATAAAGTGAAATAATTCAAAGTCCATGAGTGAATGAACATAGTAACATGATGACTTGAAATGTAAATTTGTGTAGACAAGATTTGTCAGTAGATGATCCACCACCAATAAGTATGAGGCTTACCAGAGGGATTGAACTCAAGCAGGCCTACGCCTAATGAGCCAATCGAGCTAGTGTTGTAATACACCAAGGGAGAACCAGCAACCACATACGTGACCTCCCGTTGAGGATATATGCTCCTGTGGTCCTTCACAGTAATGCTTCCAATGAATAACCCTCGGAAAAGTGATGCCATGGGCCGGATAAATGATCTGTCCCGTGTAGTGTTATTTATGGGAATAAAAGGAGAGAGGCCACAAAGTCATATAAACCCATTTATATGACTTTAATTGCTCTAATAAGTGGGTACCGTCTCTTATATAGGACTGCCGGTCCTGGGCCAGGGGCTGAAGATAGTGATCTATGTATTTGGACAAACCTGTTAGGCTGTCCATGGCAGCTATGATGGGTCTACCTGGGGGATCAATGAGACTTTTGGGGATCTTTGGGATGTGATAAAAATATGTTGTGCGGTACAAATCCCTAATTAGGAAGGATGCTTCAGATTTAGTTATGATTTTGGTTTGAGTGGCATATTCAATTAGAAGATTGATATCCAATCTGTATTCGGGTAATAGATCTTTGCTAAGTTTTTGGTATGTGGATCCATCCGCAAGTAAGCGATGGTCCTCTTTTATATAACCAGCCCTATCTTGAATGGCAATCCCTCCACCTTTGTCAGCAGTTTTTTTTTATGATTAGGTTGTCATTATTGGCAAAGGCATTTAATGCTTTATTCTCCAAAGGGGTAAGGAGGCCTAATGCCGCGTACACACGATCGAATTGTCCGGCGTACTTAGTCCGCCGAAACGCATTTCACCGGACAATTTGATCGTGTGTGTGCTTCAACTGACTTTTTCAGCGTAAAGTCCGGCGGACTTAGAAAGTATTTTTGCAGTCCAATCTTTCCGCCGGACTTGGGTTTCAGCGGACAATACGTTCGTCAGTGTGCTAGTCCGGCGGACTAAGAATGACGCATGCTCAGAAGCAAGTACGAAAAAGGAAGCTATTGGCTACTGGCTATTGAACTTCCTTTTTCTAGTCCCGACGTACGTGCCGTACGTCATCGCGCAAGCGAACGCCGGACTTTCTGTGTGTCCGTGTGTGGCCAAGTCCGTTCGGTAGAAAGTCCGCCAGACTATCCACCAGATTGTTTGCCGGACTAAGTACACCGGACAATTCGATCGTGTGTACGCGGCATAAGTCAGAAGGACGGAGAGTTGTTTGTGAACATAGCTGAGAAGACCATGTTATAAAAGGTAGATTGATGCGGTTAAAAAAATGATTTTGGCTTTAGTGTGGACTGTGCCATTGGGGGCGATGTATGGAGATGTTGAGTGCATATGTCTAGGTTGGTGTGGGAATCGTCTTGATATAAGTCTTCAAGTGTTTCTATGATATCAGCCTCAAAACTGAATTCAATAGGTTCAGATTCTGGGGTAGAGTCCATATCGTCCTGGGAAACGTAATCAGTCTTGGTTTGTTTGGTGCTTTTAATCTGAAAGAACCTTTTGAGAGTACGGTTTCTAATGTATTTGTTTAAAACTTTGAACAGTAGATATGGGTCAAGCTTGTTGGTCGGTGCAAAGTTCAGTCCCCAACTCAACAATGATGTCTCTTCTGGGGAGAGAACATGACTGTAAAGATTAAAGATCTTTACAGTTTACGGTTCTTTGGTTGATTGGCATCTGTGTTTACTTCTTCCCCCTCTGCAGCCTCTATGTCAAATTTTCTTTTGTGTGGGGGTGACTGGAGAGGGGTTCATGACTAAAGAAGAACCAAACACCAGGGCATTTGTACCGATATCTGAAGGTGGCTGTGAACTAAATGATAAATGGCTGATAGTTGAGATGGGGGGTATGGGGAGGTTACTGGGCTCTGAGGTGGATATGTCCTTGGGCTCTGTGATGGATACATCCGCGGGACCAGGGGTCGATGTTAACTCCATGGCAGAAGAGGAGATTCCAACCATGGAATCACTTGGGTCTGTACAGGATCCATATGGAGTCGCTATTACTGTGTTGGAGGTTGACAGCACTCCATTGGTAGTGGTTGTTCCATGGGCTGAAGTGGTTTGGCCCATGGGTTGCAGAGGTTGATGAGCAGATGTGTGTGGATGATTACAATTGTAGAATTTTTGAAAATCTTAAAACATTTTGCTGTGAGGAAACATTGGTGTCTGATGTTATCCTTTTGTCACGATGACCTTTTTTGTTCTTGTTGGAACTAGGCTGTTTTTTGTTACTCTGATTAGAATCTCTAGAGGGGTTGGACCTAAGGGTCTGGTTGTGATTAGTGGGTGTGTGAGAGATCCGAGGAGGGAGAAGTGGACGGATGGTGAGAGGTACTGGTGGTTTTTGATATGTATAGTTGGGGATGGTGATGGTGGGGGGGATTTTGGGGTACCATGGGCTTGCTCATCCACGAGAAGTCCTTGTCGTTAGTATAGTCGTTCAGATCTCATCTAAATTTACCTAATTTGTTGTTAATATGCCGTATGTGAGAAATAACTTTAATTAATAGGGCATTTTTGTGAAAAGTTCTTAATTTTCCAAAGAATTGTTGGAAAAATCTTCAACTTCAAAAATGTCACCATGCCTATTAACCTCCCTGGCGGTACGATTATTTCTGATTTTAGGTGCTAAAAGCGGTACAATTATTTTGCATGGAAATTTTATCGTTTTATATGTAGTCCTGCAATTCTTAGCCCTTGTACACACGGTCGGAGATTCCGACAACCAAATCCGTCGGATTTTGTCCGACGGATTTTGTCCGTCGGATTTTGTCCGACGGATTTTGTCCGATGGATTTTGTCCGAAACTGTTGCATACACACGGTCGGACAAAGTTGTCGGAAAATCCAACGTGATGACGTTATTTCCTTACGATGGGACTACGTTCACGCCAGTTGCCAATAGCTTTGGTGTAGGAATTTGATCTGAGCATGCGTGGCACTTTGTCCGATCGGAATTCTCTACACACGATCGGAGTATGTCCGATCTGAGAATTTTGTCGGAAAATTTTACCGACATGTTGGAAAACTTGGTCCATCGGAAACAGTCCGATGGAGACCACACACAGTCGGAAAATCCGACAAAACGGTCCGATCGGACACATTCCGTTGGAATCTCCGACCGTGTGTACAAGGGCTTAGGAATAACTCTCTTAAATCTGTTCAAACCAGAGTCTAGCAGACATCCCGGTTATGATAAAGTTTATAATATAATAAATAATGATAACAAATAATAATAAAAATTATTCAATAATGTAATTAAACCCAAAAACACTGAAATTTGCTCATTTGCAGAATTAGCGCTGTTATTAGATTTACACCCCTTTCACACCAGGACGTTTTGCAGGCGCTATAGCGTTAGAAATAGCGCCTGCAAAACGCCCTAAAGAAGCTGCACCATTGTCTGTAGTGTGAAAGCCCAAAGGCTTTCACACTACAGCGGTGCGCTGGCAGGACGTCAGGGAAAAGTCCTGCCAGCAGCTTCTTTGGAGCGGTGAAGGAGCGGTGTGTTTACCGCTCCTCCACCGCTGCTCCCCATTGAAATCAATGGGGCAGCGCTGTAATACCGCCAGAAAAACGCCGCTATTGCGGCGTATTGCCGGCGGTTTTAACCCTTTCTTGGCCGCTAGCGGGGGTAAAAGCGCCCCGCTAGCAGCCAAAATGTGCCGCAAATACGCCGCAAATCCGGCAGTAAAACGCCGCTAAAAATGACAGCGTTTTACCGCCCACGCTATCGGCGGTGTGGTGTGAAAGGGGTCTTAGTGTTTGATGACGGATCTCCCCACAAATCGCTATCGCTCAGTTCTGCAAGTGATTCTAATTTATTATCGCTGTTTTCTAGTTGGTCTAAAAACACTTTTGACATAAAGGGAGACTTTTTGGTTGCTATGGACAACCTCCAAATTCCAGGCAGAAAAAAAAAAACAGTATTTATAATATAAAAGTGCATGCAGGGACAAAGGGGGTGTGTATTTTTTTTATACAGTACTGTATGTGTTTTCTGTATTTTAACTTTTTTGAATTTGGCGCCGATCTCCTCTCCCGCGTGTCGTAACGTCGCAGGGAACGGAGCTCGGCGGCACTCGGGCACTGTGTGAATTGAGCGGAGGACACGGCTCGCACACACAGCGGGGAGGACATCGCTGGATCCAGGGGACAAGGTAAGTAACCTCTCCCTGTATCCAGCGATGCGATCCCGAGTCTGGCTCGGGGGTTACCGCTCGTAGTACTGAAATTGCAGCCCGAGCCAGACTCGGGATTACCGCCAGGGAGGTTAATGCCCCGTACACACGAGAGGACTTAATTCCGAAGGAGTTCCCAACGGAGTTCCGCCGGAGTTCCGCCGGAGTTCCGACAGAGTTCCGACGCAACGGACTTGCCTACACACGATCACACTAAAGTCCGCCCGTCTGGTCCGCTGTGACGTACACCAGGTCCGACGAGACTATAAAACGGAAGTTCAATACCAAGTGCGCCACCCTTTGGGCTCCTTCTGCTAATTTCGTGTTTATCTCGTGTTAGTAGAAGTTTGGTGAGAGACGATTCGCGTTTTTCAGACTCGTATTTTTCAGAACGTTTTTCACTGCTTTTCAGTTTGTGCTTGTGAGGTTTGTATCTGTTTTTTAGTGCGTGTAGTCAGTTCGTCTCTGTATTTTGCAGTGCGATCTAACTGCGCTCGCTGACTTTCAGGTCGCTCTTCACAGGCCTTGCTGTTCTTCAGTGACGTCTGTTAAGTTCGCTCTGACAATCCGACCGTTTTGAAGCCATGTTGCGTGTACGTACTCGTCGTCGAGTTCGTGCTTTGCTTGCGCTTGGTGTTGTAGTTCATTCTGCAACCCAAGAACAGTCCTTGGACGGGGTGTTGAGGAGTTCATGGACGAAGAATTGGTTGCTCCAGCGTGACCAGTTCTCGCACATGCCTTTGCTTCGTGAGATCCGGGAGAATAATCCTGATGATTTCAGGAATTATCTCCGGATGACGGACCCCGTTTTTCACCGTCTGCTGGCTTTGCTGACCCCTTATATCAGCAGGCAGGATACCTGCATGCGGCAAGCCATCACTCCGGAGCAGAGGCTCGTCGCCACGTTGCGCTACTTGGCGACAGGGAGAAGCCTTCAGGACTTGAAGTTCTCGACAGGCATCTCCCCCCAGGCTCTGGGGATCATTATCCCAGAGACCTGTTCTGCCATTATACAGGTCCTGCAGGAGGACTATATTAAGGTAAGATTTTAGCATTTAACATCACATTTTATTGTCTTTAATGTTTGCTAATGCCTTGTATTTCTTTCCTCAATCTCTAATTACCATGATTGCAATATGCTGTGAATGTCCCCTTTGTCCTCATGCATGCTGCAATCTTTTAATGCTCCTTTTTTGTTTTTCATGCATATTTGCCTTCATTAAACCTCACCAACATGCTATGGTAGGCCCATATCCACCTAGTCTAGTCACTTAAAATGTCTTTTGTCAGCTCCATTCTATTGCTTTATCCTAAAACCAAACATTTTAAAGCTTATTCCAAATGGTCTGTGTCCCCTTAACTGAATCCCCCCCCCCCCTTAATAGTATCCCAAATGGTCTGTGTGTCCTTTAACTGGATCCCCCCCACACACACTTAATATAATTCCAACGAGTCTGTGTGTCCTTAAATTAATGTTGAATTATATATTGTATTTTTAACACACTTCAACCCTGGAATGATTTTCCCCCCCTTCCTGACCTTCATCACTTTTTTGGGTGATTTGGCAGTGCGTTGTTTGAATTGACAATTGTGCGTCCTTGTAACATGGCTCCTCCTAGTAAATTATCTTCATTTTATTAGCACAAAGCGATTTTGTATTTGGTTGTCTTTGATCACCTCTGCTTTTTTAGTTTTGGTGATTAACCACCAACAAACCCAAAATGCATTTTTCTAAATATGCTTTTTTTTCTCTCTTTTCGCTCTAAAGAAAGATAGTCACAAAAATATATCACCATGATTTTTTGGGACCTCATTTGATGCTGATACGTAGTCTTTTAGTAAACAAAAATGTGTTAAAATGAATCACAATTTAAGCGTTTCTTGATTGTTTTTTTTTAAAGTTCTATCGTTTAGTAAATATGGTCTATTTTGCTGGCATTTTTAAAATCTTGCCATTTTTGAAACTAGTAATGGCGTTGCTAACCGTTTTTTTTTATGTTTTTTTATTTTTTTTTCTGGTGACTGCCACATTATGGCGGACACATTGGCCAATTTCCATACATTTTTGTGACCATTGTCATTAATACAGTGATCAATGCTGTCCAAAATTGTCTTGATTACTGTAAAAATGTCACATGCAGTGAAGGTGTTTTATTAAGCACAAGGGGGCCAAGGAATGGTTTAAAGTGTGTTCTGGGTGAGTGTTTTTCTTAACTGTCTGGGGGATGGGCTAGCAGTGACATGACCCTGATCACTGCTCCCAATGACAGGGAGCAGACGATCGGTGTCATGTGACTAGGCAGAAGCGTGAAAGAAAGTTTGTGTTGTAATGTACAATGTTTAATGTGCCAAAGTACTTATTTTGTTTTTTTTTCTGCTTTTTGCCTCCCCAGTTTCCTTCATCGCCACAGGAATGGCAGACTGTGGCATCCCATTTTGCCACCCGGTGGGACTTTCCTAACTGCGGTGGTGCCATAGATGGGAAGCACGTCCACATTGTGCCACCACCCCATTCGGGGTCATACTTTTTTAATTACAAGGGGTTTCACAGTATTGTGTTAATGGCGGTGGTGTCGGCACAGTATGAATTTCTCTATGTGGACGTGGGGAAGAATGGCCGCATGTCGGATGGAGGAGTCTTCGCCGAGACGGAGTTCTACCGCCGTCTACAGACAGGTGGCCTGGGCTTGCCACCTGATTCGGAGAATGTGGAGGAACTACCCTTTGTATTCATTGCGGATGAGGCTTTTGCTCTGGACAACCACATAATGCGGCCATTCCCCCAAAGAGCCCTCACCCCGGAGAGGAGGGTTTACAACTACCGGCTGGCCAGAGCGAGAAGAGTGGTGGAAAATGATTTTGGCATAATGGCCAGCCGGTTCCGTGTATTTCTGACGGATCTCAACCTAGCGGAATACAAACTGAACCATGTCATCCTTACGTGCTGCATTTTGCACAACTTTTTGCACAAATATTCCACTACATATTTCTCAGGAATAATGCCGGAGGCTGGAGTTGGGCCAGAATCCATGACAGGCCTGGATACTGGCCGTACTGGCTTGGCCCCCCAAAGTGCACGGGAAGTGCGTGAGAGATATGTCACTTATTTTAATGGTAGGGGGGCCATTGCAATGCCACCCAATCTTTAATTTTAAAAAAGAGGAAAATAATAAAATAACCTCAAATCTGAAATGTGTTTTCTTGCTTGCTTTTGGTTTGTGCTGTCTCCTATGTTATCCTAGTGTACTTGTAGTGCCAAGTGTATTTTCATTAAATTCAATAAGGCCCATTGTCACTGGATACACAAAATCCCTTTTCCCAAACTGGTATTATAAGCATTGAAAGAATACGCCACACATTCTTGATTATTCAAAATTTTAATTTGGCCACATTCACATGTGCCATTGAATATTTAGTGATCTTAAATTTTTTGGGGGTTTATTTAACTTTCTTTGCCAAACATTTTTTTGTTTCCTTTTTTTTCAATTTTTTATAAACTTTTTTTTTTTTTTTGTGGTTTTTATTTTTCTAGAAAAAATATGAAAAATGTATAAAACAACAATCAGCCACAATCGTAAAAATTGGTGAAGTAAAACAATCTTTTTGAACTAAAACAAGGGAAATGAAGAACATGATCGATATTATGGAGAAACGGATTATATTCTCCCCAAAATATCGATCATGTTCTTCATTTCCAGCTGCATATTGTCAATCTGAGTCTTCATGAGATCCAGGCTAGTTCGCATGTCATCTAGTTCCCCATTCCAGCCCATTATCTGGCCAATCAGCCTTTGTGCGCTGTCACTGGAAAATGGGGCCCTTTCCACAAACAGAACATCACCTACAATAGATGGGAAAAATTGGGTCAAAAATTAGGCAGTCATACATGGATTTCAACAAGCTGGGGTGTCAGACACTCACCTGGTGGGGTGCCCAGCTCCCCTACTTCCTCCACCTCTCCTTCCTCAACCTCTCCTTCCTCGACATCCTCGGGGGGGGGGCACTGGTGCTTGGAAATGTGTCGCTTTCCACAACCACAACATCACCTAAAATAGATGTAAAAACATGTGTTTGGAAATATGCAGGTATACATCGATTACCTGAAGCTGTGGTGTCAGACACTCACCTGGTGGGGTGCCCATCTCCTCTCCTTCTTCCACCTCTCCTTCCTCCACATGCACATCCACGGGGGGGATGGGGCTAACCTCACATTCCTGCTGGCAAGGATGGCGGTCCCTGGGATCCTGCTTTGTGAGGCTTTTCTCCCCTATGAGAAATTAACAAACCAAAAGGTATACTTTAGCACACAGATATTTAAGGCCAGAACTAGGAAGATGAAACCTTGATTAGAAGTGTTGTACAATTGTCGGTTTATGAAGAGATGCAAAATGTGAAGACATGAGAAATCAATTCACTTTGCCAAAAAAGCTAATAAGTAGGTTTTTGTGCCAAGGTTCACACATGCCCAACCCCCCCCCCCCCCAAGTATACCAGGGAACCCCGTGTGGCGTGTGGTTTACCCTAATAAATGTTCTCTGGTGTCCCACACCTTTGCTCATGAGTGCAGATGTGTTTTTACCCAGCTGCCAAGTGTCCTCTCCTTCAATTACACTGAATGTTCTTTTCTAGTCATTGTATTTTGAAACACATCTAAACCACAATGTCCTAATCATTTGTTGTGTCCTAAACATTACACACCCAAAAAATGCTGTTCAAACCCTGTATCATAAACGAGGTTTGCCACGAACAATTTACGAGGGTTTGTTAAAACGATACGATTCTTTTACTGTATACAACATGAAAGCAGCAATTTTTTACATTGTACAAAGGTAAAGCATATGGATCTGTATGCAATAATCATAAAATAGGAACACACGACAAGTACTTACTTTTTTTCAGAACTTTCTTGATCCTTCTGTATTGATCCGGCTCCCTCAATTTCAGGTCGGACCACCGTTTCCTCAATTGGTCTTTTGACCGTCGTACTCCAAAACGATTATGCAGGGTCTTAACTACTTTGGCCATGATTCTGGCCTTGCGCAAGTTCGGATGGGTGTATGGTCCATGCTTGCCATCATAATCCCTACTTCGCAAGATTCCCACCATCTCCACCATCTCTTGAAATGCCATATTTGAGGCCTTAAATCTCCTCTTTCCGGATCGGGACGTTTGTGGCTCCGGGGATTCCTGACTACTGGAGTCGTTCATATCAAGCACCTGTTGTGTTTCCGCCATGTTTCTCCTACTGCGCACCGTAGAGAAAAGGGGGCGGGAAATATTCTTGTAAAAGAACGTCATGGGCGGGCAAAGCAGGCGTAGTTCTACGCGTACGCACTGGGTCTTACGCCAAAATCACACGTCGTACGTACGTTAAGTGCGCAGAAAGGGCGGGAAACCATGAACTTGACTAAAAGAACGTCAGGGGCGGGCAAAGCAGGCGTAGTTCTACGCGTACGCACTGGGTCTTACGCCAAAATCACACGTCGTACGTACGTTAAGTGCGCAGAAAGGGCGGGAAACCATGAACTTGACTAAAAGAACGTCAGGGGCGGGCAAAGCAGGCGTAGTTCTACGCGTACGCACTGGGTCTTACGCCAAAATCACACGTCGTACGTACGTTAAGTGCGCAGAAAGGGCGGGAAACCATGAACTTGACTAAAAGAATGTCAGGGGCGGGCAACGCAGGCGTAGTTCTACGCGTACGCACTGTATATAACGACAAAAATCACATGTCGTATGTTCGTTTGCGAAAATAGGAACAGAAGTTGGGAGCAAGAAAAACGAAGGTAAGTTTAAACCATTTCCCCAAATAAGTGGCAGATCCTGGAGTCTATCTTGGGCTAAGATTAGGAGAGTCTGAGCTAACATTATGTTTTTTGGCTTGTGTATTGTCTTGCAGAAAAATGGATAAAAAATTCAGGGATCCAGAATTTTTAAGTCTGTTTATCGACAAGTATAAAGAAATGTCTAATCTGTGGCATACCAAGAACAAGGATTATTTTAATAAACAAGTAAGGAGGGCAACACTGGAGAGATTTGTGACATTTGTGCAGCCTTGGATCCCAGAGGCAGACGTGGACTTTGTGGATAAGAAAATTCAAATATTGCAAAATATGTTCCGAAAGGAAAAGAGGAAAATCGCTAAATCCCAAACATCAGGAGCAGCACCAGGTGATGTATATGTACCCAGGCTGTGGTACTTTGAAAAGCTACGGTTCCTGGACGACCGGTATAAACCCAGGGAGTCGCTTTCTACTCTTCCCTCCACCCTTCCCTCCACCCTTCCCTGCAGCATTCCCTCCACCTCAGCAGAGGCTGATGAGCCTTCCATCCTGGAGGAAGCGGATGCACCCAGCTGGAGCCAGGTATTTTTTTACCAAAAATAGTGATATTCAGAATATTAATGATGTTAACTAGATGTTATTCGAATTTGTACGCTATTATTGATGTTAAAAAATAGTTAAAATTTGGACATATCAATTTACAGTAGTGGCCACAAATGTTTGTCACCAGCAGAAACAAGAAATAGTGGTGTCATAATGATACTCTTTTATATGTATTAACCGAATTTTGAAGTCAGGAGCTGAAAAATGTTTAGGATTGATGAACAAAAAACTAAAACAATGTCCCTTTTTTATACACAGGAGGAGCTCAGCCAGGAGGAAGGTGGTGAAAGTGGCAGGCAGGAGGAGGCTATGCCCACTCTCAGCCAGGAGGAGTCCATGCCCTCTGTCAGGCAGGAGGTGGCCGGGCCTAGTAGAAGCATGACGACTTCTCAAGTGCCTCCCCTCCGTCTTCCATCCAAAAGGGCCAAAAAAAATACACAGGCACAGGAGGAATCCCTGCGACTAATTAGAGAGGCGACTAATGTTTTAAACAGCCCCCCTGACGCAGAAGAGGCCTACGGCTGCTACATTGCCAGCCGGCTCCAGCAACTAGAGATGGGCCAACGTCTCCACTGCGAAAGGCTCATTTTCCTGTCCTTACAGAAGGGGTTCAGTGGAGATTTATCAGCCAACAGTACTATAGTGGAGCAAGTTCCTCCTGTTCCTCCTCCTCCTCCTGCCACGAGTCCACCACCGGAGACACAGCCTCCCAGGAAGGCTACAGGGAAGTCTGCAGGGAAGGGTGCAGTGAAGGGTGGAGCGAAGAGAAGAAGGTGATGACCTGGCTTCACTCTGGTCCGACCAACCACAGCCTGGGGACATATATACCATCTGATGCTGCTCTTGATGTCTGGGATTCTGGGACCATATTTGATTTTGTAATATTTGAATTTTCTTGTCCACATAGTTTCACGTTTGCCCTGGGGCCAAAAGGCTACAGAAATGTCACAATTTTCTCCAGTGTTGCCTTCATTTTTTTGTTTGTAGAACCAGAATAAATGGCTATTTTTGTTTGAAAATATAATTGCCTATGTGTTTTTTGGTCAAATACCTTTCTATAAAAGACAATGTGAAATTAACAAGGGACACTAACCTCCTTGAGGTTATAAACAAAATAAAAATGTTATTGTGGTAACTTGTCACCAGAATAAAAATAAAAAGGTTATTGTGGTAATGAAAAAAAAATAAAATAAAATAAAGTTTTTGGTTTTAACTTGACGGAACAATTAAATATGGAGATCACAATAAAAAATAAATGGTAAAGAATTGTACCAAAAATATGTAGGCCAAAAATTAGTCACCAACATTTTTTCTTGTTTTTTTTAATTTTTTTGGAGTAATTTTTTCATCAATATTTTTGGGTGAAATCATGAACATTTTTATTCTTGTGATCTCCATATTTAATTATTCGGTCAAGTTAACAACTTTTTTTTTTTTTTTTGGTTTTAATTGACAGAATAATTTAATATGGAGATCACAAGAAAAACATGGTAAAGAATTGTACCAAAAATATGGAGTAAAAAAAATTATTAAAAAAAACATAAAAAAAAAAAAATATTGAGATGGGGCTTTAAAATAAAAACAAGATCATTCATGAGATGAGGAGAAATAAAACAGAAATGTGTTTGGTGAGAACTCTGTGAGTGAATATGAGCAGCAAAGCAACTTCGTTCTTCTAGCATTATAAATAAAAAGGCTTCGTTCTTCTAGCATTATAAAGAAGATGCGCTATACATTTAAACGAGCACAGAATTTGCAGCATGACGAATGTGCTACTTCCAATACGAACTGGAGTTTTACAAGACCGAGCACTTCCGTCTCGTACTTGCTTCAGAGCATGCGTCGTTTTAGGACTGTCGGAACAGCATACAGACGAGCGGACTTCTACATCGGACCTGGGTCCGGCGGAGTTCCGTCGGGAAAATTTGAAGCATGCTTCATTTCTAAAGTCCGTCAGACTTTTGCGAAGCTAAAGTCCGTTGCAGCCCACACACGAGCGGATAGTCCGCCGGACTCAGTCCGTCGGAGTTTGGATGTCGAAAAGTCCGCTCGTGTGTACGGGGCATAATACATACTGTCTACTGTCCAAAAAGGTCTCATGTGGGGGGGGGGGGGGGGTGGGTATTTGTACTGTCTTGGCATGTTAGGGTTTCAAGAAATGAGATATGCCATCGGTACATCAGGATTGCTCAATTTTTAATGACACGTATCATCTCAGTAACTTTCACACAAACAAAATAACATGCACTGATTTGGGTTATTTTTACCAAAGAAATGTAGCAGTATAAATTTTGGTCAAAAATGTATGAGGAACTAAGAAAAGCGCGTTTTTTTTAAACATTTTTGGTCTTTTTTTTTTTCATTTATAGCACAAAAAATAGAAAAACCCAGTGGTGAAACCAAAAAATAAAAAGCTATATTTGTCTTAAACTATTGAAAAAATGTCATATGGGTACAGTGTTGCCAGACTGAGTAATTATCATTAGAAATGCGACAGCACTGAATGCTGAAACTTGGCCTGGGCAGGAAAGGGGTGAAGGTGGCCGGTATTGAGGTGGTTAATGACATTATTCACGGAATCCAATATTTAGATGAGTTACGGTATCAGAGCATTTCATCTCAATGACACCGCACCTCCAACCAAACATTGGATCCTTTCTGTATTCTTTGTCTTTTCCATTTCCCATCATGTAAAGTCTTCGCTCCTTGTACACAAGGTCGGAGATTCCGACAACCAAATCCATCGGAGTAATTCCGACGGATTAATTCCGGAAGAGGTCCGGAAGTGATGTTGCATACACACGGTCGGGCCAAGTTGTCGGAAAATCCGATTGTACATAACGTGATGACGTTATTTCGTTACGACGGGACTACGTTCAGGCTAGTAGCCAATAGCTTTGGTCTAGGAATTGACCAATGAATGATCTGAGCATGCGTGGCACTTTGTCCGTCGGAGTAGGCTACACATGATCGGAGTATGTCCGATCGGAGAATTTTATCGGAAAATTTTACCGACAAGTTGGAAAACTTGGTCTGTCGGATACTCCGATGGAAACAGTCCGATGCAGACCACACACAGTCGGAATATCCGACAAAACGGCCCGATAGGACACATTCCGTCGGAATCTTCGACCGTGTGTACAAGGGCTTAGTATATAAGGATCTGTAACATGATAAGAAGGAAAAGCAGCAATTCTCAGGGGTGTCGGTGTAACGCCGGCTGTGATCACTTTTATGACTCGTAGAGTAAAAACTGAACTCCACGACAGATCATCATTACAGGTTCTCTTTTCTGAGGAATACACAGACCGGGGTCATCGGATTTCTGGAATTCTCTTTCACCGTCCCAAACTGATGTAGGAGCCAATCAGAATATAGCAGGAAAATGTGACAAGACTCAATGGAGGGATTTACTAAAACTGGAGCGCACAGAATCTGGGGAAGCCGTACTAATGAGCTTCCAAGTATTATTGTCAAAGCTTAACTGAACAGACGGAAGCTAGAAGCTGATTGGTTACTATGCACAGCTGCACCAGATTCTGTGTGCTCCAATTTTTGTGAATATCTCCCATTGGTATCACTCACCTGTATATTCAGAATCCCTTATTGATGATGGGTGGGGTCTGTGTATGGGAATACAGGGGATGGAGATGAGGAATATATAACCATGTATAATTGTCAGGAAGGATCGATCACCTTGTAGAAGAATATTTCATGTATAAAACAGCCAGAACCTTCCTGTTCCAGACAGATGCAATGTGTCCTGTAGAGGTCTTGTTATCAGGTCTTGTGTTGGTCGGGTTCCTTCAGCCAGTTCTATAGAGGAGATCGGAGTGTCAGGTAGAGAGGACACACAGGTCCCCCCCCCCCTCCCTGCATCTCACCGTATATAAAAGCATTCAGCATCTCCCTGAGATCTCCATCCATATCCCCCCCATGTCTCATTACACTGCCGAGATCTCACTGAGGCCCCATGACACAAAACGATCCAAAAATATCTTTGTGTTTCTTTGTTTATTGCAAACTTTTAATAATGTATTCTTGCTTTTCTTATATTGATAGGTGAATAATGTAAAGTCCACTTTCATGGACATAGAGCCAATCAGAGTCTCCATATTTTTATTTTTTTGTCATAGATAAATCTGCTGTGAAGTGCACCTGTCATGGGAAAAGTATGGAGGATGTCTTCTGTAGGGATGAGGTCAGGGCTCTGTGCAGCACACCAGAGTCCCGCCACCTAAAACCGATCAAACCATGCCTTTGTTGAGCTGGCTTTGCACACTGGGGCATAGTCGTGCTGGAGCAGCAGAGTTTCTTCACCATGATGTTTACCACCAGCTTGGTCAATATTCATATTGCAAAGTGAAAATTTTATACCCTGGGACAAAATCTTTGGCATTTTTTTCTTATAATATACCCCTGTTGATGACTTGAAACGCGTAGGGCCAGCAGTTGTTTGCTCCCCACATTGCAATTATTTTTGTTTTTATGTATCACGTGATTTTAAATATATTTTTTTAGTTCTGTTTATCGGAATTTTTTCAATAAACCATCATTGGTTGTATTTCACCATGCGAGGCGTTTTTTTAATGTTTTGTCCCTTTTATGGTGAACCTTCATGAGACTTCTGGCACCAAGTTCTACAGCAATTTATGGTACGGAAACTCTATTCATCTTCCCCATTTGGATATTGTAAGGAATCCCAAGAGGAAAATACCATCTGGCCGGTGTATTGGGGTGAGTAGCTGGAGCCCCCCCCCCCCCCCACAAGCTCGTAAGACACACTACTATACGGTGGATGTGTCCAACCTATCTGGTAAGAGTATTTACCTTCTCTACTTGCCTATAATCTATTTTCAAGAGGCTTTGAAGTCTAAGAACGTGGCGAGATATTTAGCCTTGAATGCCATCTGAGGACTCTAACAAAGCTCTAGATGCACCGGAGTGATTCATTTCGGGACTGTTTTCAAACATTTTGTGGACTTTTCATTAATATTATTTGTCTGTTTGTCAGATATACACATTTTTCACCTATTGAGATAGGTGCCTTTAAGCGCTGCACTGATTTATTTATGTTAATGTGAACTTGGTTTGTTTGCAGGGCTGGACTGGGACAAAAAATTGGCCCTGGACTTCATCCAGACCGGCCCACTTTAATTTTGCAAACAAGCACAAAAACACTATATAAAACTATACGTAATTGGGCAAAAAAAAACATAAGTAGCATAACATAAGGAGTCCTCACTAACCTCTTTTTCACTTATTCTTCTCTGTATTTTTCTCATCTTTCTCACATCACTGCGTGAAGTTGAAGGCGAGCCGCGCAACCATTACTTTCAATTACTGTCGTTGAAACTGGCCCACCGAGCCATCGGCCCACCGGGAAACTCCCTGTAGTCCCAATGGCCAGTACATGCCTGTTTGTTTGTGTGCTAGCAGCTGGGCTGTGTTCTTCACAGGAATTTTGTAGTTTCACTACTTTTGTTTTTTGAAATAGCGTGGTGTTTTCCCCTTTTTTGTTCTATTGTTTTCTTATCGTCTACATTTTTATTGCCCTGGCAATCCTTTAAAGTTGAACTCCACCTCTTTCTGCCTCATTTCCTTCTCTCTCCTTCCTTCTGTTCCTTCCTTCCTCTGTCTCCTCCAGCTCCACCGTCCCTTCTGCCTGGAACTTATTAGGGGTGTTAGAAGTACCAGTCTTATGAGTACCACATGTATGAGGAAACACGTCTCCTCTCCATAAAACTCGATGGGGGAAGCATCTCAACGAGACATGTCTTCAGCTGAGGGATTGTACTCCTCCTCCTTCTCGTTCCTCACTTTCTGCATCTCCCCCTCATGTTGTATTCATTGTAATGTCGGTGGCATCTACATAGTTACATAGTTCATAGTTCTACCTAGTGATGAAGAGGGATTTCAGAGGCATTAGATATGCCATTTCAGGTTGGGAAGAAGGTCAAAGGCAATGCTGAAGATGAACAAGTGAAGGCTTGAACCTCTGGAGATTCTCCTACACCCACCTACCTTCTTCAGTATCTTTCTCAAGGAAGGTGTCTTCCACAACTTCTGAAATGGAAGAAGACATTTTTTTCCCAAATCACCTCCATGTCCAGCATCACAATGCTACTTAGGAAAAAGAAATGATGTTTTTGCAGTCGCTCCCTTTACACATTGACTTACCCCTTTGAGAGAGTTTATAGCCCATGCTACACCACAGTAGAAGGTACATAAAAAAGGGGGGGGGGAGGCATTGGGACTTTATATGAGTCAATGAATGGGTAGGTTCATATGCCTCCAGCCCTATTATATTGAAAAGAGGGAGGTAGATTGGGACTTTATATGAAGCACACTCCTGAAAATTTAGTATGCAAAAACATGTTAATGATTCCTGTAAAATATTAACTACATGGTAAAAATAGAATAAATAACAATACATAACACCTTGATAAGATAGATAGATAGATAGATAGATAGATAGATAGATAGATAGATAGATAGATAGATAGATAGATAGATAGATAGATAGATAGATAGATAGATAGATAGATAGATAGATAGATAGATATACACACACACATATTCCAAAATAATTAATGTTGTTCATGAAACGCGTAGAGCTACTGTCATATGCTACATCATTGCAATCATGTGTTTGAGATTCCTCAGTATTATGTGTTTATTATATATTATTATTTTCAAGGCAATCCATGTTTACCATCAATCAGATTGATGGACTACATTATAGTGCACATATTGTTGTCCAATATTAATTGTGTCGGAATATGTATATATATGAAAAATAGAAATATGGGAATGATAAGTGTGTTAAATCTGCCAGCATCCTATATCATATAGAACGAGAACTGCAACAAAGTGCATGGAAGGGATGCCCCCTTGGATTTTAAAGGGCAGAAGAAAAAGTAATAAGAGTAAATATAGTATAAAATGCACCAAAGTGGCAACTTTATTGATGTACAAAAATAGTTATTGAAAAGTAATACACAATTCAATATTCTAAAACAATACAACAATGAGTCAAGTTGAAACATATAGTACATATCACCCAAAGCTAACAATTCTAATTATAACCTCCAAAAATTGAGTTCAATTGTTGATTGGTAGCTAATATTTACATCGCAACATGTTTCGGATAATCAAAAAAACGTATCATTGCTTCAGGGGAGTTTATAAGGTTGGGTGAATTATTCATTTATCGGAAATATAGATACATGTGTATAGATACATATGTATATATAGATATATATATATATATATATATATATATATATATATATATATATATATATATACATATATATATATTTGCCATTACATAAAGTACCAAATACTCTCATATCTAGACTCATTGGGGGTTGAATGGAAAAGAAAGTACATGCTGGCTGTGAATTTCCACATAGCTAACCACAAGTAGTCCATGTGTCGATAGGCCAATCCGCTGGAGTGCTTTCACAAAAGGCACCCAATGCTACCATCAGCGATCGATATACATATCACTGTGGGAGCACAAAAGTAATAGTATATAATCTGCTGTCTCTGCCCTCTCTCACTGCATTGGCTGGAGAGTTTATCTGAGGGTGACGTGTGACGTCGTCATGCCCCCCAATGGGCATGGCCACGCCGCGCGCCCCCTCGTCAGAAAGACAACCTATGACAGCTCCCTAGCTAAATATGATACTGATACACTTGAATAAGTCTATTGAGATTAAATGTACGTCAGGGCGGAGCCTATGCTGACGTCACCCACGCCTGTCTGGAGACAGCACCAGCGGCATTTTAAATGGTACAAGTGCTTACACTTCTGGAGCTTTAAAGGCAGTTTTTAGTTAAATATTTAACACAGAATAGGAAGGATGACTGGAGTGGAGTCTCACATTGGAATACCGCCTGCACTTTCTATGCCATAAGATCGTTGAAGCAAGATCCACGCAGCTTCATGCCTTGTTAGACCACCTATATTTTGGGGTCTAACATTCTGGTAAGATGCTGCGGTTTTAGTGGTGGTGTGATTAGTCAAAGCTATCACATGTTACAGGGTCTCTGTGATTAGCTCTGGTTCCATGTGTTGTTGTGGCCAATCAAGCTCATGAAGTAGTAAATAAAGACAGCGCTGTTTACTACTGTTCATGTGCTAGCTGTGATTGGTCACAGCGATCACATCGTACTGCACATGTGCACAGTGGCCCAGTACAATGATTGGTGATCAGCTATGTCTGGTGGACACATAGGTCACATATCCTTCTGCTGGGCTCTCTAGAGAGCGCTGCATCATTGCTGCCCCCGCCCGTCTTTTTATGTGGCCAGACAGGAAGTGATTAAAATCCCTTTATAGCTTTTTATAAAATTCTGGATGTCATCCAGGTAACCTTTCCTCTCCTAAGCTGAAAGTGATTGGTGATGCTCCTCACATGACCAGGAAGCACATACACATTTTCTGGATCCTCTTTCAGGACCTGAGGTTGCCAATAGTGGCCTTATTCTTTGGATGAGCTCTATTGTTGAGCCTACAGCTAAAAAGAACAAGTTGAATTAATATTAAGTGTCTCTGTTAGCCGAATGATTGTATATCCAAATTTATTGATTATGTGAAAACAAACCATACCGATAGTTTTCAGTTCTTGCATACAGAGGAGATGGCTCTTGGTACAGAGGAGATAGCCTTTGTAACTAACTGTAGAAATATTCCTCCTAAGTAACATCACCAATTTTTTTTCTGTTCCAGTTTTTGATTGACAACTTTAATTGTGTTGTTAAGAAACAAATTCACAACAATCTCCAAAAAGGATGCCTAATTTAAATCAAGCACTTTTTGCGCATCTCAAGGAAAAATTCAATCATCCTAAAAATAACTCTTTGCAATTTGCCAACCAATTGACAAATTGTATAAAACCATTCAATTATAAAGGTATATAAAGTTTCTTTATCACTACTCCGTACTACCATGCCACAATGTCCTTGTGTAACATTAATCACAAGTAGGGATGAGCTCGGTGTTCGACTCGAACACGGGCCGTTTGCCTGTTCGGCAAATTCAGAACTTTGTAGACCGATCGCACCAAATTCGTGTGGCACGAACGGTCCACAATGCACTACGCCATCGCAGTGCATTGCTGGCTCATGATTGGCCAAGCATGCACTGTGACCCCGCATGCATGATCAATCACATTGATGGCAGCGAGAGCCATAATTGGCCACAAGCAGGATGCCTGTGGCCAATTATAGCTCAGGGGGTTTAGTACACACCCCACACTATATAAGGCCGCCAGCCCGGCAGCCTTGTGTAGTGTGTTGGCATGCAGGGAAAGAGCAAGATAGGCAGGGACAGTGTCTTTTTGCTTGGGAACCTAGTGCTGTTACAGTGGGTGTTGTGTGCCTCCTGAACAGTATACACCTGAAGATACCCCTTATTACTGGTGTTGTCTGTTGCATATCTTGCATATTAGCCTTTAAAATTAGCACTTTTGATTTCGAACGTTCGAGTCCCATAGACTTTAATAGGGTTCTAAAGTTCGTACGAATTTTCGGTCCTTTTCGAAGGTTCTGGTGTGAACCGAACCGGGGCGGTGTTCGGCTCTTCCCTAATCACAAGTATGACTAGATTGGACATAGGTTCTTCGGTAAAAGGTCTGTAGAGGTTCAACCGAGCAAATTCAAACATTTCTCATTTTTTAAAGAATAAATTGGTGGATGATGGACTTTATTGGCATACCATAGGTATATATAAAAAATAAATTTGTTACAAAAATAGAAACAAGACAATTATATATAATTTCTTAAATTATTCACAAAATGTGTCTTTGAGCATATACAACGCACCACCTACATACATAAAGGGTATTTATCAAATAAATTGGAGGACCAAACAGATCACTCTCTAATATTAGTAGAGAAATGGAAGAGGTAGTGTATCGTAATAAAACTCAGCTCAACATGTTGCGTGTATTCAACAGACACTTCTTCAGGAGCTGTGGAATCTTTGTTGTGAGATAAAGCAGGGTATTCCTTGACTGTTTCAAGGCCTTGTTGTAGGCCTTGTGCAGGAGTGACTTACTATAACCCCTAGCTAATAATCGTACACAGATAGTAGCCAAGTAATTGTCCTCATCTTTAAAAATAGATACGGTCTAGGAATGTGATTCTGCGTTCATTCAAACTTAACGTAAATCTCAAATTGAAAGAATTTTGGTTAAGAGTCTCAACAAAGGCCATTAATGTGTTGTGCGTACCAGTCCAAATCAAGAAAACATCATCTATGTAACGCATCCAGCACATTATTTCCACTGTGTATGCGGCTCTTCATAAAGGAAGGTGTGGACCATTCCGCACCTTCCGCAGCACATTCTGCACCTTCCGCAGCACATTACTTGATCAGTATACATAGACAATTTCTCATCAGAAAAGATGTGTCATTTCCACCCCCCCAGGTACAGGTTAGCGTATACCGGTGCACAACATGTGCTCATGGCAACTCCCTGTACCTGGAGGTAGTGGGAATTCTTGAATCCAAACCAGTTATGATTAAGGACAAATTGTAAAAGGGTCAAAAGAATCTCATTATATTTCCACTGTGTATGCGGCTCTTCATAAAGGAAGGTGAGGACCATTCCGACGCCCTGCTCGTGAGGGATGCTCGAGTGCAGAAACCTTACAGCCAAAGTCACAAGCAGGGCATCAGGAGGTACCACCATTCCTTCCATCTTTTTAAGAAGATCAAGCGTGTCCCTAGTGTAGGATGATAGACTCATAACATGAGGCATTAATACTGAATTGATTAAACTGCTGGCATTTTAATTGCTCTGCCTCTGAGTGACAGAGTTTTTATGCACCTTGGGCAGTGAGTAAAAAATTGCCTCTCTAGGGTGTTTGTTGTTAAGGTAGTCATACGTGTCCTGATCAGGGCTTTTTTCTCTGACAATAGGTGCAGGAACTCCCCTTTTCCAAGTCACCCCTTTTCCCCGCCCCTACCCAACTCCAAGCACGGTCCCTTGGTTCCATCCCCTTCCCACCTCCCAGTACCGCCCATTTTAGACAATACAGAACCAAGTATCATTTTGTGGTGCTAAGTAATTTGTATGGAATTTGGTAATGATATCAAGAAAATCAGTAAAATAGATCCCATTCAACCAACAACAATAGATCCCCCTAACAACAATGAATGAATTAATGAATGAAATATTTGTATAGCGCACAACGCAAACTGAATCGCCTCAACCGCTCACAACATAACCCCCCCAGCAACATTAGACCCCCGGCAGCATCAACAGATCTCTTCACAGCCAGCATTGGCAGCCATAAACAATAGACCCCTACCCCAACATTAGATCTCCTTCAGCAACAACTGACCGCCCCAGCAACATAAGACCCACCCCTGGCAACAATAGGTCCCCCACCAGCAACAATAGATCTTATTCAGCAACCATAGACCCCCCCCTGCAAATATAGATCCCCTCCAGCTAGAATAGATCCCCCAGCAGTGAGCCTGGAGCCCTGAAGCACACCCCAGCACCCCTTGCCATTACATACAGTCAGTCCAGGAGATGCCGGAACTGCGTTCCCCCGTGTTACCTCTGAAAAAAAAGCCCTGGTCCTGATCAATAAGGCCTTTTTGATAGCCATCATTGATGATAGCTAAGTATTGGAGTTTAAAAGCTGAAATACGCAACAGGGACATTTTTTGGTACCGGTCCTTGTTGGACAGTATATTGAAACACATGTTCTCATAATTTTGTTTGGTCATTAAGACAACATTGCCCCCTTTGTCCGATGCCTTAATAATTAATTTGGGATGTTTGCTCAATTTAGAAATAGCCTGTATCTGGGAAGATGTTAGATTACTAGGGTGCGGGATAATCTGCATACACTAACGACATCCACCAAAAATGCCCAGATAAAGGGATTGGTAGGTTGGGAAATTTGAGTTTATAATTATATTTATGCATTGACAAGCTCCCCCATACTGCCCAATTATTTAACCATCCAAATGTTGAATCCTTTCCCATAATCTTCACACGCCATAGTAAATCCAGGCTTGGTGGGGGATCCTAATTAGCTGGGGGTGGTTGTGCCGCTATGCTGAGCTCACCGGGGTAATATTACTATATGATAATGTTGAACAAATATACAAAATGTGATGAACTTGATTGCAAATTTTTCTGTTCATAGAATAGGCCATAAGCTCCCGAAGAAGAGTCTGTTGAATACACACAACATGTAGAGCTGAGTTTTATTATGACACACTACCTCTTCAGTTTTTCTACTAATATTGGAGAGCGATCTGTTTGGTCCTCTGATTTTTTGATTAATACCCTTTATGTATGTAGGTGATGCATTGTATATGCTCAAAGGCACATTTTGTGAATAACTTTATCGAATTGTCTTGTTTCTATTTTTGTAACAAATGTATTTTTAATATATACCTGTGTTATGTCTATAAAGTCAATCATCCACCAATGTATTCTTTAAAAAATCGAATTTATCGGGACGTGGCATTATATACAAAAGTGTCGTATCCACAGCACCACTCTGTAGTAATACGGATTTTTAATTACACACATTTCTCATGTCATCACAACTTGCTCAGCAACTAAATGGAGTGCAAAGTTCTCAGGAGGCCAACCCGTAGCACTTCAGGCGATGTGCCTTTCCTCTCACAACAAACCACTGAAGCAACCAGGAGGCCCCAACAGCCCCCCCGTCAAACATAACCAGGGAGCAGGTGTCCAATGGAGTCAACATAACCAGTGCAGCACCAAGGTGCCTTTCCAAAAAGAAGCTATTTCTAATTTATTGGATGCCTGCTCCATGGATTTATATGACAGTGAAATAAACTTTTTGCAAATAATTATTTGTAAGATGTTTGAGTTTTTCATTGCGTTGCCTTCAAAATCCATGTTGCTACTTGGAGTATTTACATACAGTCAGGGGCAGATCCAGAGTCTAGTCTCGGGAGGGGCACTGCTAGAAATTGTTTTTTTTTGGGGGCAATTTATATGGAAAACGGCTGGTATTGGCGCCTCAATCATCACGGCACCATAGTTGTTATGGTGTCAGGATGATTGAAGCACATTATTTCTATTATTACATTGTAATACAAAAATAAATGGTTCGACTCACCATAATGCAAAATCAGTGGGAGCCCTGAGGGTGTCACTTGCCACGTCACTTGCCACACACTGCGGATTGTCACTTGCCACACACTGCGCATTGTCACTTGCCACATCACTTGTAACCAAATGCGGATTGTCAGTTGCCACATGGCCTGCCACACATTACGGATTGACACTTGCCACACTTTGCAGATTGTCACTTGCTCCTTCGCCTGCCACACATTGCGGATTGTCACTTTCACGTAGCCTGCCACACATTGCAGTTTTTCACTTGCCACATAGCCTGCCACACGTTGCAGACTGTCACTTGCCACGTAGCCTGCCATACGTTGCAGACTGTCACTTGCCACGTAGCCTGCCATACGTTGCAGACTGTCACCTGGTGTGTCACTGGTCTTTTACTGTGTCCCATAGTGAAGTTAGGCAGCAGAGAGATAATGTAATCTCTCTGCTTCCCACTGCTTCCCGCATAGTGCAGAACTGCCGAGATGCAGGGAAGTGAGAGATGATGTTATCTCCCTGCTCCCCTGCCCGCCGGCTTCCTGATTGGCCAGCAGCCCGCTCACACACTGAGCCACCCAGCTGCCCCCTCACCCACCCGCGCTGTCACCCACGGACCGCCCGCGCTGTCACCCACGGAACCACCCGCCCACACTGTCACCCGCGGAATGAAACCCGCGGAACCGCCGGCCCGCGCTGTCACCCGCCGCATTCTCGGAGGGGGCAATTGCCCTGTTGCCCCCCCCCCCCGGATCCGCCCCTGCATACAGTATTGTTTATGCAGTTTTGTATGTGGCACCCTTCACCACTTTGTGAAATTTTTTACGGTGTTGTGTGCTTAAGATTCTTAAGTGTATTAAAAAGAAATACGTTAATATCAAACCAGTTACAAATGTAAGCATTTTTGAGAGTAGCGTTATTCCTGTGCAGTTTTCCTCTGGTCACCTATCACGGTGCGGAACCCATTCTAGATAGGGTTTTTTGAAGAGCGCTTTTCAGTTCAGTGTTTCTCAGGCTGTATATAATTGGGTTTAGGAAAGGGGTGAAAACTGTGTAAAAGACAGACACCAGTCTGCCTGACAAAAGATCTTTCGTTTTGGGGTGAAGGTAGTTAAAAAAAGCAGTCCCATAAAAAATAAAGACCACCGCGAGGTGAGAACTGCAGGTGGAGTAAGCCTTCCTTCTCCCGTCCTTCATTTTCATTCTTAGGATGGTCTTGAATATATAGATATAGGAAAGGAAAGTGATAAAAAAGCCAGTGACTGAAAAACAGGAGACTTCAGTATATAAAAGTAAATAATTGAGATAGGTGTCAGAAGATGACAGCTGAATCAGCTGATATAATTCACAGAACAAGCCCGGGATGGTGGTGGGGTCAGGGAAGGACAGTCTTAGTACACAAAGCGTGTGAACCAGGCAACAGACAAAGTTTAAGACCCAGAGACTGAAAGCCAACCGAACACTTAAGTGAAAGCTCATCAAGGTTGTATACCGCAAAGGATGGCAGATGGCGACATATCGATCGTAGGACATTATTTCAAGCATGAAGGACTCAGTGCTAACAAACCAGGAGAAGAAGAAGACCTGAGTGATACAAGTTGAGTATAAAATCAGCCTGTTTCCTGTAAATATGTCAAAAGATAAATGAGATGCAGAAATAGAGGAGCTGAAGATGTCTAAGGAGGCAAGGTTTGAAAGAAAGAAGTACATGGGGGTCTGCAGGTGGGATTCTGTGGCCACCAGGGAAATAATGATAAGATTCCCGGCCAGTGTGGCCACATAGATGAGGAGGATCAGCATAGAAACTGGGATGCTGGAATCTTTGAAGTCTGAGAGACCGAGCAAAATAAATTCAGATTGAGAAGTTTGATTTCCCATCATAACCAAAATATTCTCACAGCTACAAGAGCCGCACTGCGAGGAGCCATTCACCGGAGGAAAGGCCGTTCAACTGACTTTTATAGGCTTATTCACAACAGTGAATGTCAATAAAAAAGGACTAAAATGTGTGTCACAAATACGTCATAAATAACAATTAAAAACCAGGTTAACCATTTATTAATCATACCTTTGGTATATGTTATCCCAGCAACATAGCAGTTGGAATATTTTTATATATTTTTTTTTTTAAATACTCCATCGTACATTCAGTTGAACAGATCCATTGTCCTATAATGAGAAACAATTTATCAATAGTTCTCATACAAAAGTCTAAGCCCCTGTACACATGGTCGGAGATTTAAACAACCAAATCCGTCGGATTTTGTCAGTCGGATCTTGTCCGAAACTGTTGCATACACACGGTCGGACAAAGTTGTCGAAAAATCCGATCTTTCAGAACGTGATGACGTTATTTTGTTACGACTTGACTACGTTCAGGCTAGTAGCCAAAAGCTTTGATGTAGGAATTTGATCTGAGCATGCGTGGCACTTTGTCCGATCAAAATCCTCTACACATGATCGGAGTATGTCCGACCGGCCCAGTTGGTCGGGAAATATTTCCAACATGTTGGAAAATTGGGTCCGACGGATATTCAGACGGAATCAATCCGATGCATACCACACACAGTCGGATTATCCGACGACACGGTCGGATAGGACACATTCCGACGGATTCTCCGACCGTGTGTACAAGTGCCACGCATGCTCAGATCAAATTCCTAGACCAAAGCTATTGGCTACTAGCCTGAACGTAGTCCCATCATAACGAAATAACATCATCACATTCTGAATGATCAGATTTTCCGACAACTTTGTCCAACCGTGTGTATGCAACAGTTTCGGACGAAATCCGTCGGAAAAAATCAGACGGATTTGGTTGTCGTAATGTCCGATCGTGTGTACAAGGGCTTATAGGGGACAGAGTGTAACATACAATAAGCGTATGTGCCAGTTCCAAGTTGTGGCAAAATGTCTTGCAGCACTAAACTGTATTGCCCCGTACACATGGTCGGATTTTCCGACAACAAATGTTGGATGTGAGTCGGAAAGTCCGACCGGGTGTACGCTCCATCGAACATTTGCTGTCGGACTTTTCTGTCCACAAATGTTGGCTGGCAGGTTCTCAAATTTTCCGCCAACAAAACCTTGTCCGATCGTGTGTACACAAGTCCGCATACAAAAGTTCCACGCATGCTCGGAATCAAGCAGAAGGAGCCGCACTGGCTAGTGAACTTCCTTTTACTCGGCTCGTCGTACGTCTTGTACCATGTTCCCACGTTCAGAATTGTTGGCCAACATTTGTGTGACCGTGTGTATGCAAGACAAGTTGGAGCCAACAACCTTCGAACAAAAATCCACAGTTTTGTTGGCGGAAAGTCCAATCGTGTGTACGCGGCATAAGGCTTGGCTCATGCTACTGCAATGCAACTTTGAAGCAATTTTCAGTGCTTTTATGTAGTGCAACTCTAATGCAACTTGGCTTTGCGTTTGCATATTTTATGGGGACAAGTTGCACTATAAATTGCACCAAAGTAGCACAGGAACCTTTTCCAACATCATAACATGCTGAATTATTATTATTATTATTATTATAATACAGGATTTATATGGTGCCAACAGTTTGCACAGTCCTTTATAACATGAGGGCAGACAGTACAGTTACATAACAATTCAATACAGGAGGAATCAGAGGGCCCTGCTCCTTACAGCTTACAATCTAAGAGGGAGGGTCAAGGTAATGAATGTGGGGGATGAGCTGATGAAGAAATAAAAGAACAGTTGTTAGGTGAGGGCAGACAATTTTTCAGGGGATCGCCTAAAAGTGGATAGAGTTGGAGACAGTCTGACAGATTGGGGTAGGGAATTCCAAAGGATGAGAGAGGCTCAGGAGAAGTCCTGGAGGCGAGTATGAGAGGAGGTGATGAGGGAGCTAGAGAGCAGGAGGTCTTGGCAGGAACTGAGAGGACGATTTGGTTGGAATTTTAAGACTAGGTTAGTGATGTAGCTGGGGCCAGAGTTGTGGATGGCTTTCTAAGTTATTGTTAGTATTTTTATTTTTATTCTTTTGGAGGGTGGCAGCCAATGGAGAGATTGGCAGAGAAGAGTAGCAGACGCTGAGCGGTTGGTAAGGTGGATGAGCCTGGCAGCAGCAATTATGATGGACTGAAGGGGGGATAGTCTATTTAATGAGGAGGGAGTTGTAGTAGTTGAGGCGAGAGATGACCAGGGAGTGAATCGGGAGGTTTGTGGTGTCATTGGTTAGGAAGGGACGTATGTTGCGGAGGTTGAGGCGGCAAGCATTGATAAGAGCGGGCACCATTAAATGTAATTTACATTGTCTTGCAATTCTGTGCAAGTCAAATCACATTAGAAATCTCATCTAGTGTGAGCCAGCACTAAAATGTTGAAACTATTTATATATTAAAGTGATGAATGCTAAATATAAATGGATGTTCAATAAATATATTTAACTTAATCAAAATTAGCTGTATGTCAGGGAACTCACCGTGTGAATGTCCATCCCCGTGTAGCAGCAACTTATTTTCGTTCCAAGGGCCATGCGCGGTGTCCCCGTCAGAGGCGAACGAGTCCCGGAATGAACGGACGCACGCACACGCCAATACGAACACGTGGCCAAACCGAACGTATGTACGTACTCACGCACGCAACGCACGACCACGTCCACCAATCCTAGCACTTGTCACCATATATAAACAGGGTCCTGACCTGATACCAGTGCTGGATTGTCTTCAGCTCGTTCCTGAGATACCTGATTGCTGTTGTAGCTGTTACCTTGTTCCTGATTACCCGGCTTGCTTGACTACTCCTCTGGATCACCCCTGCTTACTACTTCCTGGATTTATTATACTGACCTCGGCTTGGATTCTCTACTTCGGCTTGCTTCCTGACTTTGTACCTCACTGCCAGCATGTTACCAGACCTCTGCTCATCCTTGACTGCAAACCTGCCTTCCGTTCCTGTACCTCATTGCCAGCCAGTTGCCAACCTTGCTTGTTCCTGATGTGCAGTGTTTTCCTCATACCTGCTGAACACCTCCGGTGACCAGTCTACACCTCTTCCTCCGTGAGGATCCAGTGTCTTCAAGCCTCTATCTTCAATATACAGGCACCTGCACCCTTTCGCTGCCTCAGCACTCCCTGTCCCCACTTCCAGGGATGTTGAGACCGGAACCATGCAAGAGGTCACCCCCAGCATTCAGACTCCTCTGTAAGGTACATAACACTGTTAACCCTTGTACACACGGTCGGAGATTCCGATGGAATGTGTCCGATCGGACCGTTTTGTCGGATATTCCGACTGTGTGTGGTCTACATCGGACTGTTTCCGTCAGAGTATCCGACGGACCAAGTTTTCCAACTTGTTGGTAAAATTTTCCAACAAAATGCTCCGATCGGACATACTCCGAACATGTGTAGAGAATTCCGATTGGACAAAGTGCCACGCATGCTCAGATCAAATTCCTACACCAAAGCTATTGGCTACTAGCCTGAACGTAGTCCCGTCGTAACAAAAAAATGTCATCACGTCGGATTTTTCAACAACTTTGTCCAACCGTGTGTATGCCACAGTTTCGGACAAAATCCGCGGGACACAATCCGACAGACAAAACCCGACGGATTTGGTTGTTGGAATGTCCGACCGTGTGTACAGGGGCTAACATATTCTGCAGTGCAGTACAAACAACAACAAACTCATCAATCTCTGCAACAGAGGAGCTTACACTCTAATGTCTACTGACCTTGAGGGATTTCCCAGGCCCTGTTATGAGGGAAGGTCTGCGTTTGCTCAATCCATAGAGAATCCCTTTAACGTTTCGGGATTTGGCCTGGCGCTCGTTCCATGGCAGGAAGGGCAACCTGAAGAATCTCTCTGGGGAGAACCGTGGTTGTCCAACAGTGGAATGTGGTGGAGTGGTGGAGACAATGGACCACTTCTTGCTTCAGTGGCCCTTCAATATAGAAGTCTACAAGCAGGTGGGTGGGGCTCTTGGTATCCCTTTCCTTTCCCGCTTGAGTTATGCGGAGTGATCGTACGGGGCCTTTGAGACACATCAGGGTTTTGATTTTGAGACACTTTATCTAGTTGGCTGGGTAGTCCGTTTCTTCACATGGAATGCATGGTGTCCGGTTTCCAATCGAAAAAAAAGTCCTTCTTGTCGAGGTGGTGGTGCAAGACATTCTGGGTGAGGCTGGGAAGATTCTGGGTCTTGAGAAGGACAGGTGATGGGCGGGGGCCTGGACAAAAGCTTGGAGGAATGTCAGGTCTCCGCAGCTGCTTTTTGTCAGTCTCTGGGTGTGCGGCTTTCTTTTGGTCCTTTTACGTTCCCCTAGTTTTATATATGAGATTGTATTTTTTAGAAAAAGGCTGCATGCATTGGTTAAATGTGTATTGGTTTCTTAGCCCTTGTATACACGGTCGGAGATCCCGACAACCAAATCCGTCGCATTTTGTCAGACGGATTTTGTCCGAAACTGTTGCATACACACGGTCGGACAAAGTTGTCGAAAAATCCGATCTTTCAGAACTTGATGACGTAATTTCGTTACGATGGGACTACATTCAGGCTAGTAGCCAATAGCTTTGGTGTAGGAATTTGATCTGAGCATGCGTGGCACTTTGTCCGATCGGAATTCTCTACACATGATCGGAGTATGTCCGATCGGAGCAGTTTGTCGGAAAATATTTCCAGCAAGTTGGAAAATTTGGTCCGACGGATATTCCAACGGAAACAGTCCGATGGAGACCACACACATTTGGAATATCCGACAAAACGGTTCCGATCGGACACGTTCCGACGGAATCTCCGACCGTGTGTACAAGGGCTTAGCCTGATGCCGCGTACACATGGTCGGAATTCCAGACAGAAAAAGACCGTTGAGAGCTTTTCACCGGAAAATGCATTTAAAATGTAAGTTTTTTTTCCTTAAACTTGCCTCCTAAAAGTTTTTTTCCTTAAACTTCCCTCCTAAACTTGGGGTGCGCGTTATATGCCGGCGCATGTTATACGCCGATAAATACGGTATATATATATATATATATATATATATATATATATATATATATATATATATATATATATATATAGTATATATGTAAATATGTTTTTATTATGTTTGTATGATTTTTAATAAACAAAAATGTACACTATAATTTACACAGTCATGCAGTCACCTAAGCAAATTAAACATTTTTTTATTATTATTAAAAAAAATTTGGAGAACAGAGAGAAGATTTGTAGGTTGTGTCGGTTTAAAAAATGTAACTCATGACCCTCCCCCCTCCCCCCAGGGCAAGACAAAGAATATTTCACAGCTTACTGGTATAACATTGCTGGAATAAAGATTTTTTGTTAATAAAGGTTAACTCAGTGCACACTCCGATTATGATCTACGAGGATGATTTTTATACGGCTAAAAGCTTTTAATGCTGCGGCATGAGCTGGCCGACCGCCAAACTAAGAAATAACTCTGTGTGTATTGTCTTTTGTTATAGGATATGTTGGGCAGATCAATGGCGGTCACCTTTCCTGATATAAGAGCCTTTAAGTTTGGCCGCTGACATCACGGAAGGGCCAAGCATAAAAATTCAGAGTATGTTTTTAGGACACGGTTATAGACCGGAGACACATGACATGAGACCGCTAGAGATGACTGCCATTACAGAACCTTCATACATTCATTTATTTATTATTTTTGCTCCCTTTAGATGGTGTCACAGATTATATTCTTCTTAATAAAATCCATTATAGAAAGATCAGAAGAAACAAAAACATAAAAAAATAAAAATAAATGGGCAGCACATAAAAAAGTAAAATAACATAAAAGAAATAAAAGCAAGCCAATCATTACTAGAAGCCTGTGTACATTCTATTTCTATTCTTCACTGGTCTGAGTAAACATCCAGGTAAGGAACATCTACAGTGGTGTGAAAAAGTGTTTGCCCCCTTCCTCATTTCCTGTTCCTTTGCATGTTTGTCACACTTAAGTGTTTCGGAACATCAAACCAATTTAAACAATAGTCAAGGACAACACAAGTAAACACAAAATGCAATTTGTAAATGAAGGTGTTTATTATTAAAGGTGAAAAAAAATCCAAACCATCATGGCCCTGTGTGAAAAAGTGATTGCCCCCTAAACCTAATAACTGGTTGGGCCACCCTTAGCAGCAACAACTGCAACCAAGCGTTTGCGATAACGTGCAATGAGGCTTTTACAGCGTCCTGGAGGAATTTCGGCCCACTCATCTTTGCAGAATTGTCCTAATTCAGTTACATTAGAGGATTTTCGAGCATGAACGGCCTTTTTAAGGTCATACCACAACATCTCAATAGGATTCAGGTCAGGACTTTGGCTAGGCCACTCCAAAGTCTTCATTTTGTTTTTCTTCAGCCATTCGGTGGTGGACTTGCTGGTGTGTTTAGGATCATTGTCCTGCTGCAGAACCCAAGTTCGTTTCAGCTTGAGTACACGAACAGATGGTCGGACATTCTCCTTCAGGATCTCTTGGTAGACAGCAGAATTCATAGTTCCTTTTATCACGGCAAGTCTTCCAGGTCCTGAAGCAGCAAAACAGCCCCAGACCATCACACTACCACCACCATATTTTACTGTTGGTATAATGTTCTTTCTATGAAATGCAGTGTTCCTTCTACGCCAGATATACTTGGACACACACCTTCCAAAGAGTTCCACTTTTGTCTCATCGGTCCACAGAATGTTGTCCCAAAAGTCTTGGGGATCATCAAGATGTGTTGTGGAGAAATTGAGACGAGCTTTGATGTTCTTTTTGCTCAGCAGTGGTTTTCTCCTTGGAACTCTGCCATGCAAGCCATTTTTGCCCAGTCTTTTCCTGATGGTGGAGGCATGAACGCTGACCTTAACTGAGGCAAGTGAGGCCTGCAGTTCCTTGGACGTTGTTGTGGGGTCTTTTGTGATCTCTTGGATGAGTCGTCACTGCGCTCTTGGGGTAATTTTGGGCGGCCGGCCATTCCTGGGAAGGTTCACCACTGTTCCATGTCTTCGCCATTTGTGGATAATGGCTCTCACTGCGGTTCGCTGGATTCCCAAAGCTTTGGAAATGGCTTTATAACCCTTTCCAGACTGATAGATCTCAATTACTTTCTTTCTCAATTGTTCCTGAATTTCTTTGGGTCTCGGCATGATGTGTAGCTTTTAAGGATCTTCTGGTGGACCTTACTGTGTCAAGCAGCTCCTATTTAAGTGATGCCTTGATTGTGAACAGGTGTGGCAATAATCAGGCCTGGGTGTGGCTAGAGAAATTGAACTCAGGTGTGGACAACCCCAGTTATAGTATGTTTTAACAAGGGGGGCAATCACTTTTTCACACAGGGCCATGATGGTTTGGATTTTTTTTCACCTTTAATAATAAACACCTTCATTTACAAATTGCATTTTGTGTTTACTTGTGTTGTCCTTGACTATTGTTTAAATTGGTTTGATGTTCCGAAACACTTAAGTGTGACAAACATGCAAAGGAACAGGAAATGAGGAAGGGGGCAAACACTTTTTCACACCACTGTAGGTAAATAGCTGTAGCAGACCCTAGGGCCGTAGAATGAGGGGCAAAAGGAGGCATGTGCCCCCCCCCCCCCCAAGCTGCAGGTTGGACACCAGGGCTATAGACACCTGTCCATTCAGAATCCCTTTTCCATGATGTGTCAGGTCTGTGTGAGATGTCTGGGAAGGAATAGGTGTAATATCTAGAATTACAACATTGGGGAAAGGTCAGTGGCGATGGGTCACCTCGTGGATCAATGGTTACTGGTGATGAGATCAGCTTCCATCAGACAGTTCTATACAGGAGGCCAGCGTGTCAGAGGAAACACACAGACCACCCCCACCCTTCGTGCCTCATTGTATATAGAAGAGCTCAACATCTCCCTGTAGTCCCCAACCATATTCCTCCATGTCGCATTACACTGCCACCGAGATCTCACTGAGCCTCAGGAGGACACCAGACATATTCAGACATTTCTTGCTCTAAATTTTGCAGCAAACTTTTTCACAAAAAAAACTCCTCTTTATTGTTTTTGATGAGCAAACAATGTAAAATTCACCCAACACATTCACCAATCAGGGTGTCTATTGTAGCAGGCACTTCATTTTGGATTTGTGTCCCCAAAAGATAGAAAAGATGAAACTGGAGGGATAAGGCTGATTTGGTAATTACCAATGGAAAGGATCATCTGCTAAGCTCCAACACGTATATTATTCTTTATTATGTAATTATGAGAAGGGCATTCCACCACTTCAAAAACTGGGCCAATTACGATATTTCTGTCATACACACAGTATAAAAAAACTGCATTTTTTTTTTGATAGAAAATTACGGTATTTATTGGCGTATAACATGCACCCCAATTTAAAGTGGTTGTAAACCCTCCCTCACAACTTTGTCCCATGTAAATCAGCATAAAAAACCCTAATGAACACTGCTTGTAGATATCTCCTTACTTGCTTATAACTTATTAACTTATTACTTGTAATCCTTTTTGTTCTTTAGAACGACGTCACTGAGCATGCCCAGTGTACTTTTTCTATCTATTATCAGGACTTCCTACGGCACAACACTGAAATCCCACGGGACTGCAGAATCATTCAGAGCTTCCTACTACACCCCATGTGACCATGTGACCTCACATGCAGTGTAAACCAGGGCATCAGACAGCTGAACCTGATAAGACTGACATAGGCAAACACTAGATAATCGGCACAAGTAAATACTATGAAATAAAACAAGTCAGCTATGAACATGGAAGCAGGTTTGCCATAGAAAAGTTGGATTGAGAAGGAGGCTTGGCTAACAGTACAGGAAGTGCTCAATGTAAGGGCGGAAATACGCTCCACTGTGAACTCAGAAAACAATACTTAAGATGGCGCTGCCTAACCCCTGGAAACAAGTTTTTTTTAAAGTTTCTTTAAACAGTAAATAATATGAGATTTGGGCTGGATTACAGTGGCTATACTTTGATAATTACTTATTATAATGGACAAAATGAAAAGAAGAATCAGAGTGGGAGAGTTTACTTCCTCTTTAAGGGAAGTTTCAGGAAAAAAAACCTTTTTTTAAATAAACCAATTAGTGCCCATCTGCGGCCTCAAAGGCAGCCTGATCTGTGCCCATCAATGCAGCCTCATTAGTGCCCATCTGCAACCTCAGTACAGTCTGATCTGTGCCCATCAATGCAGCCTGGTTAGTGCCCATCTGCAGCTTCAGTGCAGCCTGATCTGTCCCCATCAATACAGCCTAATTAGTGTCCATCTGCAGCTTCAGTACAGCCGATCTGTCCCCATCAATGCAGCCTGATTAGTGCCCATCTGCGGCCTCAATGCAGCCTGATCTGTGCCCATCAATGCAGCCTGATTAGTGCCCATCTGCAACCTCAGTACAGCCTAATCTGTGCCCATCAATGCAGCCTGATCTGTGCCCATCAATGCAGCCTGATTAGTGCCCAACTGCAACCTCAGTACAGCCGATCTGTGCCCATCAATGCAGCCTGGTTAGTGCCCATCTGCAGCTTCAGTGCAGCCTGATCTGTCCCCATCAATGCAGCCTGATTAGTGCCCATCTGCAGCTTCAATGCAGCTGCCTGATTAAGCCTCACCATCTCCCAATACAGGAAATCACCGAGCCATCATCTCCTGTTTACTCATCTCTCAGTCGGCTCTCACTCGGCTCTCATGTCACACAAACAGTCCCGCCTCCGCCACTGGACCAGCTCCTGTGATAGACAGAACACTGGTCCAATGCCGGTGGTAAAGGCGGGACTGTGTGTGTGACATGAGAGCCGAGTGAGAGCCGAGTGGAGAGGAGATAACGGCTCTTTGAATTCCAGTGGCGTAGTCCCCCTCCTTCCCCTCTGAGGTACGCTGTTGGCATATATAACACACACCCGTGAAAAAGTGCGTGTTATACGCCGATAAATAGAGTACCTAGAACCTGCAAACGTTATATTATTTTTTTAAGCAGAGGCTCATAAAAAATGGTGGGTGTTGCATTTTTTTTGCGTCAAACAATATTTACGCAGTGGTTTTTCAAACTCAAATGTGTTGGAGAAAGTACACATTAGTGAATTTTGGTGAACACAAACACAATATAATACCCTATTTTTTGGAAAAATAAAAAAAGATAAGGTTACGTGTTGTTAACAGAGACCAAACACGTCATGCTTTAAAATTGCGCATGCTCGTGGAATAACGTCAAACTACAGTACATTCAATTATCCATACGTTTAAAAGCATTTACAGGTTACTAGGGATATGGGCCCACGGTTCACATCGAGTGTTCAATGAATAGCGAACATTATGGGGCATTTGCAAGATTGCAGTGCACTGACGTCCGGTGATTGGCCAAAGCATGCACCTGAACTGCATGCTTTGGCCAATCACAGCGCGCTCTGCGGAGAGAGCCATAATTGGCCAAAGGCAGGGTGCCTTTGGCCAATCATGGCACAGGGGGCTAAGTCCACACCCCTCACTTTATAAGGCTGGTTACACAGCGGCCCTGTGTAGTGTGTTGGAGTGGACGGAGATAGAGATAGCGATAGATTGGTATATGTACTCTGCATTCAGTGTAGACTATTTATACAGTGCATTCAGCAATGTACAATATCTAATATGGATAAAAATAATGGAGGAAAATACTGCGCCACCACACTCAATAAATGAGCTTCTGACACTGCAATTAGACAAATTGTGTAAAAAGAGTGGTAAGGGTTTAAGTGCAGCTCTGAGTAACTAGTGAGATGTGAAATAACACAGGGCTTTTTTTTCAGCTGGAACTTGGTGGAACTCAGTTCCACCACCTCTGGCTCAGAGAACCATAATGTCCATTAACCACTTCGCATCCAGGCCAATTCTGACATTTCTCTCCTACATGTAAAATTCATAATTTTTTTTTCATATTTTTTTTGCTAGAAAATTACATAGAACCCCCAAACATTATATATGTTTTTTTTTTTAGCAAAGACCCTAGAGAATACAATGACGGTCATTGCAACTTTTTATCTCGCACGGTATTTGCGCAGCAATTTTTCGAACACGTTTTTTTCAGAATCAACATCCCTTGTAATAGGAATATGGCACGATCAAACCTATTTACAGTGAGATATGGGGTCAATAACACCCCATATCTCACCTCTAGGCTGGGAAGCCTAAAATAAAATAAAAAAAAACGATCCTGGCTTCCCAGCCAAAACGGCGCCATTAATTTGAATGCAGAGGCCGGGCGTGACGTCATAACATCACGCCCGGCCTCCAAGCGATCATAGAGACTCCCGGGATGATCTGGTCTGCTGGAAATCTCTATGGTATCATCCGGCGGCCGGCGGATCCTGTTACCGACTCACCGATGGAAGCAGTGAGTCGGTACAAGCACCGCCCATAAGAACGATCAAGCGGCGGAAAAGCCGCTATGATTGTTCTTATGGTGCAGGGAATCGCCGGCTGAAAATGCCGATATCTGAATGATGTCTGTGGCCTCAGGCATCATTCAGATATTACACCACAAATCCCACAACGTCATATGACGTAGTATGGGCGCCAAGTGGTTAAACTACGTCAAAAGACACTTGGTCGAGTCCAAAGTGAAAGAAAGGAATTTTTCAAACGGTGCGTGATAGGTAAATGTTCAGACTTCCAGCCAAAGACCACCAACAGAGGTATGTGCTCGATTCAGCAGAGAAACAAATTCACCATCCAATGGGCTACCGCCATCGATGAAGGTAATAGGGTCCTCTTACCAAATAGTGTGGGCTACCTGGCAGCAGCAGAGAGCTGAACAAGCGAAACTGGTGGGGTCTTTAGCATCACAGGAACCACATGTGGGTTGTCCAGCAGTGCAGAGTCGGTGATCAAACTTTCCTAGACCAGCATCAAGGAAGTGTAACGTTCCAAGCTCAGCATATAGAGTCCCATCTGCTCAACCAATCAACAGGAAGGAGTCATACTGGGAAAAAAAGATTGCCACATAACATAAAATCCCTGGCTAAAAATGTATTAAATAAAATATTGCACTTACATCAATGTAGGTAAAAAAAGGTATTTGTATAATGTGGTCACAAGGAGAAAAATGTTGGAGCCAGCACAGTATGTTCCAACGCGTTTCGTCTACCAAGACAACATCTGGGGTATGGGCTGGCCCCCCACGTTTATATGTAGTGGCATTCATAAGCAATTGTTCAATCATGTGGGTGTGGTTTACATCCCCCACAGGAAAGTATCCACATGGCGTCTATTGTGCTCCCCATGCCTCTCTCTGAAAGGTATAGAATCCTAATGTACAAATAAAATGGCACCCATGATGCGGACCAGACCTCGTTCTGCTTAGTCAGCACATGATCAGCCTTATTCAAATAGAGTCAGGGCAAAATGGCGCCGGCAGTGTGAACCAAGCCTCACTTTGGTTCAGCTGACATGTGTCCTTCCAGCTAAGCCTCACTTTAGCTCTGCTGACATGTGACCCACATTATACAAAGGCCTTTTTTTATCTACATTGATGTAAGTGCAATACTTTATTTAATACATTTTTAGCCAAGGATTTTATGCTATGTGGCTGTCAGGGCTGGGCTCAGCCTTTCCTTCTCTGAGCTGGCCGCTCAGCTGTCGGCTAATTGGCAGCTCCAATCTCTCCACAGTGACTCACCTGTTGATGATATGCTGCTCGTCAGTCCTGCTTACTTAAGTTGTCCTGCCTAGAAGATCTCTGCCTTTGCCTTGGTCAACATCACAGAGACTGGCTCCAGCACTCCTGTTTAAGACTTGCTTGGCTGACATTCCTTCTGACTGCAGATCCTGCTTGCTGTTTCACTACACTGATTCCTGGTTTCCTGACTTTCTGGCTTGTCTGACTATCCATTCCGGTTACCGAACTTTGGCTATTTTTTGACTACGTTTGCTCTATTTACTTTTATTATTACAAATGTGATTTAACTGCACTTCTGTCTTGGTCTGATTCATGGTTTCTGACAGTAGGCGAAGTCCATGAATTCAGAAGATTCAGTCAATCCACTTGTTGGTAATATTTTTTCAGCATTTTTTGAATCAGCAGGATCACCGCATGAATCAGTTTGCCATGGCGTTACAAACGCTCCTGAGTCGCACAGCTCACCTGGTCCCTGCTGCTGCTCCGGTCTGTACAGGCAACCGCCTCGAGTATTACCTCTGTAAGAGGTATGTCTGGTTCCGCTCCGCTTCCCCAGTGATTTGGTTAGGTTGAGATATACTTTGAGTACTCCAGGTGATTCTCCACGGACAGAAGCAAAGTAAATTTTGTGATATCTTTGCTTTCCAAGAGACCTTTGGCCTGGGCAAACCCTCTATGAGAGACGTACAGTAGGTGACCGCGATATTGTGTCAATCTCGCCACTTCTATCAGCGAGATTGACACCCTACGAGCCCCGTCGCGGGAGCCAACGCCAAGCTAGCTCTCATCGGAAAAAGAAAAATGTTTCTTTTCCTTTCCCAATAAGCGACAAGCATCGCTGGCCGGGTTCACACTGGAGCGGGGATCTGAATTGGATTCGGCCAGGCATTGTATTTGGTATGAATCCTAAGGGAGAACTCCACGCCAAATAAAAAAAAAATTGCATGGGTTCCCCCTTGGGAGGCATACCAGGCCCTTAGGTCTGGTAGGAATTTTAAGGGAAATCCCCTACGCCGAAAAAAAACAGTGTGGGGTCCCCCCAAAATCCATACCAGACCCCTATCCGAGCACGCAGCCCGGCCGGTCAGAAAAGGGGGTGGGGACGAGCGAGCGCCCGACCCCTGCTGAGCCGTACCAGGCCGCGCAGGGGGTGGGTGCTTTGGGGAAAGGGGGGCACCCTGCGGCCCCCCCACCCCAAAGCACCTTGTCCCCATGTTGATTAGGACAAGGGCCTCTTCCCGACAACCCTGGTCGTTGGTTGTCGGGGTCTGCGGGCAGGGGGCTTATCGGAATCCCTGAGCCCACTTTAATAAGGGGGGCTCCAGGAAGCGGCCCCTCACCCTATGTGAATGAGTATGGGGTACAATGTACCCCTACCCATTCACCTGTGAAATAATAAAAAAAAACACAACACACAAGGGTTAAAATAGTTTATTGCACAGCTCCGGGGGTCTTCTTCCGTCTTCGGGGGTGTTCTTGCCGGACTCCTCCGCTAACTTCTGCTCTTTTGCTAGCTCTTTTGCTAGCGGAGGAGCCCAGCTTTCTTCTTCGCTGCCGCCCTCTTCTTCCGACTTCGGGGGTCTTGTCCCCCTCTTCGGTTCTTCTTGCTGGGCCACCGCTTCTTCCAGTTCTTTTACTAGTGGTGGCCCGGTCTTCTGTCTTCTGTGCAATAAACTATTTTAACCCTTGTGTGTTGTGTTTTTTTAAAGTTTTTTACAGGTGAATGGGTAGGGGTACATTGTACCCCATACTCATTGACATAGGGTGGGGGGCCGCTATCCGGGGGTGCCCTTATTAATGGGTGCTCCCGGATTCCGATAAGCCCCCCGCCCACAGACCCCGACAACCAACGGCCAGGGTTGTCTGGAAGAGGCCCTTGTCCTCATCAACATGGGGACAAGGTGCTTTGGGGTGGGGGGGCCACAGGGCGCCCCCCTTCCCCCAAAGCACCCACCCCCCATGTTGAGGGCACGCGGCCTGGTACGGCTCAGGGGGGGGGGGGCGCTCGCTCGTCCCCACCCCCTTTCCTGACCGGCCGGGCTGCGTGCTCGGATAGCGGTCTGGTATGGATTTTGGGGGGGACCCCACGCCATTTTTTTCGGTGTAGGGGATTCACTTTAAAATCCCTACCGGACCTAAGGCCCTGGTATGCCCCCGAGAAGGCATGCAGGCTTCATTAGTGAGGCGACATTATCGCCCCTCTCGCTACTGTAGGAAAATGACATTTTCCTATTGCAGCCAGCGCGAGAACCAGCGCAACGGGATCGCACCGGAAACACAATATCGGTGGCACCTACTGTAAAAACTCACTGTCCTGAGTTACCCAGACGGTGTGGCTTCCTTTAAAAGGGTATTTGACGTTCCCGCATGCTCCGCTTCTGCTGTCAAGTGCCTCATGTCCATCAAACAGAGTATAAGAACTGTTGCCGACTACGCCATTGAATTCCGTGATCTGGCAGCAGAGGTTGCTTGGAACAATGAGGCCCTCGTGGCTGCTTTTTCTCATGGTCTCTTAGATACCCTCAAGGATGAGATAGCAGCCCGAGATATACCCACTGAGCTGGAGACGTTTGCCATCCTCATTGACTCCAGACTCAGAGAAAGACTTTCTTTTAACCACTTGCCTACAGGGCACTTACACCCCTTTCCCAAGCCATTTTTTAGCTTTCATTTGACCGGCTGTGATTGGACACAGTCGATCACATGGTTAAAGAGCCACGGGCACGGCTCTTTACAGAGATTGGGGTTGCGCCATGTCCTAGCAACACGGTGAGGCCGCGATCACCGCGTTGAGCGCCCCTGAAGGCACGTGAGAGTGGCTGTTATGGGACGCCGTCATCAGACAGTGTCCCAGAACGAGAGCCGCACCGTCCCGCCCCGCCAGTGGGGGGAGGTAACTAGTTAAGGAGCCCTTGCGGAAGCCTCCTGTACATTTGTCTCCAAGCTTTGCAGTCCCACCCTTGCCTCCCTCACCTCCCATGTCTTCTGGTACCAAGTCGGTCAGTGAAAGTGAACCCATGCACCTGGTCTTCACGCATCTCTCTGCGGATGAGAGAGCCCTTAGGAGGAGGGAGAGAGTGTGCCTTTATTGTGGCCAGACAGGTCACCTTTTGAAGTCTTGTCTTACCCATCCAGGGAATGCCTGAACCTTGAGGTCCTGTCATGGAACGTCCCTCAGAAGGAGGAGGATGGCCCCACACATGTGCCCTCACAGCGGCGCGATCCCGATGCGCTCTTGTCACCTGGACACGGCACATCTCCAATCGGCAGGATGGCTCTGTGATTGGCCCTCCTCATCACATGACAGCTGTGTCCAATCACAGCCATCATGTGATTTAAATAGAGAGCTGGTTGCTAAGCGATTAGCTCTCCTCTCCTCACACGGAAGTTGTCAGTGAGGAGAGAAGAGCAGAATGCTGCAGCCAGCTGGGGATCAGTGAGTATGAGCTGATTTTACAGCTTTTTACACACTGATCACCGACCCAGTGTCCCTATACAATGTCCCCACACAATGTCCCCAAAATAGTGTCCCAAAACACTGTCTCCACACACATGTCCCCTCACAGTAAAAACACCTGTCCCCCACATATGTAACAGTAAAACCATATGTCTGTGATCATCTGCGTACATCTGTCCGTGATCATCTGCATACATCTGTCCGTGATCATCTGCGCACATATGTCCGTGATCATCTGCGCACATATGTCCGTGATCATCTGCGCACATCTGTCCGTGATCATCTGCGTACATCTATCCGTGATCATCTGCGTACATCTGTCCGTGATCATCTGCGTACATCTGTCCATGATCATCTGCTTACATCTGTCTGTGATCATCTGCGTACATCTGTCCGTGATCATCTGCGCACATCTGTCCGTGATCATCTGCGTACATCTGTCCGTGATCATCTGCGTAAATCTGTCCGTGATCATCTGCGTAAATCTGTCCGTGATCACACAAACCAATAATCATACACTAAACAGGATTTCTTTTTATCAAAGAAATGTAGCAGAATACATTTTGCCTTAAATTTATGACAAAATTCGATTTTATTGGATTTCTTTTAAAACAGAAAGTAGAAAATATATATATATATTTTTTTTAATTTACGCTCTTTTTTCGGCTTATATCGCAAAAAAAAAAAAAAACTGATTTGTGAATAAATACCACCAAAAGAAAGCTCTATTTGTGTGAACAAAATTATAAACATTTCATTTGGGTACAGTGTTGCATGACCGCGCAATTCTTATTGAAAGTGTGAGAGCGCTGAAAGCTAAAAATTGGCCTGGGAAGGAAGGGGGTGAAAGTGCCCGGCATTGAAGTGGTTAAAGAAACTGCTTTGAAATCCAACGCGTCAATGAATAACGTGCCCCACGCCATTATAAAGCAGTCAGAAACTGGAAACTCAGGAACATGATTAACGTGATTAAGAGGGTAAACCAATAGACACGTTCATATTAATGCCAAAAATGTATTTCTTCTTTCTTTAGCTTATGAGACCGCATAGTATTTGTAAAAGGAACTTTCTAATTGTGCTTTGGCCGTTTAGGTATATGTTTTTTTCATACCTGTCTAACATAACCTATGCATTAAATTACATACATCTTCCAGCACACAATGTCACTCATTGACCCTCGTCAGGCATGTACTGGCCATCTGGGACTACCGGGAGTTTCCCGGTGGGCCGATGTCTCAGTGGGCCATTTTCAGTGACAGCCAGTGACATTGCTAGGGGGTGGGTTTTGGGGCTATAGCCCTGAATCTGGGGCCCATAGCCTCCCGAATCCCAGGGGTCCCCAACCACAGGGCTACAGCCCACTAACGGGGCGTGGCCTCTCTGCAGCCATGAGGCAGGCAGCACAAGAGAGCCAGGACATCATCTCTCACCGCCCGCCCTGTATCACCACTGTTCCGCTCTCAGCGCGCAGCCCCAGGCAGCAGAGAGATTAGATCATCTCTCACTGCCCGCCCTCTCTCTGGTGACCCTGATGTAAGAAGGTACACTCTGGTGACCCTGATGTAAGAAGGTGCACTCTGGTGACCCAGATGTAAGAAGGGGCTCTCTGGGGACCGTAATGTAAGTGGGGGGCTCTCTGGTGACCCTGATGTAAGAAGGGGCTCTCTGGGGACCCTGATGTAAGTGGGGGGCTCTCTGGGGACCCTGATGTAAGAAGGGGCCCTCTGGTGACCCTGAAGAAAGGAGGGGCTCTCTGGGGACCGTGATGTAAGTGGGGGGCTCTCTGGGGACCATGATCTAAGTGGAGGGCTCTCTGGGGACCCTGATGTAAGAAGGGGCTCTCTGGGGACCATGATGTAAGTGGGGGGCTTTCTGGGGACCCTGATGTAAGGGGAGGCTCCCTGGTGACCCTGATGTAAGAAGGAGCTCTCTGGGGACCCTGGTGTAAGTGGGGGACTCTCTGGGGACCCTGATGTAAGGGGGAGGCTCTCTGGGGACCCTGACGCAAGGCTGGGGCTCTCTGGGGACTCTGATGTAAGGGGGATTCTCTGGTGACCCTGATGTAAGAAGGGGCTCTCTGGGGACCGTGATGTAAGTGGGGAGCTCTCTGGGGACCCTGATGTAAGGTGGAGGCTCCCTGGGCACCCTGATGTAAGAAAGGGGCTCTATGGGGACCGTGATGTAAGTGGAGGGCTCTCTGGTGACCCTGATGTAAGAAGGGGCTCTCTGGGGACCGTGATGTAAGTGGAGGGCTCTCTGGGGACCCTGATGTAAGGGGGAGGTTCCCTGGGGACCCTGATGCAAGGCTAGGGCTCTCTGGGGACTCTGCTGTAAGGGGGGTTCTCTGGTGACCCTGATGTAAGTTGGGGCTCTCTGGGACTCTGATGTTAGTTGGGGGCTCTCTGGGGACCTTGAAACAAAAAAGCTATTTATATTTACAGTGGAATGTTTTTATTTATTTTTTTGCGCAATTGCGTATAGTTTATATACTGTCTTTGTGCGTGTTTGCAAAATTAAAGTGGGCTGGTCTGGGTAAAGTCCAGGGCCAAATTTTTGTCCCAGTCCAGCCCTGACCCTCGTACCTATCAGTATACACTGTCCAAGGAAACAACCGCCGTGACCATCATGAAGACTCTGCAGAAAAATCCAGAACTTTATAATAAAGCAAATATGACTTTGTGTTCTGAAGGAAGACTGAATTTAACAAAACCCAACATGGAGGACCATTAAAACAACCCTAAGATTGAAGTTCTTCTCTGGTCATGGACCATGATGATATGAATCCTGTTTTGACCAGAGTTCTGTGAAGGGCACTTTTAAGTTCACGGTTTCTCAGACTGTATATAAGAGGATTCAGGAAAGGGGTGAAAAACGCATAACCTACTGAGAGCATCCGGCTTGCTGGAAAAGTATTAGTGCTCACATAAAAGTAGTTGAATATACTGGTAACATAAAAAATAGAGACCACCGTGAGATGGGAACTACAAGTGGAAAAAGCCTTCCATCTTCCATCTTTGAGCTTTATTCTCAGGATGGTTTGGAAGACATGGACATATGAAATAAAAGTGACAGCACTGGCACTGACTCCAAAAACTCCTGCTTGAAAACTTAGAAGAAAGTAGTTGAGATACGTGTCAGAACATGACAGTTGGATTAGCTGGTACAGTTCACAGAACAAGCCCGGGATGGTGGTGAGGCCACAGAAGACCAATCTTAGGGTACAAAGTGTGTGCACCAGAGAGCAGAGGGCGCTGATGATCCAGACGCTGGATGCCAACTGAACGCACAAGTGAATGCTTATCATTGTAGTGTAATGGAGAGGATGACAGATGGCAACATAGCGGTCATAGGACATAACTGCTAACAGGAAGGCCTCTGTGACGAAAAACCAAGTAAAGAAGAAGACCTGGGCTATACAAGATGAGTATAAAATCAATCTGTTTCCAGTAAAGATACTCGAGTACAAATGAGATGCAGACACAGAGGCAGTGAAGATGTCTAAAAGTGAGATGTTCCCCAAGAAAAAGTACATTGGGGTGTGCAGGTGGGAGTCTGAAACCAACAGGGAAATGATGAGAAAATTGCTGGCCAGTGTGGGCACATAGATGAGGAAGAGCAGCAGAAATACTGGGGTCTGGGAATCGGTAAAATCTGAAAAGCCAAGCAAAATGAATTCAGACTGAGAAGTTTGATTTCCCATTATAACTTTCTTTTTTTTTTATATATATATTTTTAAAGATTTTTAGATGTGCCTTAAACTCCTCAGTGCTTTTTTTGCTGCTTCCAGGATCACCTTGGGCCACCGGCTCACAACTGCAATATTTGCCATGTCTTTCAAAAACATGAAAAAAATGAATTAGCAAACTTTATTTAAACGTTACATATATTTATATAAGCTTTGATGCATTTTGGAAACTTTATTTTATTTTTTTAATGCAGCTAACACATGGTATATATGTTTTGCAGTGGGGGGGGGGCTGTGAAACAGGTTTGAATGGCAGGAAAGTGATCGACGGGCAGGGCCACACTTACCATTGGGCTTGACTGAGCTCAAGCCCATGGGCCCCGCCCAATAGGGGGCCCCACAGGCCCCGCCAAGATACATAGCCAAGGCTCAGCTCCGCTCACAGCCACGCCCAGTCCCGTCCTATGATCGACATAACACAGTGACTGGGCGTGACTGTGAGCCGAGCCGAGTACACTCTTGGGTCTGTGAGAGGACCCGAGAGCCGCTGAGAGCTGCCGAGATACACAGGACTCTGTATCTCGTCTGCGCCATTTTTAAACTTCAATGACAAGGCTGCAATGACACTGGACAAGTCTGCAGATGGACACTGATAAGGCTGCATTGATGGGCATTTAAATTTAATTTTTTTCCTTAAAATTCCCTCCTAAAATTGGGGTGTGTGTTATACGCCGATAAATACGGTAATGTATAGAAGGTAGGGTCCGAAAGTGACTCAAGCCCAGGGGTCCCCACCACCCTAAGTCCTGCCCTGTTGACAGGATATATGTTCCTCCACAGATTCTTCGTTTTGCAATCTAAGGTAATGGCAGCAGTAAAACGGAAATTGTATCAAATGCTTACCGGGATTTTCCTTTCCGGACGCCAAACCATGGCAGCATACTAGTGATAGAGCTCCGCCCACTAGTGTGTTTAGGTTTTGTGCTGCCCTAGGCCTGACTGAACTCGTGCACCCCTAATTTAAATATGGCCCAACCCTTCCTGACAAGGCCACACCCATTTGTTGTTTAAGATCCGCCCTGAAATTTTTGAGTGGGGACACTAGTTCTGATGGCCTGGGGTGGGAATGGATTCCCTTAAAATTTCCTCTCACTTCCTGTTTGGCTATGGGACAGGAAGTGACGGGAAATCCCTGCAATGGGACAGGGATGGTAAAAAAATAAACTGCCAGGGGCTATAACACTCCCTTATTCTATCCAAAATGAAAAAAAATAGTGTTGTTTATAGTTCTACTTTAAGCACAAATTTCTTATAATTTTATGGAGAGGACTTATGCCGCGTACACACGACCGGACTTTTCGAGGGACTAGGTCCAACGGTCTTTCTGACGGAATTTCGGCAGAGTTCTGACGGACTTTCCGAATGAACGGACTTGGCCACACACAATCCCACCAAAGTCCGACGGATTGGAACGTGATGACGTACGACCGGACTAGAATAGGGAAGTTCATAGCCAGTAGCCAATAGCTGCCCTGGCGTCGGTTTTTGTCCGTCGCATACACATGAATGGATTTCTCGGTCCGGCGGAGGTCCAGTGGGAAAATTTAAAACATGTTCTATTTCTAAAGTCTGCCATATTTTTGGCAAGCAAAGGTCCGATGGAGTCCACACACGATTGAATTGTCCGACGGACCCGTTCCGTCGGACCTTTGCTGTCAAAAATTCAGGTCGTTTGTACGCGGCATAAGAAGATATAACCATGCCAGTGGTGCAGCAGAAAACATATAGCACAGTGAGGAAGGTTTGTGGTCCAGGATGATAGGACAGTCAAAATTTGAAGTGCCGCTCCCCCCCACAGTTGCGGAATGCTGGCCGTCCGTATACCGGAAGCAGCGTGGCTGCTTTATGGGGGCGCTAGACTAATTTGCCTCTCAGCCCAATCTGCCCCATAAGACTGGCGCTACACTAATAGTGTAGCGCAAGCCAGTGGGGACTCTGTCCGTGTTGCCCTAGGCCTGGCCCCCCCCCCCCATTCTTTATATATACTGTAAACCTGTACGCTGTCATGGTTTTGCGTCAAGAAAGGAAAATTACGGTAAGTATTTTATACAGTTTTCAATTTTCCAGTCGCCAACTTGGCAGCCTACTAGTGATAAATAACTAGCTGCCAGGGTGGGTTCTGCTTGTCAAATCAATTTTTTAATTAGGAAGGAACAGAAGACTGCATAGTCCTTCCTCCAAAGTCCACTGTTGACAAGGCACCTGGGTCTACTCTGTAATACTTGAAAAAGTTATGCTGGGATGACCATGATACCTCCCTACAGATGTATTCCATAGATGCTCTCGAACAGGCTGCTTATGAGGCTGCAACCACTCTGGTAGAGTGCACACGACCCCTCGCCCTATTGTACAACCAAGCCTGCTAGAGTCCAGGCAGTAGCCTCTTATTTACTTACAAGATAATCTGAAAGGAGCAATTGTGGACAGATACTTCTTTAAAGTTCTGAAAATCTCCCACTCATGTGACTTTCCTGTGTGATCTCCTGGAAAGTTAGATAATGCACAGATGTCTGTTAAATGGAGGGCCATTGCTACCTTTTAGTACAAGATGACCTACAAGATGCAATTCTCCTATTTCTGTAAAGAAAACAATATGTTTTTGGAGCTCAAAAAACTTGCATCTTGGACATCCTTCTGCTTGAAAATGGTTTAACTGACAGGAAATCCAGCAACACTGATCAGCCTCACTTGGGATAGACTCTCCTTCTTGGTGGTTGAGTCCTCACGACCGCCTTAAAAAATTGTGCAACTAAAGAATCTTTGGCCCTTGTAAACGTTGTAATGGCCGATACAACCGACACTTGCAACCTCAATGAGTATGGGTTAAGGCCCATGTCTCATCTGGTGTCCAGGTAAAACCAAGGCCTCTGTGGCCAATATGGAGGAATGGCTATGACTATCATATTCTCTCTTGACAGCCTCAAGAGGAATCTCATTATGAGAGATGTTGAGGGAAATTTATAGGCTAGATTGCGGTTCCAGGAGAGACCAAAGCATCTGTCTCATTTGCCTAGGGGTGCGAAAACCGGGTCAGATATTTCTTAAGTTTGTGATTGCTGTGGGAATCAAAGCGGTCTGTCTGTGGTAGGTCCTACCTTTGGACCAGCTTGGAGAAGACCTGGGGCAAAGAGCCCACTCATGATAGTCGGTCTGCCTGCATGCTCAGATTCCCTAACTTTTCACGGAATTTGTATGTGATTTTCTGCCCCAGACATTATTGGTTTTACCTCTCTCAATAGCACATTGCTGCAAGTTCCTCCCTAGTGTTGAACATAGGCATAGCTGCCCTGCTGACCAACTCCACAGGGACTGGTCTTTCCTTGATTCTGTGTAGCATGGTCGAAAAGTGCGAAAAAGGCTGCTTAAACTTCCAGCGCATTTGAGACCATCGCCCTGGGTTGGAAATCACGAATGTCATGTCTACCTGAAAGCAGGTGGTCAGACACTATAGCTAGCTACTGTGTGCTTCATCTATAGCATCCCCCTTTCCCTTAAGACAAGCAGGCCTATTGGTACTTGGTTGTCCCAGGACTTATACACAATGTTATAGTGCCTGGCCACCACACTAGGGCAGACGCGAACAGAGCAAGCAACAGACTACTTGCAGTTTAGCAGACAGATAGCGAGGTTCTAAGATGGTCCAGGTAATAAGCAGGCTGAGTTCAGGGAATAGTCCAATATCCGATCCAATGACAGTCTAGGTAATAAGGCAGGCTGAGTTCAGGGAATAGTCTAATATCCGATCTGGGTCATACACAGGGAGATCCAACAGCAAAGCAAGGCAGACAAACAGGAGGCTTTGAACAGAAACAATGCAGGTAACTGTCTCTATTAACAAGCAAATATAGAGTGTTCGGTTTGCTTATATCAGGTGACTGATCAGCTCAATCACCTTCCAGGTGAACACAGACCGGGGAAAAGCAACAGCCAACACCCGGGTGCTGCAATGAGGAACAGGGGCACTAAGTGATCATGACAAAATCTCTACTTGCCTTCCCCAATAATCCCTCGCAGTGCGCCTTCCAGGCTCTCTTGCTGACATGAATTGTAATCTAATCTAAAATTTCTAATGGGACGTGACTTCCTCAAGGTCTCTCTCTTTGGCCACCACTGCAGACTTCTACTCATACTGAGTGACACTGTTATTAACTGTGATAGATTATGTTTCCTCCATTGAGCTAAGAATTTCATCTTAAACTGGCACAGGTGCCCAAGGGATGACAACATTGTGCCCAAAATATTGAGGCACTGAAAAGCTGTCAAAAAAGCTGCTCCCCTTTTCTCTGGAGGAGGCAAAACAGAAGAATTGGCAGAGCGTCCTCAGGTACACCAACTGATGAGTCGGAGAGAGTTGGCTTTTTTTTTTTGAGTTAATGATCCGGCCATATCTTTGCAGGGTGTGTGTGAGGATCGCTTGGTACATCATCAATTTTTCGAGACTTTTGGTTAGAAGGAAAATGTCATCCGGGTAGTGGCAAAGCCAGAAACCCTGTTCTCTGAGTGGAGCTAACAGGGAACTTTACGAATATTCTTGAAGACATGCATAAGTCAAAAGGTAGACTGTTAAACTGAAGATGCGATCGCGACACTTACTTATTTTGGAAAGAAGGAAACAACTTGAGATGTGAACCTAGGATCAGTGGTGGCTGGTGAAGTTTTAGGATGGGGGGCGCCAGACCCTGCCCTTCCTTTTTGACTCCTCCCACTTGGTGAAATGGGCGTGGTTTCCATGAAATAGTGGTCATGGCTCTAAGGTGGTGTAGTTGGCATCTGAGATGAACGAGGGATGGAGGGAGAGGGAGAGAGGGTTGGAGGAACAGCAGGCCCAGATCCTACACAATAGAAATATATGTATTCTAGAAAGTTTAACAATCAGCAGATAAATATACTCCAAACACCTCGTGTTAGCACTTCAATCATCCCGGCACCATGGTTGTTATGGTGTCAGGATGATTAGCATTATGTCTGTTATTACATTGCAATATAAAATTAAATAATTCAACTCACCATGATGCAGAAGTGGAAGCCCTGAGTATGTCACTAGCCATGCCGCCTGCCATCAGATGCCATCAGGTGTCCCCAGCGGAGTCTCTCCTTACACGCAGCCTGTGCCACATCAAATGTAGCCTGTGTCCCATGAAATGCAGTCTGTGTCCCATAAAATGCAGCCTGTGTCCCTCCAAATGCAGCCTGTGTCCCACCAAATTCAGCTTGCCTGTGTCCCACCAAATGCAGCCTGTGTCCCATAAAATACAGCCTGTGCCCCACCAAACGCAGCCTGTGTCCCACCAAATGCAGCTAACCTGTGTCCCACCAAATGCAGCCTGTGTCCCACCAAATGCAGCCTGTGTCCCACCAAATGTAGCCAGCCTGTGTCCCACCAAATGCAACCTGTGTCCCATAAAATGCAGCCTGTGTCCCTCCAAATGCAGCCTGTGTCCCACCAAATTCAGCCTGCCTGTGTCCCACCAAATGCAGCCTGTGTCCCATAAAATACAGCCCGTGTCCCACCAAACGCAGCCTGTGTCCCACCAAATGCAGCCTGTGTCCCACCAAATGTAGCCAGCCTATTTCCCACCAAATGCAGCCTGTGTCCCATAAAATGCAGCCTGTGTCCCATAAATGCAGCCTGTGCCCCACCAAATTCAGCCTTGCCTGTGTCCCACCAAATGCAGCCTTGCCTGATATGACTGGTATTAAAACCCCATGTTACTGAACATTAATGATAGGCCCAAAGTTTTGGTGCATCCACTTTTGTTTCACACACACAAATGTCAATTAATTCCTTTGCGGGTAAAATAATGTTTGCACGCAGTCACTAAGCATCCACTTTTTCACAGGGCACAGGGAGATGATTTAGGAAAGTTTTAGCCTGAGGAGAACATTATTATTGGAAAACTCCGACAGTACGTCAGAGCGTGGCACGCTCTCAGTCTCTTATCTTCCTCCTTCCTGCAGCTCTGTTTGGGCCGAAGAACAGAGCTGCTGACATCACTTCCAGCTTTCATCTGTTTCACGAAACCCGGAAGGGACCTGGAGATTTGAACAACATTGCTCCCGCCCATAGAATCACAGTGATTTTTTCGGGCAAAAGCTACTCAGCGCTTTGTATTGCGCCGCAAGGCGGGTTACAAGCCCGCAAATGAAGTGCCATGTCTGCAATCTCATGATTGCATAGATGTTGCACTTCCCATAGTGCACTGCGTCTGGCGCCCAAACACAGTGCACTATGTTAAAGGACTTTTTTTTTCTTAAAGGGGCTGTTTTAAAAAAAAATAACAATTTTTTGTGGCTACAGGAGGGGGGGGGGAGTTAAGCGCCCGGTCACCCCCTATGAATGGGCTGCCACTGCCAGGGATCCTGAAGGTCCAGTAATAGCATCTAGACGTCTGGCTGCACTTTTTGAATGGACTTTGAGAGGATAAAATAGTTCAACTTCTTCAGATCTGTAATTTGACACCAGCCACCATCTTTTGCCAACCACAAACAGCGTTAAATAGAAACTTGTATATTTTCTGTGAATGCAACCGGGATGATGCCCTCTTGGGTCTGAAGTGTCTGTAGGTATTGTAGCCACCCACCTGGCTCTGTTGTGAATCTGGGCACTTGGTGGGAGAGAACTGGTCTAGAGAAGGAGCAGTGGCGAATCTCTCAAAATGAGTGACCCAAGAATCTGCACAACGTTCTGTCCAGGTACCTGTGCAGCGTGCCAGTCTGACTCCTACTGCAAGAGTCGGGGCATGCGCTCATCAAGGGGCTTAGTGGGTTCCTGCTGCATATTCAGCGGTTTTGACTTGTGGGACTTGAGAAAGGTTGTCTGTTTACTTTCATCCTCTACTTGGAACCCTGGCCTGGCAACAGGCTCTAGGCTCCCAGGATCTAGAGAAGCGGAACCTGCTGGCTGCCTGTCTTGTGGGAGCAGACCGGACATGCCATCTGTCACTCCTGATATGGCTGTCTCCAATTTACTACCTAACAGAGATTTTCTGTGATACGGCATCTTACACAAATTTTTGCTTTGAAGAAGCTAACACAGTCCGAGGTTTCAACCTTAGGTCCCTCTTAGCCATGACCGAGTACAGCATTGCCCTGGCTGAGGACCTGATTGAGTCTATTGCTGCCTCTCCAATAGAGTGTGTTGATACATTCATTTTGGCTAGTACCCGAATGACATCAACTTGCATCAATTAAGATTTGTCCCCTTTTGCAATTCCTGCTTTATTACCTGCTGCCATTTTTTTTTTTCATGAATGGAAAAATATCACTATCACTAGTATGCTGCCAGGTCGGCATCAGGAAAGTCCACCCTGGGGCTGTTGTTACTGGGAGTCTGATAGAGCTCTGGGTTGGACAGACTCCCAATTCCATAGGCAGAGCTACAAGTCTCTTCAACGAACAAATCTAGCCAAGCAAAAGTTCGGGCTAAACATGGCCTGTTCACCCATTCAGCGAACACACGAATTAGCGGGGTGCTCGGCGGGATGTTTTCCCACCAAGCGCCCCACAATGCACTGTGCGATGCATAATGCATAGCTGGTTGTTAAGGAGCGGGACTGGAAGCCTGCATCTTTAACAATAGATGAGTCCTCAGCTTTTAACGGGCTTCCCCACAGCCATGAAAAGAAAAACATTGCCAGCAATAGAAAAAAGTGAAAGAGCCCCATGCCAAAATAAAAAAAATGGCATGGCGTTCTCCAAAATCCATTCCAGACCCTTATCCAACCAAGCAGCCCGGCAGGTCAGAAAAAGGGGTGCTGAGCAAGTGCCCCCCCTCCTGAACCATACCCGGCCACATGCCCTCAACCTGAGGGTGTGCTTTGGGACAGGGGGGCAGTTGGATGGACAGGGGACAGCGAGATGGAAAGGGGGCAATAGGGTGGACTGGGGCAGTGGAATGGATTGGTAACAGCAGAGTGGACAGAGGAAAGAGGGATGGACAGGGGGCAACGAAGTGGACCAGGGGTTAGTGGGATGGACAGGGGGTCAGCAGAGAGGACTGGGGGCAGAAAGGAGGATTGGGGGCAGCGGAGTAGACAAGGGCAGTGGGATTGATAGGGGGCAGTGGAGGGGAAAAGGGGCAGTGGGATGGATAGAGGGGCAGTGGAATAGACAGGGGGACAGTGGTATGGACAGGGGCACAGCAGAATGGAGAGTGGACAGGGGGAAAGCAGAGTGGACTGGGGAAGTGGAGTGGAATGGAGGGCAGTGGAGTGAACAGGGGGGGGGGAATTGGAGTAGATTGGGGCAGTGAAATGGACAGGGGACAGTGGGATGGACTGGGGGACAGTGGGGTAGTCAGGGAGGCAGAGAGATGGACAGGTAGGCAGCAGAGCAGACTGGGGAAGTGGAGTGGACAGGGTGGTAGCAGATTGGATTGAGGAGCAGTGGGATGGATATGGAAGGCATGTCAATAGTACATATGGAGTCTCCCAGCACACACATATGTGCATGCGCAGACTGGGCAGAAGTACATGTGTACATCAGTCACTAATGCTGGTGCCAAGCGGGCTATTTAACCACTTAAGGAATGAGCCTCTTTTTGTCATTTGTTGTTTACAAGTTAAAATCAGTTTTTTTTTTATGCTAGAAAATTACTTAAAACCCCAAACATTATATTTATATATATATTTTTCAGAAACCCTAGAGAATAAAATGGCAGTCGTTGCAATACTTTACGTCACACCGTATTTGCGCAGCGGTCTTACAAGCGCAAATTTTTGGGAAAAAACACATTTTTTTTACTTAAAAAATAAGACACCAGTAAAGTTAGCCCAATTGTTTTTATATTGTGAAAGATAATGTTACGCCAAGTAAATTGATACCCAACATGTTACACTTCAAAATTGCGCCCGCTTGTGGAATGGCGACAAACTTTGACCCATAAAAATCTCCATAGGCGACGTTTAAAATTTTGTACAGGTTACCAGTTTTGAGTTACAGAGGAGGTCTAGTGCTAGAATTATTTCCCTAACTCTAACGATCGTGGCGCTGCGCATCTATCACCAATGCTGGCGCCAATTAGACTATTTAAATGGGCTTCAGTAAGTTTTTATTATTATTATTGTTATTTATTATTATTAATTCATTATGTTCCATTCGTTTAGATATGGCATTCGTTATTTCGGCTAATTCGTAACTTGAGATAAATTTGAATTTGTTACGTTCACTAACAGCCAAATTTGAAAGGAAATTACAATATCTATAATTTAATAGATAGTAATAGTTAAGTTATTATTAGGTAGTTATTATTTCAGATTTCTGAATTTCCAAATTTACGAATGTGCAAATGTACGAATTTAAGAATTTTCAAATGTACAAATGAAAAAATGTATGAATGTACAAATGTACAAATTTAAGAATTTACAAATGTACGTATGTACGAATGTAATAATTTACGAATGTACGGATTTAAGAATTTACGAATGTACGAATTTAAGAATTTACGAATGTACGAATGTAAAAATTTACAAATGTACAAATGTACAAATTAAAAAATTTATAAATGTACAAATGTCCGAATTTAAAAATTTACGAATGTACAAATGTACGAATTTAAGAATTTAAGAATTTACATCTATTCTAAAGGTGGGAAACCGGATTGGGTGGACATGGAAAGACAAGCCATTCCCAACTTCACCATAGACTTCCTTATTTGGCGACCCCCCAAGTCCAGGCCTCCGATTATGTCCCCCACTTTGTCTCACTCAATGGCCCTCTGTGACTCGGTCTACTCATCGAACTCCCTGACTTCCCAGTGGCGTCCCTTAGTCCACATCTTCAATAATCCCCAGTTTCCTCCTGGGCTAGACATCAAAGCGTTTCAATGGTGGCTCAACAAAGGTCTCATTAGAATAGGGAACTACTTCAACTCCAACGGCCCTCTCACGCTAGAACAGTGTAAATCGAAACTCGAGATGCCCCCTACCGAGAGATTCCGCTTTCACCAAATCCACCACTTCCTGAACTCACTTTCCTCCCGCACTTTAGGCCCCCTGACAGTCACCCCCTATGAACAATGGTGCACATCAGCCGTGGTTATGAGAGGGGGAATCTCCCTGATCTATGCAGCTCTAGCAGAACCACAGGAAAAGGCAGGATACATGCTGAAATGGGAGCGGGATCTTGATTTCGAATGGGACCTGGATACCTGGCATGGCAGCTTCATGAGAGGGTTCAAGGGGATTATCAATATCTCTTTGATGGAGGCCATCCTCAAGGTGATTTCCAGATGGTATCTGGTTCCGACGCGCTTAGCTTCAATTTTCCCCCAATCCTCCCCCCTTTGCTTCAGGGGATGTGGCCACTTAGGATCCCTTATACACACTTTCTGGGAATGCCCCAGAATCAGAGGATATTGGAATAATGTTTTCAGCCTTATTCGCAAAGTCACGGGGCTTGGGATTTCCCAGGACCCCAAGATTGCTCTTCTCAATCAGGATATTCCTCATGTGAGGAAATACTCCCGAATTTTAGTCCACTTCATCCTAACTGGAGCGAAATTGTCCATTGCCAGGGCCTGGAAATCACCTAAGGTATCCATCCACTCTACTAAACAAAAGATTACTTGGATCATGTTCCAAGAACGAACTTCCAGTGTAATTCTAGACAAAGTAGACCGGTTTAAAAGAATATGGGAACCCTGGGCCAGTCATATGGGGATTTCTCTCGGTTAAGGCCCGATCTCTTTTCTTCCCCTCTAGGTCCCCTCCTTGAGGGAGCCTTCCCCCGGAGGGGCCGGGTTCTCCCTGAGGCCTCTCCCCTCTCCCCCACTTTCCTCCTGGATGTCTTCTCCCTCCTCTTCTCTCTTCCTCTTTTTTCTCCCTTTTCCCGAACCCCTCCTCCCTATTATTCCTTTCTTCCTTATCTGACATTACCCTAGCTAACCGATGTGGCAAACGTGGACCCTGCTCGGAGAGGGCCCTTGATAATATAATTTGCCGTCTCATGGGATTGCTCTGTATCCCCGACACAGCATGATCCCAGAAGGGGTGTTGGGGTTCCGGAGCAATTTTTGTTTTAAGTTAACTGTTGTGCCTAGTTCAGTGTTCTCTTTGAGCAACCAAACGATACGGGCCAGGTGCCGGGTCTTGATCCGTTCACCCCCTGACTTACTATGCAAGTAGTAGAGCTTTTGTCAGATCTGCTGTGCCTCTGTTCTGTAGCCTTATGTTCTCGACTCCCCTGCGCGGGAGACTTATTGTCACATTTTTTTTGACTATGTTTCAATAAAGCTCTTTAAAAAAAAAAAAAAGAATTTAAGAATTTACGAATGTACGAATGGAGGAATTTAAGAATTTACGAATGGAGGAATTTAAGAATTTACAAATGTACAAATGTACGAATTTACAAATGTACAAATGTCCGAATTAAAAAATTTACGAATGGATGAATGGACAAATTTAACAATTTATGAATATGCACGAAAGTATGAATTTAAGAATTTATGAATGTACGAATTTAAGAATTTACAAATGTACGGATTTAAGAATTTACGAATGTAAGAATGTACGAATTTAAGAATTTACGAATGTACAAATTTAAAAATGTATGAATGTACAAATGTCCGAATTAAAAAATTTACGAATGTACAAATGTACGAATTTAAGAATTTGCGAATGTAAGAATGTACGAATTTAAGAATTTACGGATGAATGTACGAATTTAAGAATTTATGAATATGCACGAAAGTATGAATTTAAGAATTTACGAATGTAGGAATTTAAGAATTTACAAATGTACGAATGTACGAATTTACAAATGTACAAATGTCCGAATTTAAAAATTTACGAATGGATGAATGGACAAATTTAACAATTTATGAATATGCACGAAAGTATGAATTTAAGAATTTACGAATGTACGAATTTAAGAATTTACGAACGTACGAATTTTACGAATGTACAAATTTAAGGATTTTCAAATATTCAAATTAATACGAATATTCTGAAAAATTTGTTAATTGAAAAAAAAAAGAATAATAGTTTGGAACAAAACAAATTGCACATATCTAATTCTCACACTAATTTAAAAAGTCTGAACTTAACAAACATAAAGCACTGACCACTCCGGGTATAAAAAGCAGACACTTTACCCTCAGCACCTGCATTGCAGATTTACAATACAACAGTATTTGAAGAGCTGGCATGCTATAGATTTATTTATTTATTTTTACAATCTTATGTGATGCATTTATTTCCATTTTTTTTATATATATTTTTATAATATATTTTTATATTTCTTTTTTAGTTCTTTACAACAACAAGACAAAGTACTGCTGACATTAAATACACTCACCTGTATGTTCAGATAATCTCATTCCCTATGGGTTAGGTCTGTAGGGAGCATGAGATATAGGAGAGAGATGAATGTTATAGAGATATTCTGAAACACAAAAGAGCCGTCAGAGAAGAAAGAATAATTATTGTATAACACAAAAAAAATAAAAAAAAATAAAACACTCATTCTTTTTTTTTTTTTTTTTAATACATTTGTTTAAATCTCCTTTTATCGATGTAAAATTGATAGAGCTGACAAACTCAGACTTGACATTCTTTTTTGCATCCTGTAATAATATATCAGACAGGTGGAAGGTAAATGGAGTCGGAGGACATGCGATACAACGTATTTTCTGGCATATATTTAGTGAAATCTCCTCCGTGATTAGGAATTGATGAAAGCCGTTATTGATGAAGACCGACACATGAAAAGAGACACCGCGGTTGTCTTTTATATGAACGTACTTGATTTGTGAATCCCTACTTTGATTCTATTTCTCAGTAAGATCAAAAAAAAAAAAAAAGGACAACTTTATTAGAATAAATATTGATGTGCCGGCGTTCTGTGCAGGAAATAAGGGGGCAGAGACTTTACACTCAGTTCCCAATCTATAAAAGAGTGCAGGAACCGCCACGAGATTTCCGGTAATGTCCCTTCTGGGCCTCATTACAAGGGGAAGATTTCCATGAGGGGATCCTGGAGAGGGACACCCAACGATTCCCATGTTTTCTTATTTATCTTAATTTTGTTGTCTTCAGAAAAAGCAATATTTACACATTACACATGAAAATATTAATTTCAAAATAGCTAAGTCCAATATTAGAGTAATTCCGCGTACACGCGCCCGGACTTTCCGACAGATGAGGTCCAACGGGATCAGTCCGTTGGACAATCCGATCATGTGTGGGCTAGTCCGACCATTTTTTATAAAAAAAAAACAAAAAAAGGGGGGGGGGGGATAATTTACAAGAGAGATGGGACTTTAAATGCAGCACACGGAAGCAAAACGATAAAAGGGCGAATGTAAAGGAGTTTTATTGATACATCAATCAAAATATACAAAATTACATAATAATAGTACAATTTAATAGATAGAAAGTGGTAATGCAAAATAACATACATATAATAATACATATGATAATGATTTCACTAAATACACTCGAATTAGGTGCATTAATAAAGATGGACAAAACAATATAAATATGGATAAAAATAATACATTCATATGATGTAAACAATAAAACGTTTCCTCATTCGTCACAAAAAAGCATGGTATATGACAGTGCTTAAGAAGTAAAATCCGCAGGACCTATGACCTCACTAAACCTGAAGGGGGAGTAAGAATTCTATAATAACAGAGGTCTGAATACGATTTGGTAAATACATGGAAACCAGTAGCTCTACGCGTTTCGTGGCTTAACCGCCACTCATCAGGAGCAAGCGTATATGGAATCTAAAAGAAATTTTTGTGAAAATAAGAAAATTAATTAATTATATAGGGAAAAAAGTTATATAAAAATGACTAGAGAAACAGGGTTGGGGAGCGACATAAATAATCACCCCGACCAAGGCTGACTCACTGGAATTCGTTGTGTAGCCAATGTGGTAGTAGGACTGAAAGAGCGGTCCGGTGAACAGCTCCAACCGGGAGCTGAGGTGGGCAAGCATCCAGCACCGATATGGGCAATACCCAGGGTGGACGACTCGCAGGTAAGAAAGTGAAAATAAGAAACGGAGGGGGAGGGAAAGGGGCAAAAAAGGGGGGGGGAATAAAGAAAACCCAAGTAGTGAATTACATAGATATGTACAAGGATGTAGGAAGAATAAAATATATATATGAAAGGGGAAGAAAGGGGAAAGGGAAAAGAAAAGAAATGGGGAAGAAAAGAAGGGGGGGGGGGGAAGGGGAGGGGGGAGGAGAAGGGAAAGGTGAAGGATATGTGAGTGATGAGTAAAACACAATAATGTGCAGAAGGGGGAAGTGGAATTGTATAAGTGTTGAACTGCAGAAGGAAAAAAAAAAAAGAAGACCGGTGCACTGGTGAAAAGGAAGGATCAAAGTAATAGTGTTAAGTGAAAAGTGAAGACAAGTTACCTGGTGAAACATGATGGTCTCGGGTGAAAAGAGGCCAAAAGAATCAGATTCTTCTTCTTTCTGATTCTTTTGGCCTCTTTTTACCCGGTCAGCCTTGGTCGGGGTGATTATTTATGTCACTCCCCAACCCTGTTTCTCTAGTCATTTTTATATAACTTTTTTCCCTATATAATTAATTAATTTTCTTATTTTCACAAAAATTCCTTTTAGATTCCATATACGCTTGCTCCTGATGAGTGGCGGTTAAGCCATGAAACGCGTAGAGCTACTGGTTTCCATGTATTTACCAAATCGTATTCAGACCTCTGTTATTATAGAATTCTTACTCCCCCTTCAGGTTTAGTGAGGTTATAGGTCCTGCAGATTTTACTTCTTAAGTACTGTCATATACCATGCTTTTTTGTGACGAATGAGGAAATGTTTTATTGTTTACATCATATGAATGTATTATTTTTATCCATATTTATATTGTTTTGTCCATCTTTATTAATGCACCTAATTCGAGTGTATTTAGTGAAATCATTATCATATGTATTATTATATGCCACTTTCGATCTATTAAATTGTACTATTATTATGTAATTTTGTATATTTTGATTGATGTATCAATAAAACTCCTTTACATTCGCCCTTTTATTGTTTTGCTTCCATGTGCTGCATTTAAAGTCCCATCTCCCTTGTAAATTATTCCCCCCCCCCCCTTTTTGATTGGGATGGATATTCACGACCTTACCAGGCCGTGTTATCATTTAAAGTCCCTAGGGATGGAATTATTGGGCCTTACCAGCCCATGTTTTCCTCAAAGTCCCTATCTTTTATAAAACGTCTTCAATAAAAAAAAATCAGACGGACCTAGAAATAGAACACGTTTCAAATCTATCTGACGGACTCAAGTCCGACGGACTAAAAATCGGGAAAAGCGTTCGTCTGCATGCTGGTCTGATGGACCAAATACGACCAGGGCCGGTGCTACCAATAGGCAAACTAGGCAACCGCCTAGGGTGCACTGCTGCCTAGGGGCGCTTGGCCACTGGTTTCCCTCCACGTCTGCATGCTCTGCAGGCTGCAGCATGTAACTAACTCAGTGTCAAGCAGCTGCTCTGTCCAACCGGTAGTGTAATTAGAGGTGCAGTGCAGCATTGGAGCCAGCGATAGAGAAAGCAGAGCCGATGCTTCCTGTATAGCGCTGCCTCCTGTCATATGGGCAGGGCAAAGGGGGTGGAGTCAGGGGTGGAGCCAATGGCGGCAGCAAAATGAGGCTTCACCTAGGGTGTCAAAAATCCTTGCACCAGCCCTGAATACGACGCAAGGCCAGCTATTGGCTACTGGATATTGAACTTCCTTTTTTAGTCCCGTTTGCGTCATCACGTTCAAAGTGAATGGACTTCCAAACGGACTTAGTGCATTCATGTGTGGCCAAGTCTGTTCGTTCAGAAAGACAGTCGGACCTCCGCCGAAAGTCAGTCGTGAAGACCGTCGGACCTAGTCTGCCGGAAAGTCCAGTGGTGTGTAGCATAAGAGTTTAACCACTTCAATACCGGGCATTTTCACCCCCTTCCTGCCCAGACCAATTTCCAGCTTTCAGCGCTGTTACACTTTGAATGACAATTGCGCAGTCATGCTACACTGTACCCAAATGACATTTTGTTTTTTTCTCCCCACCAAACTCTATTAGTGGGGAAAAAAGGACGTCAATTTTCCAGTCCATCCCACTGCCCCCCCCCACTCCACTCCACTGCTCTCCATTCCATCCCACTGCCCCTCACTCCACTCCACTGCTCTCCAGTCTATACCACTGTCCCCCACTCCACTCCACTGCTCTCCAGTCTATACTACTGCCCCCCACTCCACTCCACTGCTCTCCAGTCTATACCACTGTCCCCCACTCCACTCCACTGCTCTCCAGTCTATACCACTGTCCCTCACTCCACTACACTGCTCTCCAGTCTAAACCACTGTCCCTCACTCCACTCCACTGCTCTCCATTCCATCCCACTGCCCCTCACTCCACTCCACTGCTCTCCAGTCTATACCACTGTCCCCCACTCCACTCCACTGCTCTCCAGTCTATACTACTGCCCCCCACTCCACCTCACTGCTCTCCAGTCTATACCACTGCCCCTCACTCCACTCCACTTCTCTCCAGTCTATACCACTGCCCCCCCACTCCACTCCACTGCTCTCCAGTCTATACCACTGTCCCTCACTTCACTACACTGCTCTCCAGTCTATACCACTGTCCCTCACTCCACTCCACTGCTCTCCAGTCTATACTACTGCCCCTCACTCCACTCCACTGCTCTCCAGTATATACCACTGCCCCTCACTCCACTCCACTGCTCTCCAGTCTATACCACTGCCCCCACTCCACTCCACTGCTCTCCAGTCTATACCACTGCCCCTCACTCCACTCCACTGCTCTCCAGTCTATACCACTGTCCCTCACTCCACTCCACTGCTCTCCAGTCTATACCACTGCCCCCCACTCCACTCCACTGCTCTCCAGTCCGTCCCACTGCCCCCCCCCGCTCCACTCCACTGCTCTCCAGTCCATCCCACTGCCCCCCACTCCACTCCACTGCTCTCCAGTCCACCCCACTGCCCCCTACTCCACTGCTCTCTAGTCCACCCCACTGCCCCCCCACTCCACTCCACTGATCTCCAGTCCCTCCCACTGCCTTACACTTCATTCTACTGCTCTCCAGTTCATCCCACTGCCCCCCACTCCACTCCACTGCTCTCCAGTCCTTCCCACTGCCCCCTACTCCACTCCACTGCTCTCCAGTCTATACCACTGCCCCTCACTCCACTCCACTGCTCTACAGTATATACCACTGTCCCTCACTCCACTCCACTGCTCTCCAGTCTATACCACTGCCCCTCACTCCACTCCACTGCTCTCCAGTCTATACCACTGCCCCCACTCCACTCCACTGCTCTCCAGTCTATACCACTGCCCCTCACTCCACTCCACTGCTCTCCAGTCTATGCCACTGTCCCTCACTCCACTCCACTGCTCTCCAGTCTATACCACTGCCCCCCACTCCACTCCACTGCTCTCCAGTCCGTCCCACTGCCCCCCCCACTCCACTCCACTGCTCTCCAGTCCATCCCACTGCCCCCCACTCCACTCCACTGCTCTCCAGTCCACCCCACTGCCCCCTACTCCACTCCTCTGCTCTCTAGTCCACCCCACTGCCCCCCCACTCCACTCCACTGATCTCCAGTCCCTCCCACTGCCTTCCACTCCATTCTACTGCTCTCCAGTTCATCCCACTGCCCCCCACTCCACTCCACTGCTCTCCAGTCTATCCCACTGCCCCCACTCCACTCCACTGCTCTCCAGTCCATCCACTGCCCTCCACTCCACTCCACTGCTCTCCAGGCCATTCCACTGCCCCCACTCCACTCCACTGCTCTCCAGTCCATCCCACTGCCACTTACTCCACGCCACTGCTCTCCAGTCCATCCCACTGCCCCCCACTCCACTCCACTGCTCTCCAGTCCATCCCACTGCCCCCAAGTCAACTCTGCTGCCCCGCAGTCCAGTCTACTGCCCCCTGTCTATCCCACTGTCCCCAGTCAAATCTGCTGCCCCCCCCCCTATCCATCCCACTGCCCCCCAATCTAAAACTCTGCTTTAAGTGTAAGTGTACTACTATTTTTTTAATTTTGATTCCTCTCTTGTCTTTTCTTCAAATTTGATACCAGGGATGTGAGACATTGTCTGCACTGTAAACTATCCAATTGCCAATATATTTACATACATGTGTCTATATAGGTTGATTCCCACAGATGTACAATGCCCCTATACCCGCCCCTCAAGCTTTGCTTTTATGTGTCATATGATCCACCACAGTGATTGCTGCTCTGCCATGCCATACTGGGTCCTGAAAAAGCCATGGATTGGTTAAACCTTGACCAATAAGGCCTGGCTACCGGAAAGCACACAGTATATGCTAAACTTGCCACTTGGCTGTATCTATTCATGGCTTTAGACTTCCTGTACCCTAAGTAAAGCAACTGTAACAGTACTTTGTGGATGTTTTGGAGGCAATCATGACTATGTCTTTAATGTTCTACCTTTTTAAATGCTGAATAAAACATTTATTATGTTTTATAAATATGTGTGGTCTCCCATATAGAGCATGTAAAGTCTGTAATTTTTTTGTGGTTGGTATCTGACCAGTGTCAAACTGTACCTCTTTTTGCATCTAACTTTGGATGTATCTATAAGCTAAAAACCTAATCATTCATCTTTTTTTTTTTAAGGGGGGGGGGGGGGGTGCTTAATAAAACATTCTTCCTGTTTATAATAGGGTGGGCGTTACCTTCTCTGCACGTTCTTCAAACATATAACATTGCAATTGACCAGGGGGGGCCTATGAAGACAATGGACCTGTGCTTTTAACACAGATTTGACACTTTTAGGGTGTCTTGGCTTATGATTATTATTAAATTATAGTTAAAAAAAATCAAAAACTAAAAAGAAACAAAGCAGTGAGCACCTTCAGAAATAACCAGTCTGAGACAGTAGTCATGCAGGCTAGCATCCCTATAGCAAGGGGGGCAGTGAACATGCAGTCCCTTATTAGAAGAGATTTTTGCTTATCATCCAGCATAGATTCTACACCACATCCCCTGACAGATAAAATACAGTTCGAGGAATACTATTTTGGGGATTTTTAGGGTGCACATTTTTACAACAAGATAGTTTTTTGAAAAAACAGAAATTGTATTAGAAAAAATGTTAAAAACAAACATACAAACATGACTATTTTACAAGTGCAAACTGATTTCATCTTTACATGTTTCGCCTTGGTTATTGGCTTCTTCAGGGGAATTTTTTGATACCAGGCACAGTAAACACTGAAGATGGAAAGAGTTTTTAAGAAAAAGTAATATAATAAGCAATCAAAATATATCAAATGTATATAACAAACACAGCTTCTTACCATACTGATAACTCATAACAGCCATCATACCCTTTACCAAAAGGGGAGTGCTTTAGGAAGGGGTTACCCCCCCTTATAAAAATGGGTATACATCTCCCCAAGCAAGCATCCGTGCACATTGCTGACGAGTAATATATATATATATATATATATATATATATAGTGCCGCACTGTTGCTGACAAGCACTGGGCCCTGTAGCACCCCCAGTGTTCAGGAGGAGGTGTTGAAAAGCCCTTCAGCCTATTTGTGTATACACAGAAGATTTCACCAAAAATGCAAACATACAGGTAAGTATTGGAGTTCCATAAAAGTCATCTTTGTGCGTGCAAACAGTTTTTACATTTAAAAAAATAAAATAAAAATGAGGGAGTTTACTGTGAAGATAGGCAAGGGGCCAGTGAACATGCAGCCCTTGCCATGCTGAAAAATTCATAACGGCCATCATAGTCTTTACCATAAGGAGAGTGCTTTAGGAAGGGTTTACCCCCCCCCCAAAAAAAAATGGGGATACATCTCCCAATGCAAGCATCAGTGCACATTGCTGACAAGCACTGGGCCATGTAGCGCCCCCAGTGTTCAGGAGGAGGTATTGTTTTTTTTTTTTTTTTTTAAATAAAACAAATTGAGGGAGCGAGGAGTAGGCAGGGCAACAAATATACATATATATATATATATATATATATATATATATATATATATATATATATATATATATATATATATATATATATATATATATATATATATATATATATATATATATATATATATTATTATTATTATTATTATTTTTTTCTCAGAATTTATAGCTTTCGATTCCCCTCACAGTGAGGGTTATGTGCTTAAATGATATCCTGAAAATGTATGTGGAAATACCACCAAACCTGCGTAAATAGCAAATGTAATAGTAATAATAATAATAATAATAATAATAATGATAATACGAGCAGCTTGTTGTACTGTATGTAAGAACATTAAAAAAAAAAGAGAATTAATTAAAAAAAGGTATTAATTAGAATGGCGCTCTCTCAACGTTTTAAAGTGCAAATGCACAAAAAACGCATTAACCAAAATCAACAAACACAATCAAACATGTGATGTAAAAATGATGTGTAACGTCCACAAAATGTGTAATCAAAAATAAATAATCAGGGTGGATAATCAAAAAATTGATGATCAAAAAATGTATTAATACTACTGGGCACTTTCACCCCCTTCCTGCCCAGGACAATTTTCAGCTTTCAGCGCTGTCACACTTTGAATGACAATTGCGCGGTCATGCTACACTGTACCCAAATGACATTTTTATCATTTTTTTCACACAAATAGAGCTTTCTTTTGTGGTATTTAATCACTGCTGGGTTTTATGTTTTTGCTAAACAAATGAAAAAAGACTGCATATTTTGGAAAAAAAATTTTTTTGTAAAGTCATTTTCTTTTTCATTGATGATGGGTACTAATAGGCTGCAATGATGGGCACTGATGAGGCTGCACTGATGGGGCTGCACTGATGGGCACTGATGTGCTGCAGTGATGGGGCTGCGCTGATGGGCACTGATTTGCTGCACTGATGGGCACTGATATGCTGCAATGATGGGGCTGCGCTGATGGGCACTGATTTGCTGCACTGTATGGGTCTGCACTAATATGCTGCACTGATGGGACTGCATTGATGGCGTCACACTGATGGGCACCGATTTGTTGCACTTATGGGGCTGCATTGATGGGGTTGCACTGATATGCTGCACTGATGGGACTACAGTGATGGGGTTGCACTGATGGGCACTGATATGCTGCAATGATGGGGCTGCGCTGATGGGCACTGATTTGCTGCACTGATGGGCACTGATTTGCTGCACTGATGGGGCTGCACTAATATGCTGCACTGATGGGACTGCATTGATGGCGTCACACTGATGGGCACTGATTTGTTGCACTTATGGGGCTGCATTGATGGGGTTGCAATGATATGCTGCACTGATGGGACTGCAGTGATGGGGTTGCACAGATGGGCACTGATATGCTGCAATGATGGGGCTGCGCTGATGGGCACTGATTTGCTGCACTGATTGGCACTGATTTGCTGCACTGATTGGCACTGATTTGCTGCACTGATGGGGTTGCACTGATATGCTGCACTGATGGGACTGCAGTGATGGGGTTGCACAGATGGGCACTTATATGCTGCACTGATTGGGCTGCATTGATGAGTTTGCACTGATGGGCACTGATATGCTGCACTAATTTGGCTGCACTTATGGGGTTGCACTGATGGGACTGCACTGATGGGCACCGATATGTTGCACAGATGGGGTTGCACTGATGAGCACTAATATGCTGCACTGATGGGACTGCACTGATTGGCACTGATACAGTATGTTGCACTGGTGGGGTTGCATTGATGGGGTTGCACTGATGGGCAGTGATATGCTGCAATGATGGGACTGCACTGATGGGGTTGTACTCAGGGCCCAGGGTCAAGTCCTGGGGAAAAAAGTGTGGGAACTCCCACCCAAGATCCCCCCCCCCACCAAAAAAAAAAAGATACGCTCATATGCACAAACACTTCAAAAGTGGTATTTTTCATCCAATTTTCGTATTGTGTGTATGAAGCTTAACTGTTAGTACGTTAGAAAAAGCAATTCTCAATAAACATAAATACGGTAATTCTCTGAATAATCAGCATTCATTCATTGTGCTTCCATGTAAATGTGACCATCATGTTCTGATCTTTATTGGGGAATTTTATTTTGTATATAGAGTATTTATTTGGTGAGTTTACACTTTTCATTGAACAGAGTTTGGATAACACAGGGTTAAACGGAAAGGTGATAAATGAAGTGCACATTATCTGGACAGAATGCTGGGGAGATAGTGATATGTTCCTGCTTAGGAGATGTATGTTAGCTTGGGGGGGGGGGGGCTGCAAACTCTGCAGGGGCTCCAACACACACTCGCTGCTATTCCAACCCTTCACATATTTCCACATAAACTTCCCTCCTGGCATTAAACTTTGCCAGGTATTGTGCCCAGCTTACCACCCCAAACTGATGTTCCTCCCTCAGCTCACCTCTCTCCCTGCATGTCCTGTGAGCAGAATAGCTGTGCTCCTCCTCTGGGGTCTCTCATCATATGGCACTGAAGATAGAGGAGGGGGGGATTCAGCAGGACACACAGAGCAAGTATGGAGGAGACTAGGGGGGGGGGAGATGAGGAGAAAATCAGGAGGGGTCGGCGGGGAGGAGCGCATCACGAGAGGTCTGACTAAATACAATCTTTTAGCAGCAGGGACCCGATCTACCCGTCAGCTAGCTGTGACTGACAGGTAGATCGAAGCGGAAGCTGTCATGGGGCCCCCTACTGGCAATGCCTGAATAGTCAGGTGTGCGGCACTTACTATAGCGAGCTGTGTTGGCGGCTGCTGGTGTAGCACCTGCCACACAACTCACATACTTCAAAGTCTTGCAGGACACGGCTGCTAATGGGAACTGAGTTCCTGTTGTGGAAAAAGTACAGGAACTCCGTTCCCATGCATTCCCGCAGGACTTGAGCCCTGATTGTGCTGATGGGCACTGATATGCTGCACTGATGGGACTGCACTTAAGGGGTTGCACTGATGGGACTGCCCTTATGGGACTGCACTGATGGAGTGGCACTGATGGGCACTGATATGCTACACTTATGGGGCTGTATTGATGGAACTGCACTGATGGAATAGCACTGATGGTCATTGATATGCTACACTTATGGGACTGCACTGATGGGCACTGATATGCTGCACTGATAGGGCTGCTCTGATGGTCACTGATATGCTGCACTGATAGGGCTGCTCTGATTGTCACTGATATGTTGCATTGATAGGGCTGCACTTATGGGATTGCACTGATGGGACTGCACTGATGGGACTGCCCTTATGGGACTGCACTGATGGAGTGGCACTGATGGGCACTGATATGCTACACTTATGGGATTGCACTGATGGGACTGCACTGATGGGACTGCCCTTATGGGACTGCACTGATGGAGTGGCACTGATGGGCACTGATATGCTACACTTATGGGACTGCACTGATGGGCACTGATATGCTGCACCGATAGGGCTGCTCTGATTGTCATTGATATGCTGCACTGATAGGGCTGCATTGATGGGCACTGATGAGGCTGCAATGATGATCAGTGCCCTCATTATCAGTGTAAATGTTCCCTGTCACAGGACCGCCGGTTATCGGCTTTCCTTTCCTCAGCTAGTGACAGCACTGGGGAAAGGAAATGCTGGTAACTGGCATTTGTTTACGTGTGATTAGCTGTGATTGGACACAGCAGATCACATGATAAAAAGCCTACGTCATCTGCACTTAACCTGATTGGTCATGTGCTGTGTCCGAGGGACACAGTTTACCACCGATCGCCACACGCTATGTGCCAAGAATGGGAGGGCATCACGCGACGTCCTCCCAGAATGAGAGCAATCCGGCCCTGCCATCATTTTACTATACGATGGTTGGGAACCGGTTATTAACCACATCAATACCGGGGGGGTACTTAAACACCTTCCTGCCCAGACCAATTTTGAGCTTTCAGAGATGTTGCACTTTGAATGACAATTGCGCAATTATGCTACACTGTACCCAATTTTTTTCCCACAAATAGAGCTTTCGTTTGGTGGTATTTGATTACCTCTATGGTTTTTATTTTTTGCTAAACAAATAAAAAAAAGACCGAAAATGTTGAAAAATATATATATTTTTTTTGTTTCAGTTTCAAAACGTTGTAAATAAGTACGTTTTCTCCTTCACTGATGGCCACTGATAAGGCAGCACTGATGGGCACCGATGGGCTGGCACCAATGAAGTGACACTGATGAGGTGACATTGATGGGCACTGATATGTGGCACTGATAGGCAGCACTGATGGGCACTGATAGGTGGCAATGATGGGCGACATGGATGGACACTGATAGGTGACACAAATTGGCACTGATAGCTGGCATGGATTGGCATGGATAGGCAGCATGAATGATCATGGATAGGCGGCACAGATGGGCATGGATAGGCAGCACAGATGGGCATGGATGGGCACTGATAGTTGGCATGGATGGGCACTGATAGGTGGCAAGGATTGGCACTGATAGGTGGCATGGATGGGCACTGATAAGCGACATTGTATTGTTTTGTATGGATGGATGCCAATCAGTGCCAAACAATAATGCATGCCAATCAGTGATGCCCATTGTGGGCACTGATTGGCATCCATTGTGGGCACTGATTGGCATCCATTGTGGGCACTGACTGGCATCCCTGGTGGTCTAGGGTGGCATATTTGGTGCTGGGCATCATTGGTGGTCTGGTGGCGTCCCTGGTGGTCCAGTGTGGGCATCCTCGGGGGGGGGGGGCTGCGCTGATAATTGATCAGCACAGACCCCCCTGTCAGAGGAGCAGCCGATCGGCTCTCCTCTACTCGCGTCTGACAGACACGAGTGAGGAAAAGCCGATCACCGACTCTTCCTATTTACACTGTGATCAGCCGTGATTGGACACGGCTGATCACGTGGTAAAGAGTCTCCGTCGGAGACTCTTTACCGAGATCGTAGTTGCCGGGTGTCAGACTGATTTCTATTGTGCATCTCTATAATAAAACACATAGTGCTGTAGAAATTCTCTTTCATGTATTCTATGTTTGTAAACCAAAGATTGTACACACAGAGCACACACTAATAAAAACACGTTTAAAAACTTTTAAAAAAAGAAAAAAGAATAGAAAAAAAGACCAGTAGAATTGCAATTTTACACATCTTTCCGTTTTTATGTGAACCTCAGGATGACTTGGTAAGGACAGGAAGTGTGTGGCTACACAAGTTTATGGATGAGATCATGAATGGTGACCTCCGGAGAGTTCATCAGACACGGTTCCTTTCAGTGGAGAGAAGTATACTAAACATAATACCATGTAACCTCCATGTGAAGGGTATTTGGAACAGACGGGGGTTCCTATCCACAGGGAGAGACCCAGTCCAGGAGATACAGGAGCGAATGTGAGGCTGTGTGGAGATACAGACGTCAAGGAGGTTCTCAGGGCTCGATTCAAGAATGACTAATGCCCCGTACACACGATCGGATATTCCCACAACAAAATCCATGTCTTTTTTATCAGACGGATGTTGGCTCAGACTTGTCTTGCATACACACGGTCACACAAATCTTGTCGAAAATTCCAAAAAGTCAAGAACGCGGTGACGTACGACGAGCCGAGAAAAATTAAGTTCAATAGCCGGTGCGGCTCTTCTGCTTGGAATTTTGTGCGTTGGAATTGTGTATACACAATCGAAATTTCCAACAACAGGTTTTGGTGTTGGAAAATTTGAGAACCAGCTCTCAAATTTTTTTTTTTTTTTCGGAAATTCAGATGGAAAATGTCCGATGGAGCGTACACACGGTCAGAATTTCCGAGTAACAAGCTCCCATCAAACATTTGATGTTGTCGGAAATTCCGACCGCGTGTACGCGGCAATAGAGTGCTCTGGGACCACTGGGCCAAACAGGGTGCTCTGGGGGTCACTGAATGGCACAGGGTACTGTAGAGGTATGGGAAATGACCTGAGAAGAAGAAATTGCTCATTACCCGAGGAACCCCTAGCAACCTCTGGGGGAACCCTGGTGGAGAATCCCTGAACTAGACAATAGAGAGAGCTTGGGTTCAGATCGATTTCATTTACTTAAAATGGCCATGTGGCATATTCCTTTTTTATTATTATTATACAGGATTTATATGGCGCCAACAGTTTGTGTAGCACTTAACAACATGAGGGCAGACATTACAGTTACATTACAATTTGGTACAAGAGAAATCAGAGGGCCCTGCTCTTTAGAGCTTACAATCTAGGAGGGAGGGTCAATTGATACAAAAGGTAATAGCTGTGTGGGGGATGAGTCTGATGGAGAAAGTAAAACAGTGTTAGTTAGAAGCAGGATAGGCTTTTTTAACTAGTTGCCCACCGCCTGGCATCGTTTGATGGCAGCAGTATGGCTCCCCTGCGCCAATCGTCATAGCTGTACAGCGGCTGTTTTAAGGGGTATAAGGGGCCGCTGCGTCACCGAGGAGCTGATGCACGTGCCCAGCAGCCGCGAAGTCCGCCGGGCACCCGCAATCACTCCTGACAGAGCCAGGTCGGGGAACTGTGCGTGTAAATACACAAATCCCTGTTCTGTCAGGGGTGAGGATCCCCATCCCTTCCCCATTTCTGCGGGGCCATCCTACGTGGACTATCTGCATGGTGTTACATTTATACCTGGAGGACTGTTTTGTTATAATGTGTCTTGCTACCCTGCCATGCCAACCCTGCTCTGCCCATGTGCCAAGGACTTTAACTGCTGCCGTGCCAACCCTGCTCTGCCTGTGTGCCACAGACTGTAACCCTTGCTGTGCAAACATTGTGTTGCCCATGTGCCAAGGACTTTAACCCCTGCCGTACCAAACACTGCTCTGCCCATGTGCCAAGGACTTTAACCCCTGCTGTGCCAAACACTGCTCTGCCCATCTGCCAAGGACTTTAACGCTGCTGTACCAACCACTTATCTGCCCGTGTGCCAAGGTTTTAACCCCTGCTGTACCAAACACTTCTCTGCCAATGCCCCAAGGATTTTCACCCCTGCTGTGCCAAACACTGCTCTGCCCGTGTGCCAAGGGCATTAACCCCTGCTGTGCCCAACCACTGCTCCGCCCTGTGGACTATCAAACCTTTGCTGTCCCATATTGCTGTCCTGAGGAGCACTCTTCATTGCTGTACCTTCTGATTGCCCTGTGGACTACCTTCCCTTTTGCTGTCTGATATTGCCACCCTGAGGATCACTCTTCATTGCTGTGTGTATTGTTTGTTCTGAGGACTAATTCTCCTACTGCCTGTCCCCCGAGTCCCCCAATAAACACTCATGTGTTTAGAGATTGTTGATCAATCAATGTCGATTGTTGTTGGTCATTGTGTTAAGCCTGTGTTGATTAACACACATCAGTAAAGCTCGGCACACCTTGTGGGAAGAAACATTCTATGCATTGGGATAAAAAGCCTTCTGTGTATAGGAGCCCCTCCTCAGTCCCCCTAACTGCTTAAGGACCGCCTCACACCGATATACGTCGGCAGAATGGCGCGGCTGGGCACAATCACGTACCTGTAGGTGGTTCTTTAAGCGCCCAGCTGTGGGTCGGGGGAGCGCCGCCGGCGGCGTGCTCCCGACCCGATCCTGAGCTCCGTGACCGTGGCCGCAGGACCAGCGGACCCGATCGCTGCTGATGTCCCGCGATCGGGTCACAGAGCTGAAGAACGAGGAGAGGTCTGTGTAAACAACCCTCTCCCCGTGCTTCCTACTGTGGCTGTCACCGATCGTCTCTTCCCTTTTATAGGGAAAGACGATCAGTAATGTCACAGGCCAGGCCACGCCTCCCTACAATAAAAAAAAACACATAACGTCATACATAACACATACACTGCCCCCTAGTGGTTAACTCCTTCACTACCAGTGTCATTTACACAGGAGTCAGTACATTTAAATAGCACGGATTGCTGTATAAATGCCAATGGTCCCAAAAATGTGTCAAAAATGTCCGATGTGTCTGCCGCAATGTCGCAGTCACAATAAAAATCGATGATCTCCGCCATTACTAGTAAAGAAAAATATTAATAAAAATACTATAAAACTATCCCCTATTTTGTAAACGCTATAACTTTTGCGCAAACCAATCAATAATCGCTAATCTTGATTTTTTTTTTTTTACCAAAATACGTAGAAGAATACGTATCGGCCTAAACTGAGGGAAAAAAAAAGTTTTTTTATATATTTTTGGGGGATATTTATTATAACAAAAAGTAAAAAATAATGCGTTTTTTTTTCAAAATTGTCGCTCTATTTTTGTTTATAGCGCAAAAAATAAAAACCGCAGAGGTGATCAAATACCACCAAAAGAAAGCTCTATTTGTGGGAAAAAAAGTACGCCAATTTTGTTTGGGAGCGACGTCGCACGACCGCACAATTGTCAGTTAAAGCGACGCAGTGCCGAATCGCAAAAAGGGGCCTGGTCCTTTGGCTGCAAATTGGTCCGGGGCTGAAGTGGCTAATACTTACCTGAGCCCCATCTCGGTCCAGCGATGTCCACGAGTCCCTCGGCCCTCCCAGGACTCCCCTCCTGATTTGTTGAGAAACAGCAGCAGCGCCATTGGCTCCCACTGCTGTCAATCAAATTCAGTCGTTGTGTACAGAGGACTCATCTGTAGACCCTGTGCTTACATATAAATAACCTGCATTGATATCTAAATAGTGGCGGCATTCAATTACATTGCATACATTCTATGTAAATAGCTGTGACTGGCAGCATTGATATGTAAATAGAGGTGGTATTCATATGTATATCATGCCTCCCTGAGGTCATATCCACCATCACCTATACTGAATGCTGCCCACTCGGGAGGTAAAGGGGCATGCTTAAAAGTCCTGCCTGCAACTGTGGTCATTAAGCCTAACATCAGCCTGTTCTGCAAATTAGTAAGGGGGGGGGGGGGGGGGTGCGCAGAGGCAGGCAGAGAAGGAATTACAGTTTGGGGTGCACAGGTGAGCAAGGAGGGGGTGTATGGAGGTAACAAAGGTGGGTTCAAACATAAGCAGAGGAGGCAGGTAGAATTAAAGGAGGGGAGGTTTGGAGTGGATAGGATGGGGGAGGTGCAGAGGTTAGCAGGTTTTAGGATGCAAAGGTGTACTAACAGGGTGGATAAAGATGTAGGTAGCGTGTAGGGCAGCCCATTCATTTCAATGGACTGTTCTATGCGCTAGAAATGCAGAACAAAGTCCCAAATCCTTTTTCAAAATCTCAATTAATGACACTGCTGTGTTTCTGCTAAAGTTTCATAGTTAGTAAGGTTGAATAAAGACACCAGTCCATCCTCAGTGAGTGTCTACCCCTATCCCTGTACATTGGACACTCACATCGGTCCTTACCCTCAAGGAGCCCACAATCCAAGGTCCCCATTCATATACTAGGGACAATTTTGGACCGAAGCCAATTAACCTACCTGCATGTCTTTTCTGCGTGGGAGAAAACCCGGAGAACCCAGAGGAAACCCACGCAGGCACAGGGAGAACATGCAAACTCCAGGCAGATAGTGTCGTGGTTGGGATTCGAACCAGCGACCCTTCATACTGCTAGCTGAGAATGCTAACCACTACACCACTGTGCCGCCCTGTGAAGCATGTTTCTGTGGTGTCAGGAAAGCAATTTTGCATGAGTTCCCGACTCCCGCAAATTTGAATACAGGCTAAATGAGAGATGTCCTGTCCAGTTATAGGCCCATTTCTAATCTTCCCTTCATATCAAAAGTGCTTGAGAAATAGACATGTGCAGAGTGAAACATTTTGTCGAATCTTTTCTCTCTGTCGAATCTTTTCTCTCTATGTCGAATCTTTTCTCTCCGTCAAATCTTTTCTCTCTGTCGAATCTTTTCTCTCTATGTCGAATCTTTTCTCTCTATGTCAAATCTTTTCTCTCTGTCGAATCCTTTCTCTCTATGTCGAATCTTTTCTCTCTATGTCAAATCTTTTCTCTCTGTCAAATCTTTTCTCTCTATGTCGAATCGTTTCTCTCTCTATGTCGAATATTTTCTCTCTGTCGAATCTTTTCTCTCTATGTCAAATCTTTTCTCTCTGTCAAATCTTTTCTCTCTATGTCAAATCTTTTCTCTCTATGTCAAATCTTTTCTCTCTATGTCGAATCTTTTCTCTCTATGTCGAATCTTTTCTCTCCGTCAAATCTTTTCTCTCTATGTCGAATCTTTTCTCTCTGTCGAATCCTTTCTCTCCATGTCAAATCTTTTCTCTCTATGTTGAATCTTTTCTCTCTATGTCGAATCATTTCTCTCTCCGTCAAATCTTTTCTCTCTATGTTGAATCTTTTTCTCTCTGTCAAATCTTTTCTCTCTATGTCGAATCTTTTCTCTCTGTCGAATCCTTTCTCTCTATATCAAATCTTTTCTCTCTATGTCAAATCTTTTCTCTCTGTCAAATCTTCTCTCTCTATGTCGAATCTTTTCTCTCTATGTCGAATCTTTTCTCTCTGTCAATACTTTTCTCTCTATGTCAAATCTTTCCTTTTATGTTGAATATTTTCTCTCTGTTGAATATTTTCTCTCTGTTGAATCTTTTCTCTCTATGTCGAATCTTTTCTCTCTATGTCAAATCTTTTCTCTCTATCTCAAATCTTTTCTCTCTGTCGAATCTTTTCTCTCTATGTTGAATCTTTTCTCTCTATGTCGAATCTTTTCTCTCCGTCAAATCTTTTCTCTCTATGTTGAATATTTTTCTCTCTGTCAAATCTTTTCTCTCTATGTCGAATCTTTTCTCTCTGTCGAATCCTTTCTCTCTATATCAAATCTTTTCTCTCTATGTCAAATCTTTTCTCTCTATGTCAAATATTTTCTCTCTATGTCAAATCTTTTCTCTCTGTCAAATCTTCTCTCTCTATGTCGAATCTTTTCTCTCTATGTCGAATCTTTTCTCTCTGTCAATACTTTTCTCTCTATGTCAAATCTTTCCTTTTATGTTGAATATTTTCTCTCTGTCGAATCTTTTCTCTCTATGTCAAATCTTTTCTCTCTATCTCAAATCTTTTCTCTCTGTCGAATCTTTTCTCTCTATGTTGAATCTTTTCTCTCCGTCAAATCTTTTCTCTCTATGTCGAATCTTTTCTCTCTGTCGAATCCTTTCCCTCTATGTCAAATCTTTTCTCTCTATGTTGAATCTTTTCTCTCCGTCAAATCTTTTCTCTCTATGTTGAATATTTTTCTCTCTGTCAAATCTTTTCTCTCTATGTCGAATCTTTTCTCTCTGTCGAATCCTTTCTCTCTATATCAAATCTTTTCTCTCTATGTCAAATCTTTTCTCTCTATGTCAAATATTTTCTCTCTATGTCAAATCTTTTCTCTCTGTCAAATCTTCTCTCTCTATGTCAAATCTTTTCTCTCTATCAAATCTTTTCTCTCTATGTCGAATCTTTTCTCTCTATCAAATCTTTTCTCTCTATGTCAAATCTTTCCTTTTATGTTGAATATTTTCTCTCTGTTGAATCTTTTCTCTCTATGTCGAATCTTTTCTCTCTATGTCGAATCTTTTCTTTCTATCTCAAATCTTTTCTCTCTGTTGAATCTTTTCTCTCTGTGGAATCTTTTCTCTCTATGTCGAATCTTTTCTCTCTGTCGAATCCTTTCTCTCTATGTCAAATCTTTTCTCTCTGTCAAATCTTTTCTCTCTATGTCAAATCTTTTCTCTCTATGTCAAATCTTTTCTCTCTGTCAAATCTTTTCTCTCTATGTCGAATCTTTTCTCTCTCTATGTCGAATCTTTTCTCTCTGTCGAATCTTTTCTCTCTATGTCAAATCTTTTCTCTCTGTCAAATCTTTTCTCTCTATGTCAAATCTTTTCTCTCTATGTCAAATCTTTTCTCTCTTTGTCGAATCTTTTCTCTCCGTCAAATCTTTTCTCTCTATGTCGAATCTTTTCTCTCTGTCGAATCCTTTCTCTCTATGTCAAATCTTTTCTCTCTATGTTGAATCTTTTCTCTCTATGTCGAATCATTTCTCTCTCCGTCAAATCTTTTCTCTCTATGTTGAATCTTTTTCTCTCTGTCAAATCTTTTCTATCTATGTCGAATCTTTTCTCTCTGTCGAATCCTTTCCCTCTATATCAAATCTTTTCTCTCTATGTCAAATATTTTCTCTCTATGTCAAATCTTTTCTCTCTGTCAAATCTTCTCTCTCTATGTCGAATCTTTTCTCTCTATGTCAAATCTTTTCTCTCTGTCAATACTTTTCTCTCTATGTCAAATCTTTCCTTTTATGTTGAATATTTTCTCTCTGTTGAATCTTTTCTCTCTATGTCGAATCTTTTCTCTCTATGTCAAATCTTTTCTCTCTATCTCAAATCTTTTCTCTCTGTCGAATATTTTCTCTCTATGTTGAATCTTTTCTCTCTATGTCGAATCTTTTCTCTCCGTCAAATCTTTTCTCTCTATGTCGAATCTTTTCTCTCTGTCGAATCCTTTCCCTCTATGTCAAATCTTTTCTCTCTATGTTGAATCTTTTCTCTCCGTCAAATCTTTTCTCTCTATGTTGAATATTTTTCTCTCTGTCAAATCTTTTCTCTCTATGTCGAATCTTTTCTCTCTGTCGAATCCTTTCTCTCTATGTCAAATCTTTTCTCTCTATGTTGAATCTTTTCTCTCCGTCAAATCTTTTCTCTCTATGTTGAATCTTTTTCTCTCTGTCAAATCTTTTCTCTCTATATCAAATCTTTTCTCTCTATGTCAAATCTTTTCTCTCTATGTCAAATATTTTCTCTCTATGTCAAATCTTTTCTCTCTGTCAAATCTTCTCTCTCTATGTCGAATCTTTTCTCTCTATGTCGAATCTTTTCTCTCTATCAAATCTTTTCTCTCTATGTCAAATCTTTCCTTTTATGTTGAATATTTTCTCTCTGTTGAATCTTTTCTCTCTATGTCGAATCTTTTCTCTCTGTCAAATCTTTTCTCTCTATGTCAAATCTTTTCTCTCTGTCAAATCTTTTCTCTCTATGTCGAATCTTTTCTCTCTATGTCAAATCTTTTCTCTCTATCTCAAATCTTTTCTCTCTGTCGAATCTTTTCTCTCTATGTTGAATCTTTTCTCTCTATGTCGAATCTTTTCTCTCCGTCAAATCTTTTCTCTCTATGTTGAATATTTTTCTCTCTGTCAAATCTTTTCTCTCTATGTCGAATCTTTTCTCTCTGTCGAATCCTTTCTCTCTATATCAAATCTTTTCTCTCTATGTCAAATCTTTTCTCTCTATGTCAAATATTTTCTCTCTATGTCAAATCTTTTCTCTCTGTCAAATCTTCTCTCTCTATGTCGAATCTTTTCTCTCTATGTCGAATCTTTTCTCTCTGTCAATACTTTTCTCTCTATGTCAAATCTTTCCTTTTATGTTGAATATTTTCTCTCTGTCGAATCTTTTCTCTCTATGTCAAATCTTTTCTCTCTATCTCAAATCTTTTCTCTCTGTCGAATCTTTTCTCTCTATGTTGAATCTTTTCTCTCCGTCAAATCTTTTCTCTCTATGTCGAATCTTTTCTCTCTGTCGAATCCTTTCCCTCTATGTCAAATCTTTTCTCTCTATGTTGAATCTTTTCTCTCCGTCAAATCTTTTCTCTCTATGTTGAATATTTTTCTCTCTGTCAAATCTTTTCTCTCTATGTCGAATCTTTTCTCTCTGTCGAATCCTTTCTCTCTATATCAAATCTTTTCTCTCTATGTCAAATCTTTTCTCTCTATGTCAAATATTTTCTCTCTATGTCAAATCTTTTCTCTCTGTCAAATCTTCTCTCTCTATGTCAAATCTTTTCTCTCTATCAAATCTTTTCTCTCTATGTCGAATCTTTTCTCTCTATCAAATCTTTTCTCTCTATGTCAAATCTTTCCTTTTATGTTGAATATTTTCTCTCTGTTGAATCTTTTCTCTCTATGTCGAATCTTTTCTCTCTATGTCGAATCTTTTCTTTCTATCTCAAATCTTTTCTCTCTGTTGAATCTTTTCTCTCTGTGGAATCTTTTCTCTCTATGTCGAATCTTTTCTCTCTGTCGAATCCTTTCTCTCTATGTCAAATCTTTTCTCTCTGTCAAATCTTTTCTCTCTATGTCAAATCTTTTCTCTCTATGTCAAATCTTTTCTCTCTGTCAAATCTTTTCTCTCTATGTCGAATCTTTTCTCTCTCTATGTCGAATCTTTTCTCTCTGTCGAATCTTTTCTCTCTATGTCAAATCTTTTCTCTCTGTCAAATCTTTTCTCTCTATGTCAAATCTTTTCTCTCTATGTCAAATCTTTTCTCTCTTTGTCGAATCTTTTCTCTCCGTCAAATCTTTTCTCTCTATGTCGAATCTTTTCTCTCTGTCGAATCCTTTCTCTCTATGTCAAATCTTTTCTCTCTATATTGAATCTTTTCTCTCTATGTCGAATCATTTCTCTCTCCGTCAAATCTTTTCTCTCTATGTTGAATCTTTTTCTCTCTGTCAAATCTTTTCTATCTATGTCGAATCTTTTCTCTCTGTCGAATCCTTTCCCTCTATATCAAATATTTTCTCTCTATGTCAAATATTTTCTCTCTATGTCAAATCTTTTCTCTCTGTCAAATCTTCTCTCTCTATGTCGAATCTTTTCTCTCTATGTCAAATCTTTTCTCTCTGTCAATACTTTTCTCTCTATGTCAAATCTTTCCTTTTATGTTGAATATTTTCTCTCTGTTGAATCTTTTCTCTCTATGTCGAATCTTTTCTCTCTATGTCAAATCTTTTCTCTCTATCTCAAATCTTTTCTCTCTGTCGAATATTTTCTCTCTATGTTGAATCTTTTCTCTCTATGTCGAATCTTTTCTCTCCGTCAAATCTTTTCTCTCTATGTCGAATCTTTTCTCTCTGTCGAATCCTTTCCCTCTATGTCAAATCTTTTCTCTCTATGTTGAATCTTTTCTCTCCGTCAAATCTTTTCTCTCTATGTTGAATATTTTTCTCTCTGTCAAATCTTTTCTCTCTATGTCGAATCTTTTCTCTCTGTCGAATCCTTTCTCTCTATGTCAAATCTTTTCTCTCTATGTTGAATCTTTTCTCTCCGTCAAATCTTTTCTCTCTATGTTGAATATTTTTCTCTCTGTCAAATCTTTTCTCTCTATGTCGAATCTTTTCTCTCTGTCGAATCCTTTCTCTCTATATCAAATCTTTTCTCTCTATGTCAAATCTTTTCTCTCTATGTCAAATATTTTCTCTCTATGTCAAATCTTTTCTCTCTGTCAAATCTTCTCTCTCTATGTCGAATCTTTTCTCTCTATGTCGAATCTTTTCTCTCTATCAAATCTTTTCTCTCTATGTCAAATCTTTCCTTTTATGTTGAATATTTTCTCTCTGTTGAATCTTTTCTCTCTATGTCGAATCTTTTCTCTCTATGTCGAATCTTTTCTTTCTATCTCAAATCTTTTCTCTCTGTTGAATCTTTTCTCTCTATGTCAAATCTTTTCTCTCTGTCAAATCTTTTCTCTCTATGTCGAATCTTTTCTCTCTCTATGTCAAATCTTTTCTCTCTGTCAAATCTTTTCTCTCTATGTCAAATCTTTTCTCTCTGTCAAATCTTTTCTCTCTATGTCAAATCTTTTCTCTCTATGTCAAATCTTTTCTCTCTATGTCGAATCTTTTCTCTCTATGTCGAATCTTTTCTCTCCGTCAAATCTTTTCTCTCTATGTCGAATCTTTTCTCTCTGTCGAATCCTTTCTCTCTATGTCAAATCTTTTCTCTCTATGTTGAATCTTTTCTCTCTATGTCGAATCATTTCTCTCTCCGTCAAATCTTTTCTCTCTATGTTGAATCTTTTTCTCTCTGTCAAATCTTTTCTCTCTATGTTGAATCTTTTCTCTCTGTCGAATCCTTTCTCTCTATATCAAATCTTTTCTCTCTATGTCAAATCTTTTCTCTCTATGTCAAATATTTTCTCTCTATCTCAAATCTTTTCTCTCTGTCAAATCTTCTCTCTCTATGTCGAATCTTTTCTCTCTATGTCGAATCTTTTCTCTCTGTCAATACTTTTCTCTCTATGTCAAATCTTTCCTTTTATGTTGAATATTTTCTCTCTGTTGAATCTTTTCTCTCTATGTCGAATCTTTTCTCTCTATGTCGAATCTTTTCTCTCTATGTTGAATCTTTTCTCTCCGTCAAATCTTTTCTCTCTATGTTGAATCTTTTTCTCTCTGTCAAATCTTTTCTCTCTATGTCGAATCTTTTCTCTCTGTCGAATCCTTTCTCTCTATATCAAATCTTTTCTCTCTATGTCAAATATTTTCTCTCTATGTCAAATATTTTCTCTCTATGTCAAATCTTTTCTCTCTGTCAAATCTTCTCTCTCTATGTCGAATCTTTTCTCTCTATGTCGAATCTTTTCTCTCTATCAAATCTTTTCTCTCTATGTCAAATCTTTCCTTTTATGTTGAATATTTTCTCTCTGTTGAATCTTTTCTCTCTATGTCGAATCTTTTCTCTCTATGTCGAATCTTTTCTTTCTATCTCAAATCTTTTCTCTCTGTTGAATCTTTTCTCTCTGTGGAATCTTGTCTCTCTATGTCGAATATTTTCTTTCTGTCGAATATTTTCTCTATATCATTTTGGACTAATAGAGGTAAGGTTAGGCACATTCGACCACAGGTTCAATAGACACAGATTGTTATTGTCAGAGTCACGTCGGATCTCCTAATCTATATCAAACTGTTGTAACAACGAAAATGAAAAAAAAAAAGCATTTATTTGTGTCGGATCTTTCATTTTTCGTATTCTGTGCTTTCGTTATCGTTTGTCAAAATGAAAACGAAAATACCTGAAATTCGGTCGAAAAATGCATTCGAACGAAAACGAATGCACATGTCTATTGAGAAAGCAGTTGCCATTCATCTTCAGGGTCACCTCAAGCATAATAACCTCTTTGCCCTTGTACACACGGTCGGAGATTCCGACAACCAAATCCATCGGAGTAATTCCGACGGATTCATTCCGGAAGTGATGTTGCATACACACGGGCGGACTAAGTTGTCGGAAAATCCGATTGTACATAATGTGATGACATTATTTCTTTACGACGGGACTACGTTCAGGCTAGTAGCCAATAGCTTTGGTGTAGGAATTTGATCTGAGCATGCGTGGCACTTTGTCCGTCGGAGTAGGCTACACATGATCGGAGTATGTCCGATAGGAGCATTTTGTCGGAAAATTTTACCGGCAAGTTGGAAAAGTTGGTCCGTCGGATATTCCAACGGAAACAGTCCGATGGAGACCACACACACAGTCGGAATATCCGAAAAAACCGTCCGATAGGAAACATTCCGACAGAATCTCCGACCGTGTGTACAAGGGCTTTGAAAGATTCCAGTCAGGTTTCCACTTTGCTCAGAGCACAGAGACTTCCCTCTTCAGAGTTACTAATGACCTCCTCATATCATCCGATGCCGGCTTTCCCTCCCTCCTTATCCTCCTAGACCTTACGGCTGCATTTGACACTGCTGACCACGGCATTCTTTTAAACCGGCTCCATCACACCGTTGGACTCAATGACACAGCCCTTAGTTGGTTCAAATCATATCTCAACCGGACAGAATATATTTCCCTGGGCCATTTTAAATCAAATCCGCATACAGTTACTTGCGGTCCTCCAGGGGTCAGTTCTTGGCCCCATTCTTTTCATTCTCTATCTAACTCCCCTTGGCCAAATTATTAGCCACCATAAAAATTTCAGTTCACTGCTATGCCGATGACACACAGCTATATGTAAATGCAACAGTTGAAACCCCACCTTTACAGTCATCCCTGTCAGTACTTACCATCTGCCTGGAGGAGATAAAGGTTTTTTTCAACTCAACAGTTCTAACACTGAAGTCACCGTGATTGGCCCTCCTTATCAGACCAAATCATCATTGATAACCATCATTACCTTTTCTGGTTCTAATATCCCCATTTCATCAACATTCACAAATCTTGGTGTAAAAATGGACTCCCAGCTCACTTTTGAAGCCCATATAAATCACCTATGCAAGACCTCTTTCTACCATCTCCGTAATATTTCTAAACTCTGTCCCATTCTTTCCCTCCCAGATGCGCGAAAAGTTGGTTTATGCTTTTGTCTCCTCCAGACTGGATTACTGTAACTCACTTCTCATTGGGATTCCTAGAAAGAGTCTTCAGAGGCTTCAGCACATCCAAAACTCTGCAGCTAGGATCCTGATGAGAGTGTGGAAGCATGAGCACATTGCCCCCATTCTCCACTCGCTCTACTGGCTTCCTGTCTCCACCAGGATTGAGTACAAGGTCTCTCTCCTTACACACCAATGCATACATGGACATGCCCCCCTTATCTTCAAGAACTTCTCAAATTAAAAAACACATCACGTTCCTTCTGCTCTACTCACTCAAACCTTCTTCAAATACCTAGAACTAGACTGAAGACAATGGGAGACGGGGCTTTTTGTGCAGCTGTCCCGCGCCTGTGGAATGCCCTACCAGACATCTTGAGGGCTCCTCAGTCCACTGACTGTTTTAAAAAAAGTCTTAAGACATTTCTGTTTAGTAAAGCGTTTTGTTTTTATTAGATGTGCGCTTCATTGTATAAATTGCTTATTTTTCTTTTTTGTTCCTAACCTGTAGCACTTTGAGATCTTTTGATGAAAAGGGAATTATAAATAAAATGCATTATTATTATTATAAATGTCTCAGGTACATTGGTGGTCACTGTAAATCTTCTCATTACATTGGAGCTTGGTGTAGAATCCTTTCATTGACGCTAATGGCCAGTGTGGCGGTCCCCCTTACATTTGTGGTCAGTGTAAATCCCTCTTTACATTGGTGGTTACTGTTAATGCTTCTATTACATTAGTGGTCAGTGTAAACCCCTATTTTTTTTGGTGGCCAGTGTTGAAACTCCTCTTTATATTGATAGTCGGTAAAAAAAACAAAAAAACAGCTTTGCCATTGATCACACCCTCATCTCCACCCAGCACTGCCACTGATCCCAGGAGTTCTAGGATCCCTAGGAGTTTTCTGTCTATTGATGGGTCCGCTCACCTCCCCAGTCCATGGTGTGCAGACAGTGAGGAGAGAATGTGCTGTAACCTCTAGCAACCGATCAATGAGCAGTAATGATGTGCATTAATCTCTAGACAACAATCAAAAAGCAGAAATCATGTGCTGTAACCTATAGCAACTAATCAGTGAGCCGTATAGGGTGTTCTAACCTCTAGCAACCAGTCAGTAAGTGGCAATGATATGCTGTAACCTCTAACGTGTCAGTAAGTGGTAATGACATGCTGTAGCCTCTAATGTGCAGGGCTGGACTGGGATAAAAATTTGGCCCTGGACTTCACCCAGACCGGGCCACTTTAATTTTGCGAACACGCACAAAAACAGTATATATATGTTGTTGGGGAGTGGGGTGGAGGACACAGAGGGGCAGTGTGGGTGGTGGAGGACACAGGGGGACACTGTGGGGGGGGGGGGGGTAAGACACAGTTGGACATAGTGGGCAGTGGAGGACACAGGGGGACACAGTGGGAGGTGGAGGACACAGTGTAGGTGAAGGACACAGTGGGGGGTGGAGGACACAGTGGGGGTGGAGGACAGAGGGGGACAGTGTGGGTGGTGGAGGGCACAGGCGGACACTGTGGGGGGGTGGAGGTCACAGTTGAACACCGTGGGGGGTGGAGGACACAGTTGGACATAGTGGGCAGTGGAGGACACAGGGGGGTGGAGGACACAGTGGTGGGTGGAGGACTTAGTGGGGGCGGAGGACACAGGGGGACACAGTGTGGGTGAAGGACATAGTGGGGGGGTGGAGGACACAGTGGGTGTGGAGGACAGAGGGGGACAGTGTGGGGGGGGTGGAGGACAGAGGGGGAAAGCATGGGGGGAACAGGAGAGTATCATGGGGCCTCCTGTGATCCTGTTGGAACCATTACTTTGACAGGCTGTCACTCAAAGTGGCCCACTGAGCCATCGGCCCACCGGAAAACTCCCGGTAGTCCCAATGGCCAGTACATGCCTGCTAACGTGTCAGTAAGTGGTAATGACATGCTGTAACCTCTGGCTATCGCAATCGCTGTCTACTCTGATTCAGTAAACTGATTTTGAGTCTAGCTGGTATTTATTGTGTGTCTCAGAGCAGTAGGAGAGCAAAATTGCAAATGGGGGGGGGGGGGGCAAGAAAATGTTTCCCCAGGGTCCAATCGATATTAAAGATGGCCCTGAGTGCAATCACTCTGCTGCCCGTGGCTGCCTGCACAGTGAGGGCAGAACTGCAGGGTGGGTGCCGGGTGGTGGGAGATGATGTCATCT